>NC_054552.1:34358096-35030596 GCF_017654505.1 Polyodon spathula | reverse complement strand
GCGTGCGTCAGAGAGACGAGAGGACAAATAAGTGGGGCCAGTGGAAAATTGGGCCCCTTTCACTGTGTCTACCGAAGACGACTGAAGGAAAATTAAAATACTAGAAAAACAAAGAGTGGAGCAGCTTGGTGGACTCAGGGTGATGCAACAGGTTATTAAAAACAGCTCAGCTGGGCTGGTTTAAACACTGAATACTGTACAAAACAAGGACTCTCCACACGCTCTGAGCAGACACGAGCCAGGCAAGAACAGGTCTATAGCCAGTCTGGCATCATAATGCTTTTTAATTTAAAAAAGGTAGAAATTATGTGATTTAATTTCTGCCTATCCTCCAGGCACTCCCTCACAAAGTGTAAAAACAGACAGTATCCTGGGCGTTACTTGTAAAATCAATGTTTAAATGTTTCACTGCTCCTCCTCCAGGACCTTTCAGTACTATCCAAAACAACTGCAAGGTAGTAATCGAATCAGATACTGCAGGGCAGACCCTCATCTCTAATCGCCATTGCAAATTCAGCTCCTTGCAAATTTACATATTCTGTTGTTTTCATTCCAATACCTTCATAGGTGATCGTAAACGTTTTGGGAGGTAACACTGCTGCCCCTCCCATAGGAGCCTGTGACAGGAAGCTCAGGGGTGGGTGACACACATCCTGTTGTGATGACACCCCTGTGTATCTCTACTCCAGAACAGAGCACCTGGCAGCACCAAGGCAAGTCTTTACTGTCAGCTGGTACAGCTGCTCCTAACCCAACGTGCACAGCAGTGGTACAATGCGATGGACTTTTGAAACCACCATTCACTGTGATGCAAACCTGAGGCAATGATCTGTCACCATGTTCAGCTGAAGTTGTGAAACCGATCATGTATAAAAACATACTGTTCTGCTCAAAGCATCCCCAGTTATCAGTACGCAGCTCTAAATCAGCACTTCATCTGAGTTCTGTTCATTTCTCCTGTACCTTGGTAGGGGTGGTGTTGCATTACCTCGATTTATTATTGTTAATTCTTTTAAATTGCTACACTGTTTGGAAGCCAGCCAAGCTCTCGCATAGGAATGCAAAGGGGAAGTTGCCTTGTCTGCATTTCCAAACAGCAACACCAAGCAGCGTGTGAATGAAACTCTACGGGACTGTGACTCACCACAGACCGCACCGAACTTCTGGGAAAATGACCACGCAAATTGCTATTTAGCAGGGTTGGACCAGGCAGGTTTGCCGCGCACCTCCGATGGCGTCGTTTGATTTCAGCCCACGTGTGGCAGGATGTATGGTGGAGTACATCACACTGCTTCGCTGGCTGTGCAGTGCCTGCTCTGTGGATAAACACAGGGCTCTGATCTGTGGCGGTCTGTGCCCACCCTGCCAGCATGCTGCAGTACATCACACTGCTTCCCTGGCTGTGCAGTGCCTGCTCTGTGGATAAACACAGGGCTCTGATCTGCAGCTCCCCCAGTGCCCACCCTGGCAGCATGCTGCAGTACATCACACTGCTTCCCTGGCTGTGCAGTGCCTGCTCTGTGGATAAACACAGGGCTCTAATCTGTGGCTCTCTCAGTGCCCACCCCAGCAGCATGCTGCAGTACTCACTGGTGCACAGGTAGGCTTCCTTGGCATTCACTGCTTTACTACACTGGTAGCAATGAGCAGAGGGTACAGAGGCTGTAGTGCTGAACATGTGTCCATTCAGGGCTTTCTTGTCTTTGTCTTTCTCTTTGCTGTCCTTCTCTTTTGTCTTCTCTTTATCCTTTTCCTGTTCCACCAAAGAAAATTAGAAAACAAAATTAGAAAAATAAAAAATACTAAACAGTTGCAACTGCTGAATCTGAAAGGCTCTTCAACCTGTATGCTGGACTGTCATCCTATTGTTATAGCCCAAGTCAAGTGAATCCTCTGCTGTTTTCCGTTGTACAACTATGCCCAAAAATTTAGCATCACCTTAAATTTTAGGGTTGAGAAGAAAAAAACCTACATGAATATAATTTAACATCATGTAAATCAAATAAACTGCTCAATGATATTGCAAAAATCTACCGGAAGCCATAATAGCAGTACAGTATTTCATGTTAGATTTCAAAATGTCACATTTTTCAATTTGTCAGTTTTTCGCTAAGTGTATGGAAAACTATAAAGCCGCAGGCAATTCAATATGTTAACATAACAATATTCACTGGGTTTCAATCAACTTTATGAAGCAACATGAGTTTGTTCTGCAGGGCGATGCAAAGCTTTTGGCCGTAGCTGTACAGTTTGATTTAGTATGGCACAGACCAACTGCGCAGCTGTGTGCAAAGAAAGAATATTCTCCTCTAAACAGGAAACCGAAGGCCTGCCAGAGTAGGGGAGCCAGGCTCATTAAACAAAACTATCTCAAAAGAAAAAGGGCCTTTTGAAAATAACTTGAGCAACACACAAGACACGCACAGACAAGACACACACACAGACAAGACGCACACAAAACAAGCAAACAAACAAAACACACAGACAAGACATACACACACACCCAACCTCCACAGTGTGGACTCCCATCTTCTTCACTGTCCGGGACTGCACACTGTAAAACTTCTCCCACAACATAACTGGCAAGGCTGCTGGTCTGAAGCCAGACCTCTACCTGCTGCAGCTACACAGCGAGACACGAGTTCCCATGACAGTCGAAACCAGCAGAGGAAGTTAGGGATGAGATGTAGGGGTTGCTGTGTTTGCTTCTCTCTCTCTCTCTCTCTCCCTTTTCTCAATCGTTCTTAAAGACACAGTGTGCCCAAGTGAGGCTTTTACTACGTTGAGTTTCTTTACTAATTTTAAGCAGTACTGCACAAAACAAGCTAAAAGAAAATTGACCAGTAATGTGTTGATTTATAATCTCTAGCACAACCCACACCCAGAGCCCTATATCCACAAGTACACAGACTATGTATTCTCTAATACCTATAGAAACACTGGCCCTTTAAGCAAACAGCCACAGGAAGCCAAGTGCACCGCAAGACAGATCATCCTGTTGCACTTCCCCTCAGATCAGCTCTGTGTTTGCACTCTATCTACAATGTGGGCTCTGCGCAGATAGCGTCTTCATTACGACAAGCAATGTCCTCAACTTCCATTTACACAAAGTAGGACAAAAACGTGCAGTTTCTTGTGAAGTACAGCGAAGCTGACTAATGTGTACTGGAAAGCAGTGCATATTTGTAAACACAAAGCGACACGGCGGCTAACGGCAGCTCTGCTGCAAGGCCCAGTCTGGCCCCGGCTCCTCACACTCACCCGGCTCTTCTTGCTGGTGTACATCTTGCTCTTGAGGAAGCTGAAGGTGCGACTGACTTTCGTTCCACTCTTACCATCCGAGTCTTTTCTCAAGGGGCCGGGGGGGAGGTCCTCTTCACAGATGCTTCAAATGGAAAAACAAGAAATAAATCAAAAGACCTTTCTCTTAAGATAAAAGCCCCCAATAAACAGCCGTATTTTATGGGGCTCGACACTACGCAAACCACTCCTGTGTTCATCAAGGCAGGCATGCTACACATCGCTGGACACAGCTGGTTCCTGTGGAGGGTCTTACCTGTGTGCGAGGGAGTTGGAGGTGCGGCTGGAGGCTCTCGAACCTGGAGGAGGAGTACAGCAGTGTTAGTCAACTCTCAGGAACACAGAACAGCACAAGCAGCTGCCACATGGTGCATTCCAGACAGAACAATGGGAATCTGGGATTAGAGGCAGGGATACATGGTGCATTCCAGACAGAACAATGGAAATCTGGGATTAGAGGAAGGAACACATGGAAAGGGCTTATTAGGGGGACACATCTTCGTTCGTACCAGGACATAAAGCTGAAGAGCCAAGTCATTTCTGCTCCATTTTCACACTGACTTGCTGTCATTCTGGTTTCACACACCCCCCCATGTGACTAATCAAGCAGGGTATTCCTGTGCCCCCACATCACTCCAGTGTGTCTGTCTGTCACACTCGCACAACCTTCTTACAGGAAGAAGATTGCATTCTTGCATTTAACTGCAAACTTTGCAAAGAATGTGCAGCATGGAAGTGACTGAGGAACTGCTTTTAAAACCCCCACCTTCTCTTTTAATACTTGACAGACAGACTAACCTGGTACAGCTTAATGAACATTTTCAGGGTATTAACAGACACACATTAGCATTCCACATGTATCTAATGAATGCTGTTCATTCCTAGCCCTGTATACAGTACAGCTCTGCGGTGTTGAAGGAGTCACAGTGTAGCCTGCAGGGACATGGTCTTGTGGAACTCTAGTTTATTATTTTCACGGTAACCAAGTAAAAACAAAAAACAGCAGCAACCTGAGGCGCAGCTGGTGCTGCTGTGGGTGTGTGCTCTAAAGCACAGCTACAGAGGACAAGCAATCCCCTGTAAATGAAAGCTGCATTCACTCAGGGGCTGGGCCAGACAACGCATAGATAGTCCAGATGTAGGGCTGGACTGTTCTCATGGTCTCGTTATCCTTCTATCCTTTTTAAAGAGACAGGCTGTAGGTTATTCAACAGCCCTCAGTGCTGCCTGAACTTCCCAACAGCCTCTCTAAGAGAGGGTTGACAGGTAAGGGTCATAGCCTTGGTCTGCCTGGTCAATGCTGCCCTTCTCCACTCACTGTGGAAACATCCGCTCAGACTTAGAATTAATAATAATAATAATAATAATAATAATAATAATAATAATAATAATAATAATAATAATGACAGGCTTCTTGCACCATTTAGCACAGTGGTAAATGTATTTGAGTTCTTATCATTAAAATTGCCAAAAAACTAAAACAAAAAAAAAAAACACAACTTAGATCTCTTAACCACCAAAAACCTGAGCTCTGTTCAGCTGCTAACCACTGAAGCTGCGGGTCTTTCTTCTATTGCAGCAAGAACCAGACAGACAGTTCCTTCAAGCAAGCAAAGTGACCAAGTGTGTGAATGTGTGACTGAGTGATTGTGCAGGTTTGCAATAGTACTGCAAGTTCCCCAGGACACAGCGGCAATCAAGCTTTAATCCAGCTCTCAAACACCTTCACTGATAACAAGCTGTTCCAGCAGACATGCTGCGAGAGTGAAGCTCAGCCTCACTACTGCACCCAGGCACAGGAACAGGAAGCTGCTGAGGAAGCACATTCTTTGACTTGCCAACAGAGGTGACCATGTAAAGCAATGTACTGAAAGCAGCAAAAACAAACAAACACTTCTCCAAGCACCATCGCTCTCATTATAGCAATAGGATCCATTTGTGACTGGGCACCCCACATTATGTATTCATGAAGTACAGGGTACACATAAGGAACAGGGTCTACAAACAAGCGTAGTGTTTTGAGAAAGTGTGCACACTTGTTCTAACCACAAGATGTGTTTAAATAAAATCACCAGGAAACTGTTTCGAGTTTCGTAAGAGGAGTCTGTGCTTGTGTGAATCTGCACACTACAGTAGATCACTGTGATCTGGCTAAGATCATGCAGTCTGGCTTCTTGAGAACAAAACACATCTCCAAATGTATACAAAGAAAATACATTGAAAATGAAGAAACGTGAGTTAATAGTGCAGAAGGGAATATAACATTTAAGAAAAAACTGAAAAAAAAAAAAAAATGTATATATTTTTTTGAATCCCAGTTGTCAAAATATCAGAGACCTGTTTTTTGGCCATATTTAAATTCTCAGGTTTGAGTGTGTGGACTGTCACTGCCCAATACATTGAAATCCATTGCATGTTACAGTACAGCATTAACCCAAAACACTGCTAGTGGAGACATGACATGACAAGCACAATTAGTGCTTTAGGAATGGGTTATTTCATTCAAGGGTAAATTCGGATTGGTCAACAACAGAAGCACATTACACCAAGCACTGTTTTTATATGCGCGCGCGTGTGCGTGTGTGTGTCTGTCGCTGTCTGTGTGCACGTGTTAGTCTGTGCATTTGTGGGTCACTGTGTGTGTCTGTCGCTGTCTGTGTGCACGTGTTATTCTCTGCGTTTATCGGTCACTGTGTGTGTGTGTGAGAGTGCACGCGTGTGTGTTTACTTACTGCCCGGCTCCTCCTCATCACTGGATGAAGAGCCAATTGAAAAGACAGTTTTAGATTTGGGGAGGAGCGGAGAGATGTTGAAGGAGAAGGAGATTATTCGTCTCTTTGGTTGAGTCCGTCCCTGGGCTGGGATTTCCGGTAAAGAGCAGAAAGAAATCAGAGCACAGGCTCGTTAAAACAGGAAAAAGGGCAAGGTGCTAGCAACCCACACCTCACTGCATGTGCAAAGACATCACTACAGTGAACCAGACTGACTGACTTAACCCTTTAACGCTAGCAATGTGGAGTAACTCCAAACAAACTGCTCCACAGACCCAGCTCCATCACACCACCCATGTTTGGCGAGTTGTGTTGCCTCTATGAGGTCACCGACTTCAGTGCAAGAGCAGGTTCAGGTAAACTGCCCTAAAGTAACATTACTGTCATCATGAGATTGCTTTACAACAGCATGCAAGCCGGGGAAAAAACACAACCACTTAATAAAACAAAAGCAAAGCTGACACTGGCCAGGCACAGAAACGTGTGCATTGAGGTTTGCAGCAGGTACTTCTGAAAGTCTCCGTTTCAAACTCTAAATGGTTCATTTCGGCCAGACTCCCATTTTACAGCACTGTTTCAGGGCCTCGGTTTACAGCCAGCGTGTCTTCTCACAGAATATTGCATCTTTAAACTGGTTTAAAAGAAAATTATTTGAATGTGGAATTCCATCCATCAGAGAAAACAGGTAAAAAAAAGAAAGCCTGTAGACCCTTAGTGGCACAGGCACAAAACACAAGCACCTCCCATTAGAAGATCAAAATGAATACAGACAGTGGACAGGGGAAATAAACAACCATCAACTTTTGCAGCTTCAGAAACAAGCACAGAGCTAACCTGTTTAACTCTCTGCAAGACTTGTGCTACTGCCTGCCACCTAACAACCCAGGCTGCTAACCCTGCAGAGCCCCTCTCCCGATCCCTGGTGTGCACCAGCGGTGGTGAAGGGCTTGCAGACGTGTGGCTAACCCTGCAGAGCCCCTCTCCCGATCCCTGGTGTGCACCAGCGGTGGTGAAGGGCTTGCAGACGTGTGGCTAACCCTGCAGAGCCCCTCTCCCGATCCCTGGTGTGCTTGCAGGCATGTGCGGGGATACTCACTGTCCAGTCCAGACTGGTTGATGGTCAGCAGAGACACAGATTTAGTGAGAGGGTGAGAAGCAGAGTAACTGCACACCAGTGGAGGACGGCGATCAGATTTCTGGGGAAAACAAACAAATACAGACATTAATAAATAAATATACCTGGCAGTCTTAATCTCTTTAGTCTGGATTTCCCTTGGCATTAATTATGCATTGTAATGATAATGACCTGGCTGTCGAAACTGCTGCTGTCCCCCAGGTCAGACTCTTGTTCCTCCTCAGTCAGAGACACCAGGGACCCCCTCTCCCCGCTCTCCACTAGGGGGGCACTGCAGGGGACCCTGCCCAGCGTTGGGGAGTTCTTCCCCGGCTCACTCTCCGCCACCAGACCCTCCAGACTGTAACTAAACCCAAACGAACACCAAAGATTAAGAACATGAGAAAAAGGAGAGAGAAAGGGTGCAGCAACGCAACAGACACATCAGTGCAGGCTTGGGACAAAACCCTGCATGCTATCATTGCTGTCTCGTGTAACTAGATATCTATCTGCTACACTGGCTTTACCAATTACAAATCAAGAGTACAGCGTGGGGAATTGCAAGAAAGTCTCCTTTAAGAAGATGAATACTGAAAATGCTTTCCAGCGTTGTCTAAAAGCTGCATAGTAAGCATGGAAAGGTGGGTTTAAAATACTGGTCAGCTGCACAGGGTTCGTGTGCAAACATTGAAATATATTCAATCATCTTTTCTACTACTGTGGAAAGCTTGCAGCACAGATTGACAACTTAAGGGTCTTCACATTAGGAATCCACAAAAGACAACAAATGGTTATTACATTATAAACACACACAAAGACAAAACCAAGACTTTGCAGCCATGCACCAGCAAACCAGTGCCGGAGTGTCAGGCTTGTTATGCCACCCCCACCCCCATTGCCCACACAGAGCCATCGGAACTCAGGGGACGAGTGGGAGAGGGGTGGGAGACAGAAGGGTGTGTGTGTGTGTGTGTGTGTGTGTCTCAGTGTGGAAGAGGTCATCTCAACTGCTTTAAAAACAGACAATTTCAACAAAAACAAAACAAACAAATCAAACAACCACCACAGCGGTGGCACCTACTGAATGCAAACCCATTGAACAGGGACTAACGACAGAGCAAGCAGGCAAGCACAGCCCATCAGAAGCAGCTATGCACAGCACAGGGAGACACACTGCTGAGCCCAGGGCTGGAGCAGCAGCAGCCCGATACCATGAGCCAGCAGCACTTCCTTTAGCAGATTTTTTTTTTTTTTGCCTGAAAATGACAGCAGTTACCCAGCAAAGCAGCTCTATAATTTCCAATTGACTGCAGGAAGCCAGCTGAAGAAATATTAAATAATAAATATTTATAAGCAGGTCCTTTGAGGGGCCACAGGCTTACTTCCAGTGTCTATAAAAAGCCCAGATATTATTAAATTTAAACATTAACACTACTAAACTCACCTTGTGTCATCCTGAGTAACACAGATGTATATGTGAGTCATTTTAATATTCCAAAAATGCTCACTTCATCTTGTTAAAACCCGACACCCATCACTCACCACGGAAACAAAACTGTGATCTCCGTCTTTCTGTTACAGCAGAATGACTACAGGAGCAAGAAGACTTCCTTTTTACTGACTTCAAATCCTCAAGATAGACCCAATCAAACAAGCAAGGCTTTCAAACAGGTTTTCTGTAAGGCTGTGGTAGAGTTTGACAAAGTAAAAAAAACTCTGCACAAGCCTGGTAAATCACGGATGTATTTTGCACAGCGTATAGCTAACAGCACTGGGTAAACAGTAAAAATAATTTGCATAACTTATTATATGCAAGGCACATTCTTAATGTTTCTTTTTAATTATTTCTGCAGATAGGAAGGGACTGCAAGGCAAAAGGGAAGGGTACGAATGAGCAACACGGGAGCAGAGCTATGCTCATGCCAGCTCACACACAGGGGAGCAGAGCTATGCTCATGCCAGCTCACACACACACACACAGGGGAGCAGAGCTATGCTCACGCCAGCTCACACACACACACACGGGAGCAGAGCTATGCTCATGCCAGCTCACACACACACACACACACACACACACACAGGAGCAGAGCTATGCTCATGCCAGCTCACATACACACACACACGGGAGCAGAGCTATGCTCATGCCAGCTCACACACACACACGGGAGCAGAGCTATGCTCATGCCAGCTCACACACACACACGGGAGCAGAGCTATGCTCATGCCAGCTCACACGCAGCACGGGTCTCAACCTGGGTAAGCAGCAGTGCTTTATTTCTATTACACCCTACCTTCTGTGACTAATGTCATCGGAGACAGGAATGAATGGGGCGTCGGAGGGACACCAGCTCATACTGGCAGAGTAGAGAGAGAGAGAGAGAGAGAGAGAGAGTAAGGATTAGGAGAAGGAGGGTTCATGGGTTGTCATGAATACAGAGTGATTGATGGACAATAGAGACCAATTGAAACATGATATGGTTCTTATTCTTGGAGAGGTTTAGGCTTCTTCATGTACACTAGGAGGGGGTTTTAAACCAGAAGCGCATCCTGTACTGGGACTGACATGAAGACATGACTGTCAGTAATGCATCATAATCACTTCCAACTTGTTTCCATCCTCTCTCAAATACTGCAGTAAAAAAGCACTTTGCTATTTACGGATTTATTTATTTGTGTATTCATTTATCTCTATGCGTCCTATAGTGTTTCCAATAGGCCAAACTGCCATTCCTGATACTGTGGGTGTTAGAATCTATTTATGCCTGCTTTGCCTTTCCTGCACTTCACACATGACAGGACCTGACCAACCATGAGGCTCCCAAGAAATACATTTTCACTGAAAAGCAACCCTCTCCCTCACTCAGAAACGTTTGCACTCAGCAGTTATATATTATTTCAGTAGAAATGGAAACATCTTGGTAATACCTTCTCCTATGAATTGGTGACTTCTTTACAACATCGCCCCCAACTCGCACGCTGAAAATGAATGATGGAGAATGATCAGCGGTTACGCTTAAAGTTGCAGTGCACTGTAGCCATTAGCAATGCCAGATTCACGAACCCTACAATGCACAAAACAGCGATGCCAGACTCATGAACAACACAATGCACAACACAGCGATGCCAGACTCACGAACAACACAATGCACAACACAGCGATGCCAGACTCATGCACAACACAGCGATGCCGGCAACAAATCTCCAACAGAGCGGATTAGTCTGCTGATACCAGGCTGTTGTATCCTGAATTACTAGGGGTTTTAAACCTAGATTTTCATCTTTTAACACTGTCTTGAATTACTTGATTTAAAATGACTGTCTATCACGGACATGCATGTTTTTTTTAATGTATTGCATCTTTAGATTGTTACTTTGTTAAATCAGTTGGAATTTGCTGTTAAAACTGAACAGCCTAACTCGGATTGCAGTCATTAATCTGTACCGACCTGCAGCTTTCACAACGGCACACAGTTACGAAGTTCAAGTGAAGTGTTACTGATCATGATGTTAGCAGAATAATAAAAGAAAATGTTATGCTCCCTCTTGAACAGAGAATGACGAGAGCATGAGAAACGCGAGGCGTTAAGCAATGATTGGACCTGGTTCCACTGACAGCGTGGGTGGATTCACATCCTTCTCTAAAAGAGTTCCCTGCCCAATGGGAACCAACAGCTGTTTACAGCAGAAACATAAATCAAGCTGCTTACTAGAACTGAATACAGTTAAAGGACCAAGTCCTCTTGATTCAGTGCTCTGTGCAGAAACAGGAGCAATCGAATACTACAGATAGAAGAGTGAAGAGAGCCTTCAAAATCAGAGGTGATCAGAGTGATTCACACTGAAATAGATTGAGCTGGCCCATTTCACACACACACACACACTGAACATGGAGTCGATTCAGATCGAGGATGCAAGTTCTTCATTCAAAGGCTATGATTTTCATTGTCCAGTGTAAAGTGTAACTGACTGTAATGTAATGTTGCCTGCATGTGAAAGAGTGTATTGCAGTAGATTCAGTAATGTATCATTATTAGTAAGAGCTACAGAGATTGGTGTTTGCACTCATGGCTCCCTTCGCAGTCGCTGTGCTGTTCCCACACTCATGTTCTTTTCCCTCAACAAGAGGGACTTCAATTTCTGAACCTTCACTGCTCCCACAGCTGCTGTATTAACCCATACACTCCCCCCAACAAAGGCTTTTGGGAATTGTAGTTTCAGACAGTGGTGTAATGTAGGGTAAAGCCGAGAGGAACTCTGAGCAGCACGGCCTGGTCCGATGGACGCTGAAAGGCAGTGGAAAGGGGCTGCTTTTTGTAGCCACACGCACCTGCGCTGGTTCATCTCGCTCTCAGCCCCTGCGTTCTTGCCAGGGCCCCAGCTGTGCCGGCGGAATGGAGAGAGCGAGCGGATGGAGGTGCGGAGGATGGAGGATCGCACAGGCACGTCGGTGAGCCGGTCCTCCTCCTCTTCCTCGCTCTCGCACCGGCGCTCTGGGGTGGAGGTGGGCGGGCCCGGGGTCAGGGGCTCGTCTGTCGAGGAGCAGGACAGGGACACCTCACTGGTGCTGTCTGCTGCCAGGATCTGATCCCCCTGCTGGAAGAGGAATACAGCATGAGAGAGGATCACACACAGCTCAGGAAGACAAAATAATAATAAAGAAAAACCCAGCGGAATCTGGGCTGTGAAACTAGACCCTGTTCAGCACACAAAATACACAGCTTTGAAGTTCAGTGAATTCTGGTTTGTCCAGTCGCCAGTGGCATTGAAGGGCTAGCAAGACACTGTACTGGAACTCGCCCAATTAAAAGCACAGTAATTAAAAGTGATTTTAGTTGGTTTGTTAAAATATTGCAGCAGCCCTTCAGCTTTTCCCATCATCTCTGCAGCTATTACTACATCCTAATCTAACAAAAACATGCTGAAGTAATCTGCACTACCCAAGGATGTTACATAACACACAGAATGCATGCATTGTGAAATTTTAGAAGACAACAAGACTACAGCTATTCATTAAAGTGCATTAGCAGGCAGTTTGAATGGATACAGTGGCTTCAAGACAGTAATCATGCCAAATTTTACAAGGATGGATGGAAAGAGCACATCCAGAGCACATGACTCAGTATGAGATCATATGAAAAACAGAACATTTCACAGCAAACTGCAGCCACTGCATTAACATTGGAAAGCGGTGCCCATGTTGCAAATCAACACATCCACAGTGTTCCAATGTCCAGTCAAGTGTTAAAGCTATGCTTTCTCAGGGTCCTCTATTGCTCAGTATTAAAGCAATGCTTTCTCAGGGTCCTCTATTGCTCAGTATTAAAGCAATGCTTTCTCAGGGTCCTCTATTGCTCAGTATTAAAGCAATGCTTTCTCAGGGTCCTCTATTGCTCAGTATTAAAGCTATGCTTTCTCAGGGTCCTCTATTGCTCCGTATTAAAGCAATGCTTTCTCAGGGTCCTCTATTGCTCAGTGTTAAAGCAATGCTTTCTCTAGGGTCCTCTATTGCTCCGTATTAAAGCAATGCTTTCTCAGGGTCCTCTATTGCTCAGTGTTAAAGCAATGCTTTCTCTAGGGTCCTCTATTGCTCAAAGTGTTAGAGCAATGCTTTCTCTAGGGTCCTCTATTGTTCAAAGTGTTAGAGCAATGCTTTCTCCAGGGTCCTCTATTGCTCAGTGTTAGAGCAATGCTTTCTCCAGGGTCCTCTATTGCTCAGTGTTAAAGCAATGCTTTCTCCAGGGTCCTCTATTGCTCAAAGTGTTAGAGCAATGCTTTCTCCGGGGTCCTCTATTGCTCAGTGTTAAAGCAATGCTTTCTCCGGGGTCCTCTATTGCTCAGTATTAAAGCAATGCTTTCTCCAGGGTCCTCTATTGCTCAGTGTTAAAGCAATGCTTTCTCCGGGGTCCTCTATTGCTCAGTGTTAAAGCAATGCTTTCTCCAGGGTCCTCTATTGCTCAGTGTTAAAGCAATGCTTTCTCCGGTGTCCTCTATTGCTCAAAGTGTTAGAGCAATGCGTTATCTGATTAAATAGGTCATGCAAAGCTGAGATCATGAGGTAGTATTAAACTTTACAGATGCACAACATGTCATAAGAAAGGCAGAAGCAGGTTACTGAAACAGAAAATCAGGGATTAGATTAATATGGAAAATCCTATTCTGTTTACACCACTTCTAGGTGACCTCTGCAATGCACAGCTGTGTTCTCCCCGACCCAAACAAAGTGCTTTTAACATAACCAGGCTGAATAAAGTATGAATTTCATATACACAGGCCTTATACCGGGTATGCGCCTATAGGGTTAGTAATAAACCCGGCCACAAGCTAGAAACAGGGTTAGCTGCTTCATCTAACAGGATGTGGCTGAGTGCAGCAGCCAGTGGAGCTCAGGGGAAGCTGTGTGGTCTACACTTCTAAAAAGCCTGCTTCTGTGTCTGTCAGCAGCTTGTGAGCTCACTGTTGGTTTAGTTGAGAACATTACAGTTAATAAAGTAGCGAGCGAAAATGGAAACACGATGACGTCACAGCATACAGTTCTTAACTCTTCCTTCGCCTGGTAGTCAACAGCGGACCACAAAGAGAAGCTTGGCAAACTATTGGGACTGAAATGAGAAGAGTACCCGTTGAGATCAGTGCTTCAGTTCTAAAAAAGGCAGCACCAAGCCATTCTGCAGCAGGAATCTCTCTGTCTGATAGACACGTGTGTGATTCAGTGCTGAGCTCAGACAGGAACACACCTCAGCCTCTGCCTGTGAGTGGAATTCTACCCCGGGAGTCCTTACAGTGCAGTGTAGCTGCAGTAGCTGGAGCTCACAGGACACACCGACATGCACAGACAGAGGGGTGGGATGAAAGCCCTGTATTCACGTGTTCTGTTAAAGAGAACACTGTCACAGGGCCCCACCAGGAAATGCTATTGTGACACGGCCTGAATTTCTATTGCATGAGCTCAAACAATGGAGAGACACATTCGTGCTCCAACAAGCAGGTCAGTAAAACCTCACCTTGTGCGAATTCCTCACTGCCTTGTTTCTTCCGCTAACCACGTGAGGACCAAGCAGGGAAACTGTGACAAAATCAACACCCTGCCCAGCAGTGAAGACCATACCTGCTCCAGAGCTTACCTTGCTGAAGACATGGTCACCCCCGGCGTCTGAGCCATCAAACACGTCCACATCGCTGCCCAGCTCCCTGCGGACCGGAGACACCCCGGGGGACGAGGTACTGTCCACAGACAGCTGGTCCTGGGAGGACTGGCAGCATTCTGGAAAACATAACAGACCAGGAAATTAAATTAGACAGACAACCTCACCGATACAATCAACAGAACCCCTGGGTTTGAGGAGGAGGGTACAGTCACATGCTGCTTCATAAAACTCATGGGTTTTTACTGTATGTTTTTTTTTTCTTTTTTCAAGGAATGGAAGCTATTTATTTTCTCCTCAAGTATGTTGGTTTCCGCCTCCAAACGCAGTACAGCAGCAGTATTGTTCATTCTGGCACCAAAACATCTGGAGAAAAGCAGTAACAGACAACTGCACGCGATCCCTCAATCAACAGCCTCAAGGGAACGGAGGATGACACATGCTGCAGGTTAACCACTACCTGCGGGGACCTGAATCAGATCAAAACACACTGAGAGCCAGCTCAGATCTGGAATCAAAACCAACAACATGCCCAAAACACATGGAGAAAACATTACTGCCCCTCCAAACTGAACTATCCCATGCTGACTCGTCAGTATCGAAAGTGAACGGCCGTGCAGATACCACCACACCCGTTACCAACGTGCCAACTGCACACAGGTTTGTTCAAGCAGTGCTTTAATTAGCGGGACACCTTGAGAATGAAGGAGAAACACAGGCCCTCAGTCAGGCACTGCTGAGTAACGCCCAGGCTGCAAAACTCACAGGACAGTGTGAGGTTGAACATCTATCCCAGAGTGCACAGCAACAACAGAAACATCTTCACAGCAATGCTGTGAACAGCAGCTTCAGAACACAGCACTTCAAGAGGCAGCTGGCTTAAAGCACAATAACACATTCTCAGCACATTTCGAGATATGAGAGTGCTTTTTCTGGTGCTTGTTTGTTTGGGTTTAGTTTACTTTTTTTTTGCATGCGAAGCGAGTAACGTTACAATAAAAAAAAAAAAAAAACACACCACCTTACCAGGCGGCACACATAATTTCCCTCGCTCCCCATCACATCTTAACATTTTATTTTTGTGTTAATTCCAACTAAAACAATTGCATTAGAGTACAGAGAACAAGGAATATCTGTAGGAGATGCCTTGCAAATGCAGTAAGTAAAGCACCACACTTTCATGCTTACAGTATAGGAAGAAAGACCAAGTGATAATACAGAACAATATAAAAAACACGGGGCAGCAGCTCTTCTACAGCTCATTAACACCTGAAGAACAATTCTTCATCAGGCAATGGCAAGTCAAAGTACAGCGATTTCTCTAGCAGAAGAGAAGGGGCTCCAGCTTCACAATCTCCATTCTGCCGTTTGAGGAACCCCTAACCAGGGCCTTCCCAGATTCCATTAATAAACCCACTGCGTTATCTGCTTCTGCTTTATCAAGGCTACTTCCGCGTGCTCGGGACAGAGCTGCTCCGGCCCTCCTGCCTTACAAAAGTAGCTTTGTTTTGCTCTCTCGCTTTCCTCAGCTTGCAAGCGGGAACAGTAAATAAATTAAGTTGTTTCATTGCGCTGCATAAAGGATCTCAAAGGCAGCTCTCTCTAGGGCGGGAGTATCTTGCTGTATGGAGGGTCTTTTCAAAGTCAGAAGGGCCCATGGACACACTAGTGTGTGCGTCTGGCAAGGCAGAGAAGTCTTAACTGGAATGTTTCTAATACCACGTTTCCATGAACCACATGACCCGGGTACGTGCTCCAGCTGTCCCCCCACATGACCCGGGTACGTGCTCCAACTGCCCCCCCCACATGACCCGGGTACGTGCTCCAACTGCCCCCCCACATGACCCGGGTACATGCTCCAGCTGCCCCCCCACATGACCCGGGTACGTGCTCCAACTGCCCCCCCACATGACCCGGGTACATGCTCCAGCTGCCCCCCCACATGACCCGGGTACGTGCTCCAGCTGCCCCCCCACATGACCCGGGTACATGCTCCAGCTGCCCCCCCACATGACCCGGGTACGTGCTCCAGCTGCCCCCCCACACCTCCGGTTCCATGTTTTTAATCGACTCCAGTTGGCTCCAAAATCAGGCAGGAGCACCAATTCTCTGGTCTGATTTCACTCCTTGGGCTGGCCTGAACTGTGAAGTCTAAATTCGGGCTGGGAGGAAATTACATCACGAAATCAAAAATGTTGTACTTGGCGGGAACATACCATGTAATGGGACATTTTGGCCGGTATTAAACTCGGCAGATGTGTTATCTTGGAGGACTGACAGTTTTTGAATTGCCATTTTTCACTAAAGCACGATCACAAAAGAAAAATGCAATGCAGCTTTCCATTTATAATCTTTTAATTCCAAAAAGATTAAAAAAAAAAAGTTTATTTAATGAAATGTGTCTGCTAAAACAGCATCTCATTCACAGTAACGTGTTATACTAGCATCAACAATGTCACTGCAGCAACTTGGGGGGAAAAACAAAAGGCGGCCTTCTAATCAGTCTGACTAGCAAGCACTGGTAAAATCAGCTCTATTTTATATAGAACTCATTTATTTGAAAGTTTTGTTTATGGGCTTTGCGATACCTGCACCATGGTTGTCTAATAATATCTACAGCATTTCGACAATAACACCACCGTGTAACAAATTTTTTTTTTGTTCCTGGGTAGTAAGTGTTATTTCCTAATTGCTTATGCCTCAAAAGTATAGAAAATGGCTATTATAGTATTTACAGTATAATCGTAAATCTTGAAAAACTACTCACTTCTAAATCTTTTGTAGTCATTTTTGTATTACTTTAGTATAAATACATGTTAATTTGGATTCATATGTTGTTTTTTTCTGACTTTATGTGAACAAAAAGACACACATTTGCCCGTTTTCCCATTGGAAATAGTGATATTTTGAAATATCACTGTCCTGGTCACAATAGCAAAGTTTGTGGGGAATAATAGCCATTTTCTATACTTTTGAGGCATAAGCAATTAGGAAATAACACTTACTACCCAGGAACAAAAATTGTGTTACATAGTGCAATCAACCATTTTGTTACAGACTTTCTAACAAGTCTGGCACAAACAAACAGGCGCTGTTTACAGTTTCTCTGGGTTTCTGATCGCATCCAGATTTTTGAAATCCTTCGACAGAAATGTTTTCAAGCATAATCACTGCCATTCTCATATCCACTTTGACATCTCACACATTATTTCCCTTGTCCAGCGTTTCGTTCTGCATACTAGTCTGCCAGAGGCATATGTACTGCATGAAAACAAATGCGGAAAGAAGATCGATGGATTTATCTTTTAAATCAGTAACAATTTGACCAATACCGTCTGCAGAGAATTCACGTCTTGACCTTTAACTCGCAAGTATTTCCTGCCCAACTCACGTGATAACTCGGGTAACTCAGAAAAGCATGGAAACGCCTCCTTTATCATCAACTCGATGGGTGAATTCAGAGCAATTGCAGCACACTCAGGTCGGCTCGAGCTGGCTGTCCATGGAAACGAGGTGTAAGAGCCCCCCCCGTTCCCACTCAGGTAACAGGCTAAGTGATAAGGTAGCACAGAAACTGAAAAGATAAACATCTTGGTCAAGTTGAAAACTATTTCGATAAAGGTCAAAACACCCTGTCGAAACTCGTCTCGCTAAGATAAGACGTTTCTTTAGCTGCACTTGGATTGGTTTGATTTCAAGTTCTGGTGAAATAAACCACCTCCGATCCCCTTTCTCCTCACCTGCAGAATCTGAACTCTGCTTCTCCTCCAGGAGACCAGGTACTGTGCATGAATCAATGGGGTACAAGTTCTCTTTCTCCCTGTGAATCTGCAATGAAACAAACAGAGGCAAAGGTAAGACACACATGCACAGCCGTCCATTACAGCACGCAGCTTTTAATCCCATTAAAATGACAACCTCAAAAATCCATGCAAAAGATTTCTGGATCGATTCAGCATATCCAATACATCATTTTCAGAACGCCACTGTACACAGCAGGAGCCATCCATCTGAACATGTGGTACTGAGAACAGACTGGGATCTCTGTCAGTGTGTTAACACAGGGACAAGCAACCGGTCAACATTCAGGACAGAGCTCAGAGTCTAGCTGCAAAGAGAAGCAAGTAAATAAATACTGAGGGGGCTAAAGAAAGAGAGGCAGGTTGTGTCTTCTCTGTTTGATCTAGGACCCACCCTTCCAATATCAGAGAGCCATTACACCCACAGCCAGATCACTGCTCATATGACCGGGCTGGTTTAGTAATACCCCACCCACACTGACCAGCACACACTACAGATGCTTCATCAAGAGCTCATCATGATGCAGCCCTCAGACTCCCGAGAACCAGGCCCTGCCCCAGAGGCTGGAGTCCACACACAGACTGAAGCCCATTGCAGAGAGATACCAAGCATACCAACCCCATGCGTACCCACAGAAGACCTATAGCACGCACTGGAATGTACATAGAGGGCACCCAACCTCTGCATTGGCTCGGTCCTCTATTTACCAGGCTAATGGAGATGCTGCCGATATTAAAATGTGCATGCAAACAAGAAAGATGAATGCATACAGGCCTGCATGAATTCAGCACAACAGAATAAAGCCTGTTCATGAAGATCCTCATTTCCAGGAGGCCACAGACACGTGGGCTCACCAGCTGCCTTGCAATTAAACCTGTCAACACTGCCCAGAAACACCAAGGCTCGCTTCCACTCCAATTGCACACCGATTGCACCAGGTCCTGTAAACATGCACCACCACCTCAGGCCAGAGAGGTCTCTTTACCCTTGACAAAGCCTAATGGTATGTTTAAATAACATCGAGAGAGAGACCTGACAGGTTATTCTTATACATCAGCTGTTCCGTCCCCTTTTCTTTGTCTGAAAATCTTGGATTGCACAGCTATTTCACTGGCAGGAAGCGAGTTGATTCTAACCCGCTCCAGACTCCACAGCAAGTGCACTCTGTAGTATTGATAAGCGTTCAGCCACAATGTAATAAACAGCTGCACTGCTGGAGCCCTCCAAGAACTCAACCCCCAGCAATGTCATTCGCTTGGAGGTTAAACTTCTCAAACCTTTCCTGTCTTTGTATCCCCTTAGCCTCCCAACTGGCATTACCATTAAGGCAACACTTGTTATCACGAAGTAAGTTTTATGTAGAAACTGAACCAGACTACAGCTAAAAGGGAATATGTGAAGGATGCATTTCTGGGATGGCACTGTACAGCCTCAGTTACCTGTCTCTGGGCACAGCCAGGGAGGTTTTTAATGAAGGTACAATTCCAACCTTACATTACATTTTCTAAAACATTTGTAAATGTTTTTCCTGCAGTTTCTAACTTGCTCTATAGTGCATTGTTAATACATTTTCAGGGATTGAAAGAAGACTCCCATTGCACAGCTGGTTGATCCACTCCTGGTTTTATTGTGAGTTTAATACACACTGTGGCTAATCAAGCTCACATTAAAACCTGGAAAACTGCTATGCAACAGTAGTTGTATTTCCATCCCCACATTTCACATAATCTATTATTCATTTTAGGATGCCAAGGGAGTATTTATAAAGAACGCCCTGGTAATGGTGTTGATAGTTTGCCGTTTACTGGGCTCAGGATAGAGATGCAGAATGCAGTTCTCAGGAGAGTTACAAAAAAAAAAAAAAAACACAATGACAGTGAGGGAATGAAATCACCAGCGAGACTCCGCCCACTCAGAATCAACGTCTCCTTTCCACTGGGGAGCCTCTTCCAGAGTTCAGAACAAGAAGATCATGTGACCTGCCCTTGAGCAACACACAGGCACACTGTGCTGTATTTAAATAAGCACAAAACTACAGCGCACAGCACTTTGTTGAGATGGTCTGGGTTCCCTTTCCACTGCCCTGGGTGTGGAAGAGTTCATTTCCCCCAGCTCTTGGTTAATTGTCTAAAAGCCCCTGGGAGGGTACAGCACAGGGCCCTGCACTGTTTAAAGCAATTCACAGCACTCTATTCATAGGCCTTCCCCCTGTCTGACTGCACTGCCTCAGACTGCCATGGCATGCGGGACAGGAACACTGCACTCTATTATCAGCACCCAGGCCTAACCCCTAGTGTGGACAAGAGCAGACAGCACTGAAGCAAAACACAGCCAGCTCTGCAGACACCCCCAGCCAAGAGCAGCCAGCACTGGAGCAAAACACAGCCAGCTCTGCAGACACCCCCAGCCAAGAGCAGACAGCACTGGAGCAAAACACAGCCAGCTCTGCAGACACCCCCAGCCAAGAGCAGACAGCTCTGCCCAGCCACCCAGATAATCCACACAGCCATCCCAATACAGGGTTCAATATCACCGGCAGTTTAGGGTAGCAAGACACATGGGACAGTATTCATAAGAAAGCAGCACGTCAGACTGCAATGCTCTTCCTGCTACACTAATGCTTCATCAATGTGCCCTGTGTGGAAAGGTGTGTGCAATAAGCAAAGGCAATGGAAACACTTCCTCTAAAGAGGGGAGGGGAGGGAGAGGGGGGAGTTCAACTAGCTGACTAGAATAATTCATTCTAACCCCATTATTTTGCACACCAGCCAAAAATAAGCAACAACTTGCCTATATAAATTATATATAAATTATTGTTGTGACCTTTTTTTTAGCATTTGAAAGTAGTATCTGCTAACTTCTTTCCCAGGATCTGGCTGTGTAGTTTTTATCATTTGAAAGTTTCATGCATAATAACAGCTGACTGATACAGATACAGAACATGGATGGATGGACACCAAGCACGGGAGATGGGCTGACACTAATAAACAAACAGAAAAAGACAGACCAGACAGACAGACAGACTACTATAAATAATGGCAGTTTCCCTGGGAATGTTACAGTTGCTAGGGCCCTAGAAACCATTTCAGAAATGTTTGTTTTCTTGGCTAAAACAACGCTGCAGAAACTGGACTCTGGTAAAAAGTGTGAGAATCAGTATTTCAAAGGCATGTTGCGTTATGAAGTCACTTGGCTCGCTGCCCATTTCCATCACACAGACCAGGCAAGGAGCCAGGGGAAACCGTTAGGGATGGACTGCCAGACTGCCACCTAAATGATCTACCACATAAATAACTCTGATCGGGCCAAGGGACTCCCAAACATAGGAGCCATCCGAACCAACACACACACACACACAGGAGCCATCCGAACCAACACACACACACACAGGAGCCATCCGAACCAACACACACACACACACAGCCATCCGAACCAACACACACACACACACACACACACACACACACACACACAGAGGAGCCATCCGAACCAACACACACACACACACACACACAGGAGCCATCTGAACCAACACACACAATCAGAACCAACAACAACAACGAGGAGCAGAGGAGAGGAGCCCCCTGCCTTAAACAGCAAGTTTAACCCTTTTCTTGTTTCCCAGTTTACAGAGCTGTCACTTTGTTTAATTGCAGTTTTAAGATGCTCACAGTGGGCAGAGTGCAGAGCCACTTAGAGATGGGAAAGGATCTGATGAGCAGAGATATGAGAGAGAAAGAGAGAAATGCAGCTCACTGCTTTGCACATGCTTTAGCAAACTAGAACTGATTTGAATTTCCTTACAAACCGTTTCATTGTACTGTTTTGAATACAGACAGTAAGGACGAAGATCTCAGATAAGATCATTCAAATTCTAAACATCTTGTATCATCACCTCCAGTTTACAGCCCCTGTTCAGCATTTCAACACCACACTAAACCCAATGAAAAAAAAAAAAACAAGGAGTTGTACTGTAAGCTCCAAACAGCTTAATTAACTCCTCAGAGACCGAACAAGGTCTTGTGCAAGTCTTTTGCCAACTCAACAAATCTGTGCGCAAACAACATTATTATTATAATCATCATCATCCAAGCACCTGGTGTCAGAATTCTGCCTCTCGACTGAACAGAATACAAAAGAAAGGCGTCCGGATTGATCTGTTTTTCCGGATGACTATCCGCCCTTCTTCCAAAGCTGTCTAAAAAGAAGGGAACTAGCCCTTCAAACAAACAATCCCCACCCTCATCATCCAGTCCTCTATCAGAGCAATGAGACACTGCTGTGTCTGGGAATCAAAAGCATTGTGAGGAAAGTTTCCGAGAAATCATCACCCACTTCAAGGGTATAGAAAGTGCTCTGCGATGTACAGAATTCCACCAGGTCAGAAGCAAGTGCCGTGTAGGACGCAAGGCATTTACTGAACTGGACCAGCCTTAAAAGAAACAGGAGAGGGTCCGTACCTTCAGCAGCACCACGTCCACAGCCCTGTCCTCCTTGGAAATGTCACACAGGCTGTACCTCCGCTTGTATCGCTCGTACATGTTCTCTCAATGGGGAATAAAAAGGCAGCCAATCCCAACATGAAGTCCAGACTAATAGAAGAGTCCCAAGTAAAGCAGTGCAGCAGCTCAGAGTCTCACATCTGTGTGGAAAATCAGCCCTCTGTCTCTATGTCACACACACACTCCCCCCTTTCTCTGTCTCTCACTCGCTCGCTCACTCACTCGCTCTCTCTTGCTCTCTCTCTCTGAATCACTGCTCTGAGCTCAGTTCCTGGTCAGCAGGAAAATCCATCTTCTGCGACAGTCCGATAACGCAGCACTGACATGTGACAGGTCCTCTTCCGATGCTTGCAGAATGACAGCGTTCTCTCAGTGCACTTCAGGGAGCCCTAGCAGAGCAGGAAGCTCTGCTACAGAGCAGATTTTCAATTCCACACCAAGGACTGCACATTTAATGCAGATTTCTCAGTTTACTTATTTGCTGGCTTTCACAGGCT
This sequence comes from Polyodon spathula, assembly GCF_017654505.1. Classification (NCBI taxonomy): domain Eukaryota; kingdom Metazoa; phylum Chordata; class Actinopteri; order Acipenseriformes; family Polyodontidae; genus Polyodon; species Polyodon spathula. Next base: position 35,007,469 of record NC_054552.1, on the reverse strand, counting down.
TTTGGGATGAAAGTATTTTTGGATCTGTGATTAAGAACAGATTGTCCGGTCCTGGGTTGATCCTCCAGGTTTAGTTCACTGCCAGCACTGAAAGGTTTCATTTCCTCAGACCAGACTGCTCCTCCACAGCAGGCTCACAAACCTGTAAGCAGGCTCAGAAAGTCCAAACATTCTCTCAGCCCCAAATAGATACTACTGGGAATTAATGCGCAACACATTTTTCCATCTGCAATTCGGAAAAAATACATCTTTGAGATTATACGAGGAAGGTTCCCTCAAATCAGAGTCTGAAGGCAGCGAATGGAAGGCTTCGGAAATCCAAGCCACATTGGATTTGGCCAGTTTAATATGAAAAAAAAAAAAAAAAAAAAAAAGATTCTGGCTTTCTGACCAAAGTAGCTTTTTTTCTGGGTTATTCAAACATCTGCGGTCTGTGAAAAAATGTTTTCCACTTGCACAGAATACCCCCCCCCCCCCCCCCCCTTAACTTAAAAGCAGACACTTTTCTAAACACAAGCACAAACCATTTCCAAAGCACACTATCGGGAGTGTGATGCTGTGAACTGAAGAAATGCTCTCTCTCACATCGCTCACACACTCTGCCACATGGTTTACTGTTTTGAGGAGAGCGTCCCAGCCACCTCCCACCAGAGCCTGACCTCTCCCAGGATTAACAGTTCCATGTTTCCTCGCTCTGACAATGAAGCCGTTTCTATTCTCAGAAAGCGAATATTCAGTAAGTGTCCTAAAATAAAAATACCACTACTCCCAAAATAAAGTTTCAAATATAAAATGGACAGATATATATATTTTTTATATACAAGGACTGTTATTTATCTGTAGAATTATTGAAACGATATGCAAAGCTTCAAGTCCTGCTGCAGAGAGCAGAGCTGGCAAGGACATGCAACCCTTGAAGAGTAAATGGTTTCACTGTCGCACTTCACCACTTGATGGCACAGTGCACTTGGGGCGATTGAAAAACACTGAAACAAAATGCATTTGATCCTCTTCTGCCAGATTTGTATTTTGAAAGGATTAGAAATCGATTAGAAGCAACCACTGAAATAAAACCAAACTACACCGTAAAAAAAAAGTGGGGTGTTCTTTTTGGGGGTTTTTTGCGATCAATGAACAATCGAATGGCTGGCTGCAGGGGCCCCCTTTGACAGCAGTAAATGATAAGCAGTAAGGCTAGAAGCATGCGCTCAGTGTGTGTCTTCTGGGAAGCTCGCTGCAGATTTACTGAGGAAGCAATCGTTGCAAGCGAATCAAGTTTTGAAGTGAAGAGTAGCTAACATACAAGCGCCGATTAAGATGGTTCAGGAGTGCGATATGAAGCAGGCTGCACTCAGCACTGCTTATCCATTAGCCAGACCCATGCTTAACAAGGGGAGACGCTCTCCAGCAACTACAGTGTAGGAGAAGCCCTGCAGCCAACACTGGAGCAGCACTGTGTGAGCAATACATGGTGTGGTGTTACAAGACTGACACCGGGGGGGACCCATGATTTGCATGCATAAGGAATAGTCTATGAAGGGAAAAACAGCAACCAAAAGCAAGCCCATAATCTAGATGCATAGCCACCATAACAACACCACTACATGACCAGTGCAGGGAGCCCAGAGATTTTCCTAACAGCAGGTTGTGGCTGCCTGCCAGGAGCAAAGGTATAATCAGGAATGGAAATGCAGTTTAAAAATAAAACCAAGCCAACCTGGCCTGCCAGCAGAAGCACTGCACCCTCTGCTGGTAGCTCAGAGTATGTCTATCACTGGTGTCACACAGCAGCAGGTACTGCACATGCTTTCCCTAGCAAGTCTGGCTCAATGGCAAGGTAACAATACGCAATGGTTTCCCCTTCTTTATGCCCCACATTCTAGCTCCTCCAGTTTCAATGTGGATCACTCCCTGCTTTGTCCTCGAGTGTTGCTCATATGAGTGCACACCAGGTCACACAGCCAGTGAAACCGGTTTGTCAGCTCACCTAAAGGGAAACCTCAATAACAATCGCAGCTCAGCAACAGGGAGTTGCTGTTAACCCTTCCCCTTAGCAACAAACACAGGTTTCTAACCAAGTTACTAGCTGCACACAACTGTGTTCACAGCAAACGGCTAGACCGGTGCCCAAGAGCCAGGACTACCTGGATTCTGCTGAACTGCACGTCTCTCTTGAGTACTCAGGACAGGGAAAGCACAAACTTTCAGCTTCAGACACTGTACAGTAAAACAGGTCAACAATGGACCTGGCATCAAAGAGGGAGATCACAGAGCAAAGAGGGAGGGGGAACAGAAGCACCTCCTGGGTGTGAGCACAAAGCATGTGAGTGTAAAATAAATGATGCAGGTGTTGTCTGAGCAGGTAGGAGGTGGCACAGAAGGGAGAGTTTTGGGACTCTTTCCAAGAGTGTCCCAGAAACAGCAAATTAAACAATCTGCAACTACAATCATCCTCTCACAGATCACAACAGCAACAGTAACCTCTTGCAATGACAGAGGATCCAAAGAAAGACTGATCTTCAAGCTGCAAGAAAAACAGAGACCCAAACAAGCCTGACATCGAGCTGCTCATGGATCCCACACCTGTGTGCCACTCCATCTCAGGCTGAAGCAGATGATTGTAACTAAGAGCTCTGACCAGCGGCTCTTCCAAAACGTAAAGCGCTCTCAACTGCCAGCACTGCTCCTGGCTAATCCATTACACAGGACAAAATATACTGTGTGAAATAAACTGGACGCCACTCTGTTTGTTCTTCCTGTATGAGAGATTTAGCACCGAGGGACAATTCTGTCTCTCCTGGTGGGTCTTTAATAATGCAGTTTTGAAACACCTTTAAAAAAAAAATAAAAAAATCTCATGTTTGAGTAGATGCAAACTGAAAAACAATAGCAATATGTGGAAATGAATTGGGTTTGAAATTAATTGGATGTTTTAAATTAAAGAATCGAGTCCCATTTAATAACTTCACAGCTGCTCTTCAAGCAAATACATTTGGGTGTCACCAGGTAAACACACAGAGGCCGGAAGGTAAGCTGAATGGTACTGACAGCTAAAAGAAAGCCATTAAAATCCATGGCTACACTGTGGCTCAGGCTGGAGAGAGTCACTGTACAGGATGGGGTGGGACTGTCATGTGCTGCTCCAGCCACTGCTTGCTTTTCCACCTCATGCCATGACATCACCCCTCCTCCCTGCTCCATTACTGGAACAGCAAACAACGACATGACTGGTTAAAGTTAGCCTCCACATGCAATCACAAACTGAGCCGAAGAGAACATTTACAGCACGCACGCAGCTGTACCAGAGCTTTCAGACTAGGGGTGCCTGAGACTCTTGCACTATACAGCCTATCCCACAGAGAAATTTGGGCAGGAGAATGCAGCACTGAATACAAATACACAGGCTTCCTGAACCTTCCTTAAGAGAGCAATCCAATCACATTCTATTCAGCGCATGTGTAGCAACCTTTGCCCTTGAGGAACTATACTTGGTCGTTTAATCACTCAACACGACTATGTGAATAGCAGTGCTGGCTCCAGCAGTAAAGGAAGCAGGGCTGTACTCACCATTGTCCTGTCTCCTGTGTCCTCCTCCCCCGCTGTACTGAAATCCACTTGCCCTTCCGCTCCTGTGTGGAGAGAAGAACGCACAGTGAGGACCGACTCTGGTGCTCAGGGCAGCTAGGCTGATCCTGGGTCCGCATTACTAAGTGCTAGAAACTGACCTGTCGACAATCGGGTTCAGGGGACTCGTTATCCTATGGGAGAGCTTTAGAGATTGAAGCGAGGCTGGGAGAACACAACCCAGACAGACATGGGAAAATGTTGAGAGACGTGCACAACAGGCTTGTATCAAGGCATTTTTATTGACTTGCACATTTTTTTTTTTTTTTTTTTCTTTCCACATTTGCAAAAGAATACAAAAAAGTGTAAAATAGCCTTCTCAGTTGGCATTCTTGCTAGGTAATTGAAAGTTTTCATAGGAATCACCTAAAATCTAATTCAATCTATAATATTACTGTTATTGCAACCAAATCAATTTATTGTAAAGCGGTCTTTACACAAGACAGAAATCAAGCAAACAAACAAAAAAACAAACTGCTTTCCTGACATTTGTTGTTCTCACTTTGGGTTCCTCTTCCCACCACTAGAGGGCAAGCTGTTCCGGTTAACCCTGAGGAGGACAGCACCTATAGGGTTTGCTTGTGACACATAGGGGTGTACACCCGCTTGTACATCTTTATATCTCAGCTTCCCAGCCCAGGTACAGGCAAGGGCGCTTGAACTAGGGGTGCTGGGGCTTCAGCAGCACCCCCTTGGCTTTGCATGGCTTCCATCGTATACAGGGGTTACAGTTTTGTTCAATGGCTTTCAGCACCCCCACTTTAAAAATGGTTCCAGAGCCACTGGGTGCAGGTGTAGAGCACTCTCAAACAGACAAGGGTAGAGCTGAGGAAATGAACCCTGACCTTTCTCTTCCCTGCTATTTAAAGCAGAACTGTGGGATGCTCTGGCATCCAGACAGCACAAGAAGTCTGGGTGTTTCTGTTTCTCACGCTCACACCACAGGACACACCAGGAACAATTTTCATTGCAGATGACCTGCCTGCAATTCAAGCTCCCTGTATATCTGGCAAGATCACCAGTAACCAGGATACAAACTGTAAACATGCATTCACACTGGAGACTGGAAGACATCCCAGCAGAACATCGAACAGAGGGAATAAGAAGCAACATCCAAACACTGAAGGGAAGTCACCATGACACACACATCTAGAAACATCAGCATCGTTGAATTGAGCCATATTTAAAAAAACAGAAGTGCCTTCTCTCACTGGAAAACTGGAACCGATTTCTGTGAAATGAGCAGTCAGGACTGTTTATAATGCTAGCCGGAATGAGGCACTGTTACTCTAAACATCCAAGAGAATATTTAACTGAAGCATGAAGAGTGCTCTACAGCAGCGTTACCCGACTGCATCCTGGAGCATGAAGAGTGCTCTACAGCAGCGTTACCCGACTGTGTACTGGAGCATGAAGAGTGCTCTACAGCAGCGTTACCCGACTGTGTACTGGAGCATGAAGAGTGATCTACAGCAGCGTTAACCGACTTTGTACTGAAGCATGAAGAGTGCTCTACAGCAGCGTTACCCGACTGCGTCCTGGAGCATGAAGAGTGCTCTACAGCAGTGTTACCCGACTGCGTCCTGGAGCATGAAGAGTGCTCTACAGCAGTGTTACCCGACTGCGTCCTGGAGCATGAAGAGTGCTCTACAGCAGTGTTACCCGACTGCGTCCTGGAGCATGAAGAGTGATCTACAGCAGTGTTACCCGAATGTGTACTGAGGCATGAAGAGTGATCTACAGCAGCGTTAACCGACTTTGTACTGAAGCATGAAGAGTGCTCTACAGCAGCGTTACCCGACTGCGTCCTGGAGCATGAAGAGTGATCTACAGCAGCGTTACCCGACTGCGTCCTGGAGCATGAAGAGTGCTCTACAGCAGCGTTACCCGACTGCGTCCTGGAGCATGAAGAGTGATCTACAGCAGTGTTAACCGACTGTGTACTGTTAACTTTATTTGTGGAAGGAACTTTACTTTTAAGGTTTAATGTTTTCTAAAAAGAAGCTAGCATGCACAGCAGACTAGCATTTCAAACAGTAAAATAATAATACACTATATGGTACATTAACTATATGAATATGGGGTCACTTACTTGTCACAACAGCCTCCTCACTCTCCTGGCCCAGGCTCGGCTCAGTCAGGTCAGAGGCGTCCTTTCCTCCAGTCTCGACACTCACATCTCCTGCACTTCCAGAAAGGCCAGCTGGATCACTAACCCTCCCCACAGAGGAGGTGCTCTCCTGGGCTAGGGTGGGATTAGCGTTATTAGGAGAAGAGTCCTTGTTCTCTGGACCCTGTTTTGATATCGTAGGTTCCAGAGCTGCTCCTTTACCAGAAGTGATATCTGCAGTCTGTCCCAGTTCTACAGAGGCTCCACCTGCAGGCTCTTTGTCGACGTGGGTACCACTGGCAACAGGGGTTTCATCACAGCTCAAATGCCCATCAGTCAGGTCCCCTGCTTCTCTAGCCTCTGGTTCACAAGGCAAGGGCTCTCCAATTCCCTGGTCCGAGGAATGAGTTTTATTACTGCTCACAGCTCCACTGCCATCATTTTCAGTGGATGGAGCTCCATCAATGCCCGCAGCTCCACTTTCAATGGATGGAGCTTTATCACTGCTCACAGCTCCACTGCCGTCACTTTCTAATGGTGGAGCTCCATCACTGCTCACAGCTCCACTGCCGTCACTTTCTAATGGTGCAGCTCCATCACTGCTCACAGCTCCACTGCCGTCACTTTCTAATGGTGGAGCTCCATCACTGCTCACAGCTCCACTGCCGTCACTTTCTAATGGTGGAGCTCCATCACTGCTCACAGCTCCACTGCCGTCACTTTCTAATGGTGGAGCTCCATCACTGCTCACAGCTCCACTGCCGTCACTTTCTAATGGTGGAGCTCCATCACTGCTCACAGCTCCACTGCCGTCACTTTCTAATGGTGGAGCTCCATCACTGCTCACAGCTCCACTGCCGTCACTTTCTAATGGTGCAGCTCCATCACTGCTCACAGCTCCACTGCCGTCACTTTCTAATGGTGGAGCTCCATCACTGCTCACAGCTCCACTGCCGTCACTTTCTAATGGTGGAGCTCCATCACTGCTCACAGCTCCACTGCCATCACTTTCTAATGGTGGAGCTCCATCACTGCTCACAGCTCCACTGCCATCACTTTCAACCACTGCTGCTGGTTCGTCTGATTCAGATGCTTCAAGCCCCTCCGCTTCCTGGAACGCAGAAGAGGTGGCCAACAAGTCTGCCGCTCCTGTAGCCTCACAGGTTTCACTGGTGGCTTCCTGTAGGGATTCTGCTTCCCAGTTGTGTTTGGGTCCATCTTGCTCTTCCTTGGGGATATCCTTCAGTGCGGCCGCTGGTTCGCCTGGTCCTTCAACGCTGCCAGAAGTAGATTCACCCTCCACCAGCATTTTACTTGAGCTGGAGGGAGATGGCGCTGGGACCTCTGTGCCACTCTGCTCCAGCTCTGGCCCCTCAGACTCCTGGCCCTCGCTGGTCAGCAACACTTCCTGGGTGCTTGTTTGTTTGTGGAGCTCCCTGCAATCAGACCCCCCTTCTGACTCTGCACAGGGGGATTGCTGGTTTTGCATCTGTATGCTGCACTCACAGGATCCAGCAGCACTCTCTGATTCTTTATCTGTCCAGGTTGGCATCCCTTCACAGCGTTCTCCAGCATAGAGATCTGAACCCCTTTCATTCACAGCACAATCGCAGGGCACGCCCTCCTCTGTGTCTGTAAAAGACATGGACTCCACAGTTACAATCCCTGGGTCCGATTCATGATCCGTTGTCTCCGAAGGCGGTGGTGTCGATTCCTCATTTCTGTCCTCCTCTTTCAGGGGCAACATATTGTCCGTAGGCTCTTGGTCCAGCAGTGGCAAATTTTCTACAACCGAGCAATCTGTATGCAGCAACACCACTTCTTCCAAACCAGGCAGAATGCACTCAGCTTTTTGCTTTCCATCAGGCACTTCTCTCACAGTCTGTGACCCAGCCTCCAATGCTACTTCAACATCCTGAAACAAAGAGGAAGCAGCTTCTATAGGAGTGAGTTGCGGTTTTTCCGATATTACTGCGAGACGCTGGCCAAGTCCATCTGTCTGATTACTTAATTCCACTTCCAGAGGACTGTTCCATGTATCAGCCTTATCTGACGGCACCTTATCCTGTTCCTTCAGGCTGACCTGTTCATTAATTTCTGGTCCAAACTCTGAACTGCTACCCCCGGTGCTGCTGTTATCTAGAGACTGGCCGTCACATACCCTTGGATACTCTACTTCTGGAAGCACAGCAGTGTGGGAGGCGGAGCTGCCTGTCGAATCTCTGCTCCTGCTGTGGGCCTGGCAAGGACTTCCCAGCACGGTCTCAGGGTTCAAAAACAGGCTGCTGCTATTCATGTCTCTTTCAGACTTGGGCGTCTCATTGTTATTCACCTCACTAGCAGCAGAAATTTTTTCTTTAGAATAATCCAACCCAGCTGTCTCCTCCTTTTGACCAGCACAGTGCATCTCAGATTTACACTCCCCCTCTCCATCGCCTGGACAGCTCACCACAACACAAGAGCACGTGCCCTCGATTTCAGCCTTGTCCTCCTGAGTCCCGGCGAGCTCCTTCAGAGATTCTTTAATGATTGCCTTGCTTTCCTTCTCTCCGAAAACAACAGCCACGTCCCTCACATACGCACAGTTGTCAGGCCCTTTCGGTTGAACCAGCACCTCCCCCTTCAGTGGGCCAGTACTCATCCCTGCAGTGACTGACGTGTCTCTGTGATCCTGGGACTGTGTCTGCCCCGTATCCCTGTCTACAGAATCCCTCCCTTCTACATGTTCAGTGTTATCTGCAGCCTCGGCCTCAGCTCTGCTCTGCCTGGCTTGCTCCCCTTCCTGCTTGTCGTTGTCAGCCTTGCCTGGGCTCTCCTGTCCCGCTCTGATTGCGGCTGGTCCAGTATCAGTTTCCTCCTGAAGTTTTCCGCAGGGCAGCCCGCTGACAGACAGGCTCTCTGTATCAGCCTGGCCCTGCTCAGAGTCGCTTTTATATGCAGGATTCCCAGAGTCTGCCACAGCAGCAGTCCCCACCTCCACCTCTTCCTCTCTCTCTGTGCTTATGTTGTTTTCATACGGACACACCCTGTCCTCTGTATTGCCATTGCTCAGAGTAGAATTCGAGGATTCAGGATTTTGTGCTGGATCTCTCCCCCTTTCACAGGCGACTGTGCTGAAGACCTGCTTAGTTTCTTCACTGTCTTTTAGTTGCTCCGATTCCTGCCCAAAGCAAAACAAACAGACAAGCCCTTCTTTCAATTGCTGTGACGCAACTATGACTATATTACATTGCTAGGGAGGGGAGTTTCAAAGCACAAGACAGAAGGACAACATTTTTGCTGCTCTTTTAATTAGCCTCTATTCTTTTATTGGCCTGATTTCAACGCCATCTTTTTCAATTAGATCGCTGGTTATTTTGCACGGTGAAGATATTTAGATTGAAATATCTACACAACCGGGGAAGGCCTCAGGATCGTCCTGTTTAATTTCGTACGACTGTGATCACAGTCACACTGTCAGCGGGGTCTGATAGCCAGCACTCTGAGGGCACTGCACACTGCTATAGCTGAGCCCCTATTCATTCACATTCACACCCCTGCATCAGTGCAAGTGGACCTCGCTGCCAAGCTGTGGCGCTCACCTTCTCTTTCGAATGCCGCTGCATGAACCCGCGCAGCTCCTCGATGTGGCACTCCACTTCGCTGGGCTGACTCCCGGGCTTCGTGACCACGGTGAGCGTGTAGGTGTTGAGCCGAGGGTGGTGCTTCACCAGGCAGTCCCCTGAGAAGATCGGCTTCGACGCATCTGCCCAGGGCTCCAGATCTGCACCCTCCTCCCTGAGACAGACAAAGAAACACGGGTGAGAGCGTGGCCGCTAGCAGACAGCGGCTTGGAAAAATTTCACCTGCATCACCCTTCCCACTGAATACACCAAAGAATCACTTTCAATACTCACTCCCGTTTACAATGTTCCTTTTATTCCGTTTTCATATTTCACGAGCCCTGAATGGGGCGGTTTACTCGAAACAAATAGTGGATTCCAACAAAGAGTGGAAAATGCAGCCCTGTGCATTTTCAGGTGTCAGACACCCTTGCTGTGGTCAATTGGCACTCATAGTGTTTGTTAGAAGGAGATTCTGCGTGCCCATCTTTCTGTGCCCAGCACACCCTGAAATCGAGTCAGTCTCTGCTCTCCAGCGCTTGTTTATTTGACGGTGTGTATTTAAACAGAACCTTTAGCTATAGTAACAGCAAGCACACGGGCAGCGTACCCCACCTTGTTTCCATCATGATTATCGGTTAGGAGTGTGGGTGGTGCTGCGGAAGCAATCCTTGCTCAGGACACTGTTCCTAACAGCTGGTTCACAGCTCCAGCAGGATATCATGGAAACTGAACCAGGGCGAATGCACACTGAGCTCTCAGGCCAGCTCGTCTCAGGAGTCTGAGCACTCAGTATATTCATTTAGCAGGCAAGGAAATAAGACTCCCATTGCACAGAAGTTTGATCCATTCCTAGTTTTACTATGAGCTTATTAAAAACACGCCTGAGCTTGTTATGTACACACTGTGCCTAATCAAGCTTGCACTAAAACATGGAATGGGTGAAACTGCTATGCAATAAGAGTCTTATTTCCATTCCTGAGTTATACTGTAGCACATGAGAGCATAAGCACTACTGTAAATGAGTGTATTTGTTTAATACAACCACTTGTGATTTTAAGGTGTACTCCTCCCATTAAAGCGACCCAATCACAGCTTTCTCTGCAGTCAGGAGAGAAACAGGCATGTGCACTTCATTATAGAGAAGGGAGTTTTTAAACCAAATACAACACAACTGTCTAAAGACTGGACCAGATGGCACAGCAGTAAATCTGTTTTTCCTTTGAGTCAGCGGAAGGAAATGTTGAAAATTCTTATTACCTGTACTTTTAATTAAGAGAACAATAGAAAGACAACAAAGGATTTGCCAAGGAAACCCAGTGACGTGACGAGCAGAGAACTGAAAGAACGTGGAAGGAGGCGAGCACTAGCAGCCCTGTACTGTAGAAAGCAGGGTGTGCTGGATTAGCTTTGTTATTATAGGGAGAAAATGCATCGGATCACGAAATGGAAATTGACCATTCGACATCGGTCTTGGAGGAAAAAATCCAGGCGTGTGCAGCTAGTCCAGAATCAAGTAGCAGATATTGTGGCTACTGTCCAAACCTAACAGCAGGCTGCCCATCCATAAGAATCCCACAGAGACACATATACACACTCCTCTAACCCAGATATGCAGCTTCATCTCCAGCTCTAGAGAAGCTTGCCCTGCTCGCTTCACATGCATGCACCCAGTCTACACTGCACAGTGTAACCAGACCCTCAGGAGCTCAGATCACATGGGATCAGCATCTCTTATCATGGATCGTGTTACCTGAGAAGAGCATCGCCTTTCTGACAGCCAGGCAACACAGGGACAGCCTCCTGAATTTGCAGCAAGAGCAGGCAATATAGTGCCCACTACATTATTATATACCATGTGAAATCCACTTCTTCAAACAGTATGTTAGCATATGTGAGGAATATTAAAAGATGATAATGATTTAAAGACGGCGCCCACATTAAGAAATGATTGTAAAGTTTGTGATCGCCAATGTCTGTTGGCTACTCACTGTGAGAACAGCTGTTGCAGCTGGCTGTAGCCTCTATCGTGTGCCAGGCTGCCAGGGGTGGCGCCCTCTGTGTTGGGGAGGGAGAGTGCCGCTCTGCCTCCCGGCTGCTGCAGGAAGAACCAGGCCAGCCTGTGCAGCCCTCGCCTGGCGGTGAAGTGCAGCAGAGTCTCCCGGGGGGGCATCGCTGCAAGAGAAGGGAAAAAGAGAGGAGGTCATACACACAATCACAGAGGAGAGAACATATAGGAGGGGGCAGTCAGACACAATCACAGAGGAGAGAGCAGACAGGAGGGGGCAGTCAGACACAATCACAGAGGAGAGAACAGACAGGAGGGGCAGTCACACACAATCACAGAGGAGGGAACAGACAGGAGGGGACACCCACGCTTCACATAACTTCTACAAGGTACCAGCTTGTACTGACACATTCTAGCAATGGCACCTTTTGGCAACTGTATCAAATCAACTTTCAAACATAGCAGTGAGCAGCTCTGCTGAGCTATTGCTAGGCATCTCTAAACAGCAGTTGTTTCCAAGGAGGGGCCCTTGGCAACAGTTTTATCAGGAGAAGTGATAAGAGGTACTGTATTTGTATATACACCAATGGACAGCACGTCCACACCTGCTGGCATACACTTACACTGTGCACTGTACGCATGCACACAATCTCCCGTGGTTGTGCTGCTATACCGACCTCCCCCACAAAAAGAGAAAGCTGCAATAATCTTTAAATAGAATCTCCAGGATGTCCAGCCTCCACACCCACATGCTGGAAAACCCACCACTCCGGTCCACTGCCCTCCCCATCCCAGAGGAAGATACACTGCCACACACAAGAGAGAGAGTGCCCAGGAGGAATCACTGCAACCACACTGCAGGTCCCACACACGAGAGAGAGTGTCCAGGAGGAATCACTGCAACCACACTGCAGGTCCCACACACAAGAGAGAGTGCCCAGGAGGAATACAAAGTGGTGAGCCACAACAAAACTCTTACTGTAGTTTAAACTATACAAATCTCAGCCTCAACTGCCTGTGTGTTGAATATCAAATCCATCCATTCATTAAAAACACACACACACACACACACCACCACTGTCATTGGATAAAAGAGGTCTCTGCTGGACTGGAGCAAACTCCACATTATGAGCAAATTCTGCCTGACAAAAAAAAAAAAAAAAAAACACACACACACACACACACACACACACACACATATTTCACATGCCCAAGTTCCACCCCAGGGGTCATCCAGGCGAGATCCTGGATGGAGAAAAACGACTATGAAATATGAAACGGTTTTGAATACAAAGTCAGAGTCTAGGTCTGCATATAAACATCAGTCTGGAATTTCAACTGCTGGCCAAAAAGCCACATACATTATTCCCTAATTTAGTCACATTTTATTTAACAAAATTTCACAATCAATACCTCTCTCTTGCTCATAACTTGTTCAGAGTTAAATAAATAAATACACACACTTGATGAAACATCTGACAACAAAGTAACTTTTTGTGTCTTCAACCAAGCAAAATAACCAAACCATTACGCCTGGATCTGTGTCAAACATTTATTTAGTGTTTGAAGTTATGGATATAAAACTGGCACATTAAAACAAAAACCACAAAGAAATCCCTAAAGACTTATCCAATTACACTGAAGCAATTAGCTTTGACTGCTAAACCAGATAGCATTGTACTTATAATGCTGTTGGCTTGCTGAGACTGCATTTACAGTATCAGATGCAATCATCATTCCAATGAAATTTCAAAAACAAGGCGGCTTAATGCAGTGATTAAGGGTGTCTGGGTCTGGTATCCGCATGGCATCCTTCTGTGCATTATTCAAAAAAGAAATCTTTTGAAAGCTGGATATAGTGTCCCTTTTATTTCCATGAGCAATAACAATGATCCACTCTCTGTGACTGAAATGCTGTAAAAATGACACCTCATTGTCTGCATAATAACTAGCAAACCCTCCCCTTGCCCGGTGCTCATGTTCTGCAGTCTCCTGTAACGTGCCCTCCCCTTGCCCGGTGCTCATGTTCTGCAGTCTCCTGTAACGTGCCCTCCCCTTGCCCGGTGCTCATGTTCTGCAGTCTCCTGTAACGTGCCCTCCCCTTGCCCGGTGCTCATGTTCTGCAGTCTCCTGTAATGTGTGCTTCACAATGCTCAGCTCTCTCCCCGCTGAGGCTTTGTTCCACTGATCCTGTTTATTTCCAGTAGGAATCGCTTAATGGTTTTGATTGTGGTTGTGAATAGCCTGGACCCCCTCCCTCCTCTCCCACAGCCACAGGTTCTAAAACCCTTTAAATGGGATTAGTGAACTCACACACACACACACACACTGCAGATAACTAAATGCATTAGAGAGAGTGTGAGCATTTAGATAAGGGAAGACAGGTTGGAAAAATTAAATAAAACATGCAAGTTCCAATTACTGTCTAGAGTATATTCTAAACAATACTCTCAGAATGGCCCAAACTACATCCAGGGTCTTGCTCCCAATTTTAAAGTCCCCCATTCAGAGAGTATGTATTTAAGAAAACAAAGAGAACCCTTGAGCTGGTGCTGCTCACTTGTAAGTTTGGGGCGTGAAGTAACACAATAGTTACTACAGCTCTGAACCTTGCTGCAGTGACTTTTAACCTGCACACAGATTAGAAGGGCAGAGCAAGCTCAGAGGAAAACCTTGGCTGTGTTGTCCTGAATCAGAGACCTGTGACCTGTGTTAAGCGGATTCATTCACTGTAAGGAACCTGTGTCACGTCTCCACATTCATCCTGCAAATCAATGAGCAATCAGTGAGGCTACATTTCAACATCACTGCACTTCACATGGGCAATGTGCTTCTTCTGAGGCCAAACCAAAGTGAACTCTTAACTGGGGTGGGAATGTTTGTTTTAGTGTATCCAACATTGCAATCTAGACCCATAATATAATGGTGACCGAACCGAGAGCAGAAGGGAAAAAACAGCTCAACACAGAGCCAAAACAAACTGGGTGTCTGTGTTCCTTTAACATGTGAGCGAACTGGCGGAATCAGGCCCCTTGAGATCAGTGAAGAAATGGCATTGCAGGTTTTCACTTTACATACAGGGCTTCCAGCACCGAGACCCGCGTTCCAATCCCGCCCCTGTAGCATCAAGAACTAGAAATCACTTGATGGGTCTCCGCCACTGAGCCCACAGACACTGCCATCAATGTGATTTAAACAGTGCACACACTGCCACCTGGTGAAAAAATGCAGAATTCAATCAGAATTATCTGTACAGCCACTGGATTAATAATTGTCAATGGTAATTAATACAGTGCACCACAAGGCAAGTGTTAACGTGTTTTGATGCAAGCAGTCGAGCAGAGCCCTCATTGGCCCACTTGATCTGAAATGACCAACAGGGTTAACTATGTCATGACCAGCTTTGCAGGACATGAGTTCCATACAAAACAAGTTTCAAACAGTTTAATTTAAAAGGAAAGGGTTAAAAGACAGACAATCCAGACAACAAGCGCCAGCTTTTACTCACCCTGACTAAACCCAGTGCCACACATCGCTTTACTCCATTACCATTGCTCATTATTTATCATCTCCCAGATAATAACCTTTCAAAGCGACAGGGGCTGATCTAACCCTGCTCATCCTAGCTGTAAAAACCTCCTCATATAAATTCAGCAAACATTAATCATGTATCTGCCGCTGTGTGTGCTGTAGAGTACAGCTCTTTCTAACCCAGGCTGCAGATCAAACGCACCGTCACAGTGGAATCCATTAGAAACAGCTACAACAGAGCAGCTTTGCGACAACATAGACATTCTGCCAAGCTGACGGGGGCACCTCGCTCCATCCAACTCTGCAGCAAATTCAGATGCCGTGGGCATGTTTTTATTCTTGAAATTATTGAAAACATAAAAAAAATGCTAAAAGAGGGCAGCCAAAATGATGTATATAGTAAATATTAAACCTTTTTGCCTTTCCCCCCCCCCCCCCATTGTTTAGCATCGTAGTGACCGTTCCCTTCAGCAGTATGTCCAGTGTCCACTCAAACACACGCACACACTCACCATGGTGGGAGCCCCCCTCTGGACCCAGCACACTCCAACCCTCGGGCAGGAGCAGGTGTTGCAATGCCAGGGTCACTCTGTCTTCCAGCCTCTCTTGCTCCTTAGCAGGGATCTGGAACTCATCCAGCAGCCTGGCGCTGTCCAGAACGTCTGTGCAGCCCGCGGAGCTCACCAGGACCTGTGCCACTTCGAAGGCCACATCCTGAACGAAGTGGAAGCCCTGTTCCGCCACGCAGCCCACAGGCCGGCCCGGAGTGGAGGTGCAGAGGGTGACTGTCACCTCCTCACAGCAGTCATGGGCTGCAGGGAGAGTGTACAAGCAACATGGGTACAAAGAGATCTCAAAGTGTACACTACGGAAATGCAGGACAGTCCACTACAAAAAGCTCTTTGAAAATCATTGCACAAGGACTGTATAAACACACAGAGCAGATGAGGAGGAATTGCTTACATGAAGATGTTTTTTTTAATGGAAATATTTAGATTTAATATCCAAGAGCAGGTGAAAGTGCATGTTAACACCCTGCTGGCTGAGAGATCGGTCTTCCCTTTTAATCACTGCTGCTTGTTTTAGAGCACCCTCCAGAATCTACTATAGCTCCTCTGGTAGCTAAGAAACAGGCATCACACTAAACATCATGTCATCTCTGTTAATACTTAACACACCAGAACACAACTGGCAGGTCTGGAGGAAGTGGGTTATTATTTAAAAGACATTTAAAAAGGTAGTGTTCTGCTTTAGCAAGGTCAGTAGATAAACCAGGCATTCCCTATTTAAAGAACAAAGTCCACAAGCAAGAGAACAAGCAGAGTTCACAACCACATAGCCTGCAGAATTGGTCGGGGAGGCGCTTCGAGGAAATCCAATACATGTGACAGCCAGGGACATTTCCACAGCTTCGTTAACCTACACCCGAGTGATCCAAGCCAGACGATCCAAGTGATCCAAGCCAAGCCTGGCACTTCCCTCTCCTTGTTCCAGGCAACCAAGTACAGAGCTTTACTGCTGTAGCAGGTATGGGGCAGGTAGCTGAAGCAGTGCCTTATCCTTGCCCGGGACAGTAACCCCACTACAGGCTCATCTCAATTCACTCCTGTTCACACACTACAGTACGTTTCTCCAGTCTCCTGTTAGCCCTTACTTGCAGTAATAAATGAAAGTGGCTTAGTGTTCAGGAGCTTCGGAAATGCTCCTGTAGCTGAACGCAGCCCAGGTATTGAAGCTGCTACAGCATTCCTGGCCAGGAGAAAGCTCAGCATTAACATTGCAGAGAAAACTGAAATACAGTGAAGACAACAAACTCCTCTGAGGTTTCCACTTCATCCCAAGCATCCCCAGAAAGACCCAGCGCTGTTCTTGCACTTCTACTTGCAACGATGCTTACGCAGCACAGCTGTCTGCTTTCTGAGCTTCGGGAATGGTATGTGCAAACGGAGCAGAGGATACCAACACAAGGACATCTTGTGCTCCATTATGTGAATTCCAGCAAGCTGCACAGTATCTACAAAGGGATTTCAAGACACTTGAGACTTTCAAAAGGAGCCCCAGACCATTGTTTGGAAAGCGGCGCTCCACACACTCACTGCCCAGTGTATAAAAATAGCAATGTTTTATTCCTGTTGATAAAGACAACTTAGCAACCTCAAATACTTTGCTAAAACGAGCATTGGGTTCACTGCAGTGGGATTCGAGAAGGAGGCAGATCCTTTTATGAACAAGGATGGCCTGATAGCAAAACAAAAGCTCTCGTTTGTGAGGGTTCTATTCCTAGTCAGTGCATTCAAGTGTTCCAGGCGGAATGCTGCAGATTCATGCAGGAACAGCAGAGGCAGCGCACAGAAGAATAAATGGTGCTACAGACTGGAATCTCAGCTCTACAGCTTTCTCATTGCAGAAATAACCACTTCTGTACTTTTCTTTGACTGACCCTGAACTCCAAGCAGCTTACATATTAATACAAACTAAACAGGGATTGAACAGGCTCACGCATACAGGCAGCTTTCGCTTTGTTTTTTCATTTATTGAAGAACCCAATGATGAGTAATGACCTGTACCATATCCATTATACAGCATGAATGCTTCTTACTCACATTCAGCAGAGAGAGTACAGTCAGAGCCCCACAGTTTCTGTAACTCACGTCACATTAAGGGTGGTGTGGAGTGCACTGCCATGTAATCTACTCAGTAAAGGACCTGTAATAACTGGATGACTCTGATTCAGTAAAGCTTACCAGGACAGATGGCTTGGAGAGTGTCAGGGTTAACCCTGTGTGTGCTGGTGAGGTGCCTCTGAGCGGTGCCAGCGAACAGCAGGTAAAACTCCAAGCCATCCTCGTCCTCAAAGTGGTCTTCATCACACAGCTGGACCGTGAGGAGACATTCGCCCTGCAGAGAAGGAAAAAAGAGCAGGCTGGATCAGCATGGCTTATTGAACAAAGCAGGCAAGGGTCAGCATGGTCTGTTTCCACCAGATTCCCAACCCACTTTAACCTTGTCTACACAATGTTCTGCCCATGACTGTGCTGCCACTTCAGTGGAGCATCCAGATCCACCCTCAAAATATAAATCAAAAAAGCCATTTCAGAAGGGGCTGGGGATGCAGCATTCATCTGCTGTTAACATCAAATCAATCTAACCAATACAATAAAAGCAATACAAAATACAGCCTGATCTGAACTGCAAGTTCAAAACGATCCTGGATAACTAGGTGGCTTTATTTTTTAAATCAGTCACTTCACATGAAGCAAACCAGAACTCGACGCATTGTAATAATGTAGCCTGCAAGGAAACAGATAAGACAGGGGACAGCTATGTTTCCTGTGTTTGTCCCACTTATTTATAGGCTTATTTATCTAAAAGTGGGACTGCAATACAAATCTGTGACTAAAATAATTGTTGCCTAATCAGATTGTACAGGCCTACAGAACCACCAGTGCTGAGTCCTGTCAAAACTCCTGCCAAGAAACATCCCGTCTCGACTCAGCCAGGGGCCAGGGCCCCTCTGAAAACACGCCGCTCACAGAAACACTGAATTCACAAGAGGCACACACGCTTACTGCACATCACACAAGCACAGAATTATCAATGACAAACTGACACGACAGGGATGGGAGAAAAAAAAACTCCTATTGCATAGCAGTGTCACCCATGCCAGTTTTTACTATGAACTTGATTAGCCACAGTGTATAGGTAACAAGCTCAGGGGTGCCTTTTTAAGCTCACCCAGTACACTCAGAAATTGATCAAACTGCCATGCAATGCAAGTCTTATATCCACCTCTATCAACATGGTCACCTGTCCCTGCAGTGGCTCAAGACAACTAGAGATTGTCGAACCTTTCAAAAATGTTAGCAGCAGCATCATTAAATTGTACACATCCATGCAGTAGAGGCATGATAAAACTCCAAACACACATTTAATCAAGGGTTCTCAAATTCATGATTCACCAGGTTCAACAGAAAAGAAAAAAAACTGAAATCTACAAAATCAGCAATAACATGGTGCAACCAGCACTGTATTTCACACAATGCCACACTGCCCCCCCACATTCCAAGCACCACACCGCTATACAGTTACAGCAGACAGTCCAAGACAGCAAGCCTTGTCCTGCAGTCAGGACATCACGCAAGGCTGGCTTTGCTCTCCCTGCAGGACATATTGTCCTGGTTACTGTATATCCAGTCTGCTAATACCAGAGCGCTGGCGCCCGTGATCCTGAGCAGGACAGGCTCAGGAGACTTCACAGCTGTTGCCACGGACACAAGACGTTTGTGGGTAGAAATGCTGATGGGACAGTATGGTACAAGGCTAAGAGAGGCCACTTCAAGCTTGCCAGACTGGTCAGCTTTACAGAACAAACAGTGCCCTCAAGGTGAGGGGCACTCAGGCTTCCCAAATGGGAATGTCAACGTGTCTCAATCTACCTTAAAGCTTCAACAGATCCAGCCCAAATGAATTGGTGCTACATTTAGTTTTACATAAGACAGCATCTCCCTGTCGCACCCTATTAAATATCCAAAAAGAAGACAGGTTTGTTTTTTGTTAAGTTTTGTTTTGAGAAATGAGCTCCTGGAGCTGTGAATTGTGTCAGCGGAGGGAAAGCTCAGATGCAGACAGACAGAGGGGTAATGGTGTGGAGTCTGCCCCCAAGCACAGAGCAGCTGCACTCACTCGCTCGCTCACACAGCAAGGCCAGATCCAAGGGCACACTAAAGAACACACACACTGTGGATTGCACAATGGCAGTCTTGCAGATGTTCTCCAAAGGAAACTGCTACACATGCAGCAACGGAAATAAATCATTTTAGGGGGTTAAATTCTTATGAATTTACAACATGCATGGCTACGAGATCCAGCTAACAGTGTGTTTGTCTAAAGTGCACAGTGGGATGACTCTGGTGTCCAACGAATCCCCTGTTCCCCTCCTTGAGCCCTCATCTCTTGCATACAATATGGATTGAATGGCACAGTGCAGCCTGGAGAGGAGACCTGCCCTCTGCCTCTCATTGCAATGTGACAAAGAACTTCATGAAATCACATCGAAAGAGGCAGTGGATTGCGAGAGAAGGCATTGCAATGCGAGAGAACTGAAACCAGAGACACCCTACCCCCTTCCCTCTTTCAAAAGGGTGCTGACACTTCATGTATCCAACAGCCGCTTGACTTGAAGCCTATTTTAATATTTTCTCACTGCAGCTGCCTGAGAATGGGCAGTGCCATATTAGGGGGGTGGGTCACACTTATTTTTATCTCTCACTACTTTACTTGGCTCAAGCAAAGCCATCTCGTGAGTGTAGCCCTGCAGTCTGAACACACACACACACACACACACACACGGCTCAAAAGCCACAAGCAATAAAACGTGTAAAAATGCAGATTCTCATTTCCTCTTCCATTATATGTCAAGTCACAGAATCAGTCCCTCCTCTATTCCTGCATCTAAAACTTAGGCAATCACCCTGCTGTAATACTCAATGATGCAGCAGACAGGCTAGCTGAGGTGCCTACTCCCCCCCCATTCACTTTAATAGACAGGTGGGACATGTGCAGAGCTGCGGCTGACAATGTGAAGCACATGAAATACTGCAGTTGCACAGGCAGAGAATAAAACAGCCAGGATACTTCACCTGCATGCTGAATCAGAGACGCGGTTTGAAGCTCAATGAGCCCTGATTAAATCAAATACAGGTTCCAGACTTTCATTTTAAACTTTGGAACCCACCAGCTTCGAAACACTTTAAATCACTTCTGCATTTCCCATGCAGCATCCTGCCCTCCCTCCTTCCCCTCTATGTGTGCCTTGTGTAAATGTTCTCAGCAATGACCTTTGCTGTGTTGTTTTTCTAGGAGGGGGAGGGTGTGTGCGTGTTTGAATTTCGCACTCACTAAAAGGTGAGGATTGATACAGACTCGTTAATGTATTTCTGTCTTGGAGGAATGTTAGAGCAGCAGGGAGGGCCTCTATTTCAATGATTTAAAACAGCCAGTCTTTATATGTGTCGACCATTGGATCAACTCGATAACCTCTTCAAAATGGGGAAACCCATCATTAAACAAGCTGTTAGTCTTCATTACCACATGGTAATGAAGACCAACAGTCTGTTTAATGATGGGTTTAGTGAGGAACAGAATGAGATAATGAACTGCTTGGAGACCAGCATGGTTAGAAAGGGGACCTGGCCTGGTTAGCTTGGTTTTCTGTAAGATTTCCACCAGGATAGCCAATATAAAACACCCCACCAATAAAGCTGCAATACATAAACTGACTCACAGCAATGAATCAAACCATAAATACAGTGTATACAAAAGGACAAGCTTTGAGAGTCAGCTGCTGGGAGGGGGTGAAGGTTTCATGTGGCACGGATTGGTTTTGATTACAGAGATTTAAGGACTAACAGTATTCCTAAAATATTGAAATATAAAATCACCAGAAATTGAATACAGAGCTAGTTCACCATCAGAATCTGTCCTAGTCAAGGTACAATTGATAAATTAATCATCGTCTATAAAGATAATACAAAAAGCTAGACGATCATTCTCTACTGTCTGGCACAATGGCATAAATGCACATAGCAAATTGTGATAATGATCTCCATCCATTCAATAACTCCCACAGCCCTGGAGATAAGATTAAACACACACACAATCTCCAAAGACAAGCAGCTCAAACACTGACATGGTCTCCTCTTGAATGGATGCAGCCAGCCCAGCTCCTCAAAGACGATACAAGAGTGGGTGTGTGTAAATCACACAGCAGAACACCAGGAAACACAGCCCTGTGTTTCTGATAATTCACAGCCGTGAATCTGTACAAGGATTGCCTACAGCGTTGACACCTCCCTCTCCTTCTCAGAGTCAGGGCCCTGCCTTGCCAAAGGACATTTCTCAGTGAGCAACACCCTTTCTGTTTGAGCATGTTCTCAAATTACAACCGAATCTATTTCCTGAATATCTCCTTTGTCTGCCCAGTCAGTCAGATTACAACGGCTTCCTGTGCAACTTAAAGAATTGGAGAATTTGAATGGAATAAATGAGTTAAGGGAATTACTACATAATTCACTGGTCTTATTAGCAAAGTCCTATATAAACAAGACATGACTGCAGCAGCTCAGACCTAGAAAACAGAGACCAGATCAATATGTGCATGTCAAAAATCAACAAGTAAATAATGGATGTGAACTTTAGGCAGAAATTCAATGCACTTACATATAGAGGAGCTTGCTGTGGATTCAGTTTCATGACACTGGACACTGCAAAACAAAAAGGAAACAAACAATTATATTTAGGAATATAATAAGGTATGCAGGAGATCAGACAGTTAGAAAGTGAACTAGCTAATTGTATTCATACCCCCCCCCCCTTGTACTCTCCTCCTCAGAGCTGGGATATACAGCATGCTGCGTGTAGATATAGGCCTGTGTGTCCACTGTACTGCAACTCAAAACCCAAAGTCGTCATGGAAACAGGTGTTCATCTGACATGGAAAGGCTCATCTGTGTTCTAATGCAGAGAGAAGTTCAGGGACACTGCTTTTTGAATGATGTCAGGGAGTGAAGAGCGTTTCGAGATTGATTAGAACGCTCATAACAAACAGTACCAGTGTAAAGCACAGGTTTACCCAAAGCGTCAGGTTACAGTGACAGGAAGTGCAATGGCATGCCTGGCCTCACCTCCTCTTCAGAGAGGACTCCTCTCGTTTAGCAGCACCAGTCAATGTTCAAATGGAGAAGAGATTTCCATTTACTGGCTAAAAATACTGCACCGTCTGACCTGCTCTTAAATACACCAAGAAGACAAAACAATACTAACTATCATCAACAATTGTCTCTTCACTGCTAATACAAGGGTACGGTCCAGACAGGATTCACCTTGCAGTCAAAATAAGGGCTATACACTGAAGGCTTGGAGGAGAGTAGGCGTTGCAGGAGAGGATGTTTAAGGTAGCTGGTTTGGAAGCAAGGACATTTCCTTCCACAACACTTTGTTACAAAAATACAACAAAGAAGCCAAAACAAAAAAGATAAAAAACACAAAGGCCTTGGCGATCTATAAAGTGTAAAGTGTATAGGCACAGTGACCATGGAGTACTGTTCCTTCACTGGGAAATGCAAGCTGCAATCTCATGCTGACCCTCAACACCTAGCCTCAAATTACTTGAACTGCACAGACTATTGCTGGGTTCAGGACATGGAGCTGTTTTGAAGGCTTCCACAATAAAAGGAGCCATTAAACAATGATCTCTGAAAAGCAGATTACACCTCCAGCATTTCAGCTTCAGAAGGAGAGTCTAAACAGTGTGCAAAGGCATTGCCCAGCCCTGTATTATAAAAGGCACCAGCTCACAAGTTTACCACATTATATAACTGCATAAGCACCCATGTACATCACACTACATAACTGCATGTGTAAAAACAACTTTGTCCCGTGCGTTCTTGCACTTTTAGTGTGAATATACTGTAGTTGCACCGATGAAGGCACTAGCCAACTGTACAATTGTACATTTGTGGCAGGCTTGTGTGTTATTGGAAGTGCACTGCTCCTGTGTTATTACATGCAGGGGAGTATTGTGTAGATTTGGCCTCCCTTGTTCTTGTGCACGTGCCTGGTCATGATCACGGAAGCTGGGGTTAAGTAATCAGGATCATGCCTCTCTGAAGGGACTGGAGCCCAAAACACTGAGTTGAACCAAAACCAACAAGCAGCTCCACTAACTCGCATTCAACAGCTACAGGTTACAAGAACGCGCACAGAGGGGGGAGTTACTCCGTTTCTGTTCGGGTTTGTTTTCTTCCCAGGGCAGCTTTGGTCCACCTGTGGTTTTCAGAAGCATTGTTATAAATGCCGGCTGTCATCTACACATGTTGCTGTTGGGCTACTGACAAGGACCCCTTCCAAGACTCAGCAGAGCAATTACAGAGACAAAAAATAAAAGAAACCATTAGCTTCCCAAACCCCAGCACTTAACGATTAATTTGTGACGGATTTTCAACAGCATCTTTTATTTTAACAAGACATCCCAGACAAAAACTACAGCAATGGTTAGAAGAGAGCTTTCTACCTGCTTATTTCTCTACTACTGAGAGCAGTCAATTGCACTGTAGGGTATGCCTTGTTTGCACATATACTGCATTTAGAGTTTTAATGTCATTTGCACACATTGGCACACAAACAACTTAACCGTTGTAGTATTTCATGGTTACACCTGATGTGAGTGAAACAATTTGACCTTTCTGGACAGAGTCCTCTTTGAACAGGGCTGAGAGCACAGCAAGGTGCATGCTGTGGACAGAGTGCTCTTTGAACAGGGCTGAGAGTTGACAGCCAGCTACATCCTGTCAGGCACTTTCACCCAGCACAATACATCTGCAGAGGTTTATTTTAGAATGGCAGATAAAGGGCAGCGAGACATTTCAGTTCTGCATCAACCGACATCAGCTGCAGCCAGGTCCACAATGTGAGCTTAGACACACAATATTTTAACAAAGAGGCACACATCTATTCTGGAAATGTAAACTGCACAGGAAATGTAAGTGTAGTAGTGAAGTTGTTCATGCAAGTATTGCAAATAATACTTCAACCCTAACCCTAACCTACCTAGTCCTTCAATATTTCCAAGTACAAGCTTAAGTACAACACTGAAACGATGCAAACGATCTGTGAGCTTGCTACAGCATGACTCATTATAATAGATGTCCATTTTGCGGCAACAGAAAAGGGTTACTACTTATTCAGCATCACATTGAACACATTGAACAGGGAGACCTGGAGTCCAGTCACACACTGTGGGGGTGTCGCGGCAAATAGGAGGACAGGCAAACACAATGCAAAAAGAGAAACATCGGTACCTATTCAAAACACCTTGGACATCAAGTTTTCATCTATAAAATCTGCACTCGCTGATGCAAAGCGTGTAAAGTGTCTGAATAAATTCCCATCACATGCCATCAGTGCCATGCTTTCTGTCCATGGGGGGGCGTGTACTGGACCCCCTACTGTAGACGGAGTTTCCAATCTTTTGCCTTGACCCTGTAATTGCCAGCAGAGAGTTTCCCTGCACATAATGAAGTTGCATCCCATAGACAGTCCTTTGTCCAGAAGCTGCTGTGACGTCAAAGCAGAGCAGCTCCCAGCGGCTCCAGTAACAGTCCTCACAGCTCGTGCCATGAGGAGTCTGGTCAAGGCACGTGGAAGGGGCTGTGATAATCAGGCCAGGACGCTGGTGAAGAAGATGGAAGACACTAGTGCGCCCACCAACGGTCAAAGCACTAGCTCTCCACGTGAAGAGCCAGTAGGGTTGAATACTTAACTACCAGGTTATTAAAAACAACAACTGTGCACTCTGTGGCTATGTTATGCTATAAATCTTTCTTTCTTATCTTCAGTGCTATTTCAGTACGTTTCAGCTCTTCATGCAAAGAGTCTGTCACTGCTTAACCAACAGGCCTGACTGTGAGCAAACAGGAAGTGTGCAGGTTTGTGTTATCGCATTGCTGCAGCAGCAGAGGAAAGAGCACAATGGAACGTTCTGGTTAACGTACATATTTAGGGCAACTCTAAATAGAGTATGCTGCGGTCCAGGTTTTCAGAGACGACACAATTTCGAGGGGCAAGCCTTCCTTGGAAGGTTTTTTTTTCTGATAATTTAGACTGCATGCAGACTGCCTGTCTGTACTGTACTGTACTGTGCTTCCTATTACTGACTGGGACTGGGGCAGCATGCAGACTGTCGGTCGGTACTGTGCTTCCTGTTACTGACACAGTACAGCACAGCATTCACACATTTTTGAACTACGAACGGCACGAGCACACTGCGACAGCAACACCATGCAGTTGTCAAATTCTTTTCTCTTCTCTCCTTTTGGTTGGCTGGTTGTTTACAGCTCTTGGCCATCTCTTCAGTACAGCTGAAAGTCTAAACGACCTGCATATTTGGTTGACTGAAAAACCCATAAACCTGACAAATCCTTCTATTTAAAATTAAGTAAAGAAAAAGAACTGGCAGTTAAATGATGCATTCATGTGCTGAACTCCACAGCACAGAGCAGAGAAAGGCAAGGGAGACAGGACTTGGGCAACTAATGGTGCTCTCGATTCTTAGTACAAGCTCCCTATTCTTTCCACAATACATAGGGTACTGTTAGAGTCAGGAAGGATTAAATCAGCTGTCTAATTCTACCCACTGATCTCATCCTCTTGTCATAAGCCCTCTGTCCTGCAGTCCCCATTCCAGTGCTGTAACTCACAGCCCTGCACAGGGCTGGTACACACTAACCCGCCGAGTGCAATCAGAGCTCCTCTCTGCAGAGAGCAGCAGGGACACACTAACCCGCCGAGTGCAATCAGAGCTCCTCTCTGCAGAGAACAGCAGGGATGCAGCCGGGCACTGGAACTCAATCACTCAACAACAAGGCTGTACAGAGGGCCTGAAAAAACTTTGTTTCAGGATTCTGTAAACTTCAATGAATGCTACAAAACTGGGTGTGCGGCTCTCGGATCTTACCTCCAAGCACTGCAAATGGTTCCCATCCAGTAGCTGTAACCACTGGGTGGATGGAAGGGTAAGGGTTTGTAAAACGCATGTGAAGCGGGTTCTGAGGGACTCAGCCCTGTACAAATCCTCTGCACCCAGAACATGAGAAGGCTTGCTCGTCTCTCTCGAGATGAGGAGTGCAGTGAACAGTGCCAGAGCTCATTACTGAAGGACATTGAGCCACAGGGGATCTTTCTATGGCTTTTAAACTGCAGCATTTTCAATAGTGTGCAAATCGTCTTTAAGGTGGTCCTGTAATTTTTTTTTTTTTTTTCCCCTCTCGCCAACATCAGCGGTTTATGTTGATCTGGCTGCTGCCCCTAATTGTCACTCGTCACACCCAGTTTCGAGAAGGGCCAATGCTTGACCAAAAGGGCTAACCAGTGTAGTCAACAGCCGCAAGTGTTTCAGAGAAGTTTCTCTTCTGCACATCTCAAAACGAGATGAAAAAACCATAAGAAACTGCTGGGTTTTTTAATCTCCACAACCCACGTGTTGGCAGTGCACCACCACAACAGAGCTGGCAATACTGTACTGTAGCTGTGGGTGATATCACAAGATCTCTGTGGGCACTGCACTGCACTGCTGGCTGCACACAAAGCCTGACTGTGGTGGAGAGTAATGTGAACACCAGCCACAGGCAGCGATAAAACAACAGCAAGCGAACAGGACTGCCAGCCCAGAACTGCAGGAAAACAAGTTGTGTATGTGAAGGCATGCAAATACAGCTTCAGCTAACACCAGCCACAGCACACGCGGGAGCGGACTGCACTGCACTGCACTGGGGCTGGCACAGGCTTCACAAGAGACACAACACATGAAAAAACAATGTCTGTTAAATAAGGGTGGAACGGAATAGAGCAAAAAAAAAAAAAAAAAAAAAAAAAAAAAAAAAGAAAAAAAAAAAAATCAGCACAGGGCGCGAGGTCACCGCCAGATTCAAAAATCACAGGGCGCGAGGTCACCGCCAGATTCAAAAATCACAGGGCGCGAGGTCACCGCCAGATTCAAAAATCACAGGGCGCGAGGTCACCGCCAGATTCAAATCACAGGGCGCGAGGTCACCGCCAGATTCAAAAATCACAGGGCGCGAGGTCACCGCCAGATTCAAATCACAGGGCGCGAGGTCACCGCCAGATTCAAATCACAGGGCGCGAGGTCACCGCCAGATTCAAATCACAGGCTCCTGCATTTTTAAACACCGCCTGCTGATTCTTTTTTCAGTTCATGTTTATAACAAGTAACGGATATACTGGAAGGAATTGAATACCTTTAGAACTAGAAACCAACAACAGTCGTCCAGTCCACTAACTAAGCAACATTTTACTATACTGCTATAGACAGGAATGCAGGATTGGCAATAAAGTTCAAATGTTAAATAGCATTGTCCTGGGCGTTCTCCAGGGGTTCAAGGGCTGTGAGAAACATGCCACATATTTACTGTACCAGTCATATACTGTCTGCATTCAGAGCTGGGCTCACCCTCAACACCATGCTGGTGACAATGACATCTGAAAGAGATTTAGGTCTCCACCACTTCTGCGTACGCACACCCTGGGCTGCTGCTCATCTTTCTTATAATAAAATACAAAAAACTGCCTCACAGCAACAAAGGGCGTTTTACTACAAAGCTAAACCAAATCTCATTCTTGGACAAATTCTTCTTGAACCCCTGGACTCGGCAGCTGTTGAGATGTGAAGCTGTGAGACTTCTTGCACACACATTCAAAAAGAAGACTGTGCTGTCTGAGCTGCAGAACTGAGCAGTGAGATAGCCCATGCCAGAGAGGAATGGCTCACAGTGCACAGTCTGTTTCAGACAGGCCAGCTGATTCTACTGTAGGAAGACTTCTGCAGGGTGGAGCTCTACAATGCAATACATTCACATTGTGGAAAAGTTGTTTAAGTTATGATTGTACAGTACATGCTTCAGCTTTACCCAACCCAACATGGTTCTGAGTGAGTGAGTGAGTGAGTGAGTGAACGAGTGAGTGGTTGACTGTTTTTCACTCTCCCATCAGTAATATCAGACAACACGCGACCCTGCCCTGTCTGTATTGAGGCGTTTCAGGTGTCGGCTCCCTTTCAAACTGGAACAATAGAAACTGCAGGGGAGGGACCTGGACAGGCTTGTCATTGCTCTGCTACCCCCAGAGTAACTCTAGGAGCCCGCATTAACCCCCCTCCTCACACTCTCTCACTCTGCTCTTTCCAGGCATATCTGTAGGAAGCAGATTGTTTCAGCTGCTTCACATCCTGGTGCACAACCTATCACCGCAGCGGCCCTCAGCTTTCAAAAAGCACCGTCTCTACCAACAATCCCCACCCCTCCCCACTCACCACTGTGCACTGCACAATTAGATTCACTAATCAGTTCTAAACACTGCCTTATAGTCCTTGATGAATGAATATGGTACCCATTTAAATACCCAGCTATATGGATCCTCTTACATTCAACTAAACACAGACACACCAAAACAGCCAAGTGCTGGTGAAAGCAGCCTTGCGACAGAGCAAGCGGTTAGTAAACACAGCATGAAGGTCAAACAGCCCATTACCGACCGGCTGCAAAAAACTACAAATCATTTACCCACAAGAGGAGATTCCAGGTGCATGGTTTGGAGAAGCACTGTGAATAAACAAAACACATGGGCCAATCCACAAAAGCCAGCAAGCCTGTCTGAAAAACTGCACAGATTCCAGAGCCAGCCAGTTTTCATCTCTGTGCAAGTCTGTGCTGGAGCATCACAGGAGGCACAGCCAGCAACACATCCAGGCTGTTACAATGAGAAGTTCAACTTGTTGAGAAAAACATTGGGAACAGTGAGAAATAGGTTACTACGGAGAGGAGGAAGAGAGAACTGTGTACGAGAATAATGTGGCAGATTTAGTCATCCTTTTCAGAATGCTCTCCACCTCGAAGGGAGTATACGGCAGCACAACCCTTGCCACTGCAGGAACTCCCTGTTTCCAAGCACAGTAGAAGATAAAAATCAAGCAATTACTGTTAGACACAGTCACTGACTGGCTATGCACGATTACCAAGCCAAGGTGGAGTGCTTGTCAAGCATTATTCCCACCCAAAGAGACTCACAGCACCAGGGATTCAGGCTTGAAAAGCAATCTGAATGCTGGCCGCATCACTCCTGCGTGTTGCCGTTTAATAGAAGGAGCTTGTTGTATTCAATGCAAAATCATTTTGAAAGGAAAAGAGGACTTGACATCTCTTTAACAAAGAGGGTTCATAGAGAACGGTTCTGGTCAATACAACCGGTGAAGTCAAAGATTCAAACCTCTGTCGGCACAGAGTTTCAAACACTTTGACCTTTCCGTTAATGCCTGCTGCTGCACTGAAATCACAAACAAGTTTAAGAGCAGTCTACAGTATCAAGAAAGTCTCTGTGAGAGCGAGAGCCAGACTGAATCTCGCAATCTGGCCACGCTGCTCGAGGAGGTTTAGGAAATGCAGACTACTGAACATGTTACTGGAGCTCTTTGGATTCAAAACTGGGCCAGCAGCTGGTTCTGTATGGCAGTAGGCCTACACACAGGCCAAGACCGGGCCTCACCCTCACTTTGTTCACTGCAAGCTTTAACCCTTTCCCTGCACTGAACAGTGTGTCTGGCTTTCACGCAAACCTTGAGTGTAGGCACTTAAAACATACAGAAAAGTGGGTCAACAATATCAGCACCTAAGAGGCAGTATGAATGTGTTCATGATTTTCAGCTGCATGGCTTCCTGTCCCAGTACACCACACACAACGTGCTTTCAGTTCACACTGCAGAGAAGTCCTATGCCTGTGCAGAGCACAGACAATTTCAAAACAACTGAGCACACAAGAGGAACACTTACATAACCAGCTGTGAAGGCTCCTATTCACATGATTGAGA
Organism: Polyodon spathula; assembly: GCF_017654505.1. Lineage (NCBI taxonomy): Eukaryota > Metazoa > Chordata > Actinopteri > Acipenseriformes > Polyodontidae > Polyodon > Polyodon spathula. The sequence continues at coordinate 34,977,161 of NC_054552.1, read as the reverse complement.
TTTGAAAATACACCTCGGGTAAGACGTCCTATTTGGGACGGTACCAGGGTGCAGCGATTCCCGGCTCACTACGGGCCTCTTCGTTTGCCAGGTCCCATTAGTTAAACAAACCTGCTTGTTTATCTCCCTGAAAAGGGAACAACATTGGGCTTAAAGCATGGAAACCAGCCAAGAACTGCAGAGTCTGAAAAGCTGAGGAGAGCTGAATCCATAAAGAAAGACAATGAGACATTAAAGACAATTTTAAAACGATCCAAAGAAGGTCTAAAGCTGAAATGAATGGAGGAAAGTGTTAAGCAAAAAACTTTTAAAAAGTGTTTAAAGATGTGGGGTTAAAACTTAAACCACAACCACATACAAAACTGCAAATCAAGCAATGCAACTTTACATCTCCTCTCTGATACACAAGCAATGCAACTTTACATCTCCTCTCTGATACACAAGCAATGCAATGATACCCGCCTCAATCTTATAAACAAGCAATGCAACATTACACCTCCTCAATCTGATAAATGCTCCAGAGCGTCGTGGTTTGAGGTTTTGTTGTGAAAGCAGGTGATGTAAAAGCTTGTGCTGCTTACATCCAGTTAGGCCCAAGCACTGATATGACTGGCTACAGAGAACAGAACTCCCATACACTGCAGGGATGGAAATGAGACTCGCATTGCATAGCAGTTTGATCCATTCCTGGTTTACTTCAAGACACACCTGATCTTGTTATCCATACACTGGCTAATCAAGCTCATGGTAAAACCTGGAATAGGTGAAAGCCCTATGCAATAGAAGTCTTGTTTCCATCCTTGCACAGGGTGCACATAATGAACCGCGGGTTCAGGAGAGCACTCCAGCACGAAGGGGGAATACACAGGGTGCACATAATGAACCGCGGGTTCAGGAGAGCACTCCAGCACGAAGGGGGAATACACAGGGTGCACATAATGAACCGCGGGTTCAGGAGAGCACTCCAGCACGAAGGGGGAATACACAGGGTGCACATAATGAACCGCGGGTTCAGGAGAGCACTCCAGCACGAAGGGGGAATACACAGGGTGCACATAATGAACCGCGGGTTCAGGAGAGCACTCCAGCACGAAGGGGGAATACACAGGGTGCACATAATGAACCGCGGGTTCAGGAGAGCACTCCAGCACGAAGGGGGAATACACAGGGTGCACATAATGAACCGCGGGTTCAGGAGAGCACTCCAGCACGAAGGGGGAATACACAGGGTGCACATAATGAACCGCGGGTTCAGGAGAGCACTCCAGCACGAAGGGGGAATACACAGGGTGCACATAATGAACCGCGGGTTCAGGAGAGCACTCCAGCATGAAGGGGGAATACACAGGGGAGGGTCAGGTTATGGAGACGGACGCACGATACCTAGAGATGGGGAAACCAGCCAATATAAACGGAACACGCCAACAATGATCATCCTGTGAACGTCAACATAGAAGAAGCAGGGAAAGAGGCTCCGACAGCACTGCGCACAGGAAGCTGGCCAGACATGGTTACTGTAAAACTGCAGATGTGCTTGCATATCAATCACAATGAAGAGAAACTGGAACCCATTAGAAGGGATAAGGAGTCTTTCATTGAGCCAGCATGAAGGGGGAATCCTGGGGGGGGGGTGGGGGTGGGGGGGGGGGGGGGTTATAGCATTACCTTATGCTCCTGCACCAACAGGATGTGAAACAACACTGAATTGAAAATGAGACTCTGTCCTCTGCTAGAGGGATACCATCCTCATAATACTGTCAATTAAATACACACAGCGGGGGGGAAAAAATAAATAAATAAAATGTCAATAAATCTTACCCAAAGCAGATTTCAAGTCTAAGCATCGAACATTCTTTACTTCAAAATAAGAACTCCAAAAAAAAAAAATTAAAAAAAACACACACACACACAGTTCTGTGTATGAAACAGAGTTTTCCCCAACAAATCTCTACCTAATTAGTCATCTGATTAATGATTTCCAATCCTGTATGGATGGCCCTGTGTATTGAATTCCGATGCATTTAAAAACATAAGATAAAGTCCCGACATCACAAGGAGAAATGAGAACAGTGTTAAGGGACTAGTTCTCTCTGAGGTTAATGGTAACACATTACAACACTGACACACTGATCTCACTTTATCATCAAACTTCTTCTGTGGTGTATTGATCCTCCTCAATTGAAATGCTTTTACAATATATAGCAGACCCTGGCATTAATGCAAGGGTGCTGGAACTAGGGGTGCTGGGGGTGTGGGAGCACCCCCTTGGCTTTGCATGGCTTCCATCGTATACAGGGGTTACAGTTTTGTTCAAAGGCTTTCAGCACCCCCACTTTAAAAACTGTTCTAGTGCAATTGCATTGATGCGGTACAGCCAATATCTTATAATAGATAACTTGTGTCTGATGGAAATTCATTGCATGAACATATTTGCTTGCTGTTCAATTATTATTATTTACCAATAAATATATGTTATTACAAAATATAGCATATGGGTCTGTGCAAGATGCAAGCTGATTTCCACCCACTCCCAGATCCGAGCTGGGAAACTGGATGTACAAAACAGGCCACAAAGCCAATGAATTGGAGGAAGGAGGTAGAAGGAGAACCAGACCTCTCTCTTTAGAAAGGGAGGGCAGTACAGAACAGCTTACTCACACACACCAGATCTCCACTTCTCTACCTGCATCGTCCTGTCACGTGACTCACACAATCAGCTCTGATCACTGCTACAGTGAGCGAGGGATGCTGCAAGCTTACTCTTTATATATGAACAGCACACAGGTTTTACTACAGAGACACATTGTCAGAGAAACAGCTTCCCAAGATGCACACAACTCAAACACCTTGATGTGAAAATCCCAACACCGACACTAAGAAAAAACAAGCATGTCCCATAGGCTTAGCTGGTTGCCGAATGCATTACAGGGCAACCTGCAGTTCAAGCAACACCCAAGCTTGCCATGTAAATACTGGGGTGTTTAAGGTTAACTGGAAAAAAAACATTTTTTAGGACAGGGAGCACTTCATTCTGAGAAAATTGCAGCAAGAGGGCAGACGGGTGTGTTTGCATCCGGGACACATACAAGCAGAGCACCAGAGGAACGCTGTAACTGAACACATCAGGCACCACCTGGCTTTGTCTTTCAAACAGAGCGTGCAGCTTTGTAAACACTACTGTCATGAGTTTAACTGCTACAACCATAAAGAACGGCTTTGAGAGATTTATTCAATGATCACGCATCGGTTTCCAGGTAACAACTTCAAAAATCACTCGCAATTAACACTGATCAAAAAGAAACAAAAAATAAAAAAAATCAACATTCCCCCAGTCTTGTTCAGATCCACATTCCTCACCCCACTGCAACTTTCTCTGGGGAGCAATGCATCACAAAGAATGCGTTCTTCCTCTCCAGATAAATCGCAATTGCATCTATTAACAAGAGCATGCATTGTATTTCTACATTTCTCCCTTACAAGGAAATAATTTCCATATTTACGGTTCCTTGTGAATACATCTGATTGTGAGTCGCAATGCAAGTATAACAATCCATATGATGTATGGATGATCCTTAATGAAGAAAGACAATGATGTGCACTCACAGCACGAAAACTCAGAGCTAAGGACTGCTCTTAGAACTAGAAGGGGTCAGGTAGGGTCCTGTTACCTGGGAGTAAAATCAACACATTTTGAACCCTCACCCTCACGGCCTTGGGGAGGAGGTTGGCATTCGACTGATCAGCTTCCCGGCAGAGACTACGCTAGTTGTTCAAGACAACGTGACACTCACTCCCCACCCCCCAAACACTACACTAAATGCCATGCCTGTGCTTGACAGACCCACTGCATAGTTGTTCCTAACTTCATGTCTCTGGGCTTTCCTGCCAGCTAGAAATGAGTTTGTGTGAACAAAAACAAAGCATCCCTGGGAGCACAATGTAAGGGTTTGTCAAATCACATGGAACTCTTTGTAAATGTGAGAAAAGACGCTGTCAATGACCGGCAAGTGGATAAATACATTAGAGGTACAGTTCTACTGGCCATGCAAGCATGCCTCATGGCAGAACAACAATTCTAATAAACCCCAAAATGTATCTTGTAGTGCCGAGATCTACTCTGAGGGGAAAAAAAAAAAAGAAAAAAAAAAGCCCAAATGCAAAATGTGGAAAGCCTGGTATTGCCTGGTGTAGGAATGCTACACCCCAAGGACTCCTATTTGAGGTTTCCTGGGTGCTAAAGTACTGTAGATACAGTATGATGAAATGCTGCCACACACACATAAAGAGATGGTGACACAGAGACAGACAGACAGACGACAGACAGGGCGCGCACACGCACACACACAGAAACCAGCACCCAACACGTTCTCAAATCAAACTTGATTTATTTCAGGTCTTCTGGTGGACACTGATTCTCAACAATTTCATTCGGTTGTAAAAATGTCTTAATTTTACAGTACTCAACACATTAACAAACAGTGACTCATGATCAGGTTGATGTAACGTATGCAGTGTAACAATGAAACACTTGAGTTCGTCTTTAGACAGGTGGAGCAATTAACCACGATGCAGTGTAGACTTTAACCATTGTTTCTATGAATGCATGTAAACAGCTGTTCCACTTAGTGTTATGCAGGTGCTGTTTGTGCTTCACACGCTTTGCTTTTGACAGTGTACTTTATCGGGACTCTAGAAGCCATTTCAGTTGGAATTTTAGTTTTATTTTGATTTCTTTTTTGGCAGACACATTTTCTTCTCAGTATTTTCCTGATACAAGCACAAGTTCTTCACAAAACTCCAAACAAGGAAGCCAAGTTGGCCCTTTATCTTTCATGTCAAAACCTATTCCAATCGCATTCTTTAAAGCTTAACTAGCCAAATGTTTACTGGCACTGCAGCTAAAGCAGCATGGATAGACAGATAAACAGACAGAGACTGGGTTAGACATTAGCTAGTTACAGCAACACAAGGAATGTGTAGATCACTGGGTTCATCACACAGTACATAGCCACACAGCCAGTGACATGTGGACAAGCCCACCCCAGCTCTGCTCTGCTCTTTATGGGCTGTTTTGCTGAGTTATGCAGGTTCTCCTTGTTGCAATGATCTGTATGAGGCTCATGTTGTAATGGATTCTGATTTCTATATTGTATTGCATGCTGTAAATGAAGCACACCAGTTCTGGAAACCCTGGAGGTTATTATGAACGTGCATTCAGACTGCATATTGTGTGTGTTTCGAAGTGTTCAGCAGCTGCCTCTAATCAAGGTGTATCTCTCCCACACTCTTTGCTGTGTCAGCCTGCAAGCAAAGAGAATTGGGTCCGAAATAGAGTTCAAGAGAAAACACACGCCACTTTTTAGAGGTGGCCATCCAACACTAATAACATCACAGTAAGGCACTGGATCAAAATAAAAACCAGACAAGTGAATATGAATGTGTTGAATCGGTTTATGGAGCTTCGGGTGTGGCTGAAAAGTTTGAAATGCCTGAGCTCCACTCTGGGAAATTCCCAGTGAAGTTACTGCTAAAAGGTACCAATGGGAAGTGTCTAGTATACAGTATATAGAGAGCGCACAGGACACTAAAGACCACTCAGTCAGCACTAGCGCGGGTCTGGAGCAGCCTGCGGGCCAGCAGCATTAACAGAGCTGGAGGTTCAGATTCGCTGCTTGACCTTGCAAACCAGGCTGCTGGGAAAAAGAGCAAAGAGGTATTAAAAGCCGTCTGCCAGCAACAATGATTCTATAAAGCTGTCACTTTGTAAAGCCAGCGTGCTGTGACGTCAGCCTGCATGTCCAGAAGCACACGGGAGAAATGCTTCACTTCAATTGGAATTGTGAAACAAAAACGAATAGAAAAAGGAAAGAAAACCCAAAGGACAGATCTAACCCGTTAGTTCTGGAGTGTTTTATCATGCAGTCAGTGATTCTGTAGGAGAGTCGAGCTGGGTGGTTACAGCTGTATCACTGTGTGTTACACTGTACAGCACTGTGTCTAGACTTGGACAAGTGGACTGGGAAACCTTGTAACAATTTCGACTGAATTCCGCCTCGTGTTTAATTGCTTGAGCCTGCAGAATGAAAGCATGTTTAACTCACATTGTTAGAAGTAACATCGGGTTGCCATAAGAATTGATGGGGCTGAGCCCAGTAGAAAACAAAGCGTTACAGACAGTGCCCTGCTTCCAAACAACTAGAACCACCTGGCTGGGCTCCAGAACCCAAACTGAGGCAGAATGGCCTACAGACAACAATCTTTATGCAGCATATTTTGAACGTTACGGGAGGGATCAGAGAGACTGTACGATATCCAGGTTCAATTATACACAATAAAAAGTATTTTCCACTCGCTTTCAATCCAAACCTCTGTGTTTGGAAACGCTCTCAGTTTGCAAATAGACTAGTTTACTATGGGCTATCTCGGGGGGTCTCTAAAGTATTGCTGGAATTCTCTCGCACGGTCAAACCAAGGACCTCACAGTGCAGCTATAAACAGAGCCAGCCTGCCATTCAACATGGCTGCAGGGATTGTACACTTCAGAGACCTGCGTTCACACGCCGGCTGGTCATAAAGGCTTCATTTCATTCAACGCGAAGTGCATCTTGGTTTTAATCGCCTGTCAATATCTCAACAAAAAGTTAATAACTGAAAAACATCAAGAAAATTACATATACAACGTCAAGGCACTTGCGTCAATAACTCAATACTGTGGTCTGTATCTTGGCGGTGGAGAGCATGTGTTTTTAATAATTAATATACAGCATCACGCCTAGCCTCTTACATAGAACAAGACGTCAACGCACGACAAAAAAAAATAAAAAAATAAAAAATACGAAAGACTACCTCCCTTTAAAGCAATTTCCAAATGACTTACAAAGTGCACAAGGTTTATATTTACTATATATATATATATAATATATATAGTATATATATAATATATATATATATAATAATAAAAATGTGTGTGTGTGTGTGTGTGTGTGTGTTTAAACAAGTTTAAAACAAGGCCTTTTTGAACTGCTTAAAGATACAACGAAATGACGTAATTTATCCATAAACCTGTATTTTGTGAATGTTTAAACTAAGGCTTGATCCTGACGCTAATAGAAGCTTATAATCACTGAGGAGTCTACTTGCTGTCTTCTCGATTGCAGCAATTATTACCAGTACAACTGCTCTTTAAAACAAAACAAAAACTTAACGAGAAAGTAACTAAACAGTACGGTACTCGCCAATTGTTTTGCGTCGCAGTCGCACCCGTTCCTCCAATTGTTTTCATGGGACTCACTCGATTACATGGATACTATGTGAATCGCCCTGCATTATAGTCTCGTCCCGAGTACAAATAAACTAAAAAGACCACTAACCTGAAAACTCCGGATCTCTACGCGATTGTCTCTTTAAGTTGTAAGTACCATCGCCGCAGTCTGTGTTGTATTACAAGTTAGAAAAGCACAAGCCAACATATGTAATTCAAAAAAATACTTCTGTTCCCGAAAAAAACACTCCAGAAATTCAAAACCAATCCTTTGAAGCGCTGCCTCGCGGTTACATTCAATTGTTCATTCGAGGATTCAGGCTCAAAATGTTGCCCCCGTTTCTCGTTTTAAAGGGATAGGGTCCACTTGTTGCAATCTACAGCAACTTCTATTCTTCTGGGACGCGCTCGACGGAGCATGTCTGGATAGGCGGAGCTTGGTGTCTGTGGGGTGAACCCGGAGAGTTCCTCATCGGTTACTCTAGCTATCAGTCAGCGTCAGCTCTTATATTATTGGCGCACCAGAGCACTGATTTCATTCTTGGCCAGGGGGAGCTGTGTTATAAGATTTAGTCGGCTAGTCCTGTATGGTTCGTTGATACATCATAAAGAATGCAGCTCTGCTGAGGTCTTGCACACTGCAGGTGTGATCCCCTGAAGGGCTGCTGGGGGAGGGAGGGAGGGAGAGAGGCAGGGCTCACACCAGCTGTGGTTTCATGTGGAGAGCATTGCTTCAGGGCCAGTGCAGTAATGCAGGCTGGGTCACCAGAGCAAGGAAGGTGTGAGGGTGACCTATGAACCTTGGTGAAAATCTACCCATCTGCCTCCCTCCCTGTGCACAGATCTGCTCAACACCCCCGCCCCCCCCCTCCTGCATTGCATCAGTGAATTCTCATTGCATCAGTGAATTCTTCTTCAAGAGGCAATGTGGTCCAGTGGTTAAAGATAAGGACTTGTAACCAGGAAGTCATTGGCTGAAATCCCAGCTCAGCCACTGACTCATTGTGTGACCCTAAGCAAGTCACTTCGCTTCCTTGTGCTCTGTCTTTCAGGTGAGATGTTGTTGTAAGTGACTCTGCAGCTGATGCATAGTTCACAACCCTAATCTTGTAAAGCACTTTGTGAGTGGCTGTCCACTATTAAAGGTGCTATATAAAGATTATTCTTATTATATTATTGTGGGTGCTGATGTAGGCCTTTCCGGGGGCCTCTGCAACCGTTGTCTTCCCCTGTCTCCTCTGGTCGTGACAGGGCACAGCGCTTCTTTATTACCTGGTGTCAGGGTAGGGGTGTCCTAATCTCATGCTGCTTTCAAAATAAAATCCATTCAATACACAACTAATTACAGTTATGTAATTAACCACTATCAGAGCTTGCAACAGAGAGCGATATTATCACACTGACACGGATTACCAGCGATATTTTGTTCCAGGGCCTGGTTTAAGAGATTGTTTGGAATGTATAATACCATCCCATCTACAATAGAACAAGATGACTAATTACTTTAAAGAGAAACACTGACTCTCTGTGAGCAGTGATGAAAGTATACAGGTGTGTTTGTGAATGGAGAGTCTCTCACAATTCAACATGAAAACCAGCAGCCTCCCATGTGGAAATCCCCTCCAGTGTGTGTGGGGGGTTTATTTCACTCTGAATGTAATATTGCACATGTCATCACACACCGTCCTGGGATTGCATGCAATGAAAATGCATGAAGGATAAACACAACAGGGCAGACCTGGTGTATAATGGGTACAGCAGTGACCTCTAGTGGAAAAAACAGTAATGTTTGATTTATGTTTTAACTACATCATGCCACTGCACAGTATGTGTACCAATGTACACTGCTATTTAATTGAAGCTGGTTAAAAAGGAACAGAACCATATCAAACATATTCCATCTGCATGTGGGATGTGTTTCTGCATTCCTAATGCACAGTCGAAACAGAGCTCTTTCTCACTCAGCGTGAACCACGACCTAAACTATACTACCAATATCCACCTTTCTAAAGGATGAACCGGGCCTCACACATTTCACAAAGGGCTTTTTCTAGGTTTTGTATTCATTGCCGTAGATACACAGTTCTTTGGCAGAGCTGCCCACCAGCAGAGAAGCTGAGGGCATGTGAAGCTGTCAGAGCAGTAGGGGGCGTGGCTGCTGCTCTCCACTGATTAAGAGACACCACATGAAATGTATGTGTGTCCTTCTTGAATGATCCTGTGTGTTTCCTGTACCAGAGGGATGCGAAACTGGGCTGGGGGCTCTGTAATCTGGTCATGGAACCAGCTGCTCGCTCCAGGCTCATGCGTTCAGGGGAAACGTGAAGGGAATTTCAACATCTCACCTGAGGCTGATACTGCATCAGCATGGGCCAAAGACATCGACAGCTAGCCAGAGATACTGGAAGAGAGATGCCTCATGTAAAAATGCACAATGAAGTTTCCAAGGTCATTTCTATACAGTTCAATGATATATTCTGAACACATACAGTACAAATCTATAGATATTATGAGGACAGAACCAAACAAACCCCAAAGTGTTCGTTCTCTGATCGGAACCGGATCATAGCATTAGTGCATTTCCTTTTTCAAGGAAGTGCAAAAGACAAAAGCAAGTAAAAAAGAGTTTTGAAAACAATTGGGAGTGTTTTAATACAAGTTGTTCGGTGTGTCCTGGGCAGCTTCCTGCCAGCGCAGTGCTGTTAAAATGAATGGATTTCCTCTCCGACTCCAAACGGGACCCTTTGTCTGCTTTCCACTAAATAAGAAATATGTCCTGGGTATGGTTCTCGTTGTCTTCATTCTTACTGAGCTCAGTGTATATCTGCACTGTCTGGAGCTGACAGCCTTGGAGGGAGTGTGAGAGCAGCAGGGCAGCGGAGCGGGAGGGAAGGAATGGCACTGGCACACCAGCTATGTCCCAGCACCCCTGCCAAGAGCAACAGGCAGTAACGGCAGCTGCTGACAGAAAGAAAAGCCAGGGAGCTATATTTAACCTCAGAGTTATTAATATAACCCCAGGTGGGTTTACAATAGGTCTGTAGAGAATACAATGTACAGAACAGGGAGTTGCTACACGCCCATATAGCCTGCTAGTTTAAAATAAATTATACATATTGTTTCTAAAATGATATTTAAAAGGATAGTAATTCTAGTTGCATCAGTGCGACAGGACTAGATCTGGACAGAGTGCGAAATAACTACATGGCGCTGCCCTCTAGTGGCAAGAAGAGTCTATTTACTCTTACAAAGTTGTGTGTGTGTGTGTGTGTGTGTGTGTGTGTGTGTGTGTGTGTGTGTGTGTGTGTGTGTGTGTGTGTGTGTGTGTGTGTACGTTGAGTTTGAATTACTCAGTTAACACTACTGGTATGCAAATACAGATTATATCAAGTTAAAGAAGGAATTGAAATGCATTGCATTACATTTGTTTATATATGAAACAGTCATAATGCTTTTATCAGCTTTACCTTATCAGATCAAACACGCTGGCACAGCATAAGACCTCGCAAGAATCAAAGCGATGGACTTAGAGCCCCGATTTACACGCTTCATATAAGCGTCATACATTAGCTATTATTACATAAAAACACAGCTGTCAATTCTGAATGCAAACTAAAACATTTCTGATTGTGACGAAGGGAGGCTGAACTGTGTCTGTGTATCGATATATAAAAACGTGCACCTTTTGATGGGCTCATGGAAAACTATCATCTCCGTTCAAACTGCTTGCCCGCTGCAGTCATACTAGTGCTGTGTCGCTAATGACCGCCAGGTGTCACTGTCAGATCTGTACAGTACCACAGTGCTGAGGATCACAACAGCAGCATCACATCTAAAGATCTGCTTTGAAAGGAAGTGCAGCAGCAGCGAGCTGATTGGTCATCATTGTCAGGCCATTGCACACCAGCAACAACTTCATTTCTCATCTTAAAAGTAACAAAGCATGTTCGCCGGCTAAAGTTACCTAGATCTATCCATTTATCACGCAGACTTCAAAATGATGTGGTCGACATATTTCAAATACAGTGTTATCTTAGGTAATCCTTATGAATGGTTACCCTAGTAAAAGCAAAGTGGGATGAAACACGGTGAAAGCATGGAAAAGCATCAGTAAGCATTGTAAAGATTAGAGAGGTATGATAAAGCATATTAATAAGCATGGCAAGCCTGGACAACTATGGTGAATGCAGAGTAGAGCCTTGTGAAAAACAAGATAAAACTGCAGCAATACCATGTGAAAACACTGTGCTAAACCTTTATAAGGGCAGCTATTCCAAGAGCAGCTTGTTCTGTGAAAGCAGCCGTGTGTGTGTGAAACTGGGCAGGGTACAGTAACAGTCCCATCCCAGAACATGAGCCCCTAGAAAAGGGATGCCTTGTGTGTTTTGTGCAAGCTGATGGTGCCCCTGCAGAGAGCAGTATGTGAGGAGGCTGCCGCATGCTGCAGAGAGGAGAGAGCCCCCGGTCTTGTACATTCAGGGAGTGTGTGGGTGAATCGAGACTGACAGCAAGACGTATGGATGGAATCAGCGCTCCTTGCTGTACCGGGAAGCCATTCAGTGTCTCATTAACATTCACTGCCTGCCCGGACTGCATCACTGCTTCAAGAAACTCTCACAAAAACACAGGATCCCTGCTGAAACCCAGCAGGAGACTCTGCAAAGTGTTGCTGTAGCCTGCATGCCAAGGTAAGGCAGATTGCACGTTCTGCATACAGGGGAAGGGAGTAAGAATCACTCATCACTGAATGCTTTGGAAATTCTGGAGTAATAGCAGTATTTGAGTAGATTTGCATTTGTGTTTAAACATGTACACAGCCAGGATTCACACCAGTGATAGGGCAAGGAGGCTGGAGAGCAGCTATCCTCTCTAAACAGCTGGAATCCATGGAAAGAAAGCATTGGAAACACTCAGTGTACAATGCACATTGTGTTGTGGTGGTGACTCTAATGTAGTGTTATAAACCAGTACATCAATAAATAAATCAATACATTAGAGTTTACTGAACTGGGAGCTGCTACCACTGTCCTTAGACTTGGTATATTTGTTTGAGGATAACAACGACAATGCCATCTTGGTTTTTGAAGACACAGTTTAACTGTTTAACTGTGCGTGTGTTTCGAGCCTCAGTTGGTAAAATTATGTTCTGACAAACATCCCAAACTATTATCATAACTATTGTGAAGGCCTCATTATATACTGTGTTTGTATACTTCATTTAACAATATTATCAATTAGGGTGTCTTCAGCATGCCTCCCCCTTTGTGCTGATTCACATGAAGCTGGGGAGGCGAATCCTGCCAGGCTCCTCAATATGCAGCACAGTGTTGGTACAGTACTGTACTAATTAAAGGCTAATGGATGGTTACAATAATAAGACTACAGTGCACAGTAATTACCTGACTAGCTTAATATAACCCTCTTACTGAATGCTTAATAAGAACAAAGCGAGGAGGGAGGAAAATAATGTGACATGATGTTTTCTTTATAAGACACTGTGATTTGATTGAGTTGCACAGGAGCCAAGGATTCTCTGAATCCTCACTTTTCAGCCCTAGCTTTGTGTGCATCAGGTCTGAGACGGTATGTAGGGTGTAATGCCATAATGAAAGATTACAGCACAGGCACATGGTTATCATTGATCTCTGCCACGGAGTTTGAAAAACCCTTTGAACAGTATTGGTACAGCAGGTGAGTTCCTTTCTTGCTGCAACGATGAAGAGGTGAGTCCATGGAAGTCATGATTTACTTTCGTTACACTTTATTTAACCCGTCTACCTGTATGTGGTGCATGAACTCAACTGCAGTCACTAAGAAGAAGACACAATGTGATTACGTTGTCATGAACTCAACTACAGTCACTTAGAAGAAGACACAATGTGATTACGTTGTCATGAACTCAACTGCAGTCACTAAGAAGAAGACACAATGTGATTGCGTTGTCATGAATTCAACTGCAGTCACTAAGAAGACACAATGTGATTACTTTGTCATGAATTGAAGTGAAGGTGTAAATTGACCGTGTTGAACTGTTATAAAGCCCGTTTGTTATATTACTCAGTGTTTGTACCAGAGTGTTAATATGGCAAAAGCAGTCCAGTTTAGTCCCCTCCCCTTCCCTCTCCTTCGCTCCCTGCTTCTGGATTTCAGTGTCAGGCTGACGTGTGTATGTTCCAGGGTCTGAGGTACCTGACTGGGTTTTTTATGAGATGTCTCCCCCAGCTTGTGCTGCACCTGGCCGGGTTTGCCCAGAGCTGCAATATGCTGTGATCTGAGCTGGAGCCAGCTGTGCAAAGAGAGGGACAATGAGGGGAATCACGCCAGCACTCCCTGGCTGCCAGGCTCCTCTGTATTGACTGTTCATTGAGCATTTGTTCTGTTTCCTCTCTGTCGTTGTGCCTGGCTGCATGTTGTGTTTTGTGTGTGGACAGACAGTGCATTATTTTTATAGGAGTATCATTCTCTTATCTAGGGCCTGAGAATGGAGTTTGTTTAGGAAAACAAATTAAACTAGCCCACAGGGAAAAGGCATTCAAAAGGCTAATGTCTGTAATAAATACTTAGAAGAAAGCAGTCAGTTAAATGTGGCACATGTCTGATGTAGAATTTAAAATACACAAAAGAATTTAAAACCTGTTCAGCGCCTCTAATCATTTGTTTTTATGGAGAACCCCCCAACCCCCCCCTCCCCTTCAAGCTAACTGATTTTCTGCCTAGAAATTAAGAATGATAACGAATAAAACTAAACTAAGAAAAACTTAAACATCTCCTGGAGCTCTTTATTCAAGATGTATAGAAGAGAGAGGGGCTTTCTGTTGGGGTCTGTGTTGTGCATTTATAGAAGACACAGGCTTTCTGATGGGCTCTGTATTGTACAGGTATAGAAGGTTTAAAGGCTTTTTGTATTCTAGATGTAAAGCGTGTTTGAAGGCTTCAGTACAAGTCTCAAAACTCTGATGAGGATGTGACTTGGCAGACCCTCCCCCCTCCCCGATTAGATTTGAATGAGAATTTGTGTCGGTGCAGGTCAGCTGTGAGGAGGGAGATGGGCTGGTGATTAATGAGACAGGAATGTCCCTCCATTCTGCCAGGGGATTTACACGGGGCGGGGGGGGGGTTACTGCAGTGTCCCTTCACCTCGTCAGGTATTACAGCCCAGCTGAGAGGATTACAGCAAATGAGAAAGAAAAAATGAAATGAAGGCAGCTAAGCAGCTTGTAGCTTGGTATTGTGGTGTATGATAACCTAGAAATAATATTAGAACAGGAGGAGGGGTATCCACAGATACACGAGGAAACACAGAAGTGATGATGTCACGGCTCACACAGCAAAGGCTTAGCAGGTATTCCTATTGCCTTTACCTGCTTGGTGTGAATGAACGCAGCACCACCTTGCACCCCAGTACTGCCCAATACTTGCATAGTACCATTACAATACACAATACATACTGTATATGTGTGTTTTACATGGGGAACCAGCTGCAGCTGTACTGCAGTAAAGAGCAGTGAACTGCAGTGTTGCAGTGATATCAGTTTGCAACTGAACTGCAGTAAAGAACAGTGAACTGCAGTGTTGCAGTGATATCAGTTTGCAGCTGAACTGCAGTAAAGAGCAGTGAACTGCAGTGTTGCAGTGATATCAGTTTGCAGCTGAACTGCAGTAAAGAGCAGTGAACTGCAGTGTTGCAGTGATATCAGTTTGCAGCTGAACTGCAGTAAAGAGCAGTGAACTGCAGTGTTGCAGTGATATCAGTTTGCAGCTGAACTGCAGTAAAGAGCAGTGAACTGCAGTGTTGCAGTGATATCAGTTTGCAGCTGAACTGCAGTCTAACCACGGTGCTGCAGGTTGACCATTTAATCTGCTTCAACAACTGCTGTGCATGTGCCATACAAACTTGCTTTGATCAGAGATTTAAACAAAGGTTGGAGCCGATGCAATTTGGAGGTCATTCTAAGCAAAGGCTGCTCTGTGTCTAAAAGAGAGTACCCAGTCTAGTGCTGTGATGTCGAGACATGAGAGCATAATAAATAAGAAGCACTGATGTACTACAGATTGCAAGTGGCAGTCTCATTAGTTACACTGGTTTCACGGGGAACTGTGTGATAGATCGCAAACACGCTGGTGCTATTGGAAATAAAGAATTGCAAAGATAAAGGAGCTGTCATACAAGCAAGGGAGGCAACCACCTGTTAGTCAAACAGCATTCTCCCAGACTACTGCGCAAACTCTCACCGCTTATAAATCCGCGCTGGACGAGAGGGAGCCTGTGTTTGTGACGTGGTGGTTGAGGCTACGTTGCAAAGCTATTTTTAAAAACAACCTTTGAGATAAAAGGCAAATCAATAAAAAAAAAAAAAACTGAGAGAAACAACTTTGCAAGCCCTGCGCTGTGTACCTTCAGCCTTTACTGGGATGAATAAGCTGTTCAGAGATATTGAAACCAGTTTAACCAGCTACCTTGTCAAGCGTGGGTGTCAATTAGCCCTGTTCATTTCCTTCCTGTCCTGTTTGGCAAGGACCCGGGTTCATAAAATATTCATGGTTGACATTCAAGTGAGCCAGAGTCTGGCAGGGCTGCTTGAGGGGGGTGGGGGTGGCTGGAGATGGAGACATGGCTTGTCGGGAAGTCGAGTGGGGAGTCTGTGGTCTATATTTAGGCTTTGCTGGGGTGGAACTAATACTCTTTGCACTGGAATTATCTGGCCTCGGGATTAGGGAGCTTTACCTCTACTCTCCATAATGATATGCTGAACTGGGACGAACCAAGCTAGTGTGGTGGGCAGGGGGCAGGGAGCAGGGGGCAGGGGTGTTGTGTGCGTCACCTGGTGCATTGCGCAATGAATTCTGCCACATCGTCTCAGGGGGTGGACCCAGCTAGAAGCACCCATCTGCTCCTTAGCTACCTGTATAACATGTGAGGGTTTACAGCTGTTCTGACAAATATATCCCGGAAGAGCAAATGTTATTTACTAAGGGAAAACAAGGAACTCCCAATAAGAGAAAACAGAAATGGCAATCTTAAAACACCATCAAGGCCAGCATACAGTACTGTCCACAGCTGAAGTACACCAAGTCAAACTGGGATGCACTCATTAACTACCAGTGCTGTCTTTCCACCATCGTCACAACTGTTTTCATATTTTGTTATTGTTCTGGGTCAACACCTTGCTGTTGATGGTGGTGTATCCAAATAATCTTCCCCTCCTCTTTACATCCAAGCAGCTGTGTTTGTTTCCTCAGCGTGTGGACATGCTCAGCATGGTTGTGAGGGGGAGGTTTTATTCGGTTGCACCTCTTGTTATGGTCTGTCCAGCTGCACCGCTCCAGT
Source organism: Polyodon spathula (assembly GCF_017654505.1). Taxonomy (NCBI): domain Eukaryota; kingdom Metazoa; phylum Chordata; class Actinopteri; order Acipenseriformes; family Polyodontidae; genus Polyodon; species Polyodon spathula. The sequence goes on along the minus strand of NC_054552.1, from coordinate 34,960,572 downwards.
GAATATGATATGTTGTTCTGTAGCCTTTTCATCACTGGGGAGCAGCGTCTTGAGAAGGTAACCAGATTCCCTGCTGAGATACGAGGACACTCCCATTTTGAAAAACCACTGCATAAGAGCACTGAGTGCTTTAGACTCATCGCTCACTTGTAATTTTGAACAATGAATTGTCTACCAGTCACTCAGCACTGTTGATTTCATTGCAGTCTCCTAGGACAGACATTTCAGCACCTGGGGGTTACTGGGACCAGACCATTCTGAACTCCTGCAGTGTTATCAGTGGCGTCATATATTTCTTGTCGGCACCCTGACTGCAGCAAAGTGATATACAGTTCAATTAGGCTTTGGGAAAAGGTCTATATATTTTGTGATCGCTTGTTGCTGGTTTTTCATCTCTCCCAGCCTGATAGCTTTGCAGCTTTTCATTCTCAAAATGTTGCTGCTCTAAACACAGTTAAAATAATTGGAAAGCCTCGGGAGTAAACAACGAAACTAACTGTCACCCCAAAGTCCTGACATTGCAGACAGACTTGGCTGGAACTGGTCTTGATACATTAGCTGATTGGATGAAAACGGGCCCTCTCCAAGCAAAAAGAACAATAAAGTGCCTCTGAGGCTTTTAAAGGGTCGTTGAGGCTGGGAAAGCACTTCCACACTGAGGATGGTCGCAGAGCTCGCTCACATGAAAGCACCACTGAACACCACTGGGATTCTTTTACAGATACTCTTTTATACTCTGTTGAAAACTGCAATCATCCTGACGTGGTCAACGTTGGGGCATGAACCACATCATTATCTAATCCCACGTCACATACAGTCCGGTTATGTAGAGTTATCCATGAAATAAGCAGCAAGCCTTCATGTGATGGAGGCTCCCATCATGCCAGGTCAGTGTGACGGAGCCTCAGTGAGGATGTTAGTGCAGCCAGAAGCTCGTCCAGGGAACAGGGTAAATAGCTCTTGGTTGAGAGCAATCCTTACTGGGAGCATGGTTAGTTAATTGGTCCCACAGTGATCCTGAAGTGAAGTGATGATACAGTAGGTGCAAGCAACGTTATACAGCCATTTGAATGAGAAGGAAGAAAAACACCCACACATTCAATACGAAGATAGGGCATATGAAGAAGACCTAGCTTAATAGGTTTTTAGTTAATGTTTTTTTTTTGCATGTATTATTCAACAAAAGCAATGAGCAGAAGTATCTGCTAAGTTATCGGAATGCAGACCAAGTGCTTCTATTGTTCTTAAAGGACACCACCAGCTGCATTTTGGAATCAATATCTCTACAGGTACTGAAGAGATGGGATGATCCGCTCTCACCAGGGAGTAAAAGAATATGAAAACAATAAAATCGTTTTACAACACACATGAAATTGTAATTAAACATGTGGTTGTGAGTTTCTGTTTTTTTGCTGCTTTGTTTATAGCTATTGACAATCTCACTTTAAAGAGTACGTTATCAAGTTGGAACAACACACACACATTTTTGTGAGCAGAAGCAGTTTTGGATTCTGATTTGATCAGTGGAAATGTGAACTAGAGCTCAGTGAAGACGTTCCCATGGGATCCCATTACAGCACACTGGCAGCGGTGAGGTACTATGGCACTGCAATGGATCACCAGTCCATATCTTTACATGCTGTTACAGTTGCAATGATATGCTGTGGTATACCAGTGGCAGCCTCATACCACTGTACCAGCCCCTATTGTCAACCCTCAGTATAGACCCATTGCCACTGCCTTGCCGTTGAAGACCATTGGGGTAGGGAATCTCTTGCACTTTTTATTTATTTTTATTTAAAGCAAACCTTCCTGTAGTATTTTGTACAAAACATTTTTTTGAGTGTGATTTGAATGTGCAACACAGCGCAAAAATCTGTCCTCAAATTTTTTTCTATTTTTTGTACTGTACTGTACACAGAGCAGGGCGGATGCTGGTGTTTACCTGCACTGATGAGAAGCCTGTGGGTTTCAACTCCCCGGGCAAAAAACAGCAGCCATCCACAGCAGCACCCAATCACTGCATCCTCCCTGCTACAAAGGTGAGTCATTTGTGTTCAGCATCATCTATTTCCTATTTAACCGCAAAGTCAACACATCTGTGGTATTAGGCAGAACCCTACCCCCCTCCCATCTGCTGTTGTCTCCCTTCATGTCTCCCTCCCTCCCTCCCTCCCTCCCTCTCCCTCTCACTCGCTCTCTCGCTTGCTCTCTCGCTCACACGCACACTCCAGGAGCTTGTTGCTAGTGAGCTCGGACGGACTCTACCATTTCTGCTGGCAGAGGCTGAGAGTGCTTCTCCTGGGATGAGCTCAGAGGATCTAAAGGTTCCATCCTAATCTCCTGTTTTGCAGCTTGGCTGGCTGCTCGAGTGATTCAAGGGGCTAACTCTCTCTGGATCTTGTTTTGCACCCTTTTATATTCGGAGAAGAGGGAAAGCTGGTGCCAGGGGAATGCCAATTTCTTCTGGTAAGAGATCTTTATTTGTGCCATGTTTGGTTGGTTGTTTTTTGTGTGTTTATTTGAGGAAGATCTTCTCTTTTGAAAGCAGGCTTCCTCAGGCAGAATCACAAAGTTTTTAAATATTAAAAAGACGTCAACCAGAGAACTCTCTCTAAGGGGTTTCTCAAACAATATTGTGGGGTGGATTTTTTTTAATAAAAATTAATAAAACAATTAATTAAAAATATTTCCAAAGAGATCAAACATACATTAGACATAATTAACAATCATTTATGATGTTTAAATATCTGACTCATTTTATAGCAATGTCTGGAGATAATACATTGTCAAAGTAAAATAAGGCGTTTTAATTTAAATTTTATTTTTACAGCCCCTTTGTAGCAAAAGCACTAGATTTCGCAATTCATAAACAAAATGGGCATTGCAGAGAAAGTTGCTAGCAATGGGGTTGAGCCTGTATGAAACCACACGCTTGTATGATATAGCACTTGCAACAATACTACAGTACAGTTTGCTGATATCTTTGTAAGTAAGAGAGCTGCAGTTGTGCTACAGAATACACAGAATGCTGGTGAGGGGATCTTTCTGTTCTAAACTGGACTCCTTTTTAATGCAGTGGGGGCTCGGGGGGGGGGCAAATTGAACATAAGAGATCATGCATTGTTTACTATGAAGAAATCTTTTTGTCTTTCCAGAGTCTTACTGCACTACACTTTGTTTTTTAACCTAGAAGATGCCCTATATTTGGTGCTCTTGAGTCACAGCACAGGCGTTTCCCCCCCCACCATAGCAATCCGTTGCGAGTTCAAAAGATAAAACACATCACGCTGAAGGTGATGGGAGTGGACATCTAGTTCAATGCAGTAATGCAGTCTTCATGTAAATGACACCATATAGTAAAACTGATCGAGACATTATCGGGACTTCATCCATACCAAAAGAATGAGTGGCACGGTTTCGTTCAGCTGTCCTTCACAATGTATATTAAACACATACTGTATTATGCATTGATTTTCTATGTACAGTATATGCTGCTTGGCTAGAAGCTTGTTAAGGGTTTACTGTGGGCTTTTGTATTGAAGCTGACTAGAGTTAAACTGGTGTGAAATACAAGGTTAATATAATTGAATGAAGTGTCCAGAGGTATAGTCAGGTCCTTTCATATTAAAAGATAATCAGTTTTGGTGTGGTGTTGAGATCACTGGTGTGAAATACAGGGTTAATATAATTGAATGAAGTGTCCAGAGGTATAGTCAGGTCCTTTCATATTAAAAGATAATCAGTTTTGGTGTGGTGTTGAGATCACTGGTGTGAAATACAGGGTTAATATAATTGAATGAAGTGTCCAGGGGTATAGTCAGGTCCTTTCATATTAAAAGATAATCAGTTTTGGTGTGGTGTTGAGATCACTGGTGTGAAATACAGGGTTAATATAATTGAATGAAGTGTCCAGAGGTATAGTCAGGTCCTTTCATATTAAAAGATAATCAGTTTTGGTGTGGTGTTGAGATCACTGGTGTGAAATACAGGGTTAATATAATTGAATGAAGTGTCCAGGGGTATAGTCAGGTCCTTTCATATTAAAAGATAATCAGTTTTGGTGCAGTGTTGAGATCACTGGTGTGAAATACAGGGTTAATATAATTGAATGAAGTGTCCAGGGGTATAGTCAGGTCCTTTCATATTAAAAGATAACCAGTTTTGGTGCAGTGTTGAGATCACTGGTGTGAAATACAGGGTTAATATAATTGAATGAAGTGTCCAGGAGTATAGTCAGGTCCTTTCATATTAAAAGATAATCAGTTTTGGTGTGGTGTTGAGATCACTGGTGTGAAATACAGGGTTAATATAATTGAATGAAGTGTCCAGGGGTATAGTCAGGTCCTTTCATATTAAAAGATAATCAGTTTTGGTGTGGTGTTGAGATCACTGGTGTGAAATACAGGGTTAATATAATTGAATGAAGTGTCCAGAGGTATAGTCAGGTCCTTTCATATTAAAAGATAATCAGTTTTGGTGCAGTGTTGAGATCACTGGTGTGAAATACAGGGTTAATATAATTGAATGAAGTGTCCAGGGGTATAGTCAGGTCCTTTCATATTAAAAGACAATCAGTTTTGGTGCAGTGTTGAGATCACTGGTGTGAAATACAGGGTTAATATAATTGAATGAAGTGTCCAGGGGTATAGTCAGGTCCTTTCATATTAAAAGACAATCAGTTTTGGTGCAGTGTTGAGATCGCTGGTGTGAAATACAGGGTTAATATAATTGAATGAAGTGTCCAGGGGTATAGTCAGGTCCTTTCATATTAAAAGACAATCAGTTTTGGTGCGGTGTTGAGATCACTGGTGTGAAATACAGGGTTAATATAATTGAATGAAGTGTCCAGGGGTATAGTCAGGTCCTTTCATATTAAAAGATAATCAGTTTTGGTGTGGTGTTGAGATCACTGGTGTGAAATACAGGGTTAATATAATTGAATGAAGTGTCCAGGGGTATAGTCAGGTCCTTTCATATTAAAAGATAATCAGTTTTGGTGCAGTGTTGAGATCACTGGTGTGAAATACAGGGTTAATATAATTGAATGAAGTGTCCAGGGGTATAGTCAGGTCCTTTCATATTAAAAGACAATCAGTTTTGGTGCAGTGTTGAGATCGCTGGTGTGAAATACAGGGTTAATATAATTGAATGAAGTGTCCAGGGGTATAGTCAGGTCCTTTCATATTAAAAGACAATCAGTTTTGGTGCAGTGTTGAGATCGCTGGTGTGAAATACAGGGTTAATATAATTGAATGAAGTGTCCAGGGGTATAGTCAGGTCCTTTCATATTAAAAGACAATCAGTTTTGGTGCAGTGTTGAGATCACTGGTAAAGGGCAGCAAGCAACACAGCACTCGCAGTTCCATACTTGTCCACAAGGCTGCCCTGTGCTGGATCTCGTTACTCTTATAAGATGTATGAAATGATTTGAAATGGTTCAATCAATCCTGTAATGGATGAAATTCAATATCCAACGCTGGGTTTGCTTTTATGGGTTCATCCTTTTTATTCAGTAAACAGTGGGCAGGCTCACACTGACGTTTTAAGTTTCTGATCCTTTTTTAAGCACAAGAGCCTCCCTTGAAAATAAAGCAAACACTTATTAAATGAAACACCTCCAGAGACACACTGCCGCTCAACACGAACAGCATAGATTTGTTATGACAGTTTGGCACTGGGGGTGTGATATCACTTCCTATTGAATTGCTATTGAAATTAAGTAAAAAAAAAAAAAACAATTCTTGATAAATTCCACTCTTGTTCATAAGTGAAAACAGATGCAGACCACAGTACAACAAACTGCCCTTACTGTCAGTGTTAAACCGAATGTAAAGAAGATTCAAATATATTGTGCTTTTCTATTTATTTTTGTCTGCTCTTCTGTGAATTTCCATTCATTGTGCAGTACAGTCGGTTATTAGCAGTGCACAGTTTTGGTTCTGAAAGCAACGTTTCTCTCTGTGGTTTTGCTGAGCCAGTCCCTGGTTATTAAATGTTAATGTGATGTACGTTCAAAGTGGCTGCTGCTCTTTCTTCTCTGCTGTTTGCTGCCTCTCTGTGTGTTCTGTACTGCTGGGTCTGGCTTTCATTTCATATATGTTTTCTGCCGATCATGACCTCTGTTTGAAAATGTTCTTAATTGTGTTTGTATATGCTTTTTAAACTTCTTGCTTAATGCACACAGGGAGCACAGTTCGTTATCTCGAGGAGCACTTGATTTGAATTGTTTTCCCACTGCACCCTAAACATTTTACTGCTTCTTCTGAGTCAAATCTCTGAGTCCATCGACTTTTACTTTCTGTAGAAGAGGTTACCATGTTGAATTTAATATTTCACAATGCATTACAAAGGCGTAGTTCATTATCCCTGAACTCATGCTGTAGTAGTCATTGGAAAATATAATCTCACAATAGCTTCCTGTTCTGAATAAAAGAGGCTTTCATTCTTCATTTCTGTAGTCAGGTCCTTACTAAAGCTGACACATTGCATTATTTTTTGGGGAAAGGATAACAAATAGCATGGAAAGCGAAAGCCATGCAATCCTGTTTTCTATGATGAAAAATAAATGTGCTTGGAGAGTACCTGACAGAGTTAATGATTGGTTTATGAGCAGCGAGCGCTTCCGCAGTATAGATTAGTCAGCTGGAAGCAGCTGTCATTGGTTTGTGGCATGCACATTAAACTGAATTGCTAACTTTAAAATGCCCAGCGCCTTGAAGATAAGAGCAGACAGTGGAAGATATTTCCAGAAAGGGGACAGCGATTCAGCACAGGTGGTATTTTGCGTTCATGCTCTGGCCTGGCATGACAGATCAGGGTTCAAATCACATCAGTATTTGTTTAGTAAAGTGGTGTGCAGTAAATGCCCCTATTGTTTGAAGTAGCAGTTCTCATGAGTGGTTTGCAGAAATACTCACAGTTGGGCATGGAAGGATGGGCACGGGGGTCTGAGTTGCTCTCTCACTCTTTAGGGAGGCTTGAGGCTTCACAGTGTAAACATAGATTTAGTTGTCAGAGCGTTTACCTGGGATTAGCCTGCATTGTACCCATCTCCATTCCTGCTGTAGCATCACAGACCATCACCATCTCCATTCCTGCTGTAACATCACAGACCATCACCATCTCCATTCCTGCTGAAACATCACAGACCATCACCATCTCCATTCCTGCTGTAGCATCACAGACCATCACCATCTCCATTCCTGCTGTAACATCACAGACCATCACCATCTCCATTCCTGCTGTAACATCACAGACCATCACCATCTCCATTCCTGCTGTAACATCACAGACCATCACCATCTCCATTCCTGCTGTAACATCACAGACCATCACCATCTCCATTCCTGCTGTAACATCACAGACCATCACCATCTCCATTCCTGCTGTAACATCACAGACCATCACCATCTCCATTCCTGCTGTAACATCACAGACCATCACCATCTCCATTCCTGCTGTAACATCACAGACCATCACCATCTCCATTCCTGCTGTAACATCACAGACCATCACCATCTCCATTCCTGCTGTAACATCACAGACCATCACCATCTCCATTCCTGCTGTAACATCACAGACCATCACCATCTCCATTCCTGCTGTAACATCACAGACCATCACCATCTCCATTCCTGCTGTAACATCACAGACCATCACCATCTCCATTCCTGCTGTAGCATCACAGACCATCACCATCTCCATTCCTGCTGTAACATCACAGACCATCACCATCTCCATTCCTGCTGTAGCATCACAGACCATCACCATCTCCATTCCTGCTGTAGCATCACAGACCATCACCATCTCCATTCCTGCTGTAACATCACAGACCATCACCATCTCCATTCCTGCTGTAGTATCACAGACCATCACCATCTCCATTCCTGCTGTAGCATCACAGACCATCACCATCTCCATTCCTGCTGTAGTATCACAGACTGTCACCCTGCACCTCCTTTACATCTTGAAGAAGCTGTAATCCAGCATGGTCCCGTTTTAACTTGATTACAAACACATTTTCTTTAGATAAGCTAAACTTGCTTTAAATTATACAATTTTCTGAAAACTGAAATATTATCTGTTTAAAATTTCTACAGAACATCATTTCTGAGTAGCTGACTCTGAAATTGTCAAGATATCAAGTTTTTCCAGGACACCTTTTCAATGCAGAAATAAATTAATCATAGATTTCACACATCTTCCTCCAAATAGGACTTCAGTCTGCAGCTGTTGTACATGTGTTATACAGAGTTAAATAAATCTCTTACTGACAATGTGTGTTACTCAATACCCTGTAATCACACATTAATATCAAAGGTTCATGTGCAGCCCCTTAACTGAAGTGTTACCTTTCCCTTTACTGTGTTGTTCTGCAGTAATAAATTAATCAGGATCCTGGTGCCCTGGCTGGATTTAAACCAGAGGAGTTCACAGTGGAAAGGTAGCGTCCTCTAAAACAAGGACAATCTCACTGTGCCAAGAGGATTACTGCGCAGTGCCTGCCAAATAAAGGACTACAGTATATGAAACTAACCATGACACTGCAGTATTTATTACACCCGTCATGCGAGGGACGTCGTGGGTCTGCATTCTTAACCACGACACTGCAGTATTTATTATACCCCCGTCCTGCAAGGGACATCGTGGGTCTGCATTCTTAACCACGACACTGCAGTATTTATTATACCCCCGTCCTGCAAGGGACATCGTGGGTCTGCATTCTTAACCGTGACACTGCAGTATTTATTATACCCCCGTCCTGCAAGGGACATCGTGGGTCTGCATTCTTAACCACGACACTGCAGTATTTATTATACCCCCGTCCTGCAAGGGACGTCGTGGGTCTGCATTCTTAACCGTGACACTGCAGTATTTATTATACCCCCGTCATGTGAGGGACGTCGTGGGTCTGCATTCTTAACCATGACACTGCAGTATTTATTATACCCGTCATGCGAGGGACGTCGTGGGTCTGCATTCTTAACCATGACACTGCAGTATTTATTATACCCGTCCTGCAAGGGACGTCGTGGGTCTGCATTCTTAACCGTGACACTGCAGTATTTATTATACCCCCGTCATGTGAGGGACGTCGTGGGTCTGCATTCTTAACCATGACACTGCAGTATTTATTATACCCGTCATGCGAGGGGGGTATAATAAACCAACTGCAGCTAGTTCAGAATGGCGCTGCCAGGATCCTTACCAGATGTAAAAAGCGTGAACACATCACCCCCGCCTTGCCTAGCGATACTGGCTACCTGTAAAGTTCAGGATTATTTTCAAAACTCTCCTGGTCACCTACAATGCCCTTCACCACACAAGTCAGGAGAACCTCCTCAACCTGCTGACTTGCTATACTCCTGCCCGCAAGCTGAGGTCATCTGACTCTGGTCTGCTGCAAAAGTGCACCACACTTGGAGAACGCTCGTTTAGCTTCATGGCTCCGACTCTTTGGAACTCCCTCCCAGCTCTGGTGCGTGATGCACCCACCTGTTCTCTCTTGCTTTCCAGGCTGTTTAAGCCTGATATCTGCTATTGGCTGTTGTGTTGTTGTTATTATTTCATGTATTATGCATTTTCCACTGTATTTGTATCTGCACTGTACTGAGTGCAGCTTAAAAGGAAACTTTATATTATTTTAAATGAATATTACATTTTCCACCTGTTTAAAATCATATTATGTGTCTGGATTATTGACTATAACCGCTCCTCAAGACAGACTGTGGGGAAGTGCAGTGGGGACACATATTAGTGGTGCACTGTGCATGCCATGGATCCACCCTTCTAGGAAGCTAAGAGGCATATTAATAAAACATCAGCACAGCAGTACAATCCGTAACACTGCACTGCTGCAATGCACCCTCTGCGCTGATGTGTGTGAGCAGATTAAATCACTTGCTCTTAGCTGCTTGTCTGTTATTATTGAATTAGCAGACAGCGGCTTTTCTTGTCCCGTGGTAATGCTAGTTGTTTTATCTTCATCGGTAAAAGCCAGGGCTAAGTGTCACTCACTAGCTGATTACATGTCCTTTATTACAGTGTGTGAGTGACAGAGTATCCCACTGTCATCCCCTGGGGAAAAAAAAACAGCAAGGCTGCAGTGAAAGGATATCCTGCTGTTGATTCTTTTCATTTTTTCTGAAGCGGTAATCTAAAGCTTTGGGCAGGGGACAGAATGAAATGTCCGCAGTCATAAGCAGGATTAAACCCCGGCTCTCATCTGTCAGGAATGGGGATTTCAATACATTTCTACTCACTCACAGTGTTTCATCTGTCTCGCGATCTCTTCCCTCTTCTTTTCCCTTCTCTCTTCTCTCTGAAGTGGAGTACATTTCATGCAATAGATTTTTTTTATAGCAGCAAAGAAAGAGGCTGTGAAGAAGTGACATTTCCACCTCCAGCTCCAGACATACAGTAAATCCGGGAATGAGTGCTGGAGGCTCCACAGGCTTTGAGGAGTGTGTGGATGAGGCTTAGCCCCATGGGGCTGCCAGGATTATTATTAATACTGCCATTATGATTAATGTAGCCTGGGTGTAGTTATGTATTTATACTGGGAAACCTTTCTGAGATTGTATAATACAGCACTCGCTGGAATGATGAAGAAATCCAAAAAGGCTGGTGCTACGAACACATGATTGCTAATGCAGAATTCAATAGAGATGCTTCATAGCCCTTTACAATGCTAATCTGTGCCCACACGGCACTACGTGTTGCACAATGCTACCACGTAGTGTAGCATACAGTCTGTTTAAAGTCAAGGTCCTACACTGAGCTGAGCGCAGGGGCTACTGATTGCCCAGCCATTGGGCATTTGGTTTGGAAAATGAACTCAAGGACAGAAATGGTGGGAAGTGCAAATTCAAAAACCCTAAAAGCAACTTAATAAATCCAGTGAGAAACGTAGAGCATTAACAGTGAGGTGTGAGTGCTGGAGATCAGAGTGAAGCCGTGCACAGTACCCTTCTCTCACTGGGTTAATGCAGCCTGTGGGCTGTTTCAAACTCTGAAAACCTGTGAGGATTGAATGACGCTCTCATCAGGGCTGTGGGCTGTTTCAAACTATGAAAACCTGTGAGGATTGAATGACGCTCTCATCAGGGCTGTGGGCTGTTTCAAACTCTGAAAACCTGTGAGGATTGAATGACGCTCTCATCAGGGCTGTGGGCTGTTTCAAACTCTGAAAACCTGTGAAGATTGAATGAAGCTCTCATCAGGGCTGTGTGCTGTTTCAAACTCTGAAAACCTGTGAGGATTGAATGACACTCTCATCAGTGTTGTGGGCTGTTTCAAACTCTGAAAACCTGTGAGGATTCAACGATGCTCTCATCAGGGCTGTGGGCTGTTTCAAACTCTGAAAACCTGTGAGGATTCAATGATGCTCTCATCAGGGCTGAGTGCTGTTTCAAACTCTGAAAACCTGTGAGGATTGAATGACGCTCTCGTCAGTGTTGTGTGCTGTTTCAAACTCTGAAAACCTGTGAGGATTGAATGACGCTCTCATCAGGGCTGTGGGCTGTTTCAAACTCTGAAAACCTGTGAGGATTGAATGAAGCTCTCATCAGGGCTGTGGGCTGTTTCAAACTCTGAAAACCTGTGAGGATTGAATAACGCTCTCATCAGGGCTGTGGGCTGTTTCAAACTCTGAAAACCTGTGAGGATTGAATGAAACTCTCATCAGGGCTGTGGGCTGTTTCAAACTCTGAAAACCTGTGAGGATTGAATGAAACTCTCATCAGGGCTGTGGGCTGTTTCAAACTCTGAAAACCATCTTGTCCTCGGAAGGGGTAGCCTGTTAATCTCTCAGTTATAGTTTAATTGATGTTTCTTTAAGCAGCTTGTCATTCAGGCTGTTTAAAAGTTCATTCACGAACTGATGTTTTTCAAGCTTCAAGTAAAAAAACCTGAAATCCCATAAAAAGACAGTTTTGATGTACATCTCAGTACAGTATAGCATGCACTTAGTGGCTCCGCCAGGTGGCGCTTCATTTTGTAGACAGTAGTATTGCGCTGTGTAGTATACTCAAGCGATCTTCTGTACTCAGATATTTGTATCAGCCCCCATATGTTTCATTTAAAAGTTCTTCAACAAATCACTTTACCATTGAGTGGCTTCATGTAAATGCTTGTGTCTGCTCCGGCTTCTCACTCCAGGTCGCATTCACTTCACAAAGCTCTTACAATAAGGGAGGAGGGATGGAGGAATACTCCACAGCCCTCGATGACTGAGACACGCTGAGGGATTGAGGTTCTCTCAGTCACTGGGATTAGTGTGCAGTGCAGGGGAGCGATGGAGGAACACTCCACAGCCCTCGATGACTGAGACACGCTGAGGGATTGAGGTTCTCTCAGTCACTGGGATTAGTGTGCTGTGCAGGGGAGCGATGGAGGAACACTCCACAGCCCTCGATGACTGAGACACGCTGAGGGATTGAGGTTCTCTCAGTCACTGGGATTAGTGTGCTGTGCAGGGGAGCGATGGAGGAACACTCCACAACCCTCGAAGACTGAAACACGCTGAGGGATTGAGGTTCTCTCAGTCACTGGGATTAGTGTGCTGTGCAGGGGAGCGATGGAGGAACACTCCACAGCCCTCGATGACTGAGACACGCTGAGGGATTGAGGTTCTCTCAGTCACTGGGATTAGTGTGCTGTGCAGGGGAGCGATGGAGGAACACTCCACAGCCCTCTCTCAGTCACTGGGATTAGTGTGCTGTGCAGGGGAGCGATGGAGGAACACTCCACAGCCCTCGATGACTGAGACACGCTGAGGGATTGAGGTTCTCTCAGTCACTGGGATTAGTGTGCTGTGCAGGGGAGCGATGGAGGAACACTCCACAGCCCTCGATGACTGAGACACGCTGAGGGATTGAGGTTCTCTCAGTCACTGGGATTAGTGTGCAGTGCAGGGGAGCGATGGAGGAACACTCCATAGCCCTCGATGACTGAGACATGCTGAGGGATTGAGGTTCTCTCAGTCACTAGGATTAGTGTGCTGTGCAGGGGAGCGATGGAGGAACACTCCACAGCCCTCGATGACTGAGACAGGTGGAAGCTCCAGCCAGGCAGAACTTTGAATGTTGAGCTTGTTCACTGGAAAGTACGCTTCAACTTGTTTTCAAACACTAGCCCTAACCCTAACCCAAAACCCTAACCCTAACCCTACCCTAACCCTAACCCTAAACCCTAACCCTAACCCTCCACTAAAGAGAGGCAAAACCGTCTGAAAGGCTTCCACAGGCATCCTTTACAGTATATAGTATGAGAACAGTTCTGAGTATGCAACAGACTTCCTTCCAATCTGTTTCATTGCATTCTCAGCCTGGTTAATTAATGAAGAATTGTAATTGAATTGAATTGAATCAAATGCAACTCCTGTGTATAATGTGGATGACTAAGTATGCATAAGACTCGTGACTTCTATACTTCCCTAGTAAAAACCCTACAGCATAGAATACTGCAATCCCAGTATACTGCACACTGTGGGAATGGTTTGCAAGCTGTACATAACACAGAAATGCAAATAAAGTACGTTACTTTATACAGATATACAGGGTCTGCTGAGAGGATTTTCTATAGCAGCAAGAGAGTGAACGATTATCTCACTGCAAATAAAGGTCATAGATAAAGAAAAGGGTATAAATGCTTAAGAGTCACCAGGGATCTAGTGAAGACATTAAACTAGAAAGTGCATTAGTGCATCCCCAGTCTCTGACAGAAGCCTCAAGGGGTCTCTGCTATGTGTGGATGAGTGAAGTCCTGCCCTTTTCATGCATAAGGACTCTATTCATTTATTTGAAATGTTTTACTTGGAAACCTATTGAGGTTAAATCAAGCACTTTGCTTACATTGACACTCAGTGGAAAACACGTTTGAGCGACAATGTACAATAAAATACAGTCCATACAGTCTACCCGTCCATACAGTCTAACCGTCCATACAGTCTATAGGTCCATACAGTCTACCGGTCCATACAGTCTATAGGTCCATACAGTCTACCCGTCCATACAGTCTACCGGTCCATACAGTCTATAGGTCCATACAGTCTACCCAGTCTACTGGTCCATACAGTCTATAGGTCCATACAGTCTACCCAGTCTACCGGTCCATACAGTCTATAGGTCCATACAGTCTACAGGTCCATACAGTCTACCGGTCCATACAGTCCATTTAGACTATTTGTATTCTTTCCCTTTACAATGCAGCCCAGCGCCTAGTTTTTTTTTCATCACAGCTGTGCATTGGTCTTGTTTTGAATGATTTTTCATCAAGAAGTCCCAAATCCCTTTCCTGATCAGTATGCTGCATCCCTGTCCCATTTACACACACACACCCTTACTCTCACACTTATTTCCCTGCAATGAATTCCATCTGCAACTTCAGAAACTGCGATTTGAAAGATATCAGATGATGTGGTAGAAATTTTGAAGTGAAGTTTCTCAAGCAGTGCCTCATTTGCATGCAGGATCATGTGTGCTGAAAAGCAGCTCTCATAGTTTTTCTAGCTACCAGCTGCATTCAAGCTTATTAAAATCCTCCCTGTAGACAAGCCCATGTGCCCCCTGTTAATTCCTGCAAGTGGCCCCAGCCCCTGCAGTGTGAGCTGTAATGAGGATGTCAAGGTCACTCATGTTTAACACTCTCGAGGTTTCACATGCGACTCTGCCAGTGTGGTAACAGGCCCTGCGGCTGCCAAGACATATGAGCAGAGAAAGTTTCATAAGCAGTGCTTTTGAATTTTCTTCTTAAGACTTAAGCCTTGTCAGAGCTCATTTAAAATAATGAGATCTGAACGTTCTCGAGCCAGGAAGAGGAATCACTACCTGGCGCTTCACCTGTCAATGCTTAAAATGCCACTACAGAAATCCACATGCATGGAATACACACCTGCAGAGCATTTAAGCTGCTGTCTGGACTCGGATGTGGTTTAACAGCATTGGTAGTCCCTATCCTTTTACAGTTGCAGTAGAAGAGCATATTAAAATGCAGTAAAGCATAATAAAGTATAACGTTAAGTGGCACAGGCAAAGACAGACGATCAAAGGTGAGTTTGATAAAGCATGGTAAAGGCATTGTATTACCATATTAAAAACATTGGAGACTGCCCTTCTTGCTCTGGTAAACTTTCACAATGGAATAGTTATTAATATTACTAATTTTGTGCTGAATCTAAAATACTGAAAGGGCCTCAGCAGGCCACTATGCCCGCCATGTCGGAGCCTGGCACAGGAAACGGCTCCCAGACCCCATTCTGACGCACTGACTTCCACCACTTCCAGCTTCCTGCTGAAGCTTCGTTTTTCTCTTCTCAGTGATGCATTTCTCCCCTTTTTTCTGTACACATCTGAGGATTGTATCCATCATTGATCTAAGAATAGAACAGATGGTTATTAAGGCTTAATGCAGTAATGCATCTCTGGCTAAGTGGCTGCTGCTTGTAACATAAGATTTATTTCATCAGGGACAAGAGCCATCCCATGACTGCTCCAAATAAGAGCACAGCAAAAGAAACGAGAAAAAAGAGAAATACATTGCTCAGCTTTTCCTCAGGAGAAAGAGAATGTGTGTTTTGAGCAGGTAGTGTATACAGAGCAGGCTCCCTTCTACAGAGCTGCTTGGTTTGTTTCCTTCAGCCACCACTCCTTTCAATCAGCAATGGCAGCATTTCTGCAACACTTCGACACAGGTGCAAAATTCAAAAAGAGTCAACAAACAGGCCAGGCTGCCTTTGCTAATCGAATTTGAAAGTGCTCAGTTCCCAAGCTCTATGTCTATGGAGTTAGGATATTACCAGTTGTATCTCAGATAAATATCTCCACGTAATCAAATAATGCATTGACATTTGGCTGGGTATGTTGCATCAACCCACCAACCAGTGTTCAACCCACTGCAGCAAACATGAATGAATATCCAGCATCGCTGGAAGCGTGGTAAAGCACAGGACTGTGTGTAATCTCGGTGGTGACTGGGTACACAACCTGATACCAGGATTGATCGTGCTAATTGAGTTAATGTGCTTCTGCAAGAACAAGCAATACAACGAGTTTAAACAGTGAGTCTGTCAAAGCAGAAACCACAGACAGTTACCCTTGCAATGGAGGTTTGCGTTTCTGCCGCAGGAAAAAAAAAAGAAAAACTGCCTCTGGCCATAATGAACCTTGAAATGATTGCTAATTCAGGTTTGACTTGGGATCCATTACAGAACAGGGCAGGAAACTGAACCCTGCTTCATTATGAAATCCATTGCAGAGAAAAAACAGTCACGTGAAAGAGGTTTTAATACCTGGACAGCCTCCAGAGGTCTTGTGTTCATCTTGAGAGCGAGATACAGTATCCATCCTTGTGAACAGAGACGGTCACTGGATTCTGGATATACATAGCCTTGTGAACAGAGATGATTGCTGGATTCACTGCACATCTGTATATACATATCCTTGTGAACTGTGTGTTCATAGGTATGTGTATGTAGGGATCCATTCTATTCTATATTTGCTTACTTCCTGTCACATGAGATTCTATTGTTTTTCGTCTTCCGGTCACATGTCTGGATGTTTACTGATCCATACGTGCTCCTGTCACCTACATCATTATGGTGAGTAGTTACTGGATGAGAAGCAAAACAAACAAATCCGCTTTTACACAAACTCAAACCTGGAAAGCTCTAGAAAGAACACAGGGTTAAACGATTCCATCAAGTTCTCATTGTGCTTGTATGTTTAATCCTCAGTATAGTACTGTAATATTCCTGGGTGTGAAAGCCATTGCATTTTGTTTAGCACCCATCCTTCCTGGCAGGACATGTGTTGCTTTGTATTATTAATGCTTCAGGCTTGTATATAATGCATGGAGTGTGCTGCTAGGAAGCATGCGTGAGCCTGGATTGGTGTGAATAAAGCTTGTTTGCTTTGCAATCAAGACAGAATGCAAGTGTTGCATTAGCCTCCTTCTCACCACCTGTCTTTATTCAAGACACTCTGAGTTCGGTACAGAATGTCCTTTCATTTTGCCAAAATCCGATATTATCCAGCCTGAAAGCTGGCATTCATCCTAGTTTAACAAGGAAGAATTACAGGATCGCAGCAAAGTAACCCAATCTCAAAACCTTTTCAGAGCATTAGAATACACCCTCATATGTTTTTAGCAGCATCAGCTGAAAGTTTATTCCAATGTAAACTATTGATTTGTATACTGATATAGTAGCCTACAAGCATCCTATATGCAATGGAAGCATGTTCAGCATTGTTTAATACACTGTGTTTTCTAGCTGTCAGTTTTATTTACGCTTTTCCATCAGACATGCTGTTATTTTTAGTATTTCCCATAACTTTTGATTACTCTTTACGGTTTGCTATTCAACAGGAGCATCAGCAAAATTATAGTTAGGCTTGGGTAGACACTAAACAAAGATGCTTTGATAGAAATGTGTTCCTTAATTCAGTTTCATGCACAGTAGAAGCATGTTAAGCTGATGAATAGTCTTGAGATGGAGAACGAGTCGACATTTTGTATTTGCTTTCATGTGCTGTCGCCAAACCCATTTCCTTTTTCTTTTTTATTAATCTTTACTTAGAAATAATCCTGATTTGTGACATACAGTGAAATGAGTGCCGGTTCAATTTAAGAGTCATAAAAGGTTTTACCTGCAGGAAATACAACATTAATTTAAATTCCTTTTAAACACAGTTACTTGTGATACTGAGAATAACTGCTACTACTTTCTCTTTGCACTGTCAGAAAGATACTTGTATTTCTGTATTAAAGAAACAGTGCCCAGCAATCCTGTAACTCTTCTACTAAAATATGACCCTTATTCTGCTTATGTTCTTCTCTACTGTATATAAGCAGTGTACAAGTATAAGCAGTGTTTATTCACAGCCTTGTATGCAGACACAAACTGCCTTTTCCATGGACCTGATTATTACTGGCGAACCAGCCTCATTCACTTTGAATTTAGGGGTCTGCAATGCAGATAAGAAACGCTAATTGTATTCAATTAACATGCTGTCAATGATATGATATAATAAACGGAAACAGAAAGTACAGAGACCATTAAATAAAGCCATTGCTGCAGAATGCAGCGCCCATCCATGGTGGCTTGGTTGCACAGCAGTTGTAAAGGAATGGCTTGCTCCCGTGCCAGAGCGTGTTGAGAACGTGGTATTAGGTGGAGCTGTCCATGGTGCTGACAGCGATTCCCTGGGATCAGTCCATATGGAATCCATGACCGTCAAACGTCTTTGTACTGAAGAGGGGGCGGCAGCACTGGAACGGATACAGCATTACAGCAGCTTACTGGAGTCAGAGTGTTACAGTCCCTGCGCGTTTCTTTATTCTGATTTTTATTTTATTTTTAGGTTTGAAACAGGATTTTTTCCTATACTTTGACTTTATTTTGTTTTCCTATGCTCCTACTGTTATAGCAGAGCCAATATACAGTACTGTACTTTCATTCTCACCAAAAAATGTGCTGCAGCTTACCATGAGAGAAGCATAACAAACTGTAGCAAAGCCTGGTGAAAGCACGGTAAGGAACAGACAAGGAATTGTGAAAGGACAGAGAGACGTGGTAAAGTATAGTAAATACTGATGATCTCTTCTGAACACCCAGGTGCATTCTTTATACACTGCATCTTCTCCAGCCTACCACAGACCATGAAGAAGCAGCCAGAGACTGAGAGCCAAATTGAACAGTCTCGTTTGGAAAGGTATCCTGGGCGCACTGTCTTAGCAAAAACAGAGTTGCTAATTAATTGGCTGCTGTAATGAGTGCTTCATAGGAATGGCTGGTTTTGTGCAATTTGTTTTAGTGATGACTCAGGGCTGTGATCCAGGGCTGGAGAACAGTGCAATCTGAGATGTTAATTAGATACTGGAGAAAGGGAAATCTCAGGGGGAGAGAGAGAGAGAGAGAGAGAGAGAGGAGAGAGAGAGAGAGAGAGAGAGAGAGAGAGAGAGAGAGAAGGACATCTGCATCTCATTAGCATTAATAATTAATTACTGTAATTGATTCACACCTCACCCCTCCACCTTTATCAGTGGAACAGTCAGCTCATGATGATGCAGTATTAAAGATGGTTCTTACCCTCACAATATGTACTGTATCTGTCTTTCTAATTTCCTTCTTTTAATTCCCATCATACATCTTCTAAACCACACAGTAAAATGTTTTAGGTAAGCTTTTGAGGGGCAAAGAGCCATCATCTGCACACTTGATAAGTATACACATCAGCACCACCTGCTGGACATTTAGCACATTGCAGCTAACCCTATACAATGATTTGCTCCAAGAACCCAAAGCAGGCAAGGATTACCATGCCTTCCCTGTGATCTGGCAGATCCTCCCTGTACACAGTTTTACTTTGGTTTGTGCATTCAGCACTCAAAGCTAACAGAAAGGACTGAAAAGTGGAACGGATTTAATTAGGTGAATTAAGAGAATGATTTGGTTTGGAACCGTAGATAAAGGCAACCTTTACTAGCGTGACAGCTTTAATTCTGCTTTGCTCAGAGCTAAAAAGATGCAAAGTGCGCTGTAATGTTACGGATTAGCACTAGGATTTGTTCAGGTCCCTCTGATCCCATTAAATGACTGGAAATGTGAATACTTAATCCTACATAAAAAATGAGTCATTATAAAATATGTCACTCCAAGTCCAACAAAGAAATCAAGTCTGGTCTCGCAATTATGTTTCAACATAGTCTCTAATGCTTTCTGCTTCTATCTGAAAAAAAATTTGAATTGTATTCATGTAGGTTTCATCTGCTATGCTACTGCTTAGGATGTGCAGAATACCTTATGATATACCTTTGAATTCCTGCCTTCTTTCTTGTATTTTAGTGCAGGACTAGTGGCTCTGTCTTCAGGCAGACCAATTTGAAGGAACGGTGCCATGCACAATTCCCTACAAAGCAGCTCCAAAACCAGAGCACCTCAATCCAGTCTATAGAACAGCTGAACCTGCTTCTTTACACACATTGTGCAGCAAGCATTTCCAGGCTCGCCCGCAAGCAGGCAGTGTGTGTCACAGCTTGCCTTTCCTTGCAGTCCATGATGTCAAGCTGTTCTACTCTACCTTGTTAAGGTGGTCTAATCTAGTTGAATGGATTCTTCAGTGACTATGAAGGCTACATGAAGTTTTATATCTGTGTTCAGCAGGTGCTTTGCATATGAGGGGGTCGGGTTTGCAAACATAATTCTTATATAAATAGTTTTTTTATTAATCAGTGCAAGTGGTTCTTTGCCTCTGTGTCTGCATTATTTCTTGTCTGTGTAAACACA
Organism: Polyodon spathula; assembly: GCF_017654505.1. Taxonomy (NCBI): domain Eukaryota; kingdom Metazoa; phylum Chordata; class Actinopteri; order Acipenseriformes; family Polyodontidae; genus Polyodon; species Polyodon spathula. Next base: position 34,940,285 of record NC_054552.1, on the reverse strand, counting down.
ATGCCAGGTGCTGAACCCTTACCCCAGAAGGAAAAGGTTAGGCATTGTATTTTTTGATGACTTCTGTAGAACTGTATGTGAACAGTGCCCTGGAGGCAGCGTACATTTTCCAGAGCACACATATACTGTGTTAAAAACAGATGGTACTATTGTTAGGAATAACACAATGAACTAGTCTTTCTCTTTCCATATTTTGTTTCAATACTGAGGGAGTACTGGATAACTAGTGAGTACAGCTGCTGTGTTTTGAATGAGTGACAATGTCTGTGTTGATTCATGAATACTCAGATATGCTTTAATTGCATGGTAAGCATTGAGCCCTCCAAACAGTATACAGCATTGCTCGTGTGACCAAGCTTTACATGTTTTACCAGGCTTCAATACATCTTTTTTTCTTTCTTTTCTAGAACGTTGCCTTCTACAGAAATCAACAGCAAGAGGTAGTGGAATCCTGTTCGTCCATTTAAAGCCTTATCCCAAAGGAGAGTCCTGCTGTATATTTACAGAAAAAAGCAGCTCAAACACATCTAGAATCGTTTGCAACATCTCCAGAAGACTTTTTGTCTGAAAAAAATATATACCCTGGTCCGCAATTTTGGTTGTTGGAATCTGAGAGCACTGACACAAGCGTGTAGGGGGACTATGCCAGTATAGTCAACGCCTGCTCTAGGAGTAAGTACAGCGGCGCTCTCTCACACACTCTCTCTATCACGTGTTTCTGTCTGTCTGTAAGAATGGACGACCGCTACAGAAACAACCCTAATTCCTACCAGGACCCCCAAGGAGGCAGCAACACCTACTCAACCTTCAGGGAAGGAGGGGACCAGGGTGGCTACTACGGCAGCAATGAGTACCCAGCCCAGGACGAGGACGCGGCAAGTGACGCCACAGAGGGGCACGATGACGACGATGAGATCTACGAGGGGGAGTACCAGGGCATCCCCCACCCCGATGATATCCGGGCCAACAAGAAGGCAGCGCAGGCCCAGTACGAAGGGCAGGGCGACAGGCTGGCAGAGAGGATGCAAGACCAGGAGCAGTTGGCGCACCAGTACGAGGCCATCATCGAGGAGTGCGGCCACGGGCGCTTCCAGTGGACCCTGTTCTTCGTGGCTGGGCTGGCCCTCATGGCGGACGGGGTGGAATGCTTCGTGGTCGGCTTTGTGATGCCCAGCGCCGAGAAGGACATGTGCATGTCCAATGCCAACAAGGGGATGCTGGGTGAGTACCATTGGAAATGGAGATGGGATAATATCACACTGAGGTTGGAGAACGTACAGCTGTTGTGGATTGATTGAGTGACAGCTGAATACTCAGATATGCTTTCATTGCATTGCAAGCATTGAGCCCTCCTACCATTGAGACGGGAATAGGTTGGAACTCTCCTCCCACAGTCCAGTTTCAGAAGTACTCAAGCCCATTGTAAATGAAAAATTTGCACAGCCAGCTAATGGTATAGTCAACGACTTGATGAATCACACTGCTTGCTCAAGTGCACGCTGACATGAATAAATTTCTGTTTGCAAAGATTAATGATGCCTTCTCTTCTGAAGTTCAGGAGCCTGGCCTGCTTCATGATAACTAATTAGAGTGGCTACTGCTTGTATAGCATTCAGTGTCTCAAAGAGTCAATGCAACTCTGTAGGATTTTACTATGATGATAAAATACGTAGGGCGACCAAGAGATTGTGAATGTTGTACTGTATGGCATGCATGGGAGTAAGGTATCACATATAAGATGTAACACAGAGCTCCCTACAACACAACCACTGTGTATAAGAAATCCATTCCTCTGAAGCTGATGGGTCTGAATGTGAAACCTCAATACTGTATCTCTTCACGGTTTATTTCACGTCTTTCTGGTACCCAGCTGTAATGACAAATCTGATTTGCAGAGTGTTCAGTGTTTGCGGGTCCCCTGCTCTAACCATTTGGCCACACTGCCTTAGGTTTATAGCTCAGGCAGGAAAACAGTCTGAGCTGTTAATAGTGCAGTGCAGTGGGTTTTGGTTTTTTTTGCCTGTACAGAGAGTTAAGTCAGCATGCACTAGTGGAATTGATAGCTACTGTCCTGACCTTGCTTCTAGGATACATAAACCTGGCCCACTGCCCTTGATACATTTTGTGCAGAACTTTCCATACATACTGTAGTGCCAGTCCATCCTCTGAAGATTGTACAGGACAGTCCATACATACTGTAGTGCCAGTCCCTCCTCTGAAGATTGTACAGGACAGTCCATACATACTGTAGTGCCAGTCCATCCTCTGAAGATTGTACAGGACAGTCCATACATACTGTAGTGCCAGTCCATCCTCTGAAGATTGTACAGGACAGTCCATACATACTGTAGTGCCAGTCCCTCCTCTGAAGATTGTACAGGACAGTCCATACATACTGTAGTGCCAGTCCCTCCTCTGAAGATTGTACAGGACAGTCCATACATACTGTAGTGCCAGTCCATCCTCTGAAGATTGTACAGGACAGTCCATACATACTGTAGTGCCAGTCCATCCTCTGAAGATTGTACAGGACAGTCCATACATACTGTAGTGCCAGTCCCTCCTCTGAAGATTGTACAGGACAGTCCATACATACTGTAGTGCCAGTCCCTCCTCTGAAGATTGTACAGGACAGTCCATACATACTGTAGTGCCAGTCCATCCTCTGAAGATTGTACAGTTTGCAGTCCATACATACTGTAGTGCCAGTCCATCCTCTGAAGATTGTACAGGACAGTCCATACATACTGTAGTGCCAGTCCCTCCTCTGAAGATTGTACAGTACAGTCTACATACTGTAAGTCCGTCCTCTGATTGTACAGTACAGTCCATACATACTAGTGCCAGTAAGATTGTACAGGACAGTCCATACATACTGCCAGTCCATCCTCTGAAGATTGTACAGGACAGTCCATACATACTGTAGTGCCAGTCCCTCCTCTGAAGATTAAGTCCATCCTCTGAAGATTGTACAGGATACATACTGTAGTGCCAGTCCAGTTCTGAAGATTGTACAGTTTCCATACATACTGTAGTGCCAGTCCATCCTCTGAAGATTGTACAGGACAGTCCATACATACCCTCCCTCCTCTGAAGATTGTACAGGACAGTCCATACATACTGTAGTGCCAGTCCCTCCTCTGAAGATTGTACAGGACAGTCCATACATACTGTAGTGCCAGTCCCTCCTCTGAAGATTGTACAGGACAGTCCATACATACTGTAGTGCCAGTCCGTCCTCTGAAGATTGTACAGGACAGTCCATACATACTGTAGTGCCAGTCCCTCCTCTGAAGATTGTACAGGACAGTCCATACATACTGTAGTGCCAGTCCCGCCTCTGAAGATTGTACAGGACAGGGGTCAGGGGGGAGGAGGAAATTACATGTTGCTTTGGTCAGGGGTTATGTATGACCAAGCACCGGTCATACAGGCTGTAGTGCCAGTCCCTCCTCTGAAGATTGTACAGGACAGTCCATACATACTGTAGTGCCAGTCCCTCCTCTGAAGATTGTACAGGACAGTCCATACATACTGGTGCCAGTCCCTCCTCTGAAGATTGTACAGGACAGTCCATATACTGTAGTGCCAGTCCCTCCTCTGAAGATTGTACAGGACAGTCCATACATACTGTAGTGCCAGTCCATCCTCTGAAGATTGTACAGGACAGTCCATACATACTGTAGTGCCAGTCCTTGTACAGGACAGTCTACATACTGTAGTGCCAGTCCAGGAAGATTGTACAGGACAGTCCATACATACTGTAGTGCCAGTCCCTCCTCTGAAGATTGTACAGGACAGTCCATACATACTGTAGTGCCAGTCCATCCTCTGAAGATTGTACAGGACAGTCCATATATACTGTAGTGCCAGTCCCTCCTCTGAAGATTGTACAGGACAGTCCATACATACTGTAGTGCCAGTCCATCCTCTGAAGATTGTACAGGACAGTCCATACATACTGTAGTGCCAGTCCATCCTCTGAAGATTGTACAGGACAGTCCATACATACTGTAGTGCCAGTCCCTCCTCTGAAGATTGTACAGGACAGTCCATACATACTGTAGTGCCAGTCCCTCCTCTGAAGATTGTACAGGACAGTCCATACATACTGTAGTGCCAGTCCCTCCTCTGAAGATTGTACAGTACAGTCCATACATACTGTAGTGCCAGTCCCTCCTCTGAAGATTGTACAGGACAGTCCATACATACTGTAGTGCCAGTCCCTCCTCTGAAGATTGTACAGGACAGTCCATACATACTGTAGTGCCAGTCCCTCCTCTGAAGATTGTACAGTACAGTCCATACATACTGTAGTGCCAGTCCCTCCTCTGAAGATTGTACAGGACAGTCCATACATACTGTAGTGCCAGTCCATCCTCTGAAGATTGTACAGGACAGTCCATACATACTGTAGTGCCAGTCCCTCCTCTGAAGATTGTACAGGACAGTCCATACATACTGTAGTGCCAGTCCCTCCTCTGAAGATTGTACAGGACAGTCCATACATACTGTAGTGCCAGTCCATCCTCTGAAGATTGTACAGGACAGTCCATACATACTGTAGTGCCAGTCCCTCCTCTGAAGATTGTACAGGACAGTCCATACATACTGTAGTGCCAGTCCCTCCTCTGAAGATTGTACAGGACAGTCCATACATACTGTAGTGCCAGTCCCTCCTCTGAAGATTGTACAGGACAGTCCATACATACTGTAGTGCCAGTCCCTCCTCTGAAGATTGTACAGGACAGTCCATACATACTGTAGTGCCAGTCCATCCTCTGAAGATCGTACAGGACAGTCCATACATACTGTAGTGCCAGTCCCTCCTCTGAAGATTGTACAGGACAGTCCATACATACTGTAGTGCCAGTCCCTCCTCTGAAGATTGTACAGGACAGTCCATACATACTGTAGTGCCAGTCCCTCCTCTGAAGATTGTACAGGACAGTCCATACATACTGTAGTGCCAGTCCATCCTCTGAAGATTGTACAGTACAGTCCATACATACTGTCCATCCTCTGAAGATTGTACCAGTCCATACATACTGTGTCCCTCCTCTGAAGATTGTACAGGACAGTCCATGTCCACACTGTAGTGCCAGTCCCTCCTCTGAAGATTGTACAGGACAGTCCATACATACTGTAGTGCCAGTCCCTCCTCTGAAGATTGTACAGGACAGTCCATACATACTGTAGTGCCAGTCCCTCCTCTGAAGATTGTACAGGACAGTCCATACATACTGTAGTGCCAGTCCGCCTCTGAAGATTGTACAGGACAGTCCATACATACTGTAGTGCCAGTCCCTCCTCTGAAGATTGTACAGGGGAGAGCTGCCTGAGCTGCTGCTTCATGTGAAGGAGAGGCTGTGTTTAGTTTGCAGACGGATTTCATTGGAATCATAAAGGATCTAATTCAATTCACCTTTTAGCTGGGGAAAGCTAACATTTACAGTAATAGGTAGTATTGAATTAGCACATCCATTCTCTTTATAAATATTCCCTCATGTTTGATGGGGTTTTTTTTAATTAAAAGGAAAGAGTTGGGTCCAGTTTTACTGTGGTTTCCCATGGTAAAAGTAACCCTAAAGCAAGAAGGTAAAGAACCAATATGAACTCAAGCCAATATTAATACCGCTTTAAATTAGTATAACCGACAACATTTACTGTGCTGTAACTAAACTGTTCTTATACTATATTGCAAAAGCAATTCAAGATGCACTCAGTTTTACTGCAGGGAACCCGCGGTTCAGTGGCTGTAGTTTAACTGCACTCCACTCTGTTTCTGACCTATTTCTTCCCTAACTTCCTGCGGTTGCTTCTATTGTGGCTGTTGCAAGGCTCCTCAATCAGAGCTCTGAGTAATGCCAGCACACTGACAGGAGTGCTGTGAAGGTGCAGCTGTGTTGGGAGGCTTGTCATCACATACCTCCATATGCTGCAGAGGTTCCTGGAGACCCATGCTGGCTCTCTTGCTATCTGTGTGCCAAGCTTCTTGGCGATGATGCCATCTGCAGCTATCGCCTGCCCAGGCAGGGGTGGATTAGGACTGACTGTGGCTGGTTTGGTTTTACGCTGCCTGATCCTGAGTGTTAGTTTCTCATGAAACATCAGCAGCCAAAGCACAGTGCAGCAGGGTGTGGTTAGGCACGGCATGATTGCAGTACCAATGATATTGAGTGATCTCAAATTGCAGCTCAGCTAAACCAACAGTGCTGTTTTGAAAGCACTACTAGCTGTGGTTATAATAGTGCAGTTAAACCCCTGTTAACAATCTCCAGTGTGCACTGTGATGTATAAACACTCCCACACTCACACAGACACATGCACTTTATGTGCTGCTTGCTCCCTCCGCAGGACTTTCATTATAAATCAGATTCCACAGGGGCTGGTCCTTGCGTTATGCCTCCACTATAATGTGCTCTGGCTCCCAGCTCTTAACTGGCATGAGATGCCGACAAATGAATCTTGCCCGCTGTCCACAAAATGTGTAATCCTACCCGCTGTCCACACTGTGTGTAATCCTGCCCGCTGTCCACACCGTGTGTAATCCTGCCCCCTGTCCACACAGTGTGTAATCCTGCCTGCTGTCCACACCGTGTGTAATCCTGCCCCCTGTCCACACCGTGTGTAATCCTGCCCCCTGTCCACACTGTGTGTAATCCTGCCCCCTGTCCACACAGTGTGTAATCCTGCCCCCTGCTGTGTAATCCTGCCCCCTGTCCACACTGTGTGTAATCCTGTGTCCACACCGTGTGTAATCCTGCCCCCTGTCCACACCGTGTGTAATCCTGCCCCCTGTCCACACTGTGTGTAATCCTGCCCCCTGTCCACACCGTGTGTAATCCTGCCCCCTGTCCACACAGTGTGTAATCCTGCCTGCTGTCCACATCGTGTGTAATCCTTCCCCCTGTCCACACCATGTGTAATCCTGCCCCCTGTCCACACTGTGCGTAATCTTGCCCGCTGTCCACACCATTTGTAATCCTGCCAGCTGTCCGCACACACACACAGCATTAAGCTGCTTACTCCAGACCAGCACAGTCACATAGTAATTGCAGGGCCAGCTGGGAGACAACAGAACAGAACGGAACTGGTACAGCGCCTTTCATCCACATGAGATCTGAAAGGGTTTTCTTTATGAACACTTTGCTGCTCTGGATAAACAATACTTCAGTGAAACCGAAATAATGTGCCCCACTGCACTACTGCACTACAAAATGCACTGCGAGAAGTGACCAGTGATCATTTTGATCTTTGATTTAACATCATGTAATCAAAGAAACCTTAAAATTATATTGTAAAAGTGTACCAGAAGCCATAACAGTAGTGCAGTATTTCATGTTATTTTGAAATGTCACTTTATTCAATATGTATCCGGGGATCGGTAACATATGGCATACCTGGCTCTTCAAGTAGCAAATATGGCTCTCGAGTTGCTGGAGCATGTTTCCAGAGCTGTAGTTGTGAGTGGGTTTGTGTGCAGTACTGCTGCTTGTGTCCAGAGCTGTAGTTTTGTGTGGGTTTGTGTGTAGTAATGTTGCTTGTGTCCAGAGCTGTAGTTGTGAGTGGGTTTGTGTGCAGTACTGCTGCTTGTGTCCAGAGCTGTAGTTTTGTGTGGGTGTGTGCAGTACTGCTGCTTGTGTCCAGAGCTGTAGTTGTGAGTGGGTTTGTGTGCAGTACTGCTGCTTGTGATCAGAGCTGTAGTTTTGTGTGGGTTTGTGTGCAGTACTGTCGCTTGTGGTTTTACAGAGCCATCAATGGAATTGTGACTTCAGTGCTTGTGATTGAAAGGGCTCAGGTGCTTGGATAACCATTCCCTGACACGCACTCCCCGGCAGTCTTTACAGCAATGGATGAGCGCTCATTAATTTACAGTAACACCCTGTTCTTCACAATGCTGCATGTGCCGCTCCATACCGGCTCATTAAAAACATGAGAACCCATCCACAGCCAGTTCCCATTGAGGACCAATCCACAGCCAGTTCCCATTGAGAACCCATCCACAGCCAGTTCCCATTGAGGACCCATCCACAGCCAGTTCCCATTGAGAACCCATCCACAGCCAGTTCCCATTGAGAACCCATCCACAGCCAGTTCCCATTGAGAACCCATCCACAGCCAGTTCCCATTGAGAACCCATCCACAGCCAGTTCCCATTGAGAACCCATCCACAGCCAGTTCCCATTGAGAACCCATCCACAGCCAGTTCCCATTGAGAACCCATCCACAGCCAGTTCCCATTGAGAACCCATCCACAGCCAGTTCCCATTGAGAACCCATCCACAGCCAGTTCCCATTGAGAACCCATCCACAGCCAGTTCCCATTGAGAACCCATCCACAGCCAGTTCCCATTGAGAACCCATCCACAGCCAGTTCCCATTGAGAACCCATCCACAGCCAGTTCCCATTGAGAACCCATCCACAGCCAGTTCCCATTGAGAACCCATCCACAGCCAGTTCCCATTGAGAACCCATCCACAGCCAGTTCCCATTGAGAACCCATCCACAGCCAGTTCCCATTGAGAACCCATCCACAGCCAGTTCCCATTGAGAACCCATCCACAGCCAGTTCCCATTGAGGACCCATCCACAGCCAGTTCCCACTGAGAACCCATCCACAGCCAGTTCCCATTGAGAACCCATCCACAGCCAGTTCCCATTGGTGCTGCAATGATTCAGAGCAGTCCTTGGTGTTTATTATTCATGGGGAACGACCATCATCTTCAGTAAAGGTCAGTGGGTGAAGGCTGCTTCCATTTCCATGGGTAAATGTTGTTTCAAAACCCCATGCATGACAACTGTGTGACTCTCATGAACATGATGACTGCAGCACAGCATGGGGTTTTTCTTTTTTTAAATGGTGCTACTGTTCCCCCTGATGGACACTTGCCATAACTGCCGAACACAGAAAAGCTCCTTCTCCCATGTCACTTGACTCACAAGTGTGCTATCGATCGCCTTCCAGTAACAGAGAAGTCAATGAGGCGGTACTTAAAAATAACATTGGTTTGCCCTTTTTGTCTGGATTACAATGGGAAATGTATTCTCACACGATACAGGATGTGTGTGTGCCTGTGTGTGTGTGTGTGCCTGTATGTGTGTGTGTGCCTGTGTGTGTGCCTGCGTGTGTGTGTGTGCCTGTGTGTCTGTGTGAGTGCCTGTGTGTATGCCTGTGTGTGTGTGCCTGTGTGTGTGTGCCTGTGTGTGTGCCTGCATGTGTGCCTGTGTGTTTGTCCTTAACTGAAGTTGTTCTCTCTCCACGTTTCTTTCTAGCACAAGTACAAAGATCTGCCTCTGCAGTCGCGCTGCCCGGAGTCTTCTTTGCAGGATTCCTATTAGTAATGTAGGCTCTGTGTATGACTGTAGATGCGGGGGAGTGTTTCCTGATCTGCTGTACGGTCTCTGTCCCACAGCTATGCCAGCTAAAGGAATTGCTTTTCATTATTTTAGTTATTAAAAAAAGATAAAGCGCTACCCTGAAGGACAGCGTTCCTGAAATGCTGCCTCTTGTTTCAGTGTGAGGACTGATCCCTGTAGTACGCCATGGTAATAAATAAATAAATAAATAAAAACAGTTCTGTAAAGCACAGTACATTTATGATTAGCATTAATATCTGACTAGTTTTACCTAAGGTAACATTAGGTAGTCAAAGATTAGTCAGTCTGTAGTTACTTGTATCTTATATCTGCTGAAGATTGCTGTTAAACTTCACTAGGACACACCTATTTCAATACCAAAAAAATGGTGCAAATGCAGTACATAGCAAGTCTGAGAGATCAATCAATCTACAACACTCAAGACATGTGTTTACGACAGAAGCCACTACCTCGCTGGAACGACTCAGTGCACATAGACGTTAAAAACCTTTTAAGTCATGAAAACTGCTGAAGCATGGAATAATTCCACAGCGAGGGACCAGCATACAGCATAAGAGCCCTGTGAGACGGGTTCCTGCCTTACATGGGCAGCGCTCATAGTCAGTGATGCATGCGGGTGGCAGGCCGCTGACGCCCGTCTCCCTTCTCCTCCTGGCAGGATTGATAGTGTACCTGGGCATGATGCTGGGAGCATTCATGTGGGGCGGACTGGCTGACAAGATGGGCAGGAGGAAGTGCCTGATCATCGCTCTGGCCATCAACTCTGTCTTCGCCTTCATCTCCTCCTTCGTCCAGGGCTACGGCCTCTTCCTCTTCTTCAGGCTTGTCTCCGGTTTCGGGTGAGTGAGCAGAGGTGTGTGCGGGGTCCATGTCTTCTGTGGTCCACTCATTAGAAACACCATTAGAAAAACTCTTCTGCAGGCCAGCAGCAAAGTACAGCAAAGTGTAGCACAGTAAAAGCTTGGTAGAGCACAGGCAAGCAAGCTGAATCACAGATATGGTTAACCACAAGTACAGTATTGTGTAGTTGAAGCATGGGCAATTGTGAATTTACTGTGCAAATTTAACTTGGAAGTTTAGTTACATTGCAGTTCAAGTGTGATGATGCTCTGCACCTGTCCATTGCAATGTCCAAATAGGTGCTTGTGATGGGAAAGTACTGAATATAAATATATTTAAGAGAATCAAGTGTAATTGGAAAAAGATCCTCCATGCATCTGTCTAGCCCCACCCTTTTTTCTGTAATCCTGAGTGAAACCCTGCCCAGCCCCAAATGACTCCAGAGAGCATTATTGGCACTTGACAGATACAAACACACAGAGCTCCAACAGTGCCCCTGAGGCCGGTGTCATGTGTATGGAATACAGCCTCCATTGTTCGTGTGCTTTAAACAATGTGCACAGTCCCTCATCAGCAATAACACATCTGGAGAAGCTTTTTTTATTTAGATAAACGACAATAAAAGAAAGAACAATAACATCTGGCTTCCAGGTGAGATACTGTCACTGATCAGGGGCTAAAAACAATAAACAAACGTGAAATATAGTGTGCAGCAAGGAGTTACTGCAGGATCACAAGCTATTCGGCAGAGAGCTGCATTGGTAAATGTTAGAAAGGTTTTGTAGAGCATTGTTTACATAGTTTAACAATAGCACTGCATAGCTTCATGAATCTAAAATGAGTTCCTTCATTTTTTTTTTTTTATTTTGATGATTTAATCAGTGTTATGAATAAGGTTCCTGTTTCTTCCAGATCAGCGTCCAGTCCAGTCAAGGAAAGCTATTTTTGTGAATAAGCTGCAATGTTTCTAATTGCTTGTCCCTTTGCTATTCATGCTGTAGTGAGCAGGATGGCAGGCTGGAATTGATTATTGAAGGCTCTTGAGAGGCAGTGTAATACTCATTATCCTGATGAAAGCCTGCCAGGCCCACCTCAGCTCACAACCACTCAGATTACCACAAACCCATGAGCCGCTGCTCCATTGCAGCCAGAGATCAAAGCACCAGCACAGCCTGCAGGAGCAGGCTGCATCCTGCACCCATTTCCTTGAGTCTCATTCAGGAGTTTAGCGGGTCACTTCTAGGGTTAGGGTAACGTTTTGTTTTTACTGTTTTCACTCCAGTGCTCACGCTGCTATATTGAGAGGATTGTAAAAACTCCAGTAAAACTCGACAGGTGGACGGTTAGTTGAGCTGAGTGACGGCCTCTGTATCTCACTGCTTGCGCTGCCCTGTGCCTCTCCCCAGGATCGGAGGCTCCATCCCTATCGTGTACTCCTACTTCTCGGAGTTCCTGTGCAGGGAAAAGAGAGGCGAGCACCTGAGCTGGCTCTGCATGTTCTGGATGATCGGTGGCATTTACGCCTCGTCCATGGCCTGGGGCATTATCCCCCACTACGGTAAGAGCCACAGACCTACATGATAAGCATGCACTATAGAGGACTGAGCTGGTAGTACAGTAGTAACTATACAGCCTGCTTCATTAATGGAACCTGGCCCTGTCAGCCTTTGAGATTGATCCTCAGACACTACCCATCCATATCTCCGTTATGCAGTTAGACTACAATGTGAACCCAGCAATGAAGGTAAACAAGCTGGTAGGAGCTCTGTGTATTAGCCAGGTTATTACAGCCCCCTCCCTGTAATGCAGAACCCCATCCCAGACAGGCCCCTCTATAAGTGACTGTGTTTCTCCTCTAGGCTGGGGTTCCAGCATGGGCACCAGCTACCAGTTCCACAGCTGGAGGGTGTTTGTGCTGGTGTGCACCCTGCCCGCCATATCCTCCCTCATAGGACTCATCTTCATGCCTGAGAGTCCTCGCTTCCTGCTGGAGGTAAGTGCACTGAAGCACTTCAAACCTGCCATGTGCTGGTATCTCTTCCCAGGCTTTCAGCAGCTGGAGTGATGTCATCACACCATTTCTGTGCGTGGTGTTAAACACTATTGGGTGGTCAAAACATAGGTCCAATATGACTGACACAGTTAGGGCCCTGATTCAAGACTCAACAGAATATCTTGATTTAACTAGTGCAATAGTACCCCAAAGGGCCTTCACAAACCCTGTTTGTGTGTGTTTGTAACTGCAGCTAAACTGCCATGGTTTTTGTTTATGATAAGAACTAATAAAGCTGTGTTTGGTTTGATACAGAATGGCAAACACGACGAGGCCTGGATGATCCTGAAGCAGGTTCACGACACCAACATGAGGGCAAAGGGAGAGCCTGAGAAGGTGTTCACGGTATGTCAAATCTGCCATATAACCAGCCCGCCTTTACTGGCCTCATCGTCTGCTCCTACTAGAAATCCTCTTGACATGGGGAATCAGGGACACCTGATGGCTATTTCCATTGCATTTGTTTATCTGGGTCTCTCAAATGCTCCTTGTTTTTTGTTTTTTTTTTAGGTCTCTCAAATCAAGACGCTGAAGCAGGAGGACGAGTTTATTGAGATCCAGAGTTCCACAGGGACTTGGCACCAGCGATGGTTTGTCAGGATTATGACTGTGGTCAAGCAGGTAGGCACCCTTTCAGGTGAGATGTTGTTGTAAGTGACTCTGTAGCCGATACATAGTTCACAGACCCTAGTCTTGTATCTTGTAAAGTGCTTTGTGATGGTGGTCCACTATGAAAGGCGCTATATAAAGATTATTATTATCTGCAGTTCATGAATTATAGCGCATCCTTGTCATGAATGAATGTTCTGCAATGTGGTGTAAATCCAGAGGAGCGGGATTGTCCTGCTACAGGTGGCCACCGTGCTCACGTTGGCTATTGGTGTATAATGCATGTGTTTTGGTGTCTCAATTCAGGTCTGTCAGAACATCCTGTCATTGCTTTCACCCCAGTTCAGGATGAATACCTTGTTCATGGCAGTGGTTTGGTTTACGATGGCCTTCAGGTAAGGAAGTGTTTACTGTTTTCCCTTTTAAACTGTTTGGGTCCAATGCAGCAGATGAACATTTGGAGTTGTATTAATAAAGCAGCAGCACCATTGGTGCTGTAATGATTGTTGCAGTTCATCTTCACACTTGCATGCACATACTCTAGGGTTAACTGTTATCAAAGAGCCCAGTTCACTCCCCCCAAGCCAGCACAGTCATGTGCTGCTGTGTGACTCTCGCATTTCAGTTACTATGGGCTGGCGGTCTGGTTCCCAGACATGATTAAACATCTACAGAACGAGGAATACGAGTCCAAAGTGAAGGTTTTCTACCGGGAACGTGTTGAACATTTCACTTTCAACTTCACCCTGGAAAATCAAATCCACAAGGAAGGAAAATACTTCAACGACAAGTAGGTGCAGAGATTTCAAGCATCAGTTATTGATTATACATATATATATACATCTGTACATGGTACTAATCCTCTTGTTGCTTTGTTGATGTCCCTCCAGGTTCTATAAGATCGATTTGAAGTCTGTGACCTTCGAGGACTCTTTGTTTGAAGAGTGCTACTTTGAAGACATCAGATCCACAGACACTGTCTTCAAGAACTGCACCATCGTGTCCACTGTATTCTATAACACAGGTGCACATTCTCTCAAGCAGGGCAGAGAAATGACATTTCATTAAGACTTTTATGATGCCTATTTGTTGATCAGAGCAATGGCATGACTTTTTGTATGGTCCGGAAAGAGAAACATTGCAAGAGAAACTTGCTTTGGAAACATGGTTTACAGTGTCCAGATGAATTTGATACAACAAACATTTAAAAGAATGTCATTAAACGTATCTACAGTATATGTCTTATCTTCAGGGAAAATCAATGATCTAAATCTGGTCTCGGTTGATTGAAAGCCACCTTGATATGCTGAACAGCACTGTCGCTCTGCAGCAGTCTTGAATGATTGCTTGTATTTTTCAGATTTGTACAAGCATAAGTTTATCAAGTGCAAGTTTGAGAACAGCACGTTCCTCCAACAGAAGGAGGGCTGCCACCTGGACTTCAACGAGGAGAATGACATCCTTATCTACCTGGTCAGCTTCCTGGGCAGCCTGGCCGTGCTCCCTGGAAACATCATCTCCGCTCTCTTCATGGACAAGATAGGGAGGATAAAGATGATCGGTGAGAGACAAGGGGAATCACAATCACCAGCTATGCCAGTTGGGTAAAGCCACTGGAGGACTGGATATATTTAAACTACAAGCCTGAAACTACACACTGACCCAGATTAACAATGATCTTGGACTTAACATTAGGCAGTAACTAGATGTCCAGTAATTTCACATTTTCGAATGAGCACATTTGATCTACTTTTGCATTAAAAAATAATAACTCCCCTATTGTTTTTGTTGCTGCACCTGGCAAACTGGTTTTAACACATGCATACAAACTCATGTCCAGGAACTTGTTCACGTGGCTAAGACTTGGAAATGTGTATCTACTGCATTTCCCTGCAGGAGGATCCATGCTGATTTCATCTGTGTGCACATTCTTCCTGTTCTTCGGGAGCAGCGAGTCTGCCATCATCGGCTGGCAGTGCCTGTTCTGTGGCACTAGTGTGGCAGCGTGGAACGGCATTGAGGTCATCACGGTGGAGCTGTATCCCACGAGTAAAAGGTAAGGCATGAACTGACTTTCAAGTTGCAGCTCCTGACACCCTCTGTCTCATAATGTAAAAGGAGCAACTCATAAAGCTCTTGTGCATTGTTGTACATGATGTCATTAGAACAGCCTCACCATAGGAACTCCTTGTACAGTAAATTAAATGCCAGCGATCAAATATTCCAATAAAATAAATAACATACAGCAAATGCTCAAGGGAAGGTCTAAGCATGGTCTTTATACAGTGTATATGAGGGGGCACATCATATATAGGAACTCTCAAGTGTTTGACTGTGATAAGCACACAGACCCGTTTTCTTCTGCCTGTAGAGCCACAGCGTTTGGAGTCCTTAACGGCCTGTGCAAGTTTGCAGCCATCCTTGGCTCCTTCATCTTCGCCTCCTTCGTGGGAATAACCAAGGTGATGCCCATCCTGCTGGCCTCCACGGCGCTGGTGGCGGGGGGGCTGCTGGCTCTGCGCCTGCCCGAGACCCGGGAGCAGGTCCTCATGTAAGCCTGGCCAGCACAGGGGTGCCACAGGGGAGTCACAGCCCAGCAGAGCTGGGGGATAGACTGATACAGGCAGGACAAGAGAACAGGAGGGCTGGCTTTTTGTAAGCATTAGGTAGCCCCCTATATTGTATTTTTATTGCATTCATCTTCATTTATTAAAAGGGCAACAGTCAAGTGTATTGAATTGCTGATGAAAATGCAAGGCTTGTTTTGTGTGCGCTTCTTCTTGTTTATTTGTATTGCTCTGGACAGCATAAAAACCTGCACTGTTTAATTCTGTTACAAACAGCACTAAATGAGCAGCATCCTTTTAACTGATCTGCTCTGCTTACGGGAGGCCAGCCAAGGCTTTTAACAAGAATATGTTATCTGTTAGTACAGTTCCAGTATGATTCGGGATTGCATATTAAATGTGCAAATACACAATAAAAAGATCTAGATGTTTCAGCTTTGCACGGAACATTGTGTCAGTCTATCCTTTAGCACAGTGAATTCTAACTGCTGTTCTTATCACCTGGAGTCTATCATAGGCACAGCGCATTAATAAGTGGCCAGATTACTGTCCCAATATAATACACTGTCACAGCAAACTCTGCCCTTCCATCTGTCTGTGTGTTTTAATACAATAGTTCCATTCTTAGGGCCTTGCTTAGAAACAAGTGCAAGGGCAAAGGCGAACTTTCTCAGAGGAACAAAACCATTTGAATGGTATAAAACTAGCAAGAGCTCGGAGGAATGATTGTACTGAGCAAGTCCTCCTTGCTAGTTTAATACTGTTCGGCTTGCCTTTGCCCATTCCCTTCTCTATTATTCAAAACTGTGCTGGTTTGCCTCCACACTACTACTGCTCCCCACACAGACACTGTCAAAATATATCTGGATTTTAAATGAAGGCAATAATTCATATCCAGCCATACCGCAAAGGGAAGCTGCCTGTTAGTGTTCACCCTTGTCTTTAGTGTGCTACGTAGGGGATTATCTTTGCTACAGCTTCACTTCACTTTTTTTGAGGAGGTCACATTTTTCCCCAAGTGACCCCCAAGATATGACACCTAGGCCATGCTTTCTACAGGTGTTTCCTTCCCGTGCCCGCGGCAGAGTGATACCGTTAACTGTGCATCCTAACCCCAAGATAGGTTAGCCAGATAAAAATGGGACGTGCATTTAAGGTTACAAAAATTCTTCATGCTAGAGATGATTTTGCCAGCAGGTACATGTAAAATGGTTAAAACAAGAAAAAAGAGAAAAGGGGGGCACTGTATCTTTGAATACAAAGAGGGTGATCAGCATGCTGTTTTGAGCTTTTCAGTATCACAAAACAAGAAGAGTTTAAATGTCCTTTAAATGTCTACAATAAAGAGAAATCATAGTCTAACGGTACTTGCTGTATGTCTCACTGTAAATACAATCATGATGAACATTAGCCATTCCTGCGTTATACTGCATCGTTTCTGTCTGATTTAAGGGTGGATTCCTAAGCTGCTGCTTACTTATAGTGGCTGTTCTTAAGGAGCCAGTATTATATTCTAAGAAGCCGAGCTCTGACATTCCATGACTAAAGTTACTGCACCAGGATAGCACTTCAACATAATGGCATGGAAATGCTGTTCAATTGATTGCACACTGAAGGGCATTATTCTGAAATGACCATAGTAACTTATTTGTATGTTCACTCATAATTAAGAAGTCAGTCCTATGAGTCTCCATACCAAGTCAAGTGAATTTGCAGCCATATTACTTCGTACCAGTAAGTACGTTGCAGAGCAGTCAATAGCATTGACTGGTACAGGCACAGCGCCAATTTTTCCAAACCAAGAAAAACGAGCAAGGCTTTCTCCAAATCCCCTGCTGTCCTTCTAGAACTGTACGAGTGGCAGGAGGCAGGCCTTACACACATGCAACTGATCCGATTGGCTGATCTGTGCACATGTGCGACTCAGAGGAGTCACTGTGAGCGAAGGGGCAGGTTTATGAATACTGCTCTTAAATGTTACACTTTGAGTAAGTTAGTTAGTGAGTCTGTATGTCACGATGTATGGAAAGCCATAATGTTTTCTTGTTTTTATATGTTCATTTTTAAGTGTGTCTGATTGTTGTTGGAAAACGGAGACAGGTGATAACAATCTGTATTTATTTTTTATTTTGTTTGTTTTTTGTTTTGTTCTGTGACTGTCAAAATAAATAAAAACATGAATGTACATTGTGGTATGAGTCTGGATCTTTGAAATGTATTATACGCATGTGTTTATTGAATTGCTGGTGTATTTATGGGAAGGGAAGCTCTTCGAACCCTCCCCCGAGATTAATGAATGAGCCTAGCTCCACTGCCCTTACTTGCTCAATGCGTGCAGCCAGTCCTGCTGTTCCCAGCCCCTCACTTGCACACTCAGTTATATGCAGCACATGTCTAAACAAGGCAGGGCTGAGGTGTGGGGCACGGCACCTAGCAGGAGGATCTGTTTACTCTCAGAGTACAGTGTGAAAAAAACACAAGGATTTATTCCACTGCCATTACTAACCCATAGCCAGGATGTGTATAGTCACAAGGGTTCACAGAAGACACAAAATCTGAATGTTAGAATCCTGTCGTCCATATACAGTACGTATATACATGCGGGAGATATATATATATATACTATATATATATATATAGTAATGCAAATGCTGTTACAGGGCTAATATAAAAAAATCTAGAATCTATTTTGCATTTATTTAGATATCTGTATTACGGTTGGTAAAGCATGACAGCCACTTCACAATTTAAAATATTTAACTGACTTGGTTTATTTGTTTTCTAAAATCACTGCAGGGTTCTAAGAGATCAATGTCCTCTCATGAGAAGACAGTCCTGCGCTTCATCGCACACACCGAATAAGAATCCTGCCTTAGCAGGCATATAATGCATTCTTTCTGTGGTCTTTTTCTAAATCAAAATGGATTATGTTGCAAGCGTTCATCTAGCAAAATACTGTAGATATCTGTATTCATTATTTACCAAGTTGCATGAATCCTGTTGTATACATGCATTAACATTCATAGAAACCCATTTTCCAATTTTGCTTCCATCATGCATTTTGAATTTGACATCCATTTCAAATCTGTTTTAAATCCATTGCTTCCTGGAAATTACATGTATCACCACACCCACAATAACACCAGTAATAATGATAGAAGGAGCACATGTCCATAGTGTGTGTAAAAGCAATGGTGCGCCTCTCTTCTTTCCTATTATTTCTGTTGCTGCTGTGACTCCTCAAATCTCTATGAGGTTCAGCTAACAAGGGGAGCCCGTGTGGCCGACTAGGTGCCAATTTCATCTCTTGCAAGACACTGTTGTTGCCAGGTGCCAAAATAAGCACCATACCAAGATCCGAGAGAATGAACCTGAGCCAGCAGGGTGCTAGGAATGACTTCTTCCATGATGTTCCAGGATGCCTGTTTCTTGTTTTTTTCCAATGTCAGACAAAGGTTTTCATTTCTAGGAATGAGATGATATATTACTTACCCCTGAAAGGGAGGGGGGCAGCCAAACACTCTGCATGAAAGCCACCCCTTGGTGGAATACTTTTCTTCCAGTAAACGGTTCACAAGTTGACACGTAGCGCTAAAACTATGGCACTTGTACAAACACGATCAACACGAAGTGTGAAGCGATCACGCACACACAGGGCAGTGCTCTTTGCTTCTTAAAGAAAACGGTGCTGTTGCTTTTACCATTTCACCAACAGCTGCTTCATTTATTTATTTGTGTGTCTCATTATTACTGTTAATCACGATTGTTAAATAAAACATTTTAGAACGCGAGGAGAGACTGGGAAATGTCTAACGGGCAGACCCCTGCTCTCCAGTAATACGGTCCTTAATGAATGAAAGTGGGGTGATGCTCAAGGCTGACACACAAAAGGAAATATTGCACTACCCTTTACCTGGCAACACCCTAACCCCTGAAACTCGGGTAGCAGCCTCTAGCCGCTGCCAGAGCACAGCTGAGTAATTCGCTGTCATGGAGAGCGCTGAGGGGCTCATTACTGTTATTTAAAGCCTGTTCTCATAGCTGAAGTGTGAACTCTCACCTCTAATGACCTAAATAGGAGAAGCACAGCCCTGACACCACAGTGCCTTTCAGTAATTGCATTTCACACCACTCGCGTAATCATCATGATGCACACGTTATTAAATGTTAGAACTTTGCAGTGCTTTCTTCTTGCTCTGAAAGTGAATATCTAGCTCTTAAACTTAACCCTAAACCTACAGCTGACAAAATCGCTCAGTTCTTTTTACTCATAATTGCTTGTTACATTCAGCCTTCGTTTCCGCTTTGTGTTTGTGAGCAAGTCCATTGGAAATGGCCTCCCTTCAATTTCCTGCTCCATTAGGTTTGATAAGCATCTCTCTGTAGTATTGAAAATGCAGCTACTATTCTCCCTGTGTTTAAAGATGAAACTGTTAAGAATAGTTTATTATTCATCTTGAAATACCTAACTAAAGCTGATAATTAGAACAATATCAATAGATCTGTTGATTACTAGAGCTGCAAAGCCATCCCTCTGATTAGATATATATATATATAATATATATATTATATATATTAAGAGATATATATATATATATATATATATATATATATATATATATATATATATATATATATAATATATATATATATATATATATAGATATATAAATGTATCTGCAAAACTGCACCAGAAGGACCCAGATGCAAAATAGATAAGTTTGCAGGAAAAAAAAAAAAACAACCATAAACAAGACAAGAAATGTTTACCATTTTGCTTGGGGGTAAAAATTCACACTTGCTTTCCAGAGCCTTGTCTTTCCCAGGGACCCTGAGCTCTAACCCTGGCCACTGTTTCTGGGCTTTGATGGTCTGGGAAGGGCTGTTGAGGCCTGTGGAGGTGTCACTTCACACCTCAGGGTCCTGGATAAAACCAGGGCATTCTGAGCAGGATCACTGCATTCACCAGACTGACACACAAGAGACAACATGGATATCTCTGCACCACAGCTCAGCTACAGCACTCAGTGTCACTGGAACTACCCCAGTTCTGATTCTGAGTTCTACAGCATTTCTTCACCAGGGACTATCTCCCCGTCTTCATCCACTGACTTTCCCTTTTCTCCACCGTGCCACCAGCGATACACAGCCACTCTCAGGCCTGACACCGGCTATTCCAACGCAGTCCAGGCTTCTAGATCTCCCTCCTCTTCCAAGGATAGGCTGCTCTCAGTTCAGAAGCTGAGGAAGACCAGGTCGAAGAATCCCAGCAAGCAGAGACAGAGCGCCAGTGAGAAAGAGAAGCTGAGGATGAGGGACCTGGCCAAAGCTCTTCACCACCTGAGGACCTACCTGCCCCCTTCCGTGGCTCCGGCGGGACAGACCCTGACCAAAATCGAGACCCTTCGCCTGACCATCCGCTACATCTCCCACCTGTCCGAGCAGCTGGAGCAGAGCGAGGAGGCCCCATCCCAGAGAAGAGGGGCTGACGTCTCAAGGTGCCCCGCTTTACCAGAGGAGCTGTTGTGCTACCAGTCCAGCGCTGTGCCACAGGGTGCATTGCAAGAAGAGGGAACAGGGTACTGCCAGTACAGCTCCATGCCAGCGTGCACACAGCAGGTCGAGGGAATGGGATTCTGCCAGTACAGCTCCATGCCAGCGTGCTCACAGCAAGATGAGGTCCTGGACTCCAGCACAGAGTCACTGCTACAGTCCCCACAGTTTCCAGATGCAACACAGTCATGCCAGGTATGCAGAAGATGGTTATCTTACATTTAGCAGCATAGCAGCATTTTGAACTATTCTTACTTTGAATGTGTTTGTGTTTTAGTGAATAACATAGAAACGGTTATTCATTTAAATAGTGAAAATGAAACTGAATGAGTGACTGTTCTAACAAGACTGTTTTCTTTTCACTGTTTTCAGATGTACAGTGAAGACTTCAACAGTCAAGTCCTCCCACAGGAGTTCTGGATTTAGGATCAATCTCATACAATCACTTGACCGAAGTGACCAACGTCTACTGCATACAATCTTCCTCTTTGTTATTTATCTTGTTTTATTTATCTTGTTTTATTTTGAATTGCTTTTTATACTTCTTTCATGTTCATGACGACGGTCAGTTTCTAATTTATTTATACTCTAAATAATATATTTGATATCTAATATCTCTGATGTAAATACTGGTGAAATAAATATATAATAACGTTTTTATAAATTCTGAATTCTTCTTACTGGGTTTGATATTGTAAGAAATCAGCATAGTAAAGTGAAAGAAACTTCTTGGTCAGGGAGGCAATTGTTCACCTAAGCAATGTCCTAATTTGTCAAGAGTGTTATGACTTGCTGATCAGGTACATTGGTAGTTAAAACAAAAAATAACGCTGTGAATAAAGCCAATTATACCTGACCTAAAACCACACACAATACAATAAAAGAGTGCTTTCCATACCCACCATCCTACTGGCATCAGGAGGAAACCTACAGTACCAGCTCAACCACATGCCTGGTTAAAAGAAAGGTCTTTACTGTGCCTATAGTAAAGGTGTCTGCTGACTTGGCTACTTTATTTCACACAGGCACATGTTCAACATGGCAAGCACAGCCAATAGACTACCAATATCTCCAGACCCTGCACAGACAAGAGCCAACACTCAAATTCTAACAGCAGTGCTCTGCCTGCCTGGTAACCAGAGTAGGGCAGCATCCTGTACCAGCAGTGATTCATTAAGGGCAGTTCCAGACAGGCCACCAAACAGAGACAAGTACCACAGTGCTGCCCTATCCCAGCCAGGGCACAATGCACTGCTGTAGCTAGAAGCAAGCTCTCAGTTACAGAGCGCAGCACAGTGCAAGAGTGCCTTCTCGTCAGCACTTTGGGTGGGTGTAAGGACCACAGTGCACTAATGTAAACAGGAATAAAAACACCATACCGTTGACACCCAGGTTGTTGATTAGCATCTATTGTGTAGATGTTATATGAACTACACATTTTGCAATCTGACGTGACTTTAAGGTTAGGATTAAGTTAAAAGTTTGTAGTAAAATTATAATCGCAAGCCCCTCAAAGAGTGCATGTTCCTCCAGAATTTGGCTTGCAGGGTTGACTGTAGAGATTCATTAATCCTCTTCAGTTGAAAGAAGAGCTTGCCAGATTTACTTTGTTATTTACTGTCCGTAGCAGACAGCACTACACAAAGCACAGAGGAACTGTAGTTAGCATTTTAATTACATTTAATCAACAGACACAAACCTCAGCTGGTCTCCTAATCCTAATCCTTTACTGTATATCCACACTGCCTCTCCCTTTACTATATATCCACACTCCTTCTCTCTTTACTGTATATCCACACTGCCTCTCCCTTTACTGTATATCCACACTGCCTCTCCCCACACTGCTCTCCCTCTGTATATCCACACTGCCTCTCCCTTTACTGTATATCCACACTTCCCCTTTACTTATACTGTATATCCACACTGCCTCTCTCTTTACTGTATATCCACACTGCCTCTCCCTTTACTGTATATCCACACTGCCTCTCCCTTTACTGTATATCCACACTGCCTCTCTTTACCGGCTACCCACACACACATACCTGGGTTTCTTTGATCAGCACTGCGTGACTCTGGACTGATGCTAAACTGAGTCATTTGCATCCTAAATGAAGTCCTTATCTTTGGCACCAGCATGCTACTGTTAAATTGAAGATCCTAAAACAGGTTAGAACACAGGTGATAAGGATTAAATGAGACATAAAAAACAACAAAGATGCAAACAACCATTTAAAGATTAGATCAGGGTTTATTTATCATGGTTTATTTCTGCACACACACACACGCACGCGCACACACACGCACGCGCACACACACACACACACACACAAGCACGCACACATGCACGCACGCGCACACACACAGAGTAGGGTAAAAGCTTCTTAAAAAACATGGCAAACCGAGACATGGTAAATGCAAGGTATAACCATGGGAGAAGTATGAGGAACTGCAAACCTGCCGTGCAGTTTTACTCTTGTAAACTTTAATAAGGGAGCCCCCTTCCAATATCGCTGTGGTGGATCATTGCATTCTACCACACAGCCCTCTTGCATTAATAAAAGAATCGTGTCAAATGTGGCCCTCCCCCTCCCACACTAGTTCATTAATTGAATAAATGTGCACAGGCAGTCCCTTTGATCAAGACCTCTGTTTGCTTTTAAGCTTTAAGGAAAAGTCCATCAGAGGTGGGAATGTATCCACAGGGCAGCGGGGGCGGTAACCCCACTCATGTACAGACATGTAACATCTTTCCATCCTGTGCAGAATGAAACACTGGATTGGTTTTGACACCCAATGAGCCAACTGATCTAATACTAATGAAGCAGCTGACCTCAATACGAATTCCGTTCCAATCTTCTGAATGGGAATTTAGCGTTACTAATCCAAATACTTGGATTCAGTTCTGAATAGAGTACAGTACATTATTGCCTTTTATTTTTATAAAAGAGGAAATTGTAATTCCATTGTTATGTGAATTCACAATTGGGAATACACGTTCTCAGAATTCACACATGCAGCGTTCATATAAATGCAATGTTTGAAATGACAAAAGGGATCAAAACAGATACCGACACGTTCCGGATCAAGCTACCCAGCCTACAATAGACATTTAAATGTCCATACCTACATTTGTCAAAAAAAAACCCAAAACCTCTCATACACTCTGATGACAAATTCTGATTGGTTATATTGAAAAAGGCTTCCTGACATTGTGCAACTACATTAATGAAATAAATGAATAAATAACACCCTCTTCACTGAGCCATATAGAAACAATACCCTGCAATGAATTATGGGCTGGTCTGAATCGTTATACAGGACTCCGGCAATTCTCTTGCAATTCCCTCACTGTGCAGCTATTCACTGTGACAAGAGTATTGCCTTTGCAGTTATTTCTCAATGTGTAACATTAGCCTGCTAATTCACTCCGGGCTAATTAAAACGGGTTTATTAATGATCATCAGACAGCAGCAGATTGAGAAGGCCACTTACTCACACCCTGAAGTCTGGAAAATGATCCCTAAAGGAACTGGCTCTGTCTTAATTAACCAGTTCGAGTGTGAAAGGAGGAATGTGCATCTCATTAGAAATACCCAGTGACAAGATCCAGGGAATCAGGAACTGTGGGCGGTTTTATCAGTTTGTTGAAAGCACTTGATGTGCAGATAAGAACACACTGAGTGTATATTGACTGGGGGGGGGGGTCATGAAAGACATTAGACACTTCAGACACTTAGGAGTTAGACCCCCCAGCTTAAGAAGTTACCACAGATGTGTTAACTAAGCTTTGATCGCTGGACGCAAGGAGCATTTCACCTTGACTTGGACAAGTCTCCTAAACATAGACTTTCAGTGCCCCTTCCTGTGGGTATCAACATATACTTCAGTGTTACTGTAATGCACAGTATGTTGCTATAAATAAAATTTCTTTAAAAAATAAATCTGAATAATTATATGTCGGGGCAGTAGCCAGCCATGACAAATCACAGAGGCACTTGCCCGTGCACTGCAGCTAAGCAACGTGTACGAGAGCGGAAATAAATAATGATTTGCATTATTTTAACTGAGGCCCGTGCCTCAGGTGCCTCACAGCTGGCTGCAGCTTTGTATGTAATATGTATATAGGAATGAGGAATGAAACCTGTCTGATTGGAATTAATATAAACTCAAATGTTTCAACACCTGAAACCATCACTATGTTTATTTAATACTCACAGAAGGCACTGATACTTACTGGATGAGAAATGTAAGGTGACGCACATTTTGTGTACACTACTGTAATCCATTACTGTTTCAAGGCCCTGAACAACATAAATAAACAGCAGTGCATTTTCAACATATGTAGATTGTGTTTACTGGAAAAATATTAATTCATGCAATTAACAAGAGTGCCTTCGGATGCTTATTATTGTGAGTGACGTGGAGCATCACTGAGGATGTGTGAGTTATCACATACTGTACTTGTAATACATGCTTGACATTTCCTGGGAAGAAGTCGCACTATTAAGTCAAGAACCACCTAGATGACTGATTTATTGCATCAGAGCCGAAATAAGCATCACTTAGACATTAAAAACATGGTCTTTAACCACAGACATAAGCACATTCAGCCATGCCATTTAATAGACACTGCGTGTAATGCACAGTCCCCCACACAATGGGTAAATGCAGGTCTCATGTGAATATCAAACCATGACATTCCAAGACACGGATCAGTTCTGATTCCAAACCTGGATTCAACAGCAGCACTCAGGAGCTCTGAGCCAAGCGGCACTAAAACGACAGCAAGTGGGAACTGGAACCGGGCAAGGTGGCATGTCAACTGCTAGAAGTAAAACAGCTTAATTACACTCAAATACATTACACAGATGTAGAATTGTTTGATGTGGTCTGCATTTAGTTTAGAATATGTACGATCCATGCCACATGCCATTATAGCACAATGAATCTTCTATATACAAAGTTTATTATTATACCCATTAAAATGTCCTCATATAATAAAAAATAAATGATTGCATGTATTGGCAGAGGAATAATTTCCCATTAGGCACATGCAAGCTTGTACACATGTCCGTGTTACCAAGATCAAAATACTTTAATTAGAAATATAAACTGTAATAATGCTACAGCACATACTGAAACATGGAAATATGATTTCAAATTTCAGAAAACGTATGATGATTTTGATAGCAAAGTTTAACAATTGCATGTGTATCAACAGGTTTAAATTCCTAGACCATCCATCTCTTCTGTTTTAAAGCCTGCGGGTAAAATATCTCACTTCTTATGTGGGAATGTTACCTAATGACCTACCCCCCCCCCCCCACCCCCACCCCCACCCCCCCACCACCACCGCGGAGTGCTGCTGTGGTCCATGCAAGCATCACTTCACACTTCTGCAAAAAAAAAAAAAACATGAGAAAATCAGCAACCTTTCAGGTAAAGGAGGGGTGTCCCACAAATAAAAAACGATGCTAGCTTTCTAATCTTTGCAATGCGGTGGCGGGTGAAACAGGGTTTCAAATGTACTGAAAGGTTGGCTCTCTGCTCATCCAGATTGTCAGTTTCCTTCTCCTCACTCTCCAATGTAATTTAAGAAGAAAGCGTCTGAACAGCAAAGCGCTCAGTTCCTTGCGTACCTTATGGGGCAAAAAAAAAAAGGCGATGCAGTTAAAAATATTCCAGTTCTAATATTAACATGTGTGCAAATAAGTTGATACCTGATATTAGCATTAATTATCTTGTTTCAATAAAAAAAATGCATTGTTTATTTTGCTCTGACGCAAAACTTAAGGTAATAATACAATTATATTGAGAAGTGTATTGGTTTAAACTGTAATTGTCTCCCTATGGTTCCCAAATCAACACTTATCCAGCGGCACTTGTCTAAATAAGAGAGAAAGAAGTGTGACGGGCTCGCACGGTCTAGGTGACACACTTTATAGACGTGTGAATCTGGGCTGCCGAGTCCTTCTGAATAAGACAGGAGCCCGGGCGTGTCAGGGCTTAACAACGTAAATCAATGCAAATTCAAAACCCAAAACCACAACGTGTTTGCTTGTTTTTCGTAACCTGCTCAAGGGAGGCCCCTGCTTTACGCTCCATTTTGTTTATATGACCTCTACTTGTCTATTCATACGAATAATAGGCGGTTACCTTAATCAGCTTAATCGCCTGTTTATTTTGTTGTGTATCTTTATTTATTTGTGTTATATATAATTGTATGTGTGTGTGTATTTTATTCGTTACCTATCACACATAACGAGACAATGTCGCAACGGTCTTTTTTCATATCAAGGGAGGAATCAATCGGCATTAATAAAACAGATCTGAAAACAGCACTTTGTATTACATTCTATGTGCTGCACAAATACAGATTTCACTTTCATTCACGTTAGGAGTCACATGATGCAAAGTTTTCATCAAACTATAGTAACACAACATATTGTTAGATGCGTTTGAACGATACCGCTGTATATCATACACAGATTAAGCTGCTAAGTACTTGCATTCATCAAAAATAATGACTATTATGATATATAATATTAAATGAAAATGCATACGGAACTAACCTGATAATAAAGTAATATTGTATTTTTAAATTGGCTAAATAACCCAAGATTTACATAAGAAATATAAAAATAACCCACTGACCTAGGTGGCAGGCACATATACAAAGACAGAAAGTATATACTGCATATAAATTAAGTGCAGGCCCTTTGGACTGGGAGTCCCTTTTGCTTTTCCCAGCTAACCAATCAGATTGCTGTCGTTTTGCATATTGGAACATCATCATGGCGTTTTGTTTTGGTCGGTTGAATTTAATAAAATATAATTGGTAATTGATCTTATAACAACGATTGCTAATACAATTAAATATTACTAAACTGATCCCCTCAGTATATAAATATCGATTTATTTAAATTATATTTATTTATGATTTTTTTTTTTTTTTTTTTTTTTTTTTTTTTTTTTTTTTTTAAACATCACCATAACTAGAAGACGCGCATTGACAAAAACGTTCAAAGGTATATAGACCTTGAGTCTAGCAAAAAAAAAGGTTTAACGGCAAAGGGTGGTTGAAAAGCCGGCATTCGTTTGTTTGAGGGCTAGCCGGAAGATGATCCTCGGTGGTCCTGGGTGCAGGCTTCAAACCTGTAGCTGCCTAGCGGCAGAGTGGTTCAATTCCACCTTTCGGGCGATACGTTGCAATGTTTAAATAACTGCGGTTGACTTCGCATTGGTTTTGCTGCACAAACTCGATGGGTCGGGCTTTTGTTTCATTTATGTCGGGAGTGCGAGTGTGTCGAGCACGGTTGGGCTCAAGGTGGCAGGTGGACCTCTGGTGATATTAGGTAAGGCTGATGTCATATTAGATTTGACTGGCGTTACAAAAAAATAATAAAAAAAAACAGGTTTCAGTGTTATTCAACTTCAATGTGATACCTTGTATAAAGACTGTAAAGTACTGAAAGTCATTCCCTGGACCTTGTTGTATATTAGGAGCCCCTCTTATGTACTGTACTATAGGGCCAGTGTATCCGTGTAGTATATAATAGGATATAAAGATTCATATATTTCATATAGGAATCAATAAAGATTTTTTTTAGAAACTGCATAAACTAAACGAGTGACAATGATATACATTATTATCCTAACATACAGCATGTCTTTCTTTAATGTGCTACTGTGCTGGGTCTGAGAATGGCTTCCTCTCTGTATGTGGTCTGATCCCTTTGATAAAATACCTTATCAAACTTTTCCCTTGCCATGTAGTTCTGTCTCCTTTGTCACCCCCCCTACCCCAGCCTACACTCCTGTCTGTTTTATCCATGGTAGCAGCATCTCACACCTAGTCTTTCTCAGGGACCCCCTGCCTTCCCCGTGTTCTCTCCTCTGGTGCTTTGATGTCCTGATCCGGGCTGTGAAGGTGTAACTTGGCACCTCTCAATCCTTGATAAATTGAGGAGCTGCACAGCTTCCCTCAGTATATCCACCAGTATTGCCAGTAACAGAGACACTGCTGCCATGAACTCCACTGTCTCTCAGCTCCTGCTCCAGAACCACAAGACAGTCCTGGACTGCGATGCTCTGCTTGAGCAAGCCTGCAGCAGGTCAGACTCTGGCTACTACAGCGCCAGTGGCAGCCTCTCACCGGCCTCTTCCATCGACTCCTGCTGCCTTTCTCCTCCGTCTCTACAGTGTGGGGCGAGGCAGGAAGCCTATGACTGTGACACTCCCTTTGGCAGCCAGGTTTACCCACAACAGAGCCTCCCGGTTCAGACCAAGAGAAGGACCAGGTCCAAGTACCCTGGGAAGAAGAGGCAGAGCGCCAGCGACAGAGAGAAGCTGAGGATGAGGGACCTGACCAAAGCTCTTCACCACCTGAGGACCTACCTGCCTCCTTCCGTGGCTCCGGTGGGACAGACCCTGACCAAAATCCAGACCCTTCGCCTGACCATCCGTTACATCTCCCACCTGTCCGAGCAGCTGGAGCTGAGTGAGGAGGCTTCGTCCCAGAGAAGAGGGGCTGACGTCACAAGGTGCCCCGCTTTACCAGAGGAGCTGTTGTGTTACAAGTCCAGCGCTGTGCCAGAGGGTGCATTGCAAGAAGAGGGAACGGGAGACTGCCAGTACAGCTCCATGCCAGCGTGCTCACAGCAGGACGAGGGAACGGGATACTGCCAGTACAGCTCCATGCCAGCGTGCTCACAGCAGGACGAGGGAACGGGATACTGCCAGTACAGCTCCATGCCAGCGTGCTCACAGCAGGACCAGGGAACAGGATACTGTCAGCACAGCTCCCTGTCTGGGTCTTCAGCACAAGAAGGGCTGGGGTTCTCTCAGGATCAGCAAGAATACTTCCCAAGTCAGAACACAGAGCTAAGCATGCATCCATATTTACAAATCCCACCTCTGTCTTTTCAAGAATAGCCTCATCAGGATCAGGTATGGGAATGTCTTTTCTTTAATAGCATTTGTTTTAAAGATATACGCTTCGATTTCATCTAAAATAATAAAAAAAAAACATGAGAATATTCTGAGTTATTGGTTTTATAATCATTTGTAAAACAAAAAAGGACAATTAGCAAAATAAATGTGAGTATCTGGTAGTAACTCATGGGTCACTTGGCCAGTGCTGTATAAATAATCCATATTGTTTCACCGCAGTTCTGTATTTTATTTAGTTATGGGAAGCTGTGCAATGTTTATGTTAATATGCTGAGCTGTATTTTCTACGTTCACTAAAATAACAATTTTTCTTTTTGTCTTCCTCAGTTTTACTGCCAAGAATTGAATCCTCATTGCCAGCCTGAGGGAGAGTTCTTCTTATAGCAGCAGCAGCGTCATGCACCGCGTGGATCTGAAGAAACATTTTAAAGAGTTCACAGGCTATGTGGAGCATCTTTCATGATAAAAAGCAGCTCCAGTCGCTGTAAACTAAAAGCAGAAAGATTATTTAAATATTGTGTTGTAAATATGTATAACTTTGGTCAAAAAACTGTACAAAAATATATATTATATATATATATATATATATATATATATATATATATATATATATATATATATATATATATATATATTCACAACAGCATGTACAAGCAGACTACAACAGGGCACAAGCCATGTGTCCAGAGATCAAATATTTATTTTATTTAAACATTTCATTTTCTAATTGTTGTGTTTATTTGAATCTATATATTTATTTATTAGGTGTATTATTGGAGTTTAATAAAGCAATAAATAAATAAAAATACACGCTGTTGAATTGTTTTTGAAATAATCATCTGACATGGTGACATGCAATAGCCCGGCAGCTGCAAAGCATCCCAGTCTACACACATCACGATACAGGCTATCAGTACTGCATTTGTTAAACAGATTCCTGTTAGCTTTGTGAAGAATATTGCATTGTACAAATTAGTTATTATTCTTTGTTATTGTATTAAAACGTACCAAACATAACTTAATAAAAACACACAACGTCAGACATTACAGTAACAAATAGGTATGGAAATATAAAGATTGAATAAATATACCAAACAATATCCAACTCACGAGCTACTCAGCATGGGGTCCGGAAAATGTCATTGATACACGAGAGGCTTGCGGTTTTGCGTTTTCTCTTGAAAAGAAAACACAGCCCGTGTTATTCAGGGTCACTTGAAGAGTCCTGTGGAAGTGTCGGGTCACTCGAAGAGTCCTGTGGAAGTGCCGGGTCACTCAGAGGTCACTCACTCGGAGAGTCCTGTGGAAGTGTCGGGTCACTCGAAGAGTCCTGTGGAAGTGTCGGGTCACTCGGAGAGTCCTGTGGAAGTGTCGGGTCACTCGGAGAGTCCTGTGGAAGTGTCGGGTCACTCGAAGAGTCCTGTGGAAGTGCCGGGTCACTCAGAGAGTCCTGTGGAAGTGTCGGGTCACTCGAAGAGTCCTGTGGAAGTGCCGGGTCACTCAGAGAGTCCTGTGGAAGTGCCGGGTCACTCAGAGAGTCCTGTGGAAGTGTCGGGTCACTCGAAGAGTCCTGTGGAAGTGTCGGGTCACTCGAAGAGTCCTGTGGAAGTGTCGGGTCACTTGAAGAGTCCTGTGGAAGTGTCGGGTCACTCGGAGAGTCCTGTGGAAGTGTCGGGTCACTCGAAGAGTCCTGTGGAAGTGTCGGGTCACAGCTGAAAGAGCTGGATGGCTCTCAACAGCTGCAGCTGCGGTTATCTGCTTGACCCGTACTATAGCAATAACACAATCCAAAATAATAAGAAGAAATTCACGCAGAAATAAAGCAATACATTCATATCTAGCAGTAAAACCGTGTCTAGATTATCGTTAGGTGGTTTACAACACAAGCTGATAAACAGATATCAGAGCGGCTTTGCCAGCAGTTACCAAGTGATCCATTCTGACCTGAGTGGGTGAAAGTTGCCAAGTATCTCACTCCGAATCCAATGCTGTGGCCTACATGCAAATAAGTATACATTTTCAACACAGCATCCTCCACCACTGTTCACCTGTGAAGCAGGATGTGTAGACAGACAGCTGAGCCGCCAGCTTCTACAGAGGAACGCTGAAGAATCTTTTAACAGATCACATGGGAAAGAATGAGCGCATGGAAGCTGGTTTATGTGCGGTAGCGAATGTCATCTTGTAACATAGAACTGCTGAAACATGTTGAAACATGTGTTAACATTTCATGTAATTTGTGTCCGAAGCAGCGAATATATATATATATATATATATATATATATATATATATATATATATATATATATATATATATATATATATATATTATTATATATTATAAAATGACTGAACATGGTCATTTGTTTTGAAGTAAATTAAACGATGTTTGTGGGACAGCACTCACTGCCCGACATTCAGCTACAAGTTCATTATTATTAGTAGTCGTCCTAGTAGTGTAAGAGCATTGTTGTTGCAAACTTTAAATAACAAGTAGACTATAAATATATAACCTGCTTCAATATTTGACGTAGTTGTTAAATGGATTCATTTATCAATAGAAATACTTCACACTACTGTCCGTTCAGATCCCTTGTGCCTTTAGACAAAGAGCTAGCTGACTGACGCCTCTTAAAAACTCCTCATTCAAATACATTGATTGGAAACCACTAGGGATGTTATTCAGGCAAAAAAAGCTTCAGATACATATCTGTAAAATAAATAAATAAAGATAAATCCAGATTTGCCTGCAGTATTATTAATCACAAAATAAAGAAATAAACTACAAATGCTTAATTATGTAAATATGTCTTGTAGGTAGAGCCTTGTTCTTATTACAAGCTGCAGCAATGCAGTGCGTTTGAGTGCATTGTTTCTGCCATCTCCAGGCTCCTAATGAGAGAGGCTGGCTTAGCGTTTAGGGAAACAAACTTTATTTAATGTTTCTGTCTGTGTTTTTTTTTATTTATAAATAAATTCCTGTGTATCGCTAAGTTTGAATTAAATGCACATGTGTAGTACTTGTTTATTCAATATCTGTTTGAAGCGACTCACCTGTAATAACATTTAAAGCAAGTAACGCGTGCAGTTTTACATTCCAAAACCTCGTTCTCTCCTTGACACGTCCGGCTCTTAACTAAACACAGCCGCAGACGAGGTGTGAAACACTGACACGCCTGCAGCACAGGACTCCGTGGAAATACTGCCCTCCAGATAGATAGGTCATGGATCGGCACGCACCGGTCTATTATTGTGCAAAGGTAAATAACAAACACTAAATAACTGCTCGTCATGGGCTGTGATTGCCTTCACTCAATGCATTTCCCATTTACACAAACACCCATTCTATCAATCAGTCTGCCAGCCCATTAATACATTCAAAAGCCATTGCTCGCTGTTCACTAGTATGTCCTGTTTTGTTTTTGTTCACCTGAAGAGGAGATTTTGAAAGCTAGTGTATATATGTTCAATACATTTTTAATATAAACACACCCTCTATCTACCTATAGAGCCATTGCTCACTGTTTACCATGATCTTCAGGGTATGAATTCATACTGTATTGTGATTGTTTCATTGCTATTAATAAGACACGTTGTAACTGTAATGTTCTTATTGATTTATCCAAAGGGATTGCAAGTGTCACAGGGCAGGATAGGGTTATAATGTTTCTCCGTGTGTTCTGGAAGGAGATGGTCATTCTGTAGCCCTGTCATTAAAGCCTGATTCACTGTTAGGCACCCTCCCTGCTGTTTAACCCATGGGTGACAATCTAATTTCCTATTTGACACAATCACGTTGCTTCCTAATGCTCCTTAGCTACTCACATCCCTCTCTGAACTCCCGCTCTTTACAGCACTCAAGACATTACTCCCAATCAATGACAGCATCTTTCAAATCTTTCAAAGTGCACACTGACCATGTATATATAGGGAGCTCAGCAGCTTAACTACCCTGCCTGCATGCTGTATCTGTTTGCTGATCATTATTGCAGAAAAGTGTGTTTCCACATTTTAAAAAGGGTAATGAATGTGGATTGAATCCCATCTCTCAGAGCTATGAATATATCCTGCTCTAGCTAAACCTCACACTTTGATTCTGGGAAACTCACTCCAGGGACCCCCTGCCTTCCTCGTGTTCTCTCCTCTGGTGCTTTGATGTCCTGATCTGGGCTGTGAAGGTGTAACTTGGCACCTCTCAATCCTTGATAAATTGAGGAGCTGCACAGCTTCCCTCAGTATATCCACCAGCATTGCCAGTAACAGAGACACTGCAGCCATGAACTCCACTGTCTCTCAGCTCCTGCTCCAAAACCACAAGACAGTCCTGGACTGCGATGCTCTGCTTGAGCAAGCCTGCAGCAGGTCAGACTCTGGCTACTACAGCGCCAGTTGCAGCCTCTCACCGGCCTCTTCCATCGACTTCTGCAGCCTTTCTCCTCCGTCTCTACAGTGTGGGGTGAGGCAGGAAGCCTATGACTGTGGCACTTCCTTTGGCAGCCAGGTTTACCCACAACAGAGCCTCCCGGTTCAGACCAAGAGAAGGACCAGGTCCAAGTACCCTGGGAAGAAGAGGCAGAGCGCCAGCAACAGAGAGAAGCTGAGGATGAGGGACCTGACCAAAGCTCTTCACCACCTGAGGACCTACCTGCCCCCTTCCATGGCTCCGGTGGGACAGACCCTGACCAAAATCCAGACCCTTCACCTGACCATCCGTTACATCTCCCACCTGTCCGAGCAGCTGGAGCTGAGCAAGGAGGACCCATCTGAGAGAAGAGGGGCTGACAGATCCGAGGGACCCCAGGATGACATCCAGCTGCAGGACTGTTGGCATTCAAACCAGTCCCAGCAGCCTGATGGCAATGTGAGCATGGAGCCTGCAATGCCATGTCCTCTGCCTACACTTACAATGCAGTCATGGGAGGTATGTCAATACTAACATAGCACTTTTCCAAACTATTATTTGTAAAGCCTCTCATTGTTATATGTTTTGATTTGGAAGGCAAGGCAAGGCTCTCTGTAATTATGGACGAATATGAATTCATCTAGGATCATGCATATCTGAGTTCTGATTATTAATATTTTCTTTTCTTTATGTCTTTTCAGAGTTACAACAGCAACAGTTGCCTCTTCACAGAAAGTGTGCCAGTGGAGTACTGGGTTCCAGAGCAGCAGTTTCATTCCGGATGGTGTTGAGAACAAACTGTACATTATAAATATATAAAGAAGAATCCTGGGATACTTGTGCATCAATCTTAAGAACAGTGCTCTTCTCTAATTTATTCTTGTCATGTTTTTTTTTTTTTTAATTGCTGTGAATTATTTATTTTATTACTCAATTATTGTATATTTGTAAATAAGATACATGTGTTTTTATATTGATAATACAGATAAATAAAGGACTTAAAACATGCAATATATTGTCTGCATCGATACCAGCAGTGGAGATTGAAA
Source organism: Polyodon spathula (assembly GCF_017654505.1). Lineage (NCBI taxonomy): Eukaryota > Metazoa > Chordata > Actinopteri > Acipenseriformes > Polyodontidae > Polyodon > Polyodon spathula. Next base: position 34,904,878 of record NC_054552.1, on the reverse strand, counting down.
AGACCATTCAAATTGAAAAGACACTTCAAATTGAAAAGACAATTCAGACCCACTAGCCTACTAACCCCTAAATATACCACCTACACCCAAACCTAAATTCTACAACTAACCTAATCTCTACACCTAACCCTAAACTCAACCCCTAAACCTAATTAATTCAAAATTAAAGTACTTTTTACTATTATTTCATCACGGCTTTTTAGCGCCCTCTAGCGGCTACTACACCGGGCGTCCATTAAAGCGCTTGATCCGGACATGCTGTACCTGTTGGCCCCATTCCTTTGCGATGATTTTTGCTTGATAACGTCCCATTCAATCCACTGATCTCAGTCAGATCGGCTGGCTGTTCATTAACTTCATGCCCCATTAGCTATGTCAAGATAGCGCAATAATAATGCATCCGCATTACATGTAGATACTTACCGGGATGTAATTGCTATTAACCCTTGCGTTATTAATCATTTGATTCAGTAAGACGTTTGTATATTGAAAAGTTACAATGTGACGTCTCTGTCAATGTCACGGATATTTCCACCGATTACACAAAAGCCCTTATCTATCACAGCCCCCTTCAGACGGCACTTCGTTAATGTGAAAAACAGCTGCAGTTTAACCTCAGTGTATGATCACATTGAATCGGGACTGATAGTGATCGAGCGGTTGAACTGCGCTTGCAGTTTCGTTGCACTGAAGTCTTGCCTCTGTGTTCTACTTCAGAGGAAGCTATCCGAAGCACTTGTCTTCTTGACCTAGTGACTGTTACGATGGATGTAGTGTATGATGTACGAGCGCTTTTGAAGTTCTAGATGAATATATGGTTATTGCAGCTGAATGCCAGTTCCAGTGCACAATGAGGTGTCTCTCTACTGTCCTTCTAAAATGTCCTTTCCATTTTAATTGAACTGCAGCGTTCTGATCCTTTGATGGCACTGCAGCCACACACACACTCACATATCGATTTCAAATGTGTCTAGTTTGTTTTAGAAAATGCTAATTAGGCTTAAAACACACCGAGTCACCTTTACAGGTATGTGCCAATTGAAAACGACAACTGACTTCTAAAGACTTCACGCAAACAAACCTCCCGAGGGGTGGAAAGAAAGACGGGGAAGAACCCCAGGCAACTGACACTTAAAGCCCTTTGATTTCCAGCTTCAGCAAACAAATGAAGCCCATTAGCTCAGCAGACGCGCTCCACAGATATGCAGTCAGACTGGGCTAACTTTGCACAGAGCCGGGTCATCGCTAATTGAATATTATCACACTGGCTCGCTAATTCTACCAGCCAGTAGAGTATAACAAACATAATGTATTTCACATCTTCAGATATATTTGATTTTAAATTGACTAAAAACAGTACTCTAGAGATAATCTGAAAAACGTCTAGATGTCTGCTTGTACATGCTGTTATATATTAGGTACACGGCCGCCGAGAGCCGTCATGGGCCCCAGGGAACGATTGGTATGTAAAAATACATATTAACACGCTTTAGTGCGTCCATAGCAATTTAATACAAAGTTCCCTTTTCAGACTGCAGTCCGTGTATCCAGGACAGTTGAGAAAGGATCTTACAGACGCGGTTGAATTCATAAAGGCATTAACAATGCAGTCGTACATGTAATCAGCGCTGTACTTCAACGATATCTCTGTTATTCGTTATCTCTGGTGATATTAACAAGCATGAATTGCGTTTTCTCTTTCACAAGGCTAGTTATTGTTTATCTGATATTGTATCACATGATAATTTAGGTGTCATTCAGAGAGTCCTGTACTGTACAAAACATGTCTGTTGAAGACAGTTTGTTCAGACTTGTTTGACAATGCAATAAACTGTAGTTAATAATGTACATACAAGCTACACAATAGTGTAATAAAGGGATGCTTCTAACTGGGCGTTGTTCAGTGCCTGTATAGTATATATTGTGTACAAGGTTTAACTGCTCTGTGTTTAAAAGCAGCGTGTCTGGTCACAAGAAGCACTTTTAAAAACTGACCTGTGGTGCTGCTGCTGTTGAGAGGGAGTGGATCAGCTCAGCTATGACTGGATATGCTTTTACTGTATTTGCAGTGTTTTTAACAGTGTCAGCCAGTTTAACACTACAGTACTCAAACCGTTTAAACGACAGGCACTCCCACGACTTTATGAAAACATTTCCCTGAAATCTGCTGATGGTCTGTGTCTCTGCTAACGTAAATGCAGCTGTTATTAATACAATCAGACTGAGCTACAGACTGCTTGATCTACACAGAGCTGGGCTGCCTCAAAATAACACACATGAGGAACGTTAGGCCTGTTTTCAGTTGTATAACCAGGGGGAGACCTATAATGCTAAATTGTGTGATTCTGCAGAAATGACCTGTACAGTACATGACTCTGAGCACACATTACCTGTACAGTACAGGACTCTCTGAGCACACATTACCTGTACAGGACAGGACTCTCTGAACACACATTACCTGTACAGGACAGGACTCTCTGAACACACATTACCTGTACAGGACAGGACTCTCTGAGCACACATTACCTGTACAGTACAGGACTCTCTGAACACACATTACCTGTACAGGACAGGACTCTCTGAGCACACATTACCTGTACAGGACAGGACTCTCTGAGCACACATTACCTGTACAGGACAGGACTCTCTGAAAACACATTACCTGTACAGTACAGGACTCTCTGAACACACATTACCTGTACAGTACAGGACTCTCTGAGCACACATTACCTGTACAGTACAGGACTCTCTGAACACACATTACCTGTACAGTACAGGACTCTCTGAACACACATTACCTGTACAGTACAGGACTCTCTGAAAACACATTACCTGTACAGTACATGACTCTCTGAACACACATTACCTGTACAGTACAGGACTCTCTGAAAACACATTACCTGTACAGTACAGGACTCTCTGAGCACACATTACCTGTACAGTACAGGACTCTCTGAGCACACATTACCTGTACAGTACAGGACTCTCTGAGCACACATTACCTGTACAGCACAGGACTCTCTGAAAACACATTACCTCATAGCAGTTTAAATGTTTATTATGTGCTTTATTGCAGATTCAGTGCAAAACAACTTTCACACATTGTTTAGTTTACAAAATACAAATATAATCAATATGTACTTTAATAGAACAAATATATTCTTAATATTCCTAATAATCCTGTTGACTCTAAATTCTTGTTCCTTTTTTACAAACTTAAACCCGTTATAAAAAGTCACGTGGCAAAAGCCTAATATTTCTAGAGCATTTTTCTGTGCTATTCACATGTATAAACAGTAGGATCAGTAGGAATTTGGGCAGATGAAGTGGAAGGAGTGTGTTTATTAATCACTTGCCTATGTGTTGTACACTCTGTTATATCTCCAACAAGCACAATTATACTGCCAGTACAGGACCCCGTTTTAATATTATGAGGGGAAGGCTTCCAGGCTGTCTGTGGGGAAGCTTGGAGTGGGTTATGAAAAATATTTCACAGATTAATAAAGACCAGCTTTGAGCACACATTTGTACAGTACAGGACTCTTCTTTCTCTTTCTTTCTTTCTTTCTTTCTTTCTTTCTTTCTTTCTTGCAAAACAACTTTCTTTTAATTTTTTCTTTCTTTCCTTCCTTTCTCTAAATTCTTGTTCCTTTTTTACAAACTTAAACCCGTTATAAAAGGTTACTGCAGTGAATCCATTGCAAAGTCAGTGAAAGTATAGAAAAGCATGGGTAAATCATGGGGAACTGTTGCGAAGCACATCAAGTGCTTAGCGAAAGCACAGGAAGAGTGTAGAAAACTGCACAATTACAGGGTAAATGTTCTCTTTAATCTCTCTCTCTCTCTCTCTCTCTCTCTCTCTCTCTCTCTCTCTCTCTCTCTCTTCTCTCTCTCTCTCTCTCTCTCAAAGTCTAAAGTGACATCAAGTTCCCTCTTAAACCAGTCCAGCACCGAGGCTTTGTTTTCACTCAGCCACTTGATGTTGTTCTCTTTATCTCTCTCTCTCTCTAACCCTCTCGCTGCCCACCCTGCGAAAAGCCAGAGGACCCGAGAGAGCAGCAGAGAGGCTTCACTAAAGTTTTCACTCAGCCACTTGATGTTGGCCTCGGGTCCTCTCTAAAGCCTGTTCCAGTGCCCGCGTGCCCGAGCCGAACCCGACCTCGGCATTATCCTTCTGGAACTGCTCCAGCTGTTTGGGAACACAGAGGGAAGGGGAGAGATGAGCTGCATGACCAGGACCCTGGACCTGGAACTGGCACTCAATTAAACAGCAATTAGAGCTAATTATTGCGATAAATAAATGATTCTGTGATAAGGTTAAAGTCTGTCTCTCTGATCTTATTAAGTTAAATCTCTGTTCCTTTCTGTACAGTAATGCTATTTTCATCCACTAACAATGACTCTATCTGCCCTGTTTCCTGACAGCAAAGTGAGGAAGTCACAGTGGGTGCAAACCCTGACTACACCACCGAGTGGCAGCAGAGCACAGCTTTGAGTCTGCAGGATGAGGGGAGAGCATGGTGAGGGGTGAGCAGTACAGTGTACAATCTGGACAGGGTCTGAATCAGGGATTGTAACCATACCCGATATAAAATACATCACATGGGTCCCTTTGTCATAAGTGCACTTCTTCTGATTTCATATTAGCACTTACCTGTTTGAGCTCAAACTCCGAGGAGAACCTCTGCGTCACTCCGTTTATAAGATTTGAAAAGGAGAAGGAGCCTCCGCCGTACCTGAGGCAAGATAAAATGTATTGAAAATCACCCCCTCCTTGAATTGCATGAACCCTTCTCACTTGTTTTTAATAATCTTCACTCCGTGGTGCAGCGTTTACACGGCAGGGATGGAAACAAGACTCCCACTGCACAGCAGTTTGATCCAGTCCTGGCTTTGCTAGGAGTTTAATAGGACACATCTGAGCTTGTTACATATACACACTGCAGCTAATCAAGTTCACAGTAAAACCTGGAATGAGTGAAACTGCTATGTAATGGGAGTCTTATTCCCACCCCTGCACTGTAAATACATATTGGCTCAGCTAGGCAGCACACATCTAACACAGAGGGGGAGGTAAAGACAAAGCCATACTCACTGGTTGTAGATAGTCTGCCACTGAGATCGAATAAAGTCCCAGGCCAATGACTGGCCCACGACGTTGCCGGCAATGTAGACGATAGTTGAAGTGGCATCCTGCTTCCTGATTTTGTCTGCCTGCAGAGAATACTCCAGATACCTAGAGCAGGGGGGGAACGAGCAGCAAAGAAAAAGGACAGTTTGTTACATCAGCCAGGAAGACGTGTACCTCATATATATCTGTGCTACTGTTTTGGAGAGGATGACAAGCGGTTGAAAAGGCTTTAACAGCAGTAAGATCCTCGTTTCTCCTCAAAGCTAAGAGCGCCTAACTTGGTATTAAGTCACCTGTGCTTGTGCTAAAGGACGCTGCTTCGACACTCAGCACTGAATTTGTCAGCTGCTGGGCTGCTTGCTGGGCTGGTCTCGAGTCTGTCTCACCTGTTCAAGATCCAGGGTTGGGTAGCGCAGGACAGGGCTGACCTCAGCTTGTCAGCCTCGGTAGCGATGGTGGCGTTCTTGAACATCTCCCAGCCGAAGTCCCACTCGGCCGCCCCTCCTGTGGAGATGGCACTGCAGTAGATGCTGGTTCTCAGGTTTGGCTGGATCCTGGTAGAGTTAGAACAATACAGAACGTTATCTTGTATTAAGATCAGGGGTTTTGTTTTATTAAGGATCTAAACAGCAGATGCTGCATTTATTGTATTGCATGTGTTGAAGTTATTAAGGTGTAAGGAGGGATTATACAGGGTTAAAGGGATTTTAGATCATCAGTAAGGGCGCATTTGAAATGAATATGAAAGTTACGTTCAGTGCGTGTGGGTTGGCTGTGCATTTGAAATGAGTATGAAAGTTCCGCTCTGTACATACGGGTTGACACTGGGGTTGTCCATCCATTCCTGGTAGAGGCTGGATGCCAGCTCTTGACACTTCTTCACACCGTTCTTGCAGGCAACACTTACAGCATTGATCTGGTTGTACCTGTATCCATGCAGACAGAGCAGTGGTTATCCCTGGCTCCAGAACCACAGGGCTTTACATTACCATCATCATCATACTAATAACATGTCAAAGATAGGATTCCCAGCCACTGTTGGGATTTCAGCTTGAGCATACTGGAGCGAAAATATTTCAAATTGAGAAATAAAAAGCATAACGTCAATCTGAACCGTGCATAGATCTCATCTATCAACTATTTCTGACAGTGTTTTTAACCAGAGAAGCACGCAAGCAAAACACATGGCTTACTGTTCAGTGTGTCCAGGGGGTAGCACTGTCCAGTTGGAAGTGATGACTTCATAATAGTCAAACAGAGGGGTCACTTGCTTCCTGAGGTAGGCCTAAAGAAGAGAGGGTTGGATTGGAATGGAAATGATGTGATATTTTTCTGTGTTCTGGTTTTGGACGGGATATCACGTGTCACTTTCTGTGTTCTGGTTTTGGACGGGACATCACGGCAGCTTTGTGATGGTGACTCACCTGCATAGGCCCATTCACCTCAGTGCGATCGAACATGAGGGAGAAGTACCCCAGATTGTCTATAGACGACTCCCAAGGCATGTACTCCCTGTCTTTGGAGAGGTACTTGGTGGTGTCCAGAGCCAGTGTGGTCGGGATATACCTTGCTCTTTAAGAATGAGAAGAAAGACAACCCGTTGTGATTGTTTTCACCCTTATTACTGTATGTATCCATGGTGATTCTAGTGACTAGATTAAGATACACTGCAGTATAACACTCATCAGTAAATTAGTTTCGGCGATTGTTGAATCACAGGCCAGTCTCCAAGCAGAACAATCTCATTGTGCAGGTCGCCTGGGTTACCATGAATCTATGAAGACCTACCTGGCCAGATTAAAGGCGTCGTCAATCAGCTGGGCTCTGTTAATGACAGGGATCATCTGAAGACAGAACAAGCAGGGAAGTGCTCAGGATACAACTGATGCCATTCATTGCAGCTCTGTGGATTATAGCTCGGCTAAATGGGAGGTTGTACAGCTCTACTAGTCTACGCTCTGGGGTAGATACAGATATCTATGTTATTTTAGCTGTGGAACTCTTACCTGCTATGTCATGTACTCTGTGTTGTAAATGTATGGAAAGTGGAATTTGCCTGTGTGGTAGTGAAAGGGTTAAATGGGGAGTTATGGGTGCATTCTGGGAGCTGTAGGAGTTGTAGTTCTCGCTCCCTAAAAATGGCCACCTGCAGACAGGTACTGTTTAAATTTCTTTACTTTAAAAAATACTTAAAATTCAGGATTAACAATCATTTGAAATACCTAACTTTCCTTTGGTGTTGTATATTACTAATTGTTGACTATTAAAAGAAAGTGTATTATTTGACATTAAGTTTATTTTACAGATGTTTCTGTTGTATTTATTTGTAAAGAGGATTATATGAATGAAGCACCTTGTATGATCGCTGAACCACATTTTCAATGAAAAGCCACACTGAAGGCACTCACAGTATGATCTGTTTCCATCTGATGAAGAAGCCTGTTCCAGTTCTCTTTGTCGTAGTTAACCCTAAAATATCCGGTGCAATTGATGTTGGCCAGCAACCATTCAACTCCAGTGGTCTTCATGTTAGCATTAGTGTCTGTTTAAAAAATAAAGAATATGAATAACCTCAGAACATTCATGCACCAAACAGGAAACCCCATTAGCAGGCACTACTACCTCATGGAAGAAGATGGCAGCACATTCAAATTGAAGGCCTTGATTTTTCAAACAGGAAACTGAAGTCATTTAAACTTACGATAGGAGATTAGTTACCAGACACTTTTGGTATGGTAAGACCACGGACAGAAACACAGATTGGAGAGTGGATAATACAAGTAAACAAAGTGTCCATACCTGTGGTTTTGCTTAGCCAGTAGTGAGGTTGTGCATTTCCTAACTTCGTCCAGCTAATTGGGACATACCAGATGTAGCTGTGAGACAGGAAGACCATGGTTACTTGAATAGGACAATACCGTTCCTTTGGGAATGCTGGAATAAAATGCATGGAATAGTCTACCAGGTGAAGTAGTGGGATCTAAAACACTGGGAACATTTAAAAAAAGACCCCCCCCCCCCCCCCCAAGGGGAGAATGGTGTGCTAACAGGGGATGAGCCTTGGTAGGCTGAGTGATATTTTCTCGTTCCCAAGCGTCAGTTGAACGGCACAGACAACTTACTTGAATGGTGAGGTCCTGTTGACGACCGAATTGGGGTCCACAAGAAAGTGATTCTGGGTGACGAGACCGGTCATGGTGTTGATGGTTACAACAGGGAACCCCATCTGAAGTGTCCATCTGTTCATGATGTCTGCCACTTTGTGTGGCAGAGCTATCGTCGAACTTTCCACTGCCTGGTAATGATGAACACAAGAAAGAGTTCAGTCAGGTCCACAGTATCACAGTAACGGGGCGTCAATAACAGGTTAGCGTTTACCCTCATTAATCAGAAGACTAAAATATAGAACTATCCTTGCATCCAGTCCTGTATTTCCACTTGTCTGTCTCAAGTTTTTCTTTTTATTCTCAGAATAAGGCTGATAATAAGGTAAGATGATTCAGAATGAAGACGGTGGACTTTGACGGGACCCTGTATGAAAACTTACCATCTGCAGGTGAGCCCAGAGGTCCTGGTACACAGTGTTGCTATACTGGAACTCTTTCAGGTACGTCTGGAAAGAGAAATTGTTTTTGTTGTTTAGAAATAGTTCCCTCTCTCACACATATCTACACACATGTATTTGTTGGCTGAGCCGCATGCATCACAGTCCAAAGGATCATTTCAAACTCCTGCTCTGCTAGTCTCAGGTGCGCTCAGACGAGTTTGTAAGAACAAGGATGACTGTTTAAGAATCTGCTGCTGTTAGCACACAGCATGGGCAGGGTGGGCTGCAGTAACACATAGCAGTGCCATTGTTTCAGTTTCTATAAAGGGAATGCTGTTGTCTGGGCTGTGATACGAGTTGACTCACTCGAAGTCCCTCAACAAAGACGTCTTCTGTTAGGAATTCAGACAGCATCCTCAACACTGAAGCTCCCTGAGAAAGAAAAAGAAAAAAAGGAAATTAGATTGAGCTGGTTGTGCCTTTCCTTCCAAATGGAGGAAACTTTTAATTTTCATTTGTCCAAATGAAACATTGAATACACAGAGCATCATTGGGTGGCCTGGAGGTCAATTGTTGAAATCTCTGACTGTTTTGAAAGAGCGTCCCATGCTGTACCTTGCTGTAGGAGATTGAGTCGAAAAGCTCGCTGATCTCCGCAGGGGTGTTGATCTCATCCTCCCGAGAGCTCAGAGGGTGCGAGGAGGCGAGGGCGTCTACTCCAAACACCCTGTGCACATCGTTGAGCACAATCAGGTCTTTCTGAAAGCACAACAAGAGGAAAGGACCATGTGCCTCTGAGAGCAAGGAGGTTTGGAGAACACTGAGAAGAAACCACTCCCTGATCCACAGGGCTATCATTGCAGATCAGGAGCTTGCAAATCCGTTAATCAATACTCTAATAAATGGGCAGAGGAATAAATAACGTACAATGTTCCAGCTGGGCTCTGCATAATCAGCTCCAAGATATTCAACGTAGGAAGCGAACCCTTCATTCAGCCACAGATCGTTCCACCAGCGCACTGTCACCAGGTTTCCAAACCACTGGGGACAAAGAAGAAAACAACGTGCACGTGCATAATATTCAGTTCAGGACTGCTGTTGGCTTCTTTAGCAACAAGGAAAGAATATCAAAGGGGATTTAATTCAGGAAACCTCACTTTGTACGCAGTCTAAGTTCAGAAAGTGTCAGCAAGGCTGTGTTTACCTGGTGGGCTAGTTCGTGAGCGATTACAGTCACGATCCTCTCCTTGTTACTGGTGGAGGAGATGTGTGGGTCATACAGCAGAGCGGTCTCGCGGTACGTGATCAGACCCCAGTTCTCCATGGCCCCGGCATTGAAGTCTGGTAGAGCTATCTGGTCTAAAAGTTAGGAAGTGAAAACAAAGGGAAACACAAACAAGCAGCATTGTAACTTTCAGTCATGATATCCTGTATAAAGTGTCCTCCAGTAAAAGCATAGCACTGTGTAATAAAGCACAGTGAAAGCATGGTAAAGCATAGGGTAAGCATTGGAAAGCCAGGTAAAAAATACTGAAAAGCATGGCAAACCATGATAGTCTATGGTAAACACATATTCAAAAGCACAGGAATTTTGAAGTGAATGTTAAGGCAGTTTGGCCAGTACACCATATCTTATTACTTACACAGACGATGTGTTGCATGCTGTATGTGGCTTACCTGATTTCGGCAGGGGGTATGTTGTATTGTAATAGGATTCAAAGTACTTCAGGATGGGCCCTGTAACATTCATTGCATAGTCTCCCTGTCTCTCGGTGATGGCTTTTTGGCGAGCCCAGATTCGTATCTGAAAAGCAAGCAAGATGTAATGACTATTCAGGGGCCCATTGTTTGTGTTATTATAATACTGACATCACCTAACTGAGAGGACTCAATAATACCATGACTGCTCCATTTTCAAACCAAGCCTTACAGACTGCAATGACACTGTGGGGCTATGCTGTGACATGAAAGCATTACAGATGCTATAAACAGCAACAGACTGCTGCAGTGAATCCAAGATAACACAACTGAGATTACAGCATGTATCACTAAGGGCCCTGATTGGGCTGGATGGATATCAGCCAGACAGATGTTTCAACAAGGATGTTCTTCAGTGTACACAATTATCTACATTACTTGACTTTCTTTTACTTTTTCCTTAGAATTCAGATGTGTTTAAAAGCTATGGATAACTGTTGCATGTTTTTTAATTAGCAAGGAGTCAGAAAGTTAATTGACGATAAATAGTTACCAAGACGTTGTCTGACATGCTTTCTATGAACTTAAAGTCAGAGACTATAAACGCTAGCAGGTAGGTTGACATTTTTGCGGTTGGTTGAAACGTAGTGATGTTCACTAACTTCCCTTCGAGAGTCTCCTGCGTCGTCGCTGCAAGCAAGAAATACATGAGGGGATATAAGCACCGGGAAAAAGATACCACACCAGTTAGATATAGGATACAGCATTTCAGGGAGGATGCATCGAGTGAGGAATAATACCATGGAAATGAGGAACATTCACATGGGGAGTTCAGCGGATGTGTCCTCCAGTTATGACATCACCACATGGAATGCAATTCCCTAGTCTTGGCTATTATATGTAGAGATCATTTCTGAGATGCATTTTTAATACATAATTAATATAATGTGAATATATTATTAGAAAGTGCAGTGGCAGAGAGCTGGATTATTTTACTCAAGTTCTTCAATTGAGGATGCGAGTCACTCACTAAACTATATAACACCAGCCAGTTACTATACTCTGTGCAAGATACCTGGGAAGAACCCTTACCCTGCACAGGGCTGTTTGACAGGGCCACACGATCGGGATCATGGATCAGGGTGATATTGAAACGGGCTTTCATGGCTGGTTCATCGAAGCAGGGGAAAGATTTCCTTGCATCTGTGGCCTGCATCTGCGTGGTGGCGACAATTCTGGAGGAAAAAAAAGAAACAGATAGATGAGAATGATTTTTATAAATCACGGCTGGTCTGTAACAATAGCTGAATCTGTACTGGTAAGCACAGACAGCATGTGCAAATATACCATAAGAGTCTTTCTAAATCAACACAGCATTTCAAGTCCTGTATATTCCAGTGCAGTCATGTAGAGTGCATTCAATAGTTACAGTTCACATCTGTTGTTGATAACCGTGTTGCTTAGAAAACCTCCCTGGGTTGTGAACCTCCCCACACAAGCACTCATACTGAAATGACCTGTCATGATAAAGTAAGGAAGGGGATCCTTCGGGCAGAACTAACGACACACAGCCCTCTGAGTAAAGCACATTGTATGAAATACTAAACTGGACGTGCGTCTGCTTGTTCAAATAATCAAAGTGGCCGCAGTTGTTTGGGTTCAAGTCCTAGTACGATACCTATAACCCTAACACATAGCTCAGGGTCTGAGTCACACATTTAGTGTGCCCACATTGAAGGGTTCAACCAAAACAGCAGAGAGGCTAAATCCGATCTTGCCCCGTCTCTCTTACCAGCATTAAGAGATGACATCTGGCAGTGTTGGTATACAAGCTTAACATGAAAACATTTTCAATACATTAAAGTATTATATAGATTAGAAAAGCGCTCTTACTTCTTGACTCCATCCTCCATGTATTCACTCCTATAGAAGCCAGCTAAGTCATCGGCCAGCTCTCCAGCAAATCTGGTGGACAGCGAGTAGGTCTTCCCAGCTTCCAGGTTGCTTTGAAGCTGGAGCACCAGGAACTCAGTCGCTTTCTCCATCCAGCTATTAGTAATGGCTGGTGGAGTGGAGCCAGCAGATCCATACAGTTCCGCTGGAGCTGTCAAGTTCAGCTTTTTGCTGTGAATCAGAATAAGGTTGGTCGCCTTCACGCACTCAAAGATGACGACGGACTTCCCAGTGAAGGTGTAAAGGCCTTCTGTAGGTGTCAAACGAGGCCAGAGCTCTACAGAATATTCTAGTGGCTTCAAGCTGTCCGGTAGCCTGACCCTGTTCCAGGGGTTCTGGGGAGGTGAAGTGGTGCTGGAGGGTTTCGTGGGTGCCGTGCTGGATGGTTTCGTGGGTGTCACACTCTCTATGTTCTTGGCTTTTTCATCGGAGTAGACCACCGCCAAGGCGATGATGGTGGCTATAGAGGCGGCTGCCAGCAAGATGCCTACAACAGCCAAGGTCTTGCTAATGTAGAACCCTTTCCCCATGTCTGAGACAAGACTCTAACAAGACTCGTGGGTAAGAGGCTGATCCCAGATCTGAGGGGCTTTTTATCGCTCTGCTGTCACTGTATTGAGTTAATGGATGATGTATTAACTTGCAGAGGCTGCTGGAGAGAGAGAGAGAGAGAGATGGGGTTGACGTTCACTTGGATCCAGCAGGGTCAACAGTTTTCATACACTCTGAACCGTCCTCTTTCTCTCCAGCCAATCGTCCCAGGTGAGGTGAATGGAAAGCACAGTCCCTTTACCAAGCCCTGTTTCAGACAAAGGTTTGATTAATGATAATGATAATTTTTGTATTTATTATTAATATTATTGTTTGGTTATGTTTTTGAATGAGAAGTGCGGTTTCATAATAGGTGTACAATTTTATATAACAGTTGCTGATGGTCAATAAAATATCTATGAATTATTAACAAGCAGACAGTAGAGCCTAATGGCTCATAAAATAAGATAGAGTTATTAATTTACCCATAGAATCAAGAGCAATATTGCAAAGAACAGGTAATAAAGATAGCAGCAGTTTGTGAATATGTTTTCCAGCGCAGTGCATGCTTATAGAGATCTGCAGTAAACCTACAGCTGTGCACCTGAATCTGTACACAGTATGCTGTATGAATGAGTGACTTTCATTTTCCTTTTTTTACCAAATCTGATGAAATGAACTCTGCAGTAACATTGAAGAAAAAAGGAAAAAGAAAAAGACGATAGGTACAATAAAAAAATGTAAAAAAAATAAGCTAGATCAACGCATATCAAACACACTGTGGAACTGCTGTGGGACACATTGGATCCACAATTAGTAAACACACGGCAGTGTGGAATTTAGAAACAGTAAAGGAAACTTCAAAAGTTTAATGACAAGCATTTTGACTGAACTGATTCCGACTGACTTGCTCCAGCTGACCTTAAGGGGTCAGTTTTGGGTCAGGTTGGGCCATTTAAGGTGCGTTCCAGATTTGTTCCGGTCAAAATACTGTGTTGGATCAAACCCATCTTTCATCTATTAAGAGAAACACTATGCACATTTTTCACAGCTTCAAAGTGCATGACAAGGAATAGAACTAGCTGAGAATGCAAAGGTTATGCTACATCTGAAGCACTGGGGGTCTTGTGGAATTGTTTACAACAGTGAGATCAACTCTCTGGATTTTTTTCAAGCTAGGTGGTTTGAAAGTTACTTTAATGGATGGGGTGTGCTGAATAATCCCTTGATAGTCAAACAGGATAACCTGAGCCAGGTTCTGTGTACCACTGTGGTCGAGGGTAATTCCCTTGGCAGTCCGCTCAGTCTGCCAATGTCTACAGTGAAATGTGTGGTCTGTGAGGAGTGATATAGTACCGGCACTGTGCAGAACAAGCAGCCCTCCAGTAGCTCCCTGAAGGTTTGCCCCAACCCCAAGGCTAGCAGTGAGCTGTGCTGCACCCAAGACTGCTGAACACATTGCTGTGGGTTCATGAGGAGCAGTCTTCAAAGCAGGGCTAGCAGTAGGCTCTACGAAAAGTAGCTGCAAACAAACTTTTTAAATTCAAGCAAACTTGTATTCAAGTTTTTAAAGATAACCCCAGTCCTAATAAGGAATGGGAAACAATGCCCAACTTGATATCTCTTGGTGTTCCGACTGCACTGAATCAAGGTTTATTGAGTGACCCCCGATAGCAAAGTGTCTGCAATCTTACCATTACTGAACTTTGATATTGTAAAGATCAGATGAGATTAAAAACAGCAATCTCATCCTCCAATAACAGCTGTAGACTGCATTTCAATATGAAATAAAGCTTCATAAAACAGCACTAAAGGTGCATACCGAAAGGTGACTGCTGTGCTTTCCAAGGCACACCTTTTTAGAAACAAGGTTCAGTTAAACTGGATCTGGAACTTTAAAATCACACACCTTATTTTTCACAATGGCTGAAACTGCAATAAGATGAAACAGATAAGGACCCCCTTTAAAAAACAACACATATATTTAACCATGTTATGTGTTGAAATAAAAGAAAGCAATAAATAATGTAACTTGCCAAGCTCAGATAACACTGGTGTAACACTGGCTGACCCCTGCAGTGAATTGCCATTGTCCAAAAAAGGAAAATTCATGAACTCGTCATGGTGTTCTCTGTCCCTGAAGCACCTGCATCCCTTAGCTGTGAATTTAGACATTGTAGACTAAAACAATTTGACCATTTTATAAACGCATACAAGTGACTAGAGGCATACAGATATTAAATATCCCCCACAGTATTTGCTAGTTATCTCTTTATTAAGCATGGTGGAAAAGATACATGGAGACATGGTGTGTGCATCATGGAGGACACAAGGAGTTAAAGTGAAGTTCAGAGGCTTTTTCACATTTCACATTGTTCTAATCAGCCCCTGCGTATTGGGAGTTTGTTTCAGTCAAATGGAGGGAGTTATGCAATTATGTCCTTGCAGTTTTTCCAACATCACTTTAGTGAACACGCATAATTTAACAAAACCTCATTTTCAAGTCAGCTACGGCTCTGCCAGATATGTTAAACAAGACGTAAAGGACAAGTCTGCCCAAGGTTTTACGATATTGCAGGCTTTCATCAATGTGTATCTTACCAGACTCTTGCATATTACAGAGCTGCTGGCATATTACATCCGTACCACTGTAATCCAGTATAGCCACTGATAAGCACTGCAAACCCATTGCAAAGAACAGCACATGCAATGTATTCAAATGAGTCATTTAAATGAAGCTCTCTGTTAAAACACTTTTTGTTGTTGTAACATTAACAAAGACTGTAAAGGCCCCCTGTGTCTTTTATATAGAACCCTATTTTAATTCATATAGAACCCTATTTTAATTCATATAGAACATAGAACCCTATTTTAATTTTTATAGAACCCTATTTTAATTTATATAGAACCCTATTTTAATTCATATAGAACCCTATTTTCATTTATATAGAACCCTATTTTAATTTATATAGAATACTATTTTAATTTAGTTTTTGAAACGGCTCTGCTTCAGGTTTCATATTTTGTTACGTAATTTTTTTTTCTTTAAACAGACTTGTTTCTGTAAGTTGTTTAACATGTGATTCAAACACTTCACCCAATCTTCATCTGTGCGCCAGAAAGGAATTCAGAGCACGTATGATTGGATCAAACACTACTACCAAGTGGTAACACCTGTGCCGACCTCGTCACTGTTTCATATCTCAAGGTCCTACTGCCCCCCTTTCCAAATCCCACGGAAACCATGTGCTCAAAGCCGAAGCTCAGACCAAAACGAATTTGAACATATTCAGGAATCAGTTAAACCTGAAGAGGGGTATTGGTTCCCAGACTTTATTGAGCAGCAGTGTGTTGCTTCACAATGCTGTCCCCAACACAATGGAACCAAAGATAAAATGGAAGCATATTCCAAAAATAAATCGAACAGAACTGTGGCAATAAAAGCTACTTGCAGTAGTGGATTGAGGGAGGTGGATTTCAGGAACCTCTACAGGCTCGCCATCACCTGAGTGCAGTAAAGAAATCCACCAACACATTAATGCAAGGAAATGGATCCCAGATACCCTCCAAGCTCAGCTGCTGGAATAACAGACACCCACAAGGTCTGAAGCGTTGCAGGCTCCGTTTCCAGAGCTTTAGCCAGTTCTAAATACAGCGCTGATGCAGCTGCTGAACTAGATGTTTCCCTTCCAGCTTCCTTCTGAAGATACACCACAAACCTATGGCTTCTAATTCACCATTTCTTCCTGGGACTTTCATTCAGCGTCTGCAGGTGAGCTAACTGTTTCCATATGTACTGTACAAAGCTGGTCACTTTGCATTGTTTGATCAACAAATAAAGTATTTGTATGTACTGTATGTGACCCCTAAACCCTAAACTAAAGCCAGCCAAGAGCTAAACCCCACACCCTTTCGCACACCGCCGAGCATTCAAACGTTAAACTAGTAAACACAATAAGCTTTTCTGTAATGACCTTTAGGCACTCAAGGTCTAGGGTCAATGATGTTTGACCTCATGTCTTCCGGTCGAAGGTGCAAGAAAACAAAGCCATCACTCTGCTATTGAGTGTTATTACAAGCAGGCTTGCTGAGTGCAGTGAAGCTGGCATGGGGAGGAGGAGGAGGAAGCTGATTGACTGTTCAGCATCTTGTGAGCCCGCCCCATGTCAGGATAGAAGTTGCTGATAGGCTGCGGTGGAAAGGTCACTCCCACAGGAACGTGGTCACGCTCCAGTCACGTCCATCAAGGCCTTGCTCGATCCATCTGAGCAGCCTGCCACCCCACTGGGGCTCACGGGGTTAATCTCTCAGGACCTGGCTCTCCCATATGGGAACACCCAGGCTCAGGGAATTACACATTTTCACATTTCATCATGACCATATGCTATTCAGAACATGCATGCTCTTCACATGCCCATCAAGAATGGTACTTAATATTCGGTGCCACCTGTATTCATAGCATTTGCTGTTATCAAAAAGCACAAGCACAGAAAATGGACTCTGGTCTGTAAAATGTATTTAGTGATGCTCATTGAGCAAAATCCTCAGTGTGGTTCTGTGGATCATCATCCCAGGCAGCTCTAAGCAATTCCTCACGCAAAGCAGCAGGGATCCTTATAGCAGAGTGGAAGGGAACTGAGCTTCCTCAAAGCAGGCAGGAAGAAGAACCAATTACTGCACTAGCTCTTCTTCCCTCTAATATTAAACAGAGAATGAAATTAACTATAAAATAAACAGGTTGATGCTCAGCATGTCTGCTATTATTTCTCTTTGTAGCTTTACTATAAAGTAAGCCCATTCCAGGGACCCAGGATCGCCCTTATTCTCAACCCAGAGGTATCAGAATAAAAAAGTGGAACGGGAACGGTTTCATCCAGGGCTGCAAAAAGTGCCCAAATACGGCTATAAATTCCCTATGGAATGGAGCCACTATTTTAGTTTAAAAGGGTTTTTATATTTTTGCTGAGTCTGAACAATGTACTGTTGTTCTAAATCCCACTTAGACTGTCACCTCGTTAAACAATTCATCTTTGTGATTTGTAATACATTTTCTACCAAACTAAAAACAGGTGCTGTTCTGAACCTTACTGTTTATACATACCCACATGTACTAATTTTCCCCTCTATCATGCAATCATGTAATTGTTTACCAATGCAAACGCTTTCAACACAAAAAAAAAAAAAAAAACAGCAAGGAAGCCAAAATCAGTAAACCATCACGAACTCAAATGGAAACTTGGATGGCTTCTTTAACATGTAAGAATAAATGAAACAGTAAGGCTGGGCAACAGTGTGCTCGGACACATGACACATCCCCAGTGAGGTTACACTCACCCATCAGGAGATGAAACCCACACATTACACACAAAGCAGGAGACGCTCAGCCGAGAGTCCTGGGCTGACAAGCTCTCAGGGTCGCTGTCCCTCTGGACAACCTGCTCCAAAGACAACCATTCTAGTCAACTCCCGGCCAGGAGATGGTCAGAGGCAATCTTACATGTTTATTTGATGGAGGTCCATGATAACAGAACAGGTTGGCAGTACAGCCACTCCTCGGAGTTCCCTGGCCAGCAGATGATCTGCTCCCCTGTGGATCCCTACCAGTAGTACAGTGCCATGCATTGCTGTGCAAACAGAACGTCCTCGTACTTTCTATTAAAGTCCAAGCCAATTGAAAAAAATAGTTTCGAACAGTCCATTCCTTGTCAAAAAATCCCTTTTTCTTCTCACCAATGTCCAAGCCTAATAACCATTCTCATTGAGTCCCACTGACATACAAATGACCACCAGTTACACGCTGAGGCTTTGTCTTCTCACCTGAGTCTACCCTGATGTCTCTGTGTCCTCCAAACTCATTATCACAGGTACCCTTTACCAGTGCTCCCAGGGGCACAGCTTGCCAGAGAAGTCCCAGAGATAACAAGCTGCTTCCAGTTTGGTATTTAAATGTACTTGCTCCACCGGGCCTCTGCCTAACCAAACTCTATATTGTTGCCTACTGCTTTTAATTCTGTCGTTTTATTGCCATGTAGTAATTCTGTTGTTATTGTGCTTTGAAACGCTTGTTCAAGAAACTCTCTATAAATCAAGATCGCATTGCATTTTTTAGGCGCTGTCTACACAAGGATTTGGCATCACGCTGAATTATTTTGTTGCTCCAATATGAACTTCTTGTGATTTTTCATTGAGCTGTTTTGAGTTTGTCTAAATGAGAATCCCAAATGCCAGGACTGAAGTGTTCTTCATTCCCTGTAAATCACAGGACAATGTGATCATTCAACTCTGCTAGCCCCATCTACTCTACACGTCTACTGACAGATTTCAATTTCAAACATCACACTATAATAACAGCACTGCTGGCTTCCAAAGCAGAGGCTGGGAGGGCTTGGTGCACTTATCTAACTGTTAGCACCTGGCTCTCAAGTTGAGCCATTTCCTTACAAAAGCTACTTATTTTGAGTTTGAAAGTTTTGATTCCCACTGAGATGCTGAAGGAAGCATATTCCAAAGCAGAGTTCACACAATGATTTTCCAAAGCACTCTTCCTAATTTCCACGAAGGAGCTCAAACCTTGAAAGCTTCAAACAGCGATGGTACTTGTAAGCAACGATTTATTAAAGATGAGAACAATTATCATGTTTACATGAAGAAATGATTCTGTTAGACACCTTGGAAGAATTAGATTCACCAAGTGCAATTAGAAAAAAAAATAGAAATACATTTTAGGGCAAGCAAATAAAATTATAAAAAAACTAAAAACTCACCTTTAAAGACTGAGCTCTACATCTGAAACCGACCAAGGCTCAGCTGGAATGATTTAAAGTGTATGGAACACACACAGGATGCTTGCATTCCTAAAACTGCTCTGAGACTTCACATTTGCAGGGGGAGGATAAAGCTGGAATTCATATTAAACTTAAAGCAACACAAAAATAATTGCACACTTACGTAAAGTTAGTAAGCAGCCGGAGAGCCAGGCAGTCTCCAGAACCACAGGCGTGTCTTCTTTAAGTAACCCAGGCAGAACTGATGCAAAATGAGTGCTTTAGACTGCCACTCCCAAGAAAACCATTAATCAGCTGCCCACAAGGATACACAGGCATTGCTGCAGTACTGCCAGTCATGCAGTCAGCATGCTGTAATGCAAGCAGCTCAAACAAGTTCCTTAAAGCTGCACAATTGTTTTATGTTGTGTTTTTTCATACCCACAAAGGAAACTATTGTGTTGCACATACTGTACATCGTGATTGGAATCTATTGGAACCTTCAGTCAATGGTAGAGACCGCAGTGAGTAAGAACAAAGATAGACACCTTCCCAAGAAGCCACCTCAGAGCCACAGGCATTCCAAGGGAGGAACGATTTATTAGAGCTGGCTTCCTGATCAAGATGGAGCATTACTGCATTGCAGTCCTTGCTATTGGTTCTCATCTGTCTTTTAGGAAGTTAGAGGAGTCTTCCATTCTACTGCAAGTGTACCAACTCCTTCACCTCTAGAGTGCCCTCCTCCAGAGACAGAGAGCTACGCTCAAGTCTATTCATCAGTGGCTGATCCAAGTATGGCAGCTTTTTATATCATTAAAATGGGGTCCACCGAGTCTCTGTTCTTGTAAAACGACATGTCAGTGATGCGGCTAATGCTTCTGATGCCTTAGAGGAGGATAATGTGATGAGCCTGGACTGAGTGTGCTGTGTGTTGCTGTCTAGAATAGAACTCTTGCATCAGGGGCATGCCTGAATGTCACTAAGCACCACATGATGAGCACAGTCAACACAGCCGGTTGATTACTCCACTAATGAGTTCACCATTCTTTTGACCACACGGATGACAAGATACTAAAATACAAACCCACAGAATTAGTCAGAGTATGTGAGCGTTGTCTGAATGCAGCACATGGTATGACTGAGCGAGGAAGGGGTACTGCAGTAGAAACAAGCCCAACAGACTAAAATAGAGGAGAGTTACATGCCATATACTGGAAACACTTTCAAAAGACACAGTGGAGAAGATTAAAGGACATGGCCTTTCCTTTCGATAGCGCATAACTGGAAGGAAGCAAGAATTAACAGCTGCTATTTGAAAACTGTAAAGGTCAATAGAAACACCACGAGATAGCAATGGGTGCTCTTGAGAGCACACTACACACCCCTCTTTTCCTGGTCTGCTCTTTGATTGAATCGAGAACGGAATGTGGTGAACATCATTATTCAAACTGCAGTTCTGATCAGAAAATCATACAAATCAGATGCCCGTCCGACCACACTACTATGTGTGTGCGATGCCTGGACCAGCACTGAGGGATACAACGTATCTTTTCACATCCTGTAGAGAACTCGAGCTGTACCAATATCTGCAGGCTTACATGCCCCCTTCCTCCTTCCCAATCTTGCTGACCTGCAGGATTTTTAAGGACAATCAGAATCATTATCCCTGGATAAGGATTAAGGACCCATTTATAAATATCTATTTTTTAAAGTCCATTATTTACACGCTTTAAAACCACTATCGCTTTAAAAAATAAACACACGGTTAAGGAGCTAACAATTTATTTATATAATTTAAACAGCACCTTACATCCTAGACCCCAAGGTGCTTAACAATAATAATAACAATAGGTACAATTAACGTAATAATATGCATGATTAACATAACAATATGTACGATTAACAGTAACTATTTACAACACCTGACTGCAAAACAAATCCATTTCACCAAGCAATATCATTTGAACTGGGGATTTTTATTGTACAGTAGCTTAGGAACAATACAAGAACAGCAGTTTGAGAACAAAATTAATGATGCAAATATAAAGCGCGGTTAGATTTCTCCATTCAAGCGGATGGATTGAAGCCCTGTAATGCCTATTTCTGCACCACATCTGATACAATGCTCAGCTACCCCGATACATAATTATTTTTTAAATCCAGCCTCACAAGCATCACTTTTCATATGCAGTACATTATGTTTTGCCGGACAGAAAAAAAATAAAAAGAAATGGAATCTAGTTACATAAATAAAGTTGCTTTTCTTATTTCAAAAAATCCTTGGGCAAGACAGGGTTAAAGCCCTTGCTTTAACCTCAACTCCTGGACCTTCGAAGAGGAGACGGAGCACAAAGGGAGAAGATCTAACTGAACTGACTCAGAACTCTGTGGTCATGCTGTACCAGGCATTACTTCCAAGAAGCCATCAGAACGATAAAACCAAAACCAAACAATACAAACAGCTGTACAGAGTGCTGGGTGGGAGGAACAAAAAATGGGCCAGCAAATCTACCAATCTTTAAAGAAAAGGCACCTCCAAAAGCCATTGAATACAATGTAAGGGGAGACTATACTGAAACACCAAGGAGTTAATTGGAGCACAATTCTGACCAGAGTACATTGAAATGAGTATATCGGTGTCACCAGATTTGCATCAAAGCATGCTTTTAACATGTAAAACAATGGGGTCATGAAAACCTGGAGGTCTCATTGTTTGTGGCTTTCCTGTCTATAAAGAGACAGTCACTAGAGCCCAGCTCTGTCTCTTTTACTAGCACCCCACTAAACCTTTGAGATGTGGAGTCAGTAGCATGTGATCCCTCCTGGTACAACTCTGTATGGCCAAGTGCTGCAGGTCTCCTTGGCAGCGCTGGATTAGACGAAGGGCGAGAGGTTGGGCACTTTGATGTTGATGTCTCCGATGTTGATGTTGCGAGGGATTTCAGGGAGATTCATGTTCTTCACGGCAGAGACCGCTCGGGCCGGAGCAGCAGACAGACCACCCTAAAAAAACAAGCAAATCAACAGCTGAGCTTTCTACTGAAGCTGGCGTTCCTAAATTCAATTCATTTTACTGGGATACAAATACATTCACCTAACACTGCACTGGACACCTGGAATGTGTTTCCTGTAGGGTGTGCTGTTGTTGTTTCAGCTTGGATCATTTGCTATGCTTATTAAAACAAAAACACCTCTAAAAAAAACTCTGTAAGGCTCATTGTAGGAAGTGTAAGCATTGTAGTGCTGTGCATTGAATCCCACAGGTAAAGCATTGTAGTGCTGTGCATTGAATCCCACAGGTAAAGCATTGTAGTGCTGTGCATTGAAGCCCACAGGTAAAGCATTGTAGTGCTGTGCATTGAAGCCCACAGGTAAAGCATTGTAGTGCTGTGCATTGAATCCCACAGGTAAAGCATTGTAGTGCTGTGCATTGAATCCCACAGGTAAAGCATTGTAGTGCTGTGCATTGAAGCCCACAGGTAAAGCATTGTAGTGCTGTGCATTGAAGCACACAGGTAAAGCACTGTAGTGCTGTGCATTGAAGCACACAGGTAAAGCATTGTAGTGCTGTGCATTGAAGCACACAGGTAAAGCATTGTAGTGCTGTGCATTGAAGCACACAGGTAAAGCATTGTAGTGCTGTGCATTGAAGCACACAGGTAAAGCACTGTAGTGCTGTGCATTGAAGCACACAGGTAAAGCATTGTAGTGCTGTGCATTGAAGCACACAGGTAAAGCATTGTAGTGCTGTGCAATGAAGCACACAGGTAAAGCATTGTAGTGCTGTGCATTGAAGCACACAGGTAAAGCACTGTATTGTGCTGTGCATTGAAGCACACAGGTAAAGCATTGTAGTGTGTGCATTGAAGCACACAGGTAAAGCATTGTAGTGCTGTGCATTGAAGCACACAGGTAAAGCATTGTAGTGCTGTGCATTGAAGCCCACAGGTAAAGCACTGTAGTGCTGTGCATTGAAGCACACAGGTAAAGCATTGTAGTGCTGTGCATTGAAGCACACAGGTAAAGCATTGTAGTGCTGTGCATTGAAGCACACAGGTAAAGCATTGTAGTGCTGTGCATTGAAGCACACAGGTAAAGCATTGTAGTGCTGTGCATTGAAGCACACAGGTAAAGCATTGTAGTGCTGTGCATTGAATCCCACAGGTAAAGCATTGTAGTGCTGTGCATTGAAGCACACAGGTAAAGCATTGTAGTGCTGTGCATTGAAGCCCACAGGTAAAGCATTGTAGTGCTGTGCATTGAAGCACACAGGTAAAGCATTGTAGTGCTGTGCATTGAAGCCCACAGGTAAAGCACTGTAGTGCTGTGCTGGCCCTTCCTGTTTGAAAACCTTACATATAAAAAGTGATGAACTCTTGCCTGAGTTGAAGAAAAACAAAAGTTCCCTGAATCAGTAGTCTGAGTCATCATGACCTACTTCCTCTTCAGCTCTTTATTTTTATGTATTATCTATCTTGTGACAAGAAGTCATAACATGGCTCTGAGATCTAGACAAAAGGGCCTATTGCTCGGAGCTTCAGTTTCACTCTGCGAAGCCCAGGGACTGCACCTCCTGTTCACGCTGTATACTCTGTGAAATAACTTGAATAAAAACAATACATGCCAGATTTATCTTTTTGCTTCCAGCATTTCCACCGTTTTTTCATAGATAATCAGCTTTTGTGAGTTTTGTTTAGAAGCTGCCTGGATTACAGAAGCAGTGATTTCCTTCTGAAGTTATGAAGTCTGGTAAATAGTAATCCAGCTATGCAAACCCTTTCAGCTTCTCTGAATAGTTGAATTTCTAAATTCCCCTTTTAACATGCTGCATGCTGACAGGCATCGCTTAAACCACAAAGGAGCCTGTTCGAAAATGTCTAAATTGCATGATGACATTTCCTGCCTATTCCATTACTGAGTACCAATCAGTGATCACGACAATCTGAATTTGATACCTATGCATTATACAAAGGCTCATTTCTTTGCTGATCGTGGTTGGAGTTTTTTTTTTTATTCAACTGTATACGGAGATATGGACCAAACTGTAATAAGATTAAATTGTATTGCTTTTCTGATCAAATTAAATGTTGTCACTTCTTTACTTACGAAAGCAATACTATTTAATCTCCCTTAATATAAGTTTTCAGATTGCCAGGAGACGCTTTCTCATTATCATTGACTTAGCAGGATAAAATATATACATTTAACACAGAAATAAAAAAAAAGGGTCACCAAATTAAAAAGAGATTTATCCTGCCTGTAAGGCAGCTTACTTAGGTATTTTTAAAGAAGAAATGTCAAATTAAACAAGGATGTAATTCTTTTTTTTTGTAATTGTATCATATACAGTACTCAATGTAAATATGTGTTTTAAGAAATTCAGTGGGTACTTGGAGACCTGCAACTATTCTATTTCTTTATTGCTAAAAACAACATCAAAAACGTTTACAACATGAATTTCACAAATGTCAAAAGAACTAGCTCACAAATAATTTTGTATTATTCACTAACATACGTTTCTTAGAGGATACCTGTGGTGAAAGTAAATATAGACTTATTTCAATAGAAAATATGTTTCCAAATACTTGTGTCATATTATTATTGGTCATTTTAGGTATAAGGCTGAATTTGCAGGCGGCACTCACCTCTGATTTCTCCAGCCGGTTCTGATTCTCTACCTGAGCCACAATCTCGTTCATGTTGGTCTCCAGCACCATACCACCCATCACCACCTGCTGGAGAATGTAGTGCACCTGAAGAGAAGAGGACACAAACGCACACAGCTAAGACCCGCTGCCCGGGGTGGGTAAAGTAAACACGATGGACACGACACAACATGGCTACACACAGTATGCAACAAGAGGTTCATTTCTGCTTTTGTAAATATCTGGGCTGTTCCAAAAAACACGCAGCACCAATGTTCAGCACTTCACCTAAACATTATAGAGTTTTTCCATCATACGCGTGTGTGTGTGTGTGTGTGTGTGTGTGTGTGTGTGTGTGTGTGTGTGTGTGTGTGAGAGAGAGAGAGAGAGAGAAAGAGACAGACTTGTGCTTTGCGCTCAGTCCCTGGTGCTAGATTCTTGCTCAGTGCCTCTGGGACTGTGGGCTACATTTACACTGGAGCACAACAAGCTACTCCTTTCACAAGCCAGTATTGAATTTTGTAAATGAGGCACACGCTGGTAAAAGAGCAGAACAGATACACAGCAGTGATCAGATTGTTCACTAACTGATTGAATATGTTTTGTATGAAGGGAAGTATCAGGAATGTTGTTTTATACCCTGGCAAAAGTACATTGGTAGGAAGGGAGACGACACTGAAGAAGCCCAGATGAATACAGGCAAAGCTACATGGCCTCTGTAAACCTTCAGACATGTGTTTAATATTTCCTGATATGTTATCTCTCTCAGCAGGGTTCTTCTGAGTAAACAGTTACATGTAATAAAAAACGCATTGAACTGAATCTAGCGATAAACTCCCAGCCTCCCGGCCGAGACTCTGCATCAATACAATTTGAATACTTTTTTTTTTCCTACAGTATAGTAAAATACCACCGTTGAGTTACATATACTGTGTAACTTTTACATCTGTGTTAAGGTTAACCCTGCTATTGAAAGTTCCCAGTATCTTGGGGTCATGGACTCATGGAATATTATGTAGTTACGAAAAGGGTTTTATTTGCTTTCTTTCTAGTATTTCAATTATACAGAGAGATGACCTGAGCACTCAAAGGGTCTGCCAAACTGAACCCATTCTGAATAGCAGCTCTTGTCCTGCTGTTTCCTGGACTCCTGGATTGCAGCTCTGTGGCACGGGAACAAACAGCTGTTAACAGAGCTCCTCCACTGTCTCCTGCTTTTAAACCAGAGAGGAACGAGGCAGCAGTGAACAGCTCAATGCATGAGCCTGCATGATCAAGCTCCCTAGTCGTGCAAGCAAAAGGCTTAACCAGCCGACACAGGACTGGGATCCCAACCCTCAGAGCAGCACTTACAGTACAGTGCAGGACCCGCTCCACTCCCATAACCATAGCTGTTTGATCCAGTCCTGGTTTTACTGGGAGTTTAGCAGAACACACCTGAGTTTGTTACCTATGTACTGTGGCCTATGAAGCTCAAAGTAAAACCTAGAATGGGTGAAAATGCTATGCAATGGGAGTCTTATTTCCATTCCTGCACAAGAACTGGAACCACTTCAGGTGGAAATGAAGGGTCTCGGGTTGGAACTGTTTAGTGCAGGGGTGGGCAATTCTGGTCCTGGAGTGTCTGTGTCCCTCCTGGTTTTTGTAACAACTGTACCCCCAAAAAATAATTAAGTCATTTAGGGTGAAGTTGGAACAAAAACCAGTAGGGACACCGGCCCTCCAGGATTGGAACTGCCCATCACTGGTATAGTGGCGTGCGCTAGAAAGCTCATGCATCACTTCCAGAACTCGTGCTGGAACCGCTTAGTGACGTGCGCCTCGCTAGAAAGCTCATGCATCACTTCCAGAACTCGTGCTGGAACCGCTTAGTGACGTGCGCCTCGCTAGAAAGCTCATGCATCACTTCCAGAACTCGTGCTGGAACCGTTTAGTGACGTGCGCCTCGCTAGAAAGCTCATGCATCACTTCCAGAACTCGTGCTGGAACCGTTTAGTGACGTGCGCCTCGCTAGAAAGCTCATGCATCACTTCCAGAACTCGTGCTGGAACCGTTTAGTGACGTGCGCCTCGCTAGAAAGCTCATGCATCACTTCCAGAACTCGTGCTGGAACCGCTTAGTCACGTGCGCCTCGCTAGAAAGCTCATGCATCACTTCCAGAACTCGTGCTGGAACCGCTTAGTGACGTGCGCCTCGCTAGAAAGCTCATGCATCACTTCCAGAACTCGTGCTGGAACCGCTTAGTGACGTGCGCCTCGCTAGAAAGCTCATGCATCACTTCCAGAACTCGTGCTGGAACCGTTTAGTGACGTGCGCCTCGCTAGAAAGCTCATGCATCACTTCCAGAACTCGTGCTGGAACCGCTTAGTGACGTGCGCCTCGCTAGAAAGCTCATGCATCACTTCCAGAACTCGTGCTGGAACCGCTTAGTGACGTGCGCCTCGCTAGAAAGCTCATGCATCACTTCCAGAACTCGTGCTGGAACCGCTTAGTGACGTGCGCCTCGCTAGAAAGCTCATGCATCACTTCCAGAACTCGTGCTGGAACCGCTTAGTGACGTGCGCCTCGCTAGAAAGCTCATGCATCACTTCCAGAACTCGTGCTGGAACCGCTTAGTGACGTGCGCCTCGCTAGAAAGCTCATGCATCACTTCCAGAACTCGTGCTGGAACCGCTTAGTGACGTGCGCCTCGCTAGAAAGCTCATGCATCACTTCCAGAACTCGTGCTGGAACCGCTTAGTGACGTGCGCCTCGCTAGAAAGCTCATGCATCACTTCCAGAACTCGTGCTGGAACCGCTTAGTGACGTGCGCCTCGCTAGAAAGCTCATGCATCACTTCCAGAACTCGTGCTGGAACCGCTTAGTGACGTGCGCCTCGCTAGAAAGCTCATGCATCACTTCCAGAACTCGTGCTGGAACCGTTTAGTGACGTGCGCCTCGCTAGAAAGCTCATGCATCACTTCCAGAACTCGTGCTGGAACCGTTTAGTGACGTGCGCCTCGCTAGAAAGCTCATGCATCACTTCCAGAACTCGTGCTGGAACCGTTTAGTGACGTGCGCCTCGCTAGAACTCTCATACATCAGTTCCTTAAATAAATCCCACAGCTTAGATTTTATGATGTTTGTGTATTGTGCTGTTATCATTATAGTGTGATAGAAAGGTCCAATCTCACCAAGACTTGTGAAAGTACAATGCAAGGAAACAGTTGATAAGATTCAGAATGATAATCATGTACTAATAACCAAGTCCAAGAGGGAAGCTGCTGCTGCTTTCCTCCTTTATTATTATTATTATTATTATTATTATTATTATTATTATTATTATTATTATTATCGAGAGTGACTAACAGTTGTTAAAAAATATCATAGTATAAAGTATCACATTATAGTTAAGAGCAGCTATAAAGTACAATAACGTCAGTGGCTGATAAAATCAAAAAAGAGTAAAATAAAGAATGCAGAAAATAATTACATTTAAGAGCAAGTTCCCGAAAAGCAGTTCACTTATTGTGAAAATATCTGCTAATGCGAGTGAAGTCCAGTAGTAGAATACGGCAAGGTATGGAGCAGTTCAGTGAAGGTACAAGCTGATGCAAGCACTGGTACAACTGGGTGCCATATAGTCCAGAGTTGTGGGTTTACAGATGGTTCTGATCACCTGACAGTGCTTTCTGACTGGTGACTGGGTCCACAGCCTTATTTATATCCAGCTTTCAAAGACCTTTGTGGACTGCAGTGTATATTTAGAATAGTGACATTGAGTTTTAATACTGTTTAAAGATTGAAATATCGGAAGGGGTAGTGACTGACAGAATAAGAAATGACTGGACACCCACACGCCTTCACCTCACAATTCTGTTCAACTTGTTATTTCCCAAAGATTTGCATGCTTCACTTGGGTGTGTGAATGTCTATTTCAAAGGTTGCATTTGACACAAACAGTAATCAATGTGGAATTGGAATTCAAAGGTATTTATTTAACCAGGATAGAGCCCTTGACACACACATCTTACTTCCAAGGGGGTCCTGGCAAGAATCCCAGTGTAACAATGTAATAAGTCTGAGGTACGATACCAACAGCCAAGCACTGGGGCCACCCTTTTAAAAATCTAATCTGGTAAAAAGCATGGCAGTGTAGTAAAGCATAATAACAAAGACAAAAAGCACAAGTACACTAATGACATGAATAATGTAAATAAGCTTCATTTGGACTACTAGACGTTGTAGAAGACGTGGAGTATTGGAGGTATGCATGAGACATGTGTACTGGACGTGTATAAGGTTAGATGTGTCTATCCATGTGTAGCAAGCAGAAGTGAAAATAAATCTCACCTCCATAATCCTGCTCGACAGTTTAATGTGAGTGAGGAATTTATTGTAGCTTACTATCAGAAAAAGATACAATAAAGATGAGATGATAATTCCTATTTCCATGCGGCAGTTTGTTTTACTGTACTCTGCAGCCATCTTTAAACATACATATACATGTACTTGCTGGAGGTATCAAACTCATTGTAGTGTAACTTAGCTGCCTTGCATGTGAAGCATGCTGTGAGCCTGTACACTGACACAGTTAATCCAGCTGTAAACTTCTTCTTAAACATGTTTCTGGCTACGGGAGCAAGCGTTTGAGCCAACAAATGACACTAGTTATTAATA
Organism: Polyodon spathula; assembly: GCF_017654505.1. Lineage (NCBI taxonomy): Eukaryota > Metazoa > Chordata > Actinopteri > Acipenseriformes > Polyodontidae > Polyodon > Polyodon spathula. Next base: position 34,874,950 of record NC_054552.1, on the reverse strand, counting down.
AAAGCAGAAGAGAGAGAGAGGCCATGCTCAGGGACAGGTTCCACAATCTCATGAGACACGTAGAGGTTTGGTAAACGCTGCACTTTGTAAAAAGCTGTTCTTACACTGCAGGTTAAGGTAAACGTTTCTGAATTTCAGACAGTCACTGCAGGATTGAAACAGGATTTCATAAATTAAAGCATTGTAGTTTATTCCTCATCACATGACTAATTCAGATGCATTTGTGGGACACGTAAGGGAGTAAAGGTCTAGACTCCACCATTCCATATTGAATTTGAAAATACCATCTCATTCAAATAGTTGAAATAATTAAATATCACCATGCAATGTAAAGAAAAATTGGAAATAATTCAATATAAATTTACGGAAAATAAACTTTTTTGAAAAAAAAAAAATATTTGAAAACATTTAATAACTTTTGCAGAAATCAAACAGTATTTGAAAATAACGAAATACTAGTACAATAGTGTAATAAAGTTAAATATATTCAACCATCTTTATCTATGGAAATGTAATGAAAGCCTAATGCATATGCTGACTCCAAAACAGGTTAACCCCTGTCCTAGTTAGCTGTTCAAGAGAAACTAATTACACCTGCTGCCATTAGCACTCCACTGCAGGATCGGTGTCCTGGGAAACTGTGCTGCTGCAGCCAATTGACACTAAATTAAGAACTATAAACACTATAAATAACAAACTGGGAGGCACAAGGTTGGTAAATCAATGCACGAGTGAGTGAGTGTCATGTGAATGTGTACCAATACTGCGCTCTTCCTCGGTTACAGCTCAATGAACGTTCAAAGCCCTGCTAGGAAGGACAGTGGGAAACAAAGCTGTACACAGAGGCCCTTGAATTAACACCCTGGTTTTGATCCCCACCAGCTGGCCCAGTGCATTTTGCCCAGAGATTGATTCTCCAGACCCTTTGTGGTGCAGAATAGGGTCTCCTGGACCACAAGCAGTAACAACCTCAGAGGTTCACAATCCAGCGACCCCGCTGAACAATACAGAAAAAAATGGGAGATCAAGCACGACAAACGTGACAGCTTTGCTTCAGGGTTAAGCAGTTATACTGTGCAGCTCATATTACACACACACACCGTTAGAACCATGGAATGGTTTGCTCACGTGTGGCAATTCAGCAAGCCGTTTGAATCAATAAACACAAACTTAGCATTGCAATCATTGTAAATGATTTTTATCAAAGCCACTCTACACTTTCCAGGTATCGAGGCATCCATCCTGTACCCTACATTATCAGCATCCTGATACAGCAAGGTGCAATAAACTTTATCAGGGAATGCAGAGCAGGGCCAATGAACTGTTACACCATTACACCTCGGCATTGTTTTGTAACAAGCTAAAACAGTTCCACTCACCTCTCACCAAGACAGTGGATGAGGTTCCTTCTTGTTAAGCGTTAGATTATGGTATAGATCAGTTTACAGTTTGACCATGGTCTATCTCCAGGTGTTAAACCCCCATTGTTATGGGAGAGATGTCTCTGTTCAAGGTTGTTCAATTAAAGTAAAGCTGAGGGACCGGGAGACCTAGTTTGTGGCAACTTTGCTGTATCAAACCACAAGTCTCTCTTGTTGTGCCGTTCAGTGTCCTGAAACAAAGTCTCCTGAAAGCAAGTTCCAAACCACAAAGTGGCTTCCTGTTCCCTCAGCTTAACAATACAACCAAGTGCATAACACAGACAGAAACAAACATCCAATGATCCTTATTAATATTACTATTCATATTTCACAGCATCGAGCTGGAACTGGTAACCTCAACAACATGTTTAAAGTTGGTCTATCTGCTCATATGGTCAACACCCATAACCTCCTCATTTCCAAGGACTGGACCAATGGCCAGACGGATAAACAGTGAGGCAGCGTTCAGTCTCACACAGGCTCACTGGCTTGATTGTGTGGAATTCTGCAGCCAGCAAGACATGCCTTCCTGTCGAAACATGTTGAAATAAACTACCAGCCCAAATCCTGGGAAACCTGCTTACTGATGTTGGCGCACCAGTGGAAGAATTGAGCGAGTGACTTTAGGAACCAGACCCTTTGCCACAGACACATGTGTGTGGTGTGTGTGTGTGTGTGTGTGTATTAAATGCACAGGGGCAGGTTTTTACTTGGTAGACGCTGGATACTCTGTGTATACATTGCAATGGCCCTTACCTTATCCACGTGGAATATCAGATCCAGCTCACAGACATTTTCAAAGCATTTATCAAGAGTTTCCACAAAAACCTGAAAAAAGGAAGAATAAATAATATCATGGACTAATTCTCCAGACCTGGAAACCCTACAAAAAGATGACAGCGTTTAACTGCCAACAACAAAAAGAAGCTGCGTTTTAATTACTAGAACCCCAACACACAATAAGTCAAGGGGTTATCTTTGTCTTCAGTACAGGACTGCAAACCCAATTAACAGATGCAAAAAAGTGATAAACACAAATGACCAACATATTTTAAAAGCCTCATTGCTGAAGGTGATCTGATGTGATCAGATAAACAGAAACTCACACAGAAACAAACAACCCTTCCACGTGAATCACAGGTCTAATGATTACTGTGCAGTTAAATACGTCACTGGATGAGGAGGATGGCTATTTATGGTAGAAATGTGTGTTTTTCCCAGCACTAAACAATGCCAGTTTTATTTCCCCTTGTGTTCCCAACACATGACACGGCAATCCCATGTATGCCTGGTTCATCACGCACCCATACCTAACTAACAGTGCTGCATGTGTGTTAATGAAAAATCAGCTTGTCGAAATCAACCTGCACCTATCGGCCACTTCAAATATTTACTATTAATTAAATATTTGGAACTGGGTTAATGTCCATTTCTGTATACTATCTGATACAATTCTTAGCCACCCCTCTGTATTATTATTTTTTAAATCCAGCCTCGCAAAGCAGATATTTTTCATATGCAGTACATTAGGTGTTGCTGGACAGAAAGAAAGAAAGAAAGAAAGAAAGAAAGAAAGAAAGAAAGAAAGAAAGAAAGAAAGAAAGAAAGAAAGAGAACATAGTTACATAAAGAAAGTAGCTTTTCTCATTTGAAAACTCCTTGTGGATTAGAGTTAAACTCTGGCACATACAGCATTGTGCATCAGAGGAACACACCCTGCAATTGCTACACAAGCAGAGCTGCAGCCAGACCCTCTATTTGGGAGATTTTTCCATAGCTCATAGCAAAATGACACATCCCAAAAACACTGCTATCCCATGGCGGTGTCTTTCTAGGAGACATCTGGGGTGCCTGCACAAATTCAAACACCAAAGCAGTTTATGTCATAGTTGTAAAAACTGAAAAGCAGCTGGAAAAGTAGTACGAATTGGTGCTTGTCTTTATCAGTGTAGAACTGGAACTCTAACTTGGCACCATTCGTCCCAGAAGTGCATTTCAAGAGTAAAGCGCCCTCTACAGGAATCCACACGAAAATCTTTTCATGTCAAACTACAACCACAGTGAAAACAGGGCGTGTTTCCATAGCGACAGGCAAAGGGTCCAAGGTCTTTACCCATTTCCTCGACACAAAAACAATTCTTCTTTAAGAAAACTAACTAATTACAGCAGCAACAACAAACTGGGCATCTCCATGTCTGAATCATTTTAAAATCTACCATATGACAATAACAGCACTGTACTTTATTTTACAATATTGAGGTTATCATTTTACAATAGCCTAGCATAGATTTGCCCATGCCCAGTGCTGTTGTACTGTATGAGGAAACATGCTGTAGGGGTATTAATGCCAAGCATGTGCTCAAGGACTATGCTGACTAAGGCTTGAGACAATCCTTGACTGGTATTCCAACCACTCACTTCAGCTTTCTTAGAGATACATAAAGGTGTCATGCCGAATACAGCTTGGAACACAAGGCAACTGAACTGTATGCAACTACGCCACCTTGTGGATCAGCATTTAATAATAATAATAATAATAATAATAATAATAATAATAATAATTAGTTCTTTCTCAGCAGACACCCTCATCCAGGGTGACTTACAATTGCTAAGAATAACCTGACAATATTGTATGATTTTATGAGTATATGAATTAATAGTCAATTTCAGCTTACTGATCACTTCCGAATTTATTTTTTATATATATATTTTTTTTAAATGCCCTGTCCAGGAGACAAAATAAGCCCTTCTGGCACTACTGTCTTTGCTAATTTCTATCACTTCAGAAATAATACAAAAAATAAACTGCACCGACAAACGTTCCGAGCTCAGAGAAAACTATATATATAATAATAATAAAAAACAATATTACATGATTGTATTACACAATGATCTCAGATTTGACAGTGGAATTACACTTGCTGGTTTAGGTTCAGAGTCCCCAGTGCTGCAATGAGAAGCGCTCTAGAACTAAGAGTGAGTAAATGGATGAAAAGGGACCCTCATTCACTAGACCCCTAACAAGCTCCACACCAACCTGTATGAGGTCGAGAATCCCCAGCTCGCTTTCACAGGAGTCCACACAGAACACGAAGTACAGGGTGGCGTAGTGTCTGTAGATCAGCTTGTAGTCAGAGCCTCCGATTAAACTGCAGACATAACGCAGCCAGACAGACAGACAGACAGACAGGGTTACTGCACATGCTGAAGAGCAGGGGCTGCAGCAGTTCATTGGGTATTGTGATTCTGACCTCACTAGTATTTCAAAACAGTGGTGTATCTAATGATACATGATCATCAGCATTGTATAGCTGCTCTAAATGGTTCCTGAATGAATGCATGTGATCGGTTGTTGATATGAATGCATGAAAGCATACTTTGGCTTCAGTGACGACCATTTGATCTTACCACACGTCATGTGAAGCATGCCCACCAGGATGATAGCATGCACTGTGATACACATGCATTGTGACCTATCCCAGATCATGAGCTGGTTATGAGCATCCCTAGAGAACAATGCCTTTATTACACTGAGCTCTCCCTCACCTCCCACATCACATCTGAAAGCTTCACAAGATTACTGTTAGCTATGGAACCAGCCAACAACAGCCAGCTGTTCTGAACTGTGTGGTTCAACAGTCCTCCCCCTATAGCCCTGCAGCCTCTATCAATCATCCGATACCAGCCCAGTGTAGCAGAACCCCCGAACTGTACCTTCCTCCTTCCAAGAAGTTACAGATGTTGTCATCCCTTTTAGACACCAGATGGAACGTTTCTCTGATTATTTGCTGCTGCATGTCCTCAGGCTAGGACAAATGGAAATAAATATTTAATTTAAAAAAGAGAGTGGGGTCCAAAGGGATGCACAGGGTCAGAATGATAAACGACTATGACAGAATTCTGGAAACGGACCCTAGAGAATAACATTTTATAATGAAACTGAAACTGTCGGACACCTGCAGCTGAAATAACACCATCTGCAGAATGTGACGCGTCGAGAAGACATCTCACGGTGAGGCAGTGAGGAATTAATATAAATGTGAGCAATTCGTCTGGTCAATAGTTGCACTTGACGTGTGTAATATTCCTCAGTTCAGACACAGTATGCATCTTGCTTTTCTCCTCTGCGCATCAACCGCATGCCATATTAAAACAGTAATTTAATAAAAGCCACATTGCAATATGCGTACTACACCGCTTCCCCACAAAACACAAAATCATGAATAATTTGCTCAATATAATAATTAAAATTTCTGCAAAACACATCCATTTAAAAGGGGTATATAAGATACTCGCTACTTACAAAGAACTGGTAAAACCTAATAAGACGTGGTTTTCCATGATTATTGAAGATCAAAATTGATTTGATCATTGTCGTTTTTTCTAAGTACTCTATTTACTGTTTTTAAGAGAACTCTCGCAGTAACGGTGTCCACTGGTTACTCCAAATAGTGTCCTACCGGAAACAAAGGCACACAAACAACAAAGACTCATTCGTTGTTTTTGACATCTGAGTGACTACATTTTATTTTTATAATCATTATAGCTGTCTTTAGATGTTTTTAAGAAGCAGTTTAACACAATGATTAATTATTACGCGATTATGCTCAGTAATAAAATGTTAACTGTGACTGAAATTTCAATCTAAGGGGTATTAAAACCATTTTGTATACTGAGCTTTGTTCATGATGACTGTGTAGGGAAAGACGCCGGTTGTCCATGACAAAGATATTCCATACTTTTTCCACCAGTTCTCAGTCAACTGGTCGACTCCATTATTAAAGCTAAAACTACATTATACAAGACAAGAGTGCGGAGACTGTGCGCACACTGATCACAAAACGCAGAACAACAACCCGAGAGACGAGCTAGCATTTAAATACATGTAAATAATGATAGGTAAGTATTAATGAAATCATTACAAATTGAAAGAATGAATCGGGGCTTTAACTACTTCTTGTACGCATACCGTATAGTAACAGTTAAATACATGTAGTTAATAATAATAATAATAATAATAATAATAATAATAATAATAGAAGCATAGAGTTGACTTTAAAAATGCACATTTCGACAGCATGGATTTTATTTTTTAAACCAAAAGGAATGAATATATATACACACACACACACACACACACAGAGGTACCCTCAGGACAAACTGACCAGTAAGTGACACGATGCACCTTGCTTAAACTTTCATGAGAACTACATACAAGCAACCCTTGAAGCTAGAGTCATGTAGAATTAGGAAAGTCTAAATTGCTTGTTTATTGCATGTCATTTCATTTTCTCAGACCAAAGTCTATTGAATTGAGTCATGTGTGACTTTTTACATTATTTTTAATGAAATTAAATAAGTTATAACCATGTTTTTTTTTCTGATCTTTTTTCTCCCGGAGATAGTTTACAGTTGTATAAACTGTCCACATTTACCCCAGCCTGCCGTGATAATTAGAACTGCGTTTGCAGCAGTAGTGGTGCAGTTTTCCCAGGGTTTCCCCGTTTTCTTTAATTAGCTTTACCTTCCCTCTCTGTGGTTTCCATGCTTTCTCTGTGCTTCGTTACGCTATGCTATGCTTTAACTCTTACTCTGGTAATATTGTATAAGGGGGCAGTGTGAATGATTCAGGTCCTGGCCCTGGCTTCAGCACTGCTTTGTGTGTTAGGTGTCCATGGCAGCTCACTGCTCTGTTCCCATCTGTTCAGGTACAACCGGGTCACTGCCATTGAGGTTGCCCGTGAGAACGGTTTGAAGAAGTGTCGAGAGCTGGCCTCCAGTCTGTACCAGGAATGGATGGACAACCCCAGCGTCAACCCGTACGTACTCAATAATACCTTTACAACTCATTCATTTCAGAATGTTTACTACCTTTACAATTCATTCATTTCAGAATGTTTACTACCTTTACAATTCATTCATTTCAGAATGTTTACTACCTTTACAATTCATTCATTTCAGAATGTTTACTACCTTTACAATTCATTCATTTCAGAAAGCTCTATGGTAAAGCATCCCCAGCAACTGGAGCATACCATGTTTTATACATGTGCAAATGGTACAATGATAGCTCCATCAGTGCCAGTGTGCTACGGTATCAGGAACACTCAATTCTGACCATCAAAGAACTGAGTGACATGGGTATAAAGGGAACTATTGAGTCTCCAAATTGAATGGGAAGAGACAGAGAGAAGCTGGTCCTTCTGTAGAGCAGTCTGGGATTTTTATGTGGCTACTTTTTAATGGACTAAATCTATTTAGTCAGGATCAAAGAATCAGGGGGGGGGAAGACTGAAGTCTTCAAAATCTTTACAGGAGTTGGTATAGTTAACCAGCACCATCACTTTAAACACAGCACAGAAACCAGAATCCGAAGACAGTTAGAAATTAAGTGGAGTTAGACTTAGGACAGATGGAAGGAGACAGTTCTTCACACAGAGTGGTGATGGGATGGAATGGGCTACCTAGTTATGCTGTTGATGCTAAATCGCTTGGATCCTTCAAGACCTGACTTGACAAAGTTCTGAGATCAATCAACTACTAGGAACCAGACAAGCTTAAATGGGCCGATACATCTTCTTCTGTTCAAACCACTTTTGTTGATTGCCATTTAAAGAAAAAGGCACCGCTGGTCACCAGTCCCTGCTCCTGTTCTGTAGGTATCTCAAGTACACTCTGGATCCGGAGAAGATCTGGAAGATGGATTCCATCCCAACTATCAGCTACATCTCTAGAAACGTGGTTGGCCAGTCGCTGGTGTGAGACTTCATCCGACCCTACTCCACCACCAGGAACTTGTGATAGAAGTGCAATATTTTTACAAGCCTTGATTGATTCACACTGATTCCAGGCTGATCCATCGAGCCCTTACTCACTGCTTCACTAGAGTGGTCTTTGTCGGCTCCCCGTCGCCCCTGTTTATAATACCTGGAAATATAAAAGGGCTCTCTAGAAATACATAGGAGTTTTAAAACCAGATTTTTATAATTACATTTTAATGGCATTTTGTAAAAATAAAAATACAAAAACTACAATGTGTTTTTTTTTCTGAATATTATTTATTGGGTATACTTTGTTTTTTTCCCCCTTTCGACAGTCACAAAAGTATATTGCAAAATGTAGTAAAGCACATGCAAGCGTGAAACTGAACAGCAAAGGGTGGTAAAAAAATTATTTTGCTGTTCTGTACATCTGACATTTTTATCAAGTATTTATTTTTTACACTGGAAACAATAAAATCCACAGAAAATAAGCTTGTTCCACTCTTACAAATACATGTTTCTAATATTGATCTATATGTATACAAATACAGTGGGATACATTAAGCTTTACACAGATTTGTTTGAAGTATTTCAAGATATTTCACAAGCAGAGGGTGAACTGCGTTATACTGCATCAGACAAACAAGACACAGGACATAGGAGTGCAGTACTGACTAGCACACAATCAGATACAAGACACACGACACAGGAGTGCAGCACTGTCTAGCACACAATCAGATACAAGACACAGGACACAGGAGTGCAGCACTGACTAATAAGGAACTAACACAAAGAAAAGACTGGCATAAAGAATAGAGATAAAGAACGGACCTTGCATCTACGGTCCTGGAAATGCGGAGGTTAGGTCTCTGTGTTTTGAGATGCCTTGCGAGAAGGCTCTATATCATCTGATGAAGTTACTGCTGAAGTTGTCAGTTTCTTTTCAAACCAGTAATGATCTTGATAAGGACATAGAAATGTGTAAACTACTACTTGGATTCAAATCTTAAACCTGGAGAGTTCCTAAAAATAGCTTGGGATTTATCCTGGAGTGTCCAAGACTGTCTTGTTAACCCTGGTAATAACCAGTGCACTCCTGGGCTGAAAGACTTGATTCGGGAATCAAAAAAAAACAAGGCATGTGGAAGTGACACTCCTGCAAACTAGAGCGATCCCATCTCTTAACGGAACGAGACAAGGCTTCAACTCTTCCTGCTTCAGTCCTCCTGAAAAAGAGCAGCAGAGAACAATGTTTAAAAGAGCTATATCTCCCCTGCTGTGTCTCAGATAGTAATATTGAATTACTATCCCCCGGAAACATTTCTATAGGGCACTGCACCACTGCTCTCTGCCTCTCTCTTTACCCACGCATCCTCCTCGGCAGCGTCTCCCTGCACAGCTGGTTTAGCTGCAGCTCTGCTCTCTGCCTCTCCTTACCCACTCATCCTCCTCGGCAGTGTCTCCCTGCACAGCTGGTTTAGCTGCAGCTCTGCTCTCTGCCTCTCCTTACCCACTCATCCTCCTCGGCAGCGTCTCCCTGCACAGCTGGTTTAGCTGCAGCTCTGCTCTCTGCCTCTCTCTTTACCCACTCATCCTCCTCGGCAGCATCTCCCTGCGCAGCTGGTTTAGCTGCAGCTCTGCTCTCTGCCTCTCCTTACCCACTCATCCTCCTCGGCTGCGTCTCCCTGCACAGCTGGTTTAGCTGCAGCTCTGCTCTCTGCCTCTCCTTACCCACTCATCCTCCTCGGCTGCGTCTCCCTGCGTAGCTGGTTTAGCTGCAGCTCTGCTCTCTGGCTTGTTGACCATGATCTTGTCGGTCCAGGAGGCCCCTGCCTTTTCATCCCCAGCAAAGTTGCACTTCGTCACGGAGCCCCCGTCCAGCCTGGCTAAAGAAACTGATGCAGACACAGACACACGCTGCTGTGATAAGCCAGTCGCTAACACAGAACAAAATGGATTTAATGCAGCTGAAACTGCCGGTAATCTGCACTTACATACGAAGGGACCGTCTCCTTTAGTTTTCAGCCGGAGTTGCTGGCCCACCTCTAACTCAGTCTTGTGCATTTCCCCCTCCTGGATCCAGAACGCTGCTGTCTGGCTGGGAGAGTGCTTCGCAGTCACCTTCTCCAGCTCCGCTTTGCTCACTGTGGCCCTCAGCTCCTCCACAGACAGCCGGTCTGTCTCTCCTTTAGCCTCCACCGCTGCATTGGAAAGGCACAACGCAGCTAAACAGTGAGCACACAATCTGGTAGTGTTCTACTCATCTACCACAGAGGTCGATTGCTGAGGCTTGGTGTGTAGAACACAAGAGAGCCGTAAAACAATATAAAACAGCAATGTCCCCAAGGTTCTGTCAGGGGCTCGACTGTCTCTTTTTGGGTCCCTATTGAAGAAAACGGAGACCCTTGTGTCTGTACCTATAGCTGCATGCACCACAAAGCAGTGCTCTGGGTTAGTGTGCCTCTAACGTGGGAGAAACACACAATATCCTGAAACAAAAACAAGCACCCAGTTAAAATAGAGAGTCTGCAGAAACAAGCACCCAGTTAAAACAGAGAGTCTGGAGAAACAAACACCCAGTTAAAACAGAGAGTCTGGAGAAACAAGCACCCAGTTAAAACAGAGAGCCTGGAGAAACAAGCACCCAGTTAAAATAGAGAGTCTGGAGAAACAAGCACCCAGTTAAAATAGAGAGTCTGCAGAAACAAGCACCCAGTTAAAATAGAAAGTCTGCAGAAAAAAGCACCCAGTTAAAACAGAGAGTCTGGAGAAACAAGCACCCAGTTAAAACAGAGAGCCTGGAGAAACAAGCACCCAGTTAAAATAGAGAGTCTGGAGAAACAAGCACCCAGTTAAAATAGAAAGTCTGCAGAAAAAAGCACCCAGTTAAAACAGAGAGTCTGGAGAAACAAGCACCCAGTTAAAACAGAGAGTCTGGAGAAACAAGCACCCAGTTAAAACAGAGAGTCTGGAGAAACAAGCACCCAGTTAAAACAGAGAGTCTGGAGAAACAAGCACCCAGTTAAAATAGAGAGTCTGGAGAAACAAGCACCCAGTTAAAATAGAGAGTCTGGAGAAACAAGCACCCAGTTAAAACAGAGAGTCTGGAGAAACAAGCACCCAGTTAAAACAGAGAGTCTGAAGAAACAAGCACCCAGTTAAAACAGAGAGTCTGGAGAAACAAGCACCCAGTTAAAACAGAGAGTCTGCAGAAACAAGCACCCAGTTAAACTTACTGAAGGATGACATGAGATAGCCTGTGTTGACCTTCCTCGTCTCGCTGAAGTTCGGCTCAATTTCATTTCCTTTTGCGTCAAACTTTCTCCGGTGCACTCGGCTGGGTTTGATGTACAGAACATAATAGCGATCCTACCTCGCGGGAATGAAGGACAACAGATAAATTAGTGCAGCTCACAGGGGGTAGGGAGTGATTAAACTCTTACATTCCTATTTAATACAACTGACCGTTGTGCTTTTGTAATACAGTACAGTAAAGGAGTACTACAGTGTGCACTGTCCTTGGCTCTCAGTTACTGAGAAGCACTGCCATCCTTCCAATACCTTGTGAGTGTTGACATCAGTGATCACGTGACGCGACACATCAATCAGCTCACCTTCCAAAATCACTCCTGTGCCGCTTAAAAACAAACAAAAAAAATACTGATACAAACACAGATATAAATACAAATACTGATACAAACACACTGAACCTGTCAAATGCTCTCATTTTGTGGAATGCCACACAAGCTCTAGAGCTAGGTAAGGCAAGGATCAAGTCAGATGCAATTAGGTCCACTCACACAATCTAATCAGAACAATTCTGTTTTTTTAAGGAATGTCAATTACTGGTCAATTAATGATAAGTTGCCCATATAGCTCTGTGTTCAGAGGGACAGTTCAGGCTTTTCAACTCACAACCCAGTGCATTCTGGTACGTTTGACCAATCTCAGGTACCATTCTTTTAACAGAAGCAGGACTACGCTTACCAGAATGCATTGCGTTGCGACGTGAAACGCCTGAACAGTCCCTCTGAACACGGAGACATAGGGTCACCTTAATTAAGGACTTCCCCAAAAGCTAATAATAACACCAAATAACTTATGCATTATTATTATTTAGTAAAATTAATTTAAATTACTAACTATATTAGTGGTGTGTTACAGTATTATTTGTTCTAGTGAGAAGTTTTTTCCGTAAATCAATAATACAAAAAAGAAAGACAGACTCACGTTAAGATGTCGAGTTCTCAAAAACGCATGTTGACTGAGAATGGTGACCCGATGTTGCGGTTCCGTTTGGGTGTGCATAATACTACTACTAATAGCCCTACTACTACGACTACTAATAATAATACTTATTATTAGTAGTCGTAGTCGTAGTATTGTTATTATTATTGTTATTATTAATAGTAGTATTGTTATTATTAATAGTAGTATTGTTGTTGTTATTATTATTGTTGTTGTTGTTATTATTATTGTTATGATGATGATGAATGTGTACGCTACCTTTGATACACAGCCGGCTGCCACACTGCACTCACTGTCTCGTTGTGTACAGGTTTATTCTGCAACGCCGTGTTGTGATAAATGCGACTCATTGCAAAAGCGGACAGATTTACACGAATATCTGATGAATCCCTGAACCCGGAACGCTTGCCTGAGACTTTACTTCCTCATTCTGTCGCTGAAAAGGGAAACTGGACTTTCAAAAAAACAGGGCCGGGGGGGAGTGGTTGCAATCGACATACAGGTTTTAAATCATCGGTCTTAGAATAGATCTCTGCTTTCAGTATCTGTGTTCTTTATCGGGCATTATAATCATAATCTAAATTATACGGTAGATTGGGGAATGGCCAACGTGTAAGATTGTCTGACCGTTACTCCGCATGTCACCACCAATAATGGTGTGCTCCCATCAATTTCCAAAGGTTTTTTTTTAAAGCACTTTCATAACAATGTTTCCAGCTTGTGAAGCGATTGTTGACTTTGCAGAAAGAAACACACATCTCAGATGTTGTGTCTATCTGCACACGTGTCTGTGTTTCAGTAGCTGGCATATAAAGATAAACATGCTGGTTTAATGTAGATTTTTACAACAGTGTGTGTGTGAAAGCAAAGTTTTTGACTTGTTAATCGTTCAATTCTGTGTTGTGATGATTTAAAGTTTGAAAGACGGACTCATACAGAAGCCCTCCAGTAACAGTTCAGATTCGAAAGTCTTTCTTGTATTACAGTACTTCCCTGCCTATAAACTGCACGCCCACTGAAACCACTTCATCACATTAAAAGGCACTTGGGGAAAATATTTTCTTTATTAATCCAAACACTGTCATGCCTAACACACACATCATATACACATACCGATATATTAAGAGCACATGTAAATGTACATGAACGTGCAGTTCTTTCGTGGACAATACACAGTTACAGTGGCTTCCCTTCACACAGTACAATCCTGGAAGTATTTTAGCCCATTTGAAATGATTGACCAGAAGAGTGATGAGGTCAGCTACCCCGAGCTGGCTCTCCTTCCTATCCCTGCAAAAGCTCAATGACCAATGCAGAGCTCTGTGTGGGTCCTCAGCCAAGATTTGAATCACGCTCGTATGACTCAACCTGCACTCCAAGCAGGAGCTGCTGGAGGCCTCCACCATCCCGTCTCAATACAGCACTGCACCGCGGCTCCACCATCCCGTCTCAACACAGCACTGCACCGCGGCTCCACCGCCCCGTCTCAACACAGCACTGCACCGCGGCTCCACCGCCCCGTCTCAACACAGCACTGCACCGCGGCTCCACCGCCCCGTCTCAACACAGCACTGCACCGCGGCTCCACCGTCCCGTCTCAACACAGCACTGCACCGCGGCTCCACCGCCCCGTCTCAACACAGCACTGCACCGCGGCTCCACCGCCCGTCTCAACACAGCACTCACCGCGGCTCCACCGCCCCGTCTCAACACAGCACTGCACCGCGGCTCCACCGTCCCGTCTCAACACAGCACTGCACCGCGGCTCCACCGCCCCGTCTCAACACAGCACTGCACCGCGGCTCCACCGCCCCGTCTCAACACAGCACTGCACCGCGGCTCCACCGCCCCGTCTCAACACAGCACTGCACCGCGGCTCCACCGCCCCGTCTCAACACAGCACTGCACCGCGCCTCCACCGCCCCGTCTCAACACAGCACTGCACCGCGGCTCCACCGCCCCGTCTCAACACAGCACTGCACCGCGGCTCCACCGCCCCGTCTCAACACAGCACTGCACCGCGGCTCCACCGCCCCGTCTCAACCAGCACTGCACCGCGGCTCCACCGCCCCGTCTCAACACAGCACTGCACCGCGGCTCCACCGCCCCGTCTCAACACAGCACTGCACCGCGGCTCCACCGCCCCGTCTCAACACAGCACTGCACCGCGGCTCCACCGCCCCGTCTCAACACAGCACTGCACCGCGGCTCCACCGCCCCGTCTCAACACAGCACTGCACCGCGGCTCCACCGCCCCGTCTCAACACAGCACTGCACCGCGCCTGCACCGCGGCTCCACCGCCCCGTCTCAACACAGCACTGCACCGCGGCTCCACCGCCCCGTCTCAAAACAGCACTGCACCGCGGCTCCACCGCCCCGTCTCAACACAGCACTGCACCGCGGCTCCACCGCCCCGTCTCAACACAGCACTGCACCGCGGCTCCACCGCCCCGTCTCAACACAGCACTGCACCGCGGCTCCACCGCCCCGTCTCAACACAGCACTGCACCGCGGCTCCACCGCCCCGTCTCAACACAGCACTGCACCGCGGCTCCACCGCCCCGTCTCAACACAGCACTGCACCGCGGCTCCACCGCCCCGTCTCAACACAGCACTGCACCGCGGCTCCACCGCCCCGTCTCAACACAGCACTGCACCGCGGCTCCACCGCCCCGTCTCAACACAGCACTGCACCGCGGCTCCACCGCCCCGTCTCAACACAGCACTGCACCGCGGCTCCACCGCCCCGTCTCAACACAGCACTGCACCGCGGCTCCACCGCCCCGTCTCAACACAGCACTGCACCGCGGCTCCACCGCCCCGTCTCAACACAGCACTGCACCGCGGCTCCACCGCCCCGTCTCAACACAGCACTGCACCGCGGCTCCACCGCCCCGTCTCAACACAGCACTGCACCGCGGCTCCACCGCCCCGTCTCAACACAGCACTGCACCGCGGCTCCACCGTCCCGTCTCAACACAGCACTGCACCGCGGCTCCACCGCCCCGTCTCAACACAGCACTGCACCGCGGCTCCACCGTCCCGTCTCAACACAGCACTGCACCGCGGCTCCACCGCCCCGTCTCAACACAGCACTGCACCGCGGCTCCACCGCCCCGTCTCAACACAGCACTGCACCGCGGCTCCACCGCCCCGTCTCAACACAGCACTGCACCGCGGCTCCACCGCCCCGTCTCAACACAGCACTGCACCGCGGCTCCACCGCCCCGTCTCAACACAGCACTGCACCGCGGCTCCACCGCCCCGTCTCAACACAGCACTGCACCGCGGCTCCACCGCCCCGTCTCAATACAGCACTGCACCGCGGCTCCACCGCCCCGTCTCAATACAGCACTGCACCGCGGCTCCACCGCCCCGTCTCAATACAGCACTGCACCGCGGCTCCACCGCCCCGTCTCAATACAGCACTGCAAATACAGCACTGCACCGCGGCTCCACCGCCCCGTCTCAATACAGCACTGCACCGCGGCTCCACCGTCCCGTCTCAATACAGCACTGCACCGCGGCTCCACCGCCCCGTCTCAACACAGCACTGCACCGCGGCTCCACCGCCCCGTCTCAATACAGCACTGCACCGCGGCTCCACCGTCCCGTCTCAATACAGCAGCACTGCACCGCGCGCTCCACCGTCCCGTCTCAATACAGCACTGCACCGCGCCTCCACCGTCCCGTCTCAATACAGCACTGCACCGCGGCTCCACCAACCCGTGCCAGCAGCATGAGCTACACCAACCCATCTCTGGACAGCACTGCACTGCAGTGCCCCTGCCCCCTGTCCTGTAGTAAGCATGTTCTTCACAGTGGTGGTCTTCAGGGTTAGGCTGGGAGCTGGGCTGCACTCCCTCTCCCCTCCTCGTACTATTTCTTCACTTTGGGAGAAACTTCTTCCAGGGTAGCTCCTCCTTTCCGTTTGAGTTTTGAAGTGCAGGCGGCTGCAGCAGGAACGGAATCAGGACTCTCCTGGAATCCAAGAAAACAGAGGAGCAGTTTTTAAAGAAAGGGCTGTGATGTGTAGGTGAGGAGGGGGTGGTGCATGATAAGGACATCACACTGTGATTCATGAGTGTCCTCCGAAACTGGACTGAGGGCAGTCCTGCATTTCAGAACTCCCCTCAGTCCTAACAGAGTACCTGGTCAGGTGAGACTTACTCACTGTGGAATCAGTTCTGAGGGGAGTTCTGAAACCCAGGGCTGGGTGCAGGACTAGTGTGTTCTTCTAATGCTGAACTTCAATATGGAGCACAGTGACAACCAACTATCCCAAACTCAAACTGTGATAATCTTCAAAGAGGAAGAAGTCATCTGGCCTGCAGGGCCTTCTGTCTTCCCTGGTAACTCTTACTTTCATGACAAGGAGTTTAAACAAGCACACAAACAAAGAGCTGCACCTTACTGAGACCCTCTTGCACAGAGGTGTCTGCTCTGCTCTCTTCTAACAGGATTCTCTCAGCTGCAGCCTGTTGTTCATCTGTCAAAAAACAAAACAAGCAATGCTATAGAAGCGTGGTTGGTATGGTGCGTCTACATTACACAGTAATACGAGTGGACCAATAAACCCTTACAGTAGCATATTGAAAGTGTTTCTGCATTGAACTCCCTCCCTACGTGTTTCTGCATCAATATAGCTTGTCCACATCAAATGGTGTTTAAGATGCACGGTAGCAGTTGACATTTTATTGAAGTCCCGTTTAGCCAGATATTCTCATCTCTAATTTGCATGTGTGTAACTCTTCTGTAGTCACATATAAAGCTAGATGCCCGCAATTCTGAAGCTTTGAAGAAAGTGTCGGAACCCCTCACCAGCTAAAGGAATCTTCCCCAACTGAATCTGTAACCAAACGCTCTGCCTCTGACTCCAGTGTCCCGGAGGCTCCACCTCGTACAGGCGATCCCGCTGCTCTGGGTGTGCCAGCAGATACTTCCTGCAGACTGAGAACACAGAGACAAGCAAGGGATGAACCGCACCCACACAGACAAGCAAGGGATGAACCACACCCACACAGACAAGCAAGAGATGAACCGCACCCACACCTCCACACAGACGAGCAAGAGATGAACCGCACCCACACAGACGAGCAAGAGATGAACCGCACCCACACAGACGAGCAAGAGATGAACCGCACCCACACAGACGAGCAAGAGATGAACCGCACCCACACAGACGAGCAAGAGATGAACCGCACCCACACCTCCACACAGACGAGCAAGAGATGAACCGCACCCACACAGACGAGCAAGAGATGAACCGCACCCACACAGACGAGCAAGAGATGAACCGCACCCACACAGACGAGCAAGAGATGAACCGCACCCACACAGACGAGCAAGAGATGAACCGCACCCACACAGACGAGCAAGAGATGAACCGCACCCACACAGACGAGCAAGAGATGAACCGCACCCACACCTCCACACAGACGAGCAAGAGATGAACCGCACCCACACAGACGAGCAAGAGATGAACCGCACCCACACAGACGAGCAAGAGATGAACCGCACCCACACAGACGAGCAAGAGATGAACCGCACCCACACCTCCACACAGACGAGCAAGAGATGAACCGCACCCACACAGACAAGCAAGAGATGAACCGCACCCACACAGACGAGCAAGAGATGAACCGCACCCACACAGACGAGCAAGAGATGAACCGCACCCACACAGACGAGCAAGAGATGAACCGCACCCACACCTCCACACAGACGAGCACTCGCACTGCACTCACACCAGCTCACAGTGTTTATGATGCACAGGTAATTACAGTGGATTCATTCCTTATGATGCAAGGATCAGCTGTCTCCCAGCTCACCCATTAGCACTCTATAGCTTGTTCCTTATTGCTTGTTCCTTATTGAGCCTCTTATTTAGAATAGCGTCTGCAATATTCTCACAGGCTACAAGAAAGAATGAAAAAAAGAAAGATAGCCCTGTGGGGTACCTTGGTACATGGCTGTGGAGACGGGGTAGCTGATCCCCAATACCTCCTCCCCACTGAAGGAGCTGCAGTAACCCTCCAGCATCTCCAGGCACAGCCCCCTCCTCCTCCAGCTCCTCCTGACGAACACAGTGTCCAGGACAGGGAGCTGGTAACACAGGCTGGTGCAGCCGCCACACAGGCTACCTGCAGTGAAACTTTCATTAGAGGCACTGTCATTATACCTTACCACCATTGACCAACAGCGCTGTGCAGGCACCACCCGATAACCAATGAGACCCACCTTTCCTCTTGACGGTGTAAAAGCCGGCCGCCTCCCCTTCTTGCCACAGAATCGTGGCCTGCTCCGTTGGGGGGTGGGGGGTGAAGAGGGGGTTGTCCTGGTCTGGGGGGCTCTGGGTCCCGTTAACAATCTGGTTCAGGATGAACAGGACGAGCCTCTCTCCCACAGACAGCACCTACAGTCACACACACAGCAGGGTACAGTACACACACACACACCAGGGTAGAGTACACACACACAGAGCGGGGTACAGTACACACACACACAGCAGGGTACAGTACACACACACACACACACACACCAGGGTACAGTCACACACACAGCAGGGTACTGTACACACACACAAACACCAGGAGGCTTTACAACAGGCCTGCGCAGCTACCCTACCTCTACAAGCCCGTGTCTGGAGGGGTCGGATGTCTTCAGGGCTTCCTCCACACCCCACCAGCCTGAGCACAGGTAGAGAGCCAGCACTGCTGGGAGAGAGGGGCCAGCGTTAAACCCAAAACAGTGCCTACACAGAGCAGCACAGGACTTGCACTGCACACTCCCCCTCCCTGCTCATTTTGACATGTTTATATTTAGTATGAACTGTATTTGTGTTACTTTTACTGGTTGCATTGGAACAGGAAGGTCGACACTGGAACAGAGCCTGTTATTTTTTTAGACCCTGCACATGTAACCATTTTCACTGGATTCTCAAACGAGTATCTATAACCACTGACCTCGATCCTGCTCACTCAGAGCCAGGACTCTGTGCCTGGAGTGCTCCTCTCCGAACAGAGACAGGAATGACACATTCGATGCTGAGATGTTCACCTGTCGGATACACGTGGGCAATATTAGCGTGTGTGATTTGCATGCACTGGAGACACGATTAAATATATTTAAATACAATTACAAACAGAACGAACCTCTCCTTCCCCATCAGGCAGAATAAAGCGCTGGGTTTCGGATGCATCGCCACTCTGCAGCGCTGCAAGGCAGTGCTCCCCGCTTCTCCCCAGGGACTCGTAGTCAATGCCAGACAGAATATCCACTGGGTAAGCTTTCACTTGAAAAGAGACGCCAGGCTGTGTGAGGTGCGGTTCACTGAGCTACACCGGCAAACAAAGCGGGGCTGCAGAAACGAGCAGCTGTCCACTGGGAATATCTCATTCCTATCGATATTCTGACACGACACCTCTTCCACAGATTACAGGATACTCGGCTTTTTACTCAAATAAAATAACCGAACTAAAATGATTTAACAAGGTTTATTCCTATTAAGGGGAACTTAATCGCCGTTTCAGTTTTCCCTGTACGAGCTATAAATGCCGCGACACCGACGCTACAGCTTGTGTTTTTATTTAAAACTTTTGCTCGCAGTGTTTGTTGGAGAGATTAGAAGTTATGTAAAATTGGGTCCTTTCATAATAATAGCAAGATTTGCACAAATAAACAACACGATAACTTTTACGGAACGACGCAAATAGGAGAATACTAAAACACGTCCGAGTTTGATAGCAAGATCTCTTACTCCACAACCTTGAGCTGCAGTGGAAGTATGTAGTAAGCATGTATAGCGAGCATGCAGGTTCGTGTTATATACAACTCTGTTAGTCCTGTTATTTTCTTCCCCGTTAACTTTATTTAGATTTTTTCCCGTGTCATCTTTCTCGTAATCTTTTTACCTTTAAGTGTTTTCTGTTCCCGAGTCTCCAGTCTCTCCATTTTCGGCGCAGGTGACCCGACCTGGCACAACAGCGCCGCCTGCTGGTCCTTCTATAAACGTCATTGCCGCATACTCACTGAGATTTAGCAAATATTGTAGTCACTCAAATGCTGACAATTAAAATTACATATAAATTGACCTTTTTTTTTTTTTTTTTTTTTTTTTTAACAGAATTTAACCAACAGATTCAAACACCCAAGCAAGAACGCTACACAGTTTTATACTGACCTTAAAAAATATTGGCGGTGCAATTCTATCAGTTAGCCAGAAGGTGGTGCTAGTGTCAAAGCCTTGAGCACACGAGTTAAATTCGTGTTGTTTTCTGTGAAAGCCTATTCACCTGTGTTTTGTTTTGTTGTCCCTTCTCGATTATTTTGATATTCTCGAGTGACTGCAGGCGTTGTGCCACACAGCGCTTCATTAAGGCGACAGAATCACGATCCCTCCGTCGATGCGTGTTCCCTGCAGTACGGGGTTCTTCATGTGACACTCAAGCGCATGAAAAACGCATCATTTGCTAGTGTTTTGACCGGCATCGCTCACAGGCGTACCTTTTCTGTCTATAGGGAGCTTTCCTGTAATTTAATAAAGTCCAGGGCAAAAATAAACTATTCTGATGAATGAAGAATGAACTTTCCTGTTTAAAGCTGCTGCATTATTATCTCTCCTCCCCTATCCTCATCATGGAAACATCAGAGCTTCTCTGGGAACATGTAAGCCTTCTCAATAAGGTAGTCCTGTATGTATTGTTTATATACACACATAATTCATTGCTTAATCCAGCACAAGGATCTGGTCTCTTCCTAAGCAGGACAGCAGATCGAAACGAGAGGTGAATTTGAAGAATGCAGTGCAGTACCCTTCACCCAGGCAGGTAAAGGGGGTGGCTGGCACGACTGCTTTTATTGCAGGATGTATTATTTTCAGAGTGCACGTGTTGTGTGATGCAGCATCGTTCCGGATTCCGTCCCCAGGCGATGTGATGAGGTTAAAAGCTCTAAAACCACACATGCAGATGAGCCTGGCTCTTTTGCATAGCGGTTCTGACGCTCACTTGCAGTGTGTGAGGTGCGCAGATAGCTTGATAAGACTGTGTTTAGAATGGTCTGTTCCCTGTAAGTCCAGGAAGACCTGCTTAACCAGGAGACCCCTGTTTCCCACCCCTCCCTTTAAACACTGGCTCTGATTTACTTCAGTAATGTACTGTACAGTACGTGGTGAGGGAGGTGAAGGGAGGGGCTTTGTGTACAAGTAACTTCACATTAGCAATTTGGTTAAGCAGTTGAGGAGTTTTTAAGAGCTGCTCCTTGCATGACGTGGCGGAGCAGCATATTACAAGAGGCTTGCCACCTGCTTCCTTTCTGAAAGCACAGCTGCTTCCCTGCGCTGCCCATCCCCTCGTTATGTCTGCGGTGCCAGCGGGGTCCTCTCAGTAATTTATCAGGACAAGCTCTTTGCAGGGCATCCCGTTCTATTCAAGGCCTTCATTCATTATTTTGTTTTCTTGATGTCGGCGTACCAGGACCCTCCTCCCCATCCCTGCCAGAGCAGAAAGAGGAGAGAGAGAGAGAGAGAGACACAGCCCATGCCCCCTCGCTGAAGGAATGCAGCCCCTTTCTCGCACAGTTTTCATTCTGGCTGCTTTGCTAAGCAGGTAGTGCTCAGAGCTGCTTGCCTGCAAGACACAGATTTAGATCCTGCTTGGATACAATCTGAATATAGGCGATAAAACCCTGAGCCTTGTTCGTCCATCCGTCTGTGTTTGTGTGTCTGTGTGAGTAACACAGTGTGAGTGTGCGAGTTTGGATGTGTGTACGCTAGCCCATGCATGAAGGTGGAAAACATATATATCTCCAAATACTGGTAAAAGGTGTGATGCACAAAGCTTTGAAAAACATTTTCTCAATGAAGGTCTGAACCTTAGCTTCGGGAGAGAGGACTGGCCCCTCCACACAATGCATCCTCTAATCCTGCTGAGAAAACAGAAAACAGCACATAACTTACCCTCCCTAGGTGTGATTCGCCTGCCTCCCCAGCCACCTGTCTCCACCCAGTGTATCATAGGGGCGGGGGACTCAAACCAAACTAATCTTCACATGATTCATTCAGTGTGTGGTGTGGTGTGTGTGTTGAGGGGAGGGGGCGGGGTCTGATGTCTGCTCTGCTTTAACAAATGAGCTGGCTGATTGGAAAAATGTTTGGAGAGTGACAAGGTTTTCAGAGATGGTGTTAAAAGTTACTTAACCCTGAGTAGCATGCAAGCCAAAACATGTACAAACTTCATCAAGTTGTACAGTAGTACAGTATATCCCTGATGGAGTCTGGGATCAAGCTCTACAGTATATCCCTGATGGAGTCTGGGATCAAGCTCTACAGTATATCCCTGATGGAGTCTGGGATCAAGCTCTACAGTATATCCCTGATGGAGTCTGGGATCAAGCTCTACAGTATATCCCTGATGGAGTCTGGGATCAAGCTCTACAGTATATCTCTGATGGAGTCTGGGATCAAGCTCTACAGTATATCCCTGATGGAGTCTGGGATCAAGCTCTACAGTATATCCCTGATGGAGTCTGGGATCAAGCTCTACAGTATATCCCTGATGGAGTCTGGGATCAAGCTCTACAGTATATCCCTGATGGAGTCTGGGATCAAGCTCTACAGTATATCCCTGATGGAGTCTGGGATCAAGCTCTACAGTATATCCCTGATGGAGTCTGGGATCAAGCTCTACAGTATATCGCTGATGGAGTCTGGGATCAAGCTCTACAGTATATCCCTGATGGAGTCTGGGATCAAGCTCTACAGTATATCGCTGATGGAGTCTGGGATCAAGCTCTACAGTATATCGCTGATGGAGTCTGGGATCAAGCTCTACAGTATATCCCTGATGGAGTCTGGGATCAAGCTCTACAGTATATCCCTGATGGAGTCTGGGATCAAGCTCTACAGTATATCCCTGATGGAGTCTGGGATCAAGCACTACAGTATATCCCTGATGGAGTCTGGGATCAAGCTCTACAGTATATCCCTGATGGAGTCTGGGATCAAGCTCTACAGTATATCGCTGGTGGAGTCTGTTAACTCTGTGATTGTTGTGACCCGTTGTTGTGCTTATGTGGGCACTTGTGCCACCCTTCCCTGCCCTGCCCTGCCTCTTGGTTTTAAACCTGTGCATCTCACATCCGTCACAAGGCAAACCACAGCATTCCCGCTGGGAATAGCAGGCGTTCTTGGAATTCTTTGGGGAGGGGGTGGCTTTTGCTGCAGATCTGAGATCAGCTTTTCCAAAGCTGTGGTTTTATCATTAAAGGAGATCATTTCTCGCTCAGCTGTTGCATTGTTGAAGGGACTCACTTGGCATCTGGGTTTGAGAGACGGGTGGAGAGCTGAAGTTTGGGTCAAGCTTGGCATCTGTGTGCGGAACAGAATCACAAGGATATACCATAGCAAGGCACCTGACCTCCAAGGGGGGTTACAACATCCTCACCGCCAGCTGTCGCTGTGTGCCGCCCCGGAGTCAGAGCGATAGAAGTGCACCCCCTCTGTCACGCTTTTCACTTGTTTATGAATTCCTTCCCCTGGAATCTGCAACAGAAATAGGCTGCCCTACCTCCTGCAGTTACTGCTGCCTGCATTTCAGTGCAGATCTCACAGCACACTTCACTGTTTTATCATATAACCTGTGATGTTAACAAACATGGCAGCTGCTTTTATGTATTATTATTGGCAACTTTTTTTTTTTTGTTGTTATTAAAACAAACAACCATGGATAGCCAGATATTAAACTCTTTGATTTTTGTTTTTAACAAATAATACAATTTAAAAATGGAAAGTGGAAATTTGTCTTTGAACAATTCCAGAATGGCTGTACTCCCCTATAACCCCATTTCCACATCAAAGGCCGTGTTTACGAAACACATCCTATTAAACTGTGATATCACAGATTGAGTAACGGACAGGAGCTTGATCGTTACGACAGGAGGGGAAGAGCTTTCTCCATAGTTTCCCTGCTCTGTAATTGGAGACTGAGCCCTGCTTTCTGTAAACAGGGCTCATTTTAGACTTAACTACCTGCTTAACTACACGAGCCACTGTAAACAAATAATGACGTTTCTCCCTGTGCCCTGAATCTCAGTGTGTGGATGAGGCAGTCCAGTAGAGCCCTAATAAGGACAGCTTGCAGCAATAGTCAACTCGTCCACTTTAAAAATGGTTCCAGTGCCGCTGCTTGTTCCTGTCGTGCATATGAAGCTACACTACCGTGCCGCTGGAAGCACACTGAAAGATCTGCCCCGAATCCCAGAGCCCGAGCTCACCTTAGCTGAGATTAGTTTCCAGTCCAGCTGTCATTAACAGTAGGTCAAGCGTCACTCAAAATAATAAGAAGCTGCTGACTGCAATCTGCAAGCCTCCTAACATCCCTCAATCCTCATACCTCAAGAGACCTTCCAACACCTTGTAGACTTCCACCGACATGCAGGTTACCATAGCAACAGCATAGCAAAGCATGGTAAAACTCAGGTAAGCATTGTGAAGCGCGTAGAGGTATGGTACACTGAAAAACATGGGAAAAGTGCAACATTAGAGCACAGGTTTTAAAAGAGCATACCCAGACTCTCTGCTCATTGGAGGAGGTGTGTGTTCATAGGGCAGCCCCGTCTACCTGGGTCACATTTGAAATATATGGCTTTGTGATGCATGTTGGCATATATTTGAAATGGACTGATAGATACAGTAGATATTTAAATGCTGAGTGCTATAGCCTCACCTCCTCTCCCAGAGTCACTCTAGCACTTGCCAGCCTTACTGCATACCCAGAACAGTGTCATAAAAGGTACGTCCTGAAGTGACTCTCAGTAATCTACTGAATTAGCTGGAAAAGCAATCCAATTGAGCAAGT
This sequence comes from Polyodon spathula, assembly GCF_017654505.1. Lineage (NCBI taxonomy): Eukaryota > Metazoa > Chordata > Actinopteri > Acipenseriformes > Polyodontidae > Polyodon > Polyodon spathula. The sequence continues at coordinate 34,849,662 of NC_054552.1, read as the reverse complement.
AACCTAACTGACCAGATACCCTGAGGCTTTTTCTGACGTCTCTGTATTGCTGGAAGGGAATATAATTCACTGTATGTGTGAATGCATAATCTAAATAAATCCTAGTGTGCATGTATTCAATACAAAACACACATCAATACACATGAACCAACTAGTACTTCAATCTGCACATCTGGAAATGTCCAATTCAGGAGGACTGACGATGTCAAGCTAGACTCCACAGATCACCTGCTGGACTGGAGCAGCGTCATGCTTTCGGGGCTGCTGCTAACCTGCAAAGTGGTTAAAAAACTGGACCGCATCACTGAAGGATGACTCAACCACATTGAAAAGTACTTTGAAAGGCTTTTAAACAGTGGGTTTAGGGTGATGAGCTGGAAAGTCGAATTAGATCTACTGGAGACGAGTATCCAGTGATTGCATTAATAACCTCCCTGAACCAAATGATACACAAACCTGGACCTGACCCCAAATACTTAGCGATGAGTACATTGTGTTCTGCAGCCAGAACTACATATTACCAGCCTGTTTTTAAACTAAATAAAGTTTAATATTCCCAAAACTGCTCTGTATGGCCCATTGGTTCTTTGACATAATTTATTTAGATTGGTTCAATTAATACCTAACTAAGTTTTAACTCCTCAAAACAGCCCCTAAATTACTCACCATTTAAAGCAGTGAGTAGTTTCACTGTACGCCCCATCCCCCCACCATTGTGAAACCGGGTATTCAAATCAAACCTCTTAGTTCAATTGTAATGTGCCACTAAAACATGCAGGTTGACTCAGAGAGTGGCAGTGTCTCTGCCACCAGCAGAGGGTGCTTTTTCCAGGTTGGTTCAGGTCTCTCTGCACTAGCTGTGTGGATACAGAGATAGCACACCTGTGCGTCCTCACCTGGCTTTATCCTTCACAGTCACTGCATTCCCACACTCGCCCGCACAACACTGATCACAGTATAGGGGCGACACGCACTGTTAAAAAAACTTCATCGATTCAGGCCCCGACAAGAGGCAAGCACAATGTTTAATACAACATAGCTGAAAACCCCACTGTGTATCGTCTTTGTATTCTGCAAGCTGTCATATAAACAGCCTGGCACATGAACCCCCATGAATCTCCACTGTCTTCAGGCATTAGCTGCAACCCTACTGAGAATTGCAGCAGCTGCTGCTCAGCTGGGAATGAAACACATTTACTGGTTTCATACTGGTTTACAGCAATCGGATAGATGTCAGAGTGTAGTGGACACAAATCCCTTGACTACACAATTTAACGGTAATAAACTGATTTTTTTGTGTTTAACTATAATAAACCAGCAATGACCAGTTGAAAGCCAGGATAAGCCAGGGCTGGAGATTGCTGGAATTTACACCAGGGCTAGAATGATGACAAAACAAATCATGAAACAGAGACTTATTTAGCAGGAAACAAGAATCTCAGTTTGGTGGGACCGGGTTGTCACCCCCTCCTCCGACATCTTCAGAACACATCACAGCAACTGCTGGGCTCTTCCAGTAGGAGTCGCTGTGGTCAATGCTACAGGACACCCTAGCAGATAAGCGTGTTTTTTAGCTATTGCACCAGGCTTCATCTGACACGCTACCACGGATAACGATCGTCCGCCGCTATGAGGGAAAGAAGAGTCATGCAGGAAAAATCAAGGTCAAAATATAATAAAGCTTATTGCATTAAACTACTAATCTAAAAATAAAAGTAATACATCATTATTGTGTTGTGTAAAACCATCCAAGATGTAATGCGTTTATATCATGAAAAGTGCGATTCATGGGTGAGTGAAATGTATAAAATAAACAGTATATTTATAGAACAGCACAGTGCCTGGGGCCCTTACTAGTTGTGTGCATTATGGATGAATGGCGATTTTAATCCCGATCCGTGTTTTTGAATGAAACTCCACGCCCTGTTTTACACTCCGCTGGCTTGGTCCCGATGTCATTAGCAAAATATGCGCACATTCAAAATCTGGAGTGGGCTTTAATTGTTCCACAGTGGATCTGGATCCAGATATAACATTTTCTAGACTTACTAACAATTTAAAAAATGCCGTAAAGCATTCCATTCGTATGCAGAGGGGTGGTTAAAATGAAGGCTCAAGGGCGCTGTTTAACGAGTCGTGATTCATATCCGTGGTTCATTGCTTACCAATAAATACTAATATATGTAAGCAACACTATAGATACGCATTGCAGTAAACTGTGCTGTTTGCTTATTAACTTACCACCCGCGTATTCGCACCCATCCCCCCCATGACGTGTCGTGTGATGGTGAATCTGATTCTCATGCGCACGTGTTGTTTCTCAGTTAGTTCTCAGGTCTATCACTGGGGCAGACTGACCTAGTCCCTCATTACTAGCACTACACACAAAGTAGGCATGCCTCGGGCTAAGCCACAGACTGCAGTGTGGGAAAGTTATTCTGTTTTGTTGTGTACAAACAGTGATTGCAAGTGCAATCAATTTAGTTATTAGTCACCCTGAAACCTGCTATTATTTATTCATCACATGTTTTACATGAAAAGCGCAATTCATGTCTGAACAGTCCTTTCAATTATAAAATCAACACAAAACAAGCCACTTCCTATCAATTATCTGGGGTTTGAAAAAAATGTACAACCTGAAGACTGGCGCTGATTCCCAGAGACTCCTAACAATCAGAAAGCAGTTTCTGTTCCTGGTGTCTGGTGGTAACTGCGGATGATAAAGCATTCTTCATGTACTGAGATCCTCAGAGCTCATATATTGTATTGAGATCCTCAGAGCTCATGTATTGAGATCGTCAGAGCTCATGTACTGAGATCCTCAGAGCTCATGTACTGAGATCCTCAGAGCTCATGTATTGTATTGAGATCCTCAGAGCTCATGTATTGTATTGAGATCCTCAGAGCTCATGTATTGTATTGAGATCCTCAGAGCTCATGTATTGTATTGAGATCCTCAGAGCTCATGTATTGTATTGAGATCCTCAGAGCTCATGTATTGTATTGAGATCCTCAGAGCTCATGTATTGAGATCCTCAGAGCTCATGTATTGTAGAGCTCATGTATTGAGATCCTCAGAGCTGAGATCCTCAGAGCTCATGTATTGTATTGAGATCCTCAGAGCTCATGTATTGAGATCCTCAGAGCTCATGTATTGTATTGAGATCCTCAGATCTCATGTATTGAGATCCTCAGAACTCATGTATTGAGATCCTCAGAGCTCATGTATTGTATTGAGATCCTCAGAGCTCATGTATTGATAGAAACACACAGGGGGCTGAACTCTTAATTGCTGAGGTGTGGTGTGCCTGTGACCTCTCCTGGTGGTGCCAAGCTCAACACTGCAGCTCTGAAGACTAGTCATCATTCTCACCAACAAGCAAGGCATTCAGCTGTGGTAGACCCCTCCCTGCTCCCTCTCTCTCTCTCTCTCTCTCTCTCTCTCTCTCTCTCTCTCTCTCTCTCTCTCACACACACACACACTGACACACATAAGCATACTGTATACATGCTGTAGATCTAGACAGTGATTCGTCAGGTAGTGAAGCATAAACCCAAATAGAATGTGAATAGAGGCTCTGCTCTGATGAGGTTGTCTTTCTCTGACAGGCAGGCTGGGTCTTGCTCCCATTATTCCAGCTAAAAGAAATCCAGTACGGAAATCCAGCTACAAGTCTGTTTCTCAGTGAACCTCTTTGAAAGGGTATCTGTGCAGATTAGCTGCAAGGTGCACTGTCTCATATTCCAGCCCTGGTCCTCTTCAGCCATTGGATTACATGCTAAATATGCTATATACTGTAGATACTGTATATTCTGTATGTATATCTATATACTGTAATATAATATAATATACTGTACATGGTGTTATTGAGGAAGTGAAAAAAAGGACCTGTCTTCCCTGTGCAGGTGTTCCCTTCAGGGACTAAAATGAAACTTGCAGAAATCCTTAACAAATGCTTCACCAGCAATGTCTTCACAAATAGCTCGCACTGAAGGGTTTGTCAGAGGATTACTGAGTGAGCCCTGGGGCAAACAACATGAATAGAGATAGTTTATAGAATATACATTCTGAGTTGTGTAATTAAAGTACCACGCAGTTTAGGTCATTGAGGTTTATCCCTGTTTATAGTCCCATCTGCAACAGTAGTCTTGGTTTGTTTCCACTCCTTATACATGAATCTATAGGTAAAGAGCACAGAGCTCAGGCTCCACATATTTGAGCCATGCAGCCCCAGCACAGTGCTGTATAGGGCACAGCCAGCGCAAATACAAGCACAGCACAGTGTCATAAAACATACTGAAAGCACCATAGAGCCCAGGGAAGCACTGCAAACACCAGGGAGATGTGGTAAAACATACTGAGAATACAGCAAACCAGGGTAAACTCTGGGAAATGCACAGGATAACCATGGGAAATGCACAGTGTAACCATGGGAAATGCACAGGATAACCATGGGAAATGCACAGTGTAACCATGGGAAATGCACAGTGTAACCATGGGAAATGCACAGTGTAACCATGGGAAATGCACAGGATAACCATGGGAAATGAGGTGTAACCATAAGAAATGCAGAGGATAACCATGGGAAATGCAGTGTAACCATAAGAAATGCAGAGGATAACCATGGGAAATGCAGAGGATAACCATGGGAAATGCAGAGGATAACCATGAGAAATGCATTCAGGTAAAACTGTAAAATGACAATGCAAATGTAGTGTGGCAAGCTTTTATAAGAGCAGTCCTGTATGGTTTTAAGGAAATCGTTTTATGAGCTGTTTTCTTTTTTTCTCCTGTAACCATTGTAATATAAAAATGAAATACATGTTGTCATTCCTTGGAAATCGGTCGTCTGTGTAATTTACAAAATGCATTTTACAAATGTGTAACACCAACCAATAAAACATTAATCATATATATTAACACCCTCACACACAGGCTATTGATCTGGATTCAACATCAGCAATGAGGTCCCGGCAATAATTCATATACACGTCATATCCTCTCATGCCAGAGTCAATGGCAGTCTTACAATTGCCCTAAATGGATCTGGGAATCATTTGGTAAACTTAGCAAACCACTTGAAAAGTCCGCTCCATTTGCACGGATTTTATATAGGACTCCATGCCAGTTCTTCCCAGTCTCTCGGCTTAGTGTGTGTGAGTGAAGCGAGGCTCTTGTTGTTTACAGCGTTGACTCGACTGATCAGCAGAGACAGACATCGAGGCAGGATTTAACACGGGCACAAGCTGGTGTTGCAGAGACCCATGCAAGACATGTAAAGCGCTCATTCTACTAGAATATCTCGGATTTTCTCCACAATTGCAGCTTTTTACTGAAACTGTCGGATTTACTAGTACATACATACACCATTCTGGAACACGTTCCCAGGAAAAACAAGGGAACTGTTAGGCGAAGGAGACCGACCGGGCAAAGCCAGCCAGCGAGCGAGAAGGGGATGCAGCTGACGAACCATTTTCGTGCTGCTGCTGCTAGTGGCGCATATTTTGGAAAAAGCACCACTGCTGCTAGAAACCGAGGCTAAGCGAAGAAAGAGAGTTTGCATGTTTTCATTCATTTTAGAAATTCCAGTTTTCATTCAATACGCGCCGAGTCTGCATTCGGATTTCAAGTGTTTGTTTGTAGTTGTTGTTGTTTTTTTACACATTTGCAGAATTCCGTTTTTTACGCACCGGGAGATACCCGCTGGGGTTTGGTTTTGTTTGTAATATATGGTGTGTGTTTCCCCCCTGCGCTCTCCCAAATGGAGGTCGAAGACAGACACTGTTACCAGCGGGACGGTTGCGGCACTTCGTGTTCTGAGCGAGACTTCACAACGTCTTCATATAATTGGCAAGCCTAACGAAATATTTCCGTTTTTTTTTTTTTTTCATCATTTATTTATTTATTTATTTTTTTGAGGGGAACACTTATTGAAACATTAAACAGTCGAGTACGAGGAAGCAACGCTCTCTGTCTCGATTAAGTTTTTGTTTTTCCTGTTAAACAAACCGATGAATATTTCTTTTTTTTTTTTGTTTGTTTTTTTGTTTACCTCGAAGGAATACGTTTGTGGGGGGGTTTCTTGGGGTGGGGAGGAGGACAGTAACATTTGTTTTCATTCAGATAATTTTTGGATTAATAAGAGGAATGACTTCTGGATCCGGACGTGAGCCCTTGACCTTATTTTGGGGTCTTTTGCTGTCAGTCTGTGTGATGTGTCTGTGGCCCGCTAATGGAGAAAGTAAGTATATCATGTTGATTATCACAGCAGTGGAGTGTGTGTGTGTGTGTGTGTATATATATATAATTTAGGAGTAGTTTATGTGGTAGACTGCCTGCAATTAAACTTGTTGTGTTGTTTAACCAGATTAGTTTAGTAAATGACCCATTCTCTTGCAGTGTGTTCACAGGAGTCACACTCAGGCAAGCCCGTGTGTAGCTTCTCTGTTTGCAAATTGACGCACGTTTCTTTTAAATAGACGTTATATTAGGATAATAGATTACACAATGTAGATAATTATGTTGATATATTACTTGGCGACTGCTATTGTAATTTAGTGCACGGCGTTAGCTGTTCCAGTTCTGTAACAATTCTGCTTGCGACTATTATAATTGTTTTGTAGTTACTGGGCTGCAGTATTCTTTACACTTCTAGTATAGTTGCACGGTTTATGGGGTGAAATAATACTACGAATTACCTCGAAACAAGATAATAATTTGACGGAATTGTTTTCTTTTTTTTGTTTTTACTCGTAACTAGGTTTTAAGGCTTTCAGTGTGCGTGCTTTTGTTACTACCGAGCTAGTTAGTAGTATTGACGCGGACACAAACTTTCTATTGATTCATATCACATGGAAACCGCTTAACTTTCCTTTTCTGTTTTTATTAATTAATATATATTTAATGACCCCAGCATTTTGTACAGCACGGAATTGTATGACGTTTCCCTGTACAAATACACAAAACAAAGATCAACAAATACAATGTTAAAACCGTCCATCCATTTTATTTGCTGTAGCGGTGCAGAATTTAAAGCGGGTTTGTTTTAAAGGGAAATGTGTGTACAGTAATATATACAGTATGGAGTGTTAAACCAGAGCACAGCCCAGCGCTTGAAGCAGTGCCCACCCAGCACAGCACGTTATCGGGGTGGCTGCCTCATGACTCCACTGCAGTCGACAATCGGTGTGCAATACGCAATGTTATGATGCAGTTACGACGAAAATGTAATTTAGAAAATGTTTTTAAAAAAGTGTCTTGGGAGGGAAGCTCCTGTATTTGTAGTCGATGCATTCGGTTTGTGCGATTCTACTGTAAATGTGAGTGCAGAGATTTACACTGCACTGCGCTCGCCAGAAAAACAGCGTTACCCGAGGTTTGCTGCTACGGTTGGTCCGGCCATTTGTGGAAATGTTAATGCCACTATTTTTTCTTGTTATTATTTGTTTAAAGGTTTTGTTGGGTTTGAAGTTAGTTCTTATTCTCGGATCAGTTTGAGACGCACATGTAGAATAGTTTACACATCACGCTATTCAGCCAGGTAATCTTATCAGTTCAATACAGGATGATTGATACGAGCTGAAGCGCCAGCTATTGACTTTGTTATCTACAGCAAACGGATGTTTCTGTGTAAAGCTATTCAAACAAAAATAAACCTACATAATAGTAATGATATAATAGCACGCATTACTGAGCACACACACACACACACACAAACACACACACAAAACATGCAGCCAGTATTGTGGACAACTTTTAATGCAGCAGTCCAATAGTCCTTTAAAAAAAATATATGCACACCGTCCCATTTCAGAATGCTTGTGAGCTAATGTCCACGACAGTAGGACACGCTGCACTGTATTTATGGAGATTGTACTATAGGGCAGTACGTGCTGTGTCAGCTCTTTACAACCTCTAGCACATCGCGGGAGAAATGTTTCTGCAGACCCCGAATCTCGGCTTCTCTAGCGGGCTAGCAGCTAGACCAGGACACGGCCAGCGGCGGAGTGCCGCATTTCAGCCAGGTCCGCCTGAACACGTGCGCACCGCTGATAGAATTGCACCTTTAAATACAAATCTGACTGCAGAGTCACTACAGTAAGAACATTTCGATTTAGGCTAGGTCCGTGTACATTACAAAAATACATTTAAAAAAGCACCGAGGCGTGCTCTACTCGTTCGCATGTGTCCCGGTGTTGTGACGGTTTCTGCATCAATGCATTGATATCTATATCTACGGTGCACCCCCAAGTGAAACAAATTGGTTACCCGTGAGCGCCCTGGACAGATACGCTATGCTAATATAAACCAGTTAAGTTTGTAAAGTTCATTCATAAAGCCAGATAAAAATAGAATCGTACGTGGATTTATTTCCCCTTGTGTGTGTATTCTTTTTTTAGTGTTATTCTAATGCATTGGACACGAGTGATACAAGGATGATTATTAGCTATATTAACGTAGACCCACGGCTGTATTGTAATACAGTACTTTGTAACCGCTTCAAAATTAATTAATAAATATACGCAACACTTTCACGACAATAAGCACAGATGCTAAATTATTGCATCGTCATAACAGCAGGACACAGAGAGCTGGCCGTGTCCTGAACTTTTTTTTTAAAGGTCTTGAAGGAGCTAAATCACTTTTTTAAGATGTTAAATGTTGTGGGGTGTTTTGTAATCGCAGTCATTTGTAAGAGCTGCAAACCGCAGGTAGAGAGGAAATGTTCGCATCTCGCATAGCTTTCCCGATTTACAATGCAAAAACGATTGACCGGAATGTACACTAGCAGGCTAACGCAAGCCGTCAGAGTGTCTTTATTCTTTTACAAAATGCCGTGTTTGACTGAGGAAAACACTAATAGAATAGTAAACATGTCTTTAAAAAAAAAACCGTATTGTTGGCACTCAATGGATTGACTTTGAGACCATAATGACTTTGTTTTGTATTCATTTTAGCACAAAACGAACATGCTTTTGTATTACTGAATCCTGTGTTCTTTTGTAATACAATTACAGCAACGCTTGAGTTAATTAGACAACACAGGCTGTGATGCTCATCTTATCAGTTATTAAACACAACACCTGCTTGTTTTCTTCTGTCTAACAACACTCCTTATTTTCCACGTGTTCTGTAGAGTACACAAGCCCTGTACCCAAGACGGTGTGCGTGCCCGCTTATAACCCAAACATTTGCTTTTCATGATCTTCATGAATGTTTTGCAAGTGTGTGTGTGTGTGTGTGTGTGTGTGTGTGTGTGTGTGTGTGTGTATATATATAATATATGTATATATATGTATGTATGTGTTAATCTCTTTGCTGTATACGTTGATTCACATGCTGCCTTCATTATTAAATACATTTACAGGCTGTTCCGCATTCATCTAGGATGCCTATAAAAAGGAAACGGGCTAATTCCATTTAATGTACACTGGGGGGGGGGGGATCTATAAAGCCTAAGTGATGCCAGAGCTCAAACTTGCTAACAAAACAAACTAACCCCCCCTTCTCCAGGCTGGTACTGTTGTGTAGCTTGCTCTGACCCAGAAAGAGACATTTCAACAAACCTCAATTGTTAGAACCCTTGATAACATTGCTTTTATGCCATCTGGTCCACTAGAAAAGTGATTGAACGTTTCTGCTTCGGGGCGGGTCCTTCGCTCTGTTACTGAGGGCTTGATGTGCCTCTGCAGTCCAGTGCTTTGCTAGTTTGTAACCCTTTGAAGTTTCCAGTGCATTCAATAAACACACACAGTCTACAAGTACCAGAGCTGCCCTGCGTTGGCAAGCAGGAGTGCTGTATTCCCATAAGAGGACCAGTTTGTGATTCCCTTAACTTGTAACGCCACAGAATGTCATGCTTTTATGCAGTAATAATTTAAGGGTTTTATAAGTTTACTGCTGAAACAGTGTTTTTTGTTGCTTTACATTAATCCTGCATTGGAATGTTTCATGTGTTTATTGCTTGGTTGCATGATTCCAGAACGCTGGAGATTGGATAATTCCATACCTGTATGATGTGATCGGGATATGACCCCCCCCCCTTTTCTTTCTTGGCTGTAGAGGAATAGTAATGGCAAATCTGTATCTTTAGATACAATGCAGTGCAAATAAGGAACATTATTCCAATTAACAATAAATCAATCCATGTATATACATTTAAAATAAGTGTGTCCAGTCATTTCACATTAGAGGGGCATCTTGTTTTTACCCGTCTTCGGTATGAGTTCTGTTCTTATTTGTACCGAAATGCTCGTTAAAGATGTTGGTTTTTATTTACACAATGCAATGTTCATTTCATGGGGTGGGGAAGGTGTCAACAGTTTTGTTTAGATTTCTGGGTAGAAATGGACACGTTGCACCCAGGTGATTGAGCATTTGCATCACGTCTTTGAGGGGAACAAAACAAAGCTGTTAATTTAAAACAAGTTGTGTGCAATAAACAGCAGTATGAGAGCTTGTACTACCCCGTGCTTTAAATAGAACCATTGGACAGAGGGAGTGCAGAGAGCGAAGGAGGCCAGCTCTTTCTAGAAAGAGTCCGTTTGGATTGTCTGGGACTCCAAAGACTAATTCTTTCTTTGGCTGAGGACTGAGGTGTTGGAGGGGTGTACCAATAACCACAGCCACTTGAATTGATCCGCTTCCTTTCACAAGTAGACCAAGCCTCCAGCCTTTCTGCAGGCAACACATTGAAAACACAGTGAAACATTGTGTCCGACCAAACAAAAACAAGCCAATTCATTGATTTATACTTTTTCGTTGACCACGGGTGCAATGAGCAATGGCAATAACATGCAGAGAAGTGACAGAATTCCCACGTTTACAGTGTTTACAAGTTTATTTAATAAAATGCCCTGATGAAAATGGTTTAAAGAACAGCAGTGAATGAATCAATTACAGTCTACAGTACTGTACAACTCGTGTAGGTAGATTGCAATAAGAATTAATAAGTGTTATTTTTACAAAAACAAACCACAAACTCTGCTCACACTGTTGACTGTACTTTTCGCTACTGGCTTGTACTGCCCAATTTGACGGCTTAAATAGCAAAAGTTAACACACGTCCATTATACAGAATTAACTGGGTGAACAAAACCAATAACAAACAACTTAGTTTCACACAGAAATCAAACCTCGTTGATTTGTTTTGCATGCAAAAACACCCGCTTTGAAAGTTCTGCTGACAAGCTGGTTATCCCGAATAACCTGAGCTTTAAATCCAGTGGGATGAGAGCTCATTTTTTGCTTCTCACTCGTTATGAACTGACACTGTAAGCAGCTGCACTTGGTAGTTGCGAATGAAGGAATGAACCATCCGTTTCCAGTCAGAGGTCAGTCATGTGGAACGACAGTGTCGTGTTATCCACTAGTCTTTTTAATAGTTTGTATCCCTTCGGTACCGAAAGTGAGTGTCGGGTTACGAGTAAAGCGTGGTGTCGAAGTAAAAAATGAGAAGTTGCAGGATGGTATATATTTTATATGAAGAAAATTCGGGAACAAGACCGCGTGTGGAATTAAGTGAAGGAGTCGAGTTCTCCACCCGTCTCGTGAACCCAGGCTGACCCTATAGAGATATATATATATTTTTTTTTTTTGTAGTATTTTAGGCTGATCCTATTTATGTGGTATTGCCAACCCATCTCTATTCACATGTTTCAGTAGCTAATGAATTGTATTCACATAAGCAATTTACAAGAAAGAAAATTACAGTCTCTCTTAAACATTGGTTCAGCAGTACTGTATGAGAGCACAACAAAAGCTCCATCGGACATTGTGTGTGCGTGCGTGTGCGTGTGTGTGGTATGACGTTCATACCTGGAGTGCTTCACATTGTTTTTTATAAGTAAATAATCCGAGCATTTGTTTGTTCATCCTCTTTCTTATCTTCAGTAAATAGATTGACTGGCAGGAGGCCAGGGTTGTGAGCCCCGTTCACTGCAGATGACAGTGATATAAAATGACATTTCAAATGAACTGCTTGCGAGAAGCTTGAGTGGAGCCTGCAAGTTACCATGCAGGGACTCGGCCAGCGTGAGGCAGCAGCAGGAGTCCTGCAGAGCAGTGCAGAGGCTTTCACACAGCAGGGAGGGCACAATAATAAGAATAACAGCAACTGCAGACAAGCGTTTAGAAAGGAAAGCAGGCGTCTCGTGATCGAAGAATTAACGCTCCCTTCCGACACGGCAGGCTGGCAGTTACTGCAATGAGGGCTGTGAAGTAGGCAAGCTGTGTTGCACCCACAGTGAGTGTGTGAGCTGGAGAGAGGAGAGACAGTGATAGACTGACAGAGCGATCTTAGTCACCAGTGTGCTCGTGAGCAGAGAGGAGAGAAATCGTGTCGCTGCTACAGTATCCAGGCTCATTTGCGAGTCTGTTACTGCAAACCTGCATCATTCATATTGTCATGGTTTTAACAGGGCGTACAAAGCCGTTATGCTGATGGGCAGTGTCAGTGTTCTGCCTGGGAGTGGATGAGAGATCATTAAACGGGTTGGGGTGTGTGCAGGTTTTATATCTGAGACTAGCTGGCTCTGGTGATAGCTGAGCATGAGGAGGGTGTGCAATAAAGGGATCATGAGCCCCTGGTGCTTGTGCAGCTGAAAGGTAGCAGGCTGAGTGACAAGCCACTTCTGTACATTTTTCAGCAGGGATTGGTGTTTTCACTCTGACCCTGAGTGTCAGGAGTTGAGAAAAACAACTGCTGTGGTTCATCCCAGGGACTTTGTGATGTGGGTTACCTCAGCTTTAAAAGAGTCCAACCGTTCGAAATGCACCTATAGTTACATTTACAAGAAGAATACATGCATGGATGCATACGTTCGTACCCATAACCCACGTATATCAATTGAGTAACAAAAATATGAACCCTTCAACAATTCTGTCTCTCTCTATGTCTGCACCAGAAGCTTTTCCTACTGTTTCACTTCAGAGGTACTGAGACTGGAAGCAGAATAGACTGGCTAGGTTTAGATGAGGGTTAAGTAAGTACAGTACAGCATTTCTTATAAAAGTTTCCCATAATAAAAGCATAGCAAAGTGTAATAAAGCACAGTGAAAGCATAGGTAAGCATTGTAAAGAACAGGGAGATAGTGTATGATAAAGCTAATTAATAAACACAGCAAACCAGGGTAAACTATGGACAAATGCATTATATAAGCATGGGCAAACTTCCAGAACGCTGTGGTAAACTTTTATAAGGGATACTGTATAGGGCTGAGTTTGCACACCCTTCCCATAGATGTTCTTAAAGACCTGTTGCTTGGGACTGGGGGGGCGGGGGGCTGACCTTTGTCAGGAGCTGGGCTGAGGTGACCTTTGATATATACTGGCAACGTGTCGGGCAACGCTGCTCTACCAGTGAGCAGGAAAGCTGCAGCTGAAGCTGCAGAGAGTCAATGCACCAGTAAAGTTTCATTAAGCTGACACACAGTCAGCGCACCAGGTTCAAGAAGCTGCACACAGTCAGCGCACCAGGTTCAAGAAGCTGCACACAGTCAGCGCACCAGGTTCAAGAAGCTGCACACAGTCAGCGCACCAGGTTCAAGAAGCTGCACACAGTCAGCGCGCCAGGTTCAAGAAGCTGTACAGAGTCAGCGCGCCAGGTTCAAGAAGCTGTACAGAGTCAGCGCGCCAGGTTCAAGAAGCTGTACAGAGTCAGCGCGCCAGGTTCAAGAAGCTGTACAGAGTCAGCGCGCCAGGTTCAAGAAGCTGCACACAGTCAGCGCGCCAGGTTCAAGAAGCTGCACACAGTCAGCGCACCAGGTTCAAGAAGCTGTACAGAGTCAGCGCGCCAGGTTCAAGAAGCTGTACAGAGTCAGCGCGCCAGGTTCAAGAAGCTGTACAGAGTCAGCGCGCCAGTTTCAAGAAGCTGCACAGAGTCAGCGCGCCAGTTTCAAGAAGCTGCACAGAGTCAGCGCGCCAGGTTCAAGAAGCTGCACACAGTCAGCGCGCCAGTTTCAAGAAGCTGTACAGAGTCAGCGCGCCAGCACAGTGTTCATGTGCTCCGAGAGCAGCGTACAAGCACAGCACTCGCTGAATCCCACTGGAATGATCAGTCACACAAACACAACATTTTCACTCTATACACTCGCCTTTCACACGCATGTAACATCGTAATGCTGAGTGTCTGGGAGCCAAACCAGCAAGGTTTGAAAGTTTTTTTTGGATGATTTATTATTGCATTCTGCACAAAATACGACCTCACTATCTTAGAAACAAATCACCTGATTTACTTCGAGCATCACTGCTTTCGACGTTGGTTTAAACATGTCATTGTTTAAGCCCTTGACTCTTAGTAAGGTCCAGGCAGCATGTGATACACACACGTAACCGGCTCATTTGGCAGTTAAAAGATCTTGACACACTGTATCCCCGTCCTTTGTACTTCCACTAGGGCTGCAATTAAAAGGCTGTGAGCTGCAGTGTATAAAATAGTTGGTTTATCTGTGATTTGCTGGTTTTGGGTGGGGGGTGCCAGGCAGACATTCACTAACATCTTGGCTTTTTGTTCAACATGTTGAGTGGTTGGATAACAGGAATAATAAGAGCCCTGCTTTAAAATAACCCCTTTCTTACCCCACCCCCTCCCTTCCTAGTCACGGGCATTCCTGAAATTCCTTAAAGGGTTAATGACAAAAGGAGAAAGAAATAGGAAATGGTTTTTGATCTGTGTTTAAGCTAGACCACCCCCATTCCCCACACGCATGCACGCACGCAAACAAACAAACCACTTTTATAGCACGCACAGATTTTTGTTTTTAGTTGTGTTGCTGGAAGGAGTAACTTTTTGAATAATCCCTTCCATTGCTTTACAGTGTCGTTCTGAGGTTGCAGGCAGAATGTGTGTTGAATGTTTATGGGCTGCTGTAGGTAAGAGGGTGGGTGGAGAGGCATTTACTGGTGAAGACTCTGAAGTAGGAATGTCTTCCCCCCCCCCCCCCCCCCCCCCAAGGGCCTGCTCAGGCAGGCTTGAGTATGAAGAGGTGACAAGGAGCAGCTGTACTGTACAGGAGCAGCGGCCCATCTCGCACATGAGCAGCTGTACTGTACAGGAGCAGCGGCCCATCTCGCACATGAGCAGCTGTACTGTACAGGAGCAGCGGCCCATCTCGCACATGAGCAGCTGTACTGTACAGGAGCAGCGGCCCATCTCGCATATGAGCAGCTGTACAGTGCAGGAGCAGCGGCCCCTCACACAGGAGCAGCTGTACTGTGCAGGAGCAGCGGCCCCTCTCACACAGGAGCAGCTGTACTGTACAGGAGCAGCGGCCCCTCACACAGGAGCAGCTGTACTGTACAGGAGCAGCGGCCCCTCACACAGGAGCAGCTGTACTGTACAGGAGCAGCGGCC
The DNA here is from genome assembly GCF_017654505.1 of Polyodon spathula. NCBI lineage: Eukaryota > Metazoa > Chordata > Actinopteri > Acipenseriformes > Polyodontidae > Polyodon > Polyodon spathula. Next base: position 34,834,308 of record NC_054552.1, on the reverse strand, counting down.
CCTCACACAGGAGCAGCTGTACTGTACAGGAGCAGCGGCCCCTCTCACACAGGAGCAGCTGTACTGTACAGGAGCAGCGGCCCCTCTCACACAGGAGCAGCTGTGCTGTACAGGAGCAGCTGTACTGTACAGGAGCAGCGGCCCCTCACACAGGAGCATCTGTACTGTACAGGAGCAGCGGCCCCTCACACAGGAGCAGCTGTACTGTACAGGAGCAGCGGCCCCTCACACAGGAGCAGCTGTACTGTACAGGAGCAGCGGCCCCTCTCGCACAGGAGCAGCTGTACTGTACAGGAGCAGCGGCCCCTCACACAGGAGCAGCTGTACTGTACAGGAGCAGCGGCCCCTCTCGCACAGGAGCAGCTGTACTGTACAGGAGCAGCGGCCCCTCACACAGGAGCAGCTGTACTGTACAGGAGCAGCAGCCACCATTGTTCTGCAGTGAAAGCTGTTTCACAGCAGCAGCTTATAAAGACTAGCTCTCCATTGAGACCTGTCTTGCTCAGGATCTTCTGATTTTGAAACCTGAAGATCTCCCTTTCTTGTGACTGGCTTTCTCTTAACCCATTAAGTACCAAATACAAAAAAAAAGAGCTGTAGTGTATTCCTGTAATTTAATAGTTACCATAAGAATATGACAAAAGGGAAAATTCAAATAACAGGTAGATTGCCATCTAAAAAGGCTCCAAAAGATTACAAAGTGAAGCCTGTCCGCAAATAGCATTTTACTGAGAAAGATTCTGCACGGCATTCAAATAAATACATTAACAAATCCGATAAATAGATGCAGCAGAATGTTGCCCTCCCTCCCTCATCATGGTGGGCTCTGCTGTGTGTTCTGTGTTTTTAATGCAGGGTGTGTGTGTGTATTAACAGTAAATGCAGAAACCCTGTGCAGTGCAGTAATAGCTAATCGGTGTCATAACTCTGTGACTTGAGAGCAAAGAGTTACTAAAGCCAAGCTGTTTGTGCTGCTGCAGCTCCTGCTGCTCTCAGGGTCGGGGTTTTGGAATCGTGGGCGTCGGGCTGTGACCAGTGCACACGCGTGTGTGTGTATGTCTGCGTGCGCGTGTGTTCGTGTGTGTGTGGTTTTGGTTGTGTCTTTAGTTATTGTACTATAGAGGATTAGCCTTTTATAAAATCAGGAATACTCGTCACAGCAAGGGGGGAGCAGTTGTGAAATATAATCTGTACTATGAAAGTATGTTTGTGTTACAACCTGATCCACTTCCTCCTTTGTGCCCTGAGGCCTTGCTACACAACATCCTAGTTTGCACCCTGCAGTACAGCACCTTATCTCCTGAACCTACAAGACTATAGCTTAAAATAATACCAGCTATTTTGGTCCTGGGGTGAATGTGCCCGGTACTTAAGAAAACAAAGTTATACAGTAACTGTGTCCTGTAGGAATATTTTTATACACGGCTCTGAATTCCAATCTCCCACAAAAATCTATTTTAAGAATGGCTCTCGCTTCCCCCAAGATCCCTGCACAGAATGGAGTTACTGTACAGTCTGCTGTCCAGTGTCCTTCACCCCCACTGCTCTGAGCGAAGGGATGGCTAAACGAGCCTGGCAGATATGAGTCCTTGCTGCTCACTGTGCGCTCCTGCAGGCTGGGGCCTGATTCTTGCAGTTATGATGTACAAAGAGTTCCACTTGCTGGGGGCAGGGGGGGTGAGCACTGCTTCAACTGTGTCTGTTAGCCACCTTGGTACTGTGTAGCCTGCAGCCTGTGGTGGATGTCTGTACTAGAGCCCCCTTGTAGTGTGTTGCCTGTGATGGCTGTATGTACTAGCGCCCCCTTGTAGTGTGTTGCCTGTGATGGCTGTATGTACCAGCACCCGCTGGTAGTGTGTTGTCTGTGATGGATGTCTGTACTGACGCCCCGCCCCCTCTCTTCCTCTCCCCCCTCCAGTCTGTGGCCCGAGCATTGACATCCGGAACGACATCCATGAGCTGAAGCGCCTGGAGAACTGCACGGTGATCGAGGGCTACCTGCAGATCCTGCTCATCTCCACGGCCAAGGCTGAGGACTTCCGGGGGCTGCGCTTCCCCAAGCTGACCCTCATCACTGACTACCTGCTGCTGTTCCGCGTCTCGGGGCTGGAGAGCCTGCGGGACCTCTTCCCCAACCTGACCGTGATCCGCGGCCGCATCCTCTTCTACAACTATGCCCTGGTCATCTTCGAGATGACCAACCTGAAGGACATCGGCCTCTACAACCTGCGCAACATCACCCGGGGCGCCATCCGCATCGAGAAGAACCCCGACCTGTGCTACCTGGATACAGTGGACTGGTCCCTCATCCTGGATGCCGACTACAACAACTACATCTCCGGGAACAAGCAGAGCAAGGAGTGTGGGGACGTGTGCCCCGGCATCATGGAGGACAACCCGCTGTGCACCAAGACCAACTTCAACAACAACTACAACTACCGCTGCTGGACCTCCAACCACTGCCAGAAAGGTGAGTGCCGGGGCTCTGCCCCAACCAGCTGTCAGGGGGGGCGGGCTGAGCAGAGCAAGAGCCAGGGGAGCAGCAGCACCAGTCTGCTGCGATTCATTGAGAAACTGGGCGATGTTTATGATGCACTTGCACGTGTCCTGCAGGTGCACACCATCACGCTTTACTGTCTTTATGCTGGTTAGCTTGTTGAAGTACAGGAAGAAATTATAAATGAAAAACTGTGCCTCTGTGTCTAAGGTGTTTCAGGGAGCGGGAATGAAATGATGTGGCCTCCTCAACATGAAGCCCCTTTCAGTAGAGCCTCCCTGATATTTAGCATTGCCGCAGTGACTGTAGTGCTGTGTGGCACATGCTCCTGTCTGCTTGTCTTGAGAGCAGAAAGTTAACCCGAGTGACAATGCCAGCCAGGAGCTCCGTTGCTTGGAAGCTGCTAGCAGTCTAGCATGGTGTCTGATGGTGCCTTAACTGGCACAGGTTGGAATTGTTTACGCCTTTTTGCATGTGTAATAAATCTTTTAAATGTACTGCTGACACAGAAGATTCATAATGCACTAATGTAATCCCCCCATAAAAACTCCCGACAACTGCATCATGTTGCACAAAATAAATCCCAATCACAACACAACAGCGTTGCACCATAACAGAGTGGAACCAAACGGTCAAAACACTCTGTTGCTAGGTGAATTTTATTTAAAGCAACGCTTCGGGCAGTACAATAATGTGTCATGTTTGGGTGCTCAGGGGTGCTTGTATGTATGGTGCCACCTCCAATAACACGCAGTGCTTAGTCTCGCTTTCTATACCAAATTAAATGACAATAAACCGCCAAGCTGTTTAAGTGCATGTTTGTAATATCAGTAAACTGAAGATTTTGAGGCGAGTCTTGTTACTGCTACAGATACAGCCTGGATGACTCTTACTGTTCACATAAGAGAGCTGTTTGTTTTATTTCTGCTGTTCCTGCAGACAGACCCCTTTGAGAAGCAGGGGGGCTGGAGACGGGCTTGGCTTCTGCATGCCTCTCAGAGGCTGATCCTGCGTGAGTCGCCGGGCTGCAGGCTGAGCCTCGCTGTACTCCCCGGCACAGTGCTATGGGAATGGGAATGGCGGGAACTGTCTGAACTCCTTTGTGTTTCCTCTACATGAATTACAGCAGGGCTGGCGGTGGCAATTTTGAATAGAAACATTTGAGGACTTGAATGTCTTTATCAGTTGATAAGGAAACGTGTGGTTTATCGATGTAGGTGGTGTGTTTTTGTAGTTAAGCATCCACTTCTTTGAAATAAGGTGCAGCATTGCTGAGAACAGGAAACGCTAGAGCTTTATATAATGAGCCAAAGCAGTTTATACAGTGCGCCCAACTCGGTGACACAGACAGGCAGAGATAAACAGGAGGAAGAGACAGCCAGATGGAGTTAAAGCTACACATTTCCATGATTTCTCTCTCTGTCGCTCTGTGCGTCCTCCTTGCTTTGTTTTCTGGGTTGTTTGTATACATCACTCAGCAGCATCTTGGCAGGGGACATTTGTTTTCCAGATGCGGGACTGGGGCTGCTGTCCAGGTGCTCTGTTTTGCGTGCAGAGTCCCAGTGTGCGGTGGCCCCTGTGTGAGACAGTCAGTCTCTGCCTTCAGATAACAAGGAGGTGGGAGCTGCTCTCAAACCTGAGAGGTGTTGCTGTTAAGTGGTTCACAGATTGCGGGAGAGGCAGCAGAATGTAAATAAAGAACAGTAATAAAACCAACCCAAGTCATGACTGCACAGTTCAGTGCAGGCCAGTCTAATCTGACTGTATTGTGGGGTTTCAGTGCAGGTCAGGCTAATCTGAGGGCTGGTTTATCGGCAGACTTGCAGGCTCTGTTTGAAGGACAAATGCTCTAGCAGTGTGTTGTATTTTTTTCAGATAATTGCCTTGTTTTTCTTGAACACAGATGTTTCTTGAAGGGCGCTCGTGGTTTGCTGTCGTGTTTTCCGTTGTCTTTCACAAATTACTTGGCCAGGAGTCCCCGCCTTGCACTTTGGGGTAAATGTTTGATTTGGGTGGCCGTTACATCACTTCATGAAACCACTGTTGTTTTTGCAACAGCAGTAACGTTGTTTCCATTTGTTCACATTGCTTTTAACCCTGTGGGACTGCAGGGATGGAAATAAGACTCCTATTGCATAGCAGTTTGATCCATTCCTGTTTTTCAATTAGTTTAATAAGACACACCTGGTCTTGGTATCTACACACTGTGGCTGAATCAGACTCAAAGTAAAACCAGGAATGGGTGTCTTATTTCCATCCCTGGACTCCGAGTAAGGGTCTGAATGCACACACTGTAGTCAAATAGATTTACAAACTGTAGAGGGTTAATTCTGGTGATGGTTTACAGTAGCAGTGTATTAGTGGAATGCAAGGTAGTTCATTATCTTTTTTTTAACATTTTTTTTACATTTATTTATTTTTTTAAAATTGCCTGTGAGAGGACTGACTGAAACCCTGTAAGGTCCTGGCTGGGTCTGGGTGGAGGGAACAGGTCTGGGTGGAAGGTTAGTGTTAGGGTCTGGGTGGAAGGTTGGGGTCTGGGTGGAGGGAACGGGTCTGGGTGGAAGGTTAATGTTAGGGTCTGGGTGGAGGGAACGGGTCTGGGTGGAAGGTTAGTGTTAGGGTCTGGGTGGAGGGAACAGGTCTGGGTGGAAGGTTAGTGTTAGGGTCTGGGTGGAGGGAACAGGTCTGGGTGGAAGGTTAGTGTTAGGGTCTGGGTGGAAGGTTGGGGTCTGGGTGGAGGGAACGGGTCTTGGTGGAAGGTTAGGGTTAGGGTCTGGGTGGAGGGAACGGGTCTGGGTGGAAGGTTAGGGTCTGGGTGGAAGGTTAGGGTTAGGGTCTGTGTGGAGGGAACGGGTCTGGGTGGAAGGTTAGGGTTAGGGTCTGTGTGGAGGGAACGGGTCTGGGTGGAAGGTTAATGTTAGGGTCTGGGTGGAGGGAATGGGTCTGGGTGGAGGGAACAGGTCTGGGTATGGAGGGAGTAGGTCTGGGTGGACGTAGAGGGAGGCAGCGGCCGGTCTTTCATCTTGCAGGGGATTTGTTTCGAAGCCTCACAGAGGCCTGGCCCCTGAGTGGGGAAGGGGGCTGAGCGAAAATGTCACAAAGTGTACAAACAGAAAGGATTGTGTGCAAATATCAGAAGCAAGGAGCGCATGTACTTACTGCCCTAACCCCCTCCCCCCTCTCTCAATTCATGTACTCACTACCCCAGCCCCCTCCCCCCCCCTCTCAATTCATGTACTCTGGTCATCCTGTACCCCCCTCACTCCAGTGACTTGTTTACTCTGAGTTGCAGGTCTGAGGTGCTGCTGTCTGGTGTGTGTATCAGGCCTGTTGCTTGTGACTCTGTCCCCACGCAGTGCTGCTGGCGTGGCATGGCTTGAATATCCCCCACGGGTCTGCCTGTTCCAGACAGGCATGTGTTTCACCCACCAGGCCAGTGCAGGCCTGCTAATCAACACAGGGGTCAGGTTCATTTCAGGGAGGGGAGGAGCTGTTGAAGCCTTGATCTGGCCTTGAATTGATCGATCTGCTTAAGGAGAATGCAAGAACATCCCGGAGATGCTAGACACGGGAACATGAACACAGAATAATAATTAGAATAGTTACAAGAACCAAAAAAAAATCAGCGTGAGAAACACTTGGACTAGAAAGAGAATCAAAGGGTAACAGTGACTCTTTGTGTTATACCTGTGGCGAATCTTAATGATTCAAAGATGCATTACTTTTCTCTTCTAACAGAAACACATGCCAGCCTCCCGTTTCCTGTAAACAATCTATTGTTACTTGTGTACTTGCTGTGAATCTGCGTGGCCCGGGGCGGAGGGACCAGTACAGTGTGTATGTGTGTACGTGCCTGCAGAAACACTTGGCTCCACGCTGTTCATAAAAAGCATTACAGGAGGGTAGAGCAGGAGAGGGGAGGGCTGTCCCTTTTAAGTGGGCATATAATTAGGCAGGAATTCCAACTGGCTTAGTCATAGCTGCGTGGAGCGGATAAAGGGAAAACCGCAGGGTCGGCCATTAGAGACTGACTCTATCATTCCCAAAGAATGTGTGTGAGTAAAAGAAAAGAGAAGAGGGGAGGGGGTGCGTGGAGCAGGCAAGTTCTTGTGGCGTGGTGGCTGTTTGTTTAACCAACATTCTTCAGCTCCTGAGCTGAGTCACAGCAGGCAGCTGGTGTGCTCCGTTTTGATTAAAAAATAAAAGAATAAAAATACTAACAGGGAGTGGAGTGGCACAGGAAAGAACAGAAAGTCCTGTCTATTGTCCTGCGCCTTTGTTTTGGAGAGAGCAGAACAGGTTTCCCTCAGGGCACATGCTCTCACTCTGTTTAGCACCTTGTGAGCAGCAATGGTGATGCGCAGTGGTGACACGCAGTACTGCACGCTGGCTTTGGATAAGCGTTAGAGGTGGCGTCTCCTGGCAGTAAGGATATTCATGCAGAACTTCAAACACTCCAGAGCTGAGCTGCGAAACGTACTGGTCTAGTAGTAGTAGTAGTCCTAGCAGTAATAGCTGAAAAGCGAATGAACAAAACTACTCGTTAATTTTCTACTCAAAGCCTGGCCCCTGTCCCTGCCCCTCCCCAAGCATGGCTTCTCCAGCCATGGCTGACAGAGGTCTTATAGCATACGCAGCAGTGTGTGTGCGCGTGTGCGTGAGTGTGTGTGTCTGACTCCAGCTTGCTTGTCTCAGTCAAAAAGAGAAAAATATTCTGGCCTTGTATACCAGCCTGTTGTTTTCAAACAAGGGCTTAAGCGTTCCTGCCACTAGCTGAAACACAAGCAGTCCGTGGGCTGAGGCTGGAGGCAGGGCTCCCCGCAGCCCCTCCGACTGCAGAGAAAGGGAATGATCCGCTGCAGACTGGGATTGAGCTCTCCTGGCTTTTATATAAAGGGAGGTGGGGGGGGGGGGGGGGGGGTGTAATGAATGTCTCAGTGTTGTTTTTGTAGGACAAAGTGCTTTTCGTTGCATTTACAGACGAGCGAGGGAGGAAGAGGGAGTCCATATAATACGCTTTTGTAAAGCAATGCCGTCTTTTATTATTATTTGTTTAAAGTGATTATTCTGCAAGGTGCTGCTTCTGATACTGTTGCCCCCTGAATTGTGTGTGTGTGTGTGTGTGTGTGTGTGTGTTTATTTATTTATGAATGGCCTGTATTTAAAACAGGAAAGTCACTCGTTGTAGGGAAACAGAACATTTCCTGAGCTCCTCGTAGCCTGTGACTGAGTCACTGTGATTAGAGGGGGCTGCGCTAATTGTTTCCTCTCTCGTTTAGTGGCTCATTGAGAGAGTCAGTACAGGGCCTGGGCTGCTACGGTTCAGTAGAGCGCAGTGCATCAGTCGGAGCAGGTTGACACTGTGAACCCCCAGTCTGTGTGCCTGTGCACTGGAGAGCAGGAGCAGGCAGAGACACTATGAACCCCCAGTCTATGTGCCTGTGCACTGCAGAGCAGGAACAGGCAGGTTGACACTGTGAACCCCCAGTCTGTGTGCCTGTGCACTGGAGAGCAGGAGCAGGCAGAGACACTGTGAACCCCCAGTCTGTGTGCCTGTGCACTGGAGAGCAGGAGCAGGCAGAGACACTGTGAACCCCCAGTCTGTGTGCCTGTGCACTGCAGAGCAGGAGCAGGCAGAGACACTGTGAACCCCCAGTCTGTGTGCCTGTGCACTGGAGAGCAGGAGCAGGCAGAGACACTGTGAACCCCCAGTCTATGTGCCTGTGCACTGCAGAGCAGGAACAGGCAGAGACACTGTGAACCCCCAGTCTGTGTGCCTGTGCACTGCAGAGCAGGAGCAGGCAGAGACACTGTGAACCCCCAGTCTGTGTGCCTGTGCACTGCAGAGCAGGAGCAGGCAGAGACACTGTGAACCCCCAGTCTGTGTGCCTGTGCACTGCAGAGCAGGAGCAGGCAGAGACACTGTGAACCCCCAGTCTGTGTGCCTGTGCACTACAGAGCAGGAGCAGGCAGAGACACTGTGAACCCCCAGTCTGTGTGCCTGTGCACTGCAGAGCAGGAGCAGGCAGAGACACTGTGAACCCCCAGTCTGTGTGCCTGTGCACTGCAGAGCAGGAGCAGGCAGAGACACTGTGAACCCCCAGTCTGTGTGCCTGTGCACTGCAGAGCAGGAGCAGGCAGAGACACTGTGAACCCCCAGTCTGTGTGCCTGTGCACTGCAGAGCAGGAGCAGGCAGAGACACTGTGAACCCCCAGTCTGTGTGCCTGTGCACTGCAGAGCAGGAGCAGGCAGAGACACTGTGAACCCCCAGTCTGTGTGCCTGTGCACTGCAGAGCAGGAGCAGGCAGAGACACTGTGAACCCCCAGTCTGTGTGCCTGTGCACTGCAGAGCAGGAACAGGCAGAGACACTGTGAACCCCCAGTCTGTGTGCCTGTGCACTGCAGAGCAGGAGCAGGCAGAGACACTGTGAACCCCCAGTCTGTGTGCCTGTGCACTGCAGAGCAGGAACAGGCAGAGACACTGTGAACCCCCAGTCTGTGTGCCTGTGCACTGCAGAGCAGGAACAGGTAGACACTGTGAACCCCCAGTCTGTATAGTTTTAGACATGACCAAAGCTGTTTATATCCTGTTTTCCTGGGACAATTTAGCACTGTCCCAAATACTGCTTTCCCGACAGCAATAAATGGTCTTGGATCTGAACTGTGAAAAACAAACAAAAGGCAAGCAAAGACTGCTGCCTGCGTCAGAGCAGTGAACGAAAGAATGAGAGGAAGTGAGCACTAATGTATTCCCGTCCTTCTGCCCAGTCCCACAAAGATTGCTTTTGTTTGTAGCTACCGTGATAAGATTTCTAGGTCTGCTACAGTGTGTGCTGCTCTACCTCCATGGTGAGGTCATGTTTTACACACTTTCTAGAAAGTTTACTTGTTGGGATACTTTTTTTTTTTTCTTTTTTCGCCAGCCTGAAGCAAATATTTTTGACCACAGTACTGGCGCTTTGATTTTCCAAACTGCAAACATAGCTGTAGTTAAAAGTATAAAATAAAAGAAAAGCCAGCTAAAATGTCTCGCCAGTTGTTGCTCCTAAATATAACCGTTCTTTAGAATTGCAGTTATTTAGTTTGTTACTCAAACGTGCAAAAATAAAAGCGTAGAAATAAGCTAGAAGACTAGCAAATACAAAGCGTCTTTAAAATGTACTTCGTGGAAGATCTATGGAGAGACCCACACGAGTGAGAGAGTGCAGTATTCCAGCACTGTTGGGGTTAAGGTTTATGTGTTAATTTGTATGTGTGTTTGAAACATGAAAGGGGATCATCAAATTACAAAGGAACTCAAGCACTTGCTGGGCTAATTGAAATGGCTGGTACACACACACACACACACACACACACACACACACACTCACTCTCCCCATTAACCCTTTGTTGGCAGGAAGGCAGCTCGGCTCCGAGGGGAGAACTCGACTCTGTTTGAACTGTCATCCGAGCCAGTGGCTATGAAAGGCCAGTAATATCCATTCTCCAGCCTTCTCGCTGTGATCTGAGGTGCTCTGACCACAGAAACAATGCAGCAGAGAATGAGAGAAACGGGACGGACTTTAATGTTTTTCAGCTGTTGTAGTTCACGTAATAAAAAAAACAAGAAAACAATAAAAACCCCAAGCTGACACGTTGCCTTCTCGTCCGCACAGCCACCGTCAAGCTCCTCTCTTCTCCTTTCAGTAAACCTTTTTCAGAATGATTTATCTGACCACAAGATAGGGACTGCAGCACTCACAGCAGCTGGAAACACATGCTGTGCAGAACAGCAGTGTGCTCAGCTGCTGCACAAACCTGAACGAGAAAGAAGCTTGTAGGATGTTTTGAAGAGGAGGTGGGCCTGTCTTCCTCCTGTTTCCGAGCAGGCTGTTTGATTTAATCCCCGACCGCATTATGGTTGTCGGCGCGCTCCTTAATGGGCAGAGGTGGCTGCTGTGTGCTGCTATTCCTCCCTGACACTCCCCGAGTCTCTGCCTCTCTCCTGGCAGGCTGACACGGGCTGCTCTTTCAGAAGACTGTCCGTCAACGCGGCGTGAAGGAAACAAAGTGCTTTTGGGAGCTGGGGTGGCCCTGTCCCTGTGAGCGAGTGAGTGTCTGTGTGTGAGTTCCTATATGAATGTGTGTGTTTCTCTGAATGTGTGTGTCTGTGAATGTGTGAGTGTTTATGTGAATGTACTGTAGAGGGATGTGTTTGTAGTAGACATGAAAATAAAAAAAATAAAAAACTGTCCAGGTCATGGATAGGGTGCTGTACTGTACATACTGAACTGTAGGGTCATGGATCAGAGTGGTGTACTGTACATACTGTACTGTAGGGTCATGGATAGAATGCTGTACTGTACATACTGAACTGTAGGGTCATGGATCAGGGTGCTGTACTGTACATACTGAACTGTAGGGTCATGGATCAGTGGTGTACTGTACATACTGAACTGTAGGGTCATGGATAGAGTGCTGTACTGTACATACTGAACTGTAGGGTCATGGATCAGTGGTGTACTGTACATACTGAACTGTAGGGTCATGGATCAGAGTACTGTACATACTGAACTGTAGGGTGATGGATCAGAGTACTGTACTGTACATACTGAACTGTAGGGTCATGGATCAGAGTGCTGTACTGTACATACTGAACTGTAGGGTCATGGATCAGGGTGCTGTACTGTACATACTGAACTGTAGGGTCATGGATCAGGGTGCTGTACATACTGAACTGTAGGGTCATGGATCAGAGTGCTGTACTGTACATACTGAACTGTAGGGTCATGGATCAGAGTGCTGTACTGTACATACTGAACTGTAGGGTCATGGATAGAGTGCTGTACTGTACATACTGAACTGTAAGTGTGCCTTTAGCTCCTGGGGACCCCCGCATTGCCATTATTTAATGAGGCTAATATCCTCATGCATGTGTCATCAGTGGATGCCTGCACAATGTCTTTTTTTTTTTTTTTTTTTTTTTTTTTTTTAAACACACTGTCTGTTTCGGTGTGCACTTTGTGTGTGTGTGTGTGTGTATGTATGTATGTATGTATAGCCACACACACACAGTGCACGCTGTTTCTTTCTCCTGACCTCCATGGCTTGTGATGCCTGCGCAGGGCACAGCACACAAACCTTGATCCCTGTCTTAAAACCTTTTGTCTCTTCTTTTTTCTTGTCATTGTTCCGGGGAGCTGACAGTAGGGCAGCTTTGAGGTTCACAGCCAGGTTAGCACCGAGGCACAGAGAGGGAAGATGATGCACTTTTGAAACAAGGGTTCAGGAGAAGCACATGCAGTGGGCCTGGTGTTGTTTAAGAGCTGCTATCCACGTACAGCCTGGCTCAGTGTCTGCTGCGTTCAGAGCCACGGCCTGGGGCCGTATTGTTAGTGGAGGACAAAGAGGAAGGGGGCTCGGCTTCTGGAACAGTAATCGCTTACTAACAGAGAAATCATTTACTCTGCCCTAACGAAGATGGAAAATATTGCTGTTTCCAGGTTCCCTTACTCTAGTGTTCCCAGCTAGCGTGGGAATGTGGAACAGGGAGGTGGGGTGGCTGTTTGCACTGCCAAGGTCAAAGTGATTGAGTGTGTTTGTGTCTGTGTCTGGGGGTGTGTGTGTGTGTCTGTGTCTGTCTGTCTGTGTCTGTCTGTCTTCGTGTGTTTTAATAGAACTCCCTGCAGGGCTGTGCCTGTTTAATGTGTTAGCCCCACTCTGCTTGATTTTGTTAATTAAAGAGGGTAGAGGTGCATTAGCGTGTCTTTCACCTCTGCCTCAGTTGTGACTGCACAGAATGTTTGTTTACAAGCTGCTGAGCCTTTGAAATCCTAGTCTCTCTCACTACCTGCCATCCCCATCCGGGCATTAATTACAGGGATCTGGAGAGCCGGGCTTGCCGTCACCTTAAGTGCGCTTTTGTTTAGGTTCTATTTTCTAAGGAATAGGAGAGCTCCTGCACCGCGTTTTTGCTGCCGTGATTAAAAGTTGAGGGCGGTACCTGGGAGAAGCGATGAGTTGTCTTGCGAAAGGTGTGCAGTATAAGAGAGAACAAGCAGAGGCAATGCTTGTGTTTTTATTTCCACTCCCCTTGCGCGGGGCAGGAAGTGGCACGGTGCTCAACACGTGTACGCTCCGGGCCAGGCTTGTGCTCTCTTGTAAATGAGCTTGTTTTTAACGGCCTACTTTGTCTGGTTTAATTTTAAAATGTATCTTTTTTTTTTTTCTTTGTAAAGACATGCAGTGACGCTTCTGCTAAACGAACCTCTCCAGGGTTACAGTAGTTCCTTTCCCCTCGCGTCAGGCGGTTTTATTAAGGAGAAGCCTCTAACGCTCGGCCACCCAGGCAGCTCAATAGTCCCTTGAGCACAAGACTAAAACCAGAGGCTTTAATTCCAGTGGGTGTGCCTGTGTGTCTCTGCATTAACTGTTAAGCATCCCCCAGCTTCCTTGGTGCCTCCTGCGTAGATCAGCTATTGTAGCTGTTGTCAAGTTCAACCTGTTGGTGCTTGCTAATGTAAAGTCCCATTTTTGTCTTGATGTTTTACTATTCAAAACATGATTGGTTGGCGTTCTCTTGCCACACGACTGGAAGTTGCACTTCAGCCTGCTGTGTACTCGACTTTGTGTGAGAGAGAGAGACGTAAAATAAAAAAAATAAAAAAAGTTGCCCAGTTTGTTTCTTCTACAAAGATGTCTTTAGATGCAGAGACTCTTAAGCACAAGTCTGCATACCACGTTGTGTGTTGTACAGCCATTTAACCATTTCAATTAATTTCCTCCCACCAACTACCTCATCAGAATGACATCATCTCTACCAGTCTCAAACAGCCCAGGAGTAAAAGGTCTCCCAGCCGCTGATGAATGTTTGCATGTCAGGCAGCATCTGGAAGCTAACCTGTGCCTCTTGCTTATACAGTAGTACAGCTCCATGCAAGAGCTCTGCTGGCCCAGCTCCAGATACCTCTTTGTGCCATGCTGCTTCACGCATGCACACGCATGTGCAAAGAGAGGGAGGCATGCTGGTTCCTGAGGACCACTTAAGGGTTTGCTTTTCCTTTCCTTATGAGTCACTCATTTTGTATATATCTGACTCATTAGTTTGTTGGCTGTTTTCTAGCCTTGTCTTGCTGAATGGGACAGGGGGAATGCATTCAGCCACACACACAGACTCACTCACACAAACAGCAGTCTGTGAAGGAAGGCTCTTATTAGAGTAAGCTTTTAGTTAGCCATTGACTTTCCTTGCAATTAAATTACAGAGGGCTTTTTTTTTATTATTTTAATTTTTTTTGTTTTAAAAGCAGGAATAGATGCAGTGGATGCTTGTCGCTTTCACACAGCTTTTTGTAAAAAAACAGTTCCTCTGCCGTTTGCTGCTGCCTTGCTCATGTAGTTCTTGCAGTTCTTCTTTGTTGTTCTTCTGTTTTACCTGTTCTGAAGTTTAAACGCTTGCTGCTGGAAGTATCCAGAGCTGAAGGTTAGCCACTTGAGGGTGGCAGGGGAAACTGTACAGTGTCCTTATTAAGCATGTTGATGGAAGCTTGGCTTGGTCACAGAGGCTCTGGAGCTCCTCTTGTGGGATTGCCCTGGATACAGCCATGCAAAAACCCTGTGTGAATCTCTGGCAGCGGGGCTGCTCTCTCAGCTCCCTGCCTTTTTTAATAGGTCTGTTTTCCTCCTGACCGGGACTCATACTCTGTTGGGAGCAGCAGCTCCTGCTAAATGCTTCAGCTGCAAGAGAGATCCAGGTCCCTGAATTATCATTCCCCAGGTCTGAGCGAGATCCGATCCCCTGTGTACGTTCCAGGACAGCATGCTCTTAATCCTCCCTCTTCTCTCACTTGGGGGGGGGGAAAAAATCTGCAGAATCAATCATTGTTAGCAGCTACACTGGTGTAGCTAAAGTGTATGAGCGTAATAAGGATGCAGCTGAGACCAGCTGTACTGTTTAGGGGAGTTTCAATTGTATACCTGGATCCACAGGAATTCTGTTGTACAGAGAGTTGATCAAAATAAATCTCTTAAAGATGTTTAGAGATCTGCAATTAAGAGCAACTTTCCTGTCAGTACGCCAGCAGTTCCTGGCTCAAAGCCCTGGCAATACAGTGCTTATTGTTATCACTGTATAAACTGACCTTAAGGTCACAGACGTGCTGCCTGGAAAGGAGGGTGTGAAATTCCCAGGACCAGGCTCCAGCCATCCACCTGGAGTAGAGAGGGGCACTCTGGTGCAGACCTGGAGACTGTGCTTCAACCCTGCCATGTAGGGATTGGTCAAACATTCAGACGAGCATTGCGTGAAATGTACTTGTGGCAAGTAAAATGCATTGGTCCCTATTTACAGAGTTTATAAAAGACTATCAAAAAGAAGCTAATGTGTACTGTAAATGAGTTCTGAAATAAACGTGTTCCTTCGACCGCACAGAACAGCATTCCTTCGACCGCACAGAACAGTGTTTCTCCTTTTAGTTTTGGATTTGAAAGGGCACCGGGAGATTTCTTTACTGTCTAGTGCTGTACCGTATCAAACATGTAAATATCCGTTTGAATTGTGAAGGTGCATTCGAGTAGGAACCTGTATGGGGTCACGTCACTCTGGATTGTTTAAAGCCTGCTTTCCCATGGCTTCTCAGCTGTCCTAATAGGCAGGCTTCCTCCCACACCATGCCGGTAAAGAAACAAACAAAACAAGAAACCCGCTCTCTCTTTTTTGTGTCTGTAATTGCAGGGATGGCATTGTACAGTAAGTGCGTCTGTGATTGTGTGTTTTATAAACCGACACACCCTTTCCTGGAATCTGTGTTCAATTTTCCCATGTAATTACACAGCCTGTAACTGCAAAGATGAGGGCTTGCATAAATGGATTCAGATAAGGTCTGGTGGCAGTGACAGGCGCTCTCAACAGGGTGGGGGACGGCGGACACCTGTTTGTTATTGCTTCATCTCTGTCTCACTCGATTTGATGCTCGCTACTGTAGTCGTTTTAGTGGAAGTTTAAGGCATGGAATTGTTTTGTACTCGCAATGGACAGAAAGTTCCCCAGGACTGAAAACCCAGATGATTGGGAGCATCAGTGTGCTGTTTGTTACATTGTAGCCGTCTGTTCATATTCAGCCAGGATCCTCACACTGTCAATTGTGTTTGTGATGAACACCCTTCCCAGCGGCCTCAGCAATTTTCCTTTGTCTGCTTCATTTACTCTGCATTGCCAGCCCAGGAAGAAACCCTTCTGTGCGACCACGTTGATTTAGACTAACGTTTCGGCTGATGCCCAGGAAAGGCATCCCCAGTCCGGCTGAACTCGGGCAGAATTGCTGGCTGCCTGTTCATCCAATTGAACAGTTTTCTGAATAAACCACATTGTGGCTAACCTTTGCCCAAGCAAGCCAGCATTCCCTCCCCTGTCCTTGTATAGGAGCTACATGCAGTAGTAATGCTGTCGATCGCTTCATCTGCGGTTCTTAAACATATTCTAGGCTGTGCAGCCCTTATTCAGGGTGTTCTGTTACTGGCTGTTACATTGAAAAGCTCCACAACTCTGCATTAGAGATTTCTGGGTCAATCTCAATTTATAAATCATGGTTAAACCTATTTATTTAGTTTGGCATTTCCATGAAGTAGTGACACTATCGCTTAAACGTCAGTCTTGGTATCCGAGTTCAGATGAGTTCTGTTTTCTTTTAATATTTTGGCTTTCATCTTTTATTGTACAGTGCTGCTTCTTTTTTTTTTTTTGGATGACTTGTCAAAGTTTCTTTATAAAACCAAAGCTTTTTATTTTGTAAATTTTAATTTGTCTGTATAATCCCTCCCTAACCACTTAGCTTAACATAAAATACACATTTCTAACTTAAATTTTTATTCAATTTTTTCTTCGATTTAAGATTAAAGAAAGTACAAATAAAACACATTCGTTAACTGTATTGATTTTTTTTTTATAAACATGACAAGTTGTGCTCCGATTTGAATGTGTGTAAAATAAACAACCCTGCTGTACTATCTCGTTTCCAGGTAAAGCGTTGAAGTGTTGAATTTAAATGAAAGGAAGTAATGTTGAAACTGTACAATGCACTAGTAAGACCTCATCTTGAATATTGTGTGCAGTTCTGGTCACCTCGCTATAAAAAACATATTGCTGCTCTAGAAAGAGTGTAAAGAAGAGCGACCAGAATTATTCCGGGCTTAAAAGGCATGTCATATGCAGACAGGCTAAAAGAATTGAATCTGTTCAGTCTTGAACAAAGAAGACTACGTGGCGACCTAATTCAAGCATTCAAAATTCGAAAAGGTATTGACAGTGTCGACCCAAGGGACTTTTTCAGCCTGAAAAAAGAAACAAGGACCAGGGGTCACAGATGGAGTTTAGACAAAGGGGCATTCAGAACAGAAAATAGGAGGCACTTTTTTACACAGAGAATTGTGAGGGTCTAGAATCAACTCCCCAGTAATATTGTTGAAGCTGACACCCTGGGATCCTTCAAGAAGCTGCTTGATGAGATTTTGGGATCAATAAGCTACTAACAACCAAACGAGCAAGATGGGCCGAATGGCCTCCTCTCGTTTGTAAACTTTCTTATGTTCTTATGTTCTTATGTTCTAAAGCGGTTTTATTAAAATGATTTCTCGCCGCCTCATCAATGCATTTCCGTGGGATTCGAGTCAATCAGACCACAAACCTTGCTCACTTTGCTTGTTATCGATCAACTATTTTGATCTGAATGAAAAACAAGTAAATCTGGATTTATTGCCATTGGTTATGTGGGCTGGCCCATTGAAGAATGCTGAAATGACTGGAGCACCGCAGTGCAGGGGGCTGCTGAAATGATTGGAGCACAGTGCAGGGGGCTGCTGAAATGATTGGGGCACAGTGCAGGGGGCTGCTGAAATGATTGGGGCACAGTATAAGGGGAGGCTGCTGTTCTTGAAGCAGGCTCTGCTGTCCTGGTTTGCAGATCATTTGTATTGGCTTGCAGTGCTCCAAGTCCTGCTCGCTGAGCTGTCCTCTCCTCCTGTTGAATTCAAGACCAGACTTTGTTGCGTTGCAGCTGGGTGGTAAATCCCCTACCTTTCTGTGGATGTGGTTTGCAGGTGCGGTTAGTGTTACAGCACTGGTGTATCAAACACAGGGCTTTATTGCCAGGGCTTTTACTGTCTGTTTTAACATTGTGACCGGTGGAGAACCCACTCCCTTTCACTTGTGAGTGTTTGTTACTGCTCATCGTCTGTCTTCCTGAAAGCTTTGGGCTAAATTGGCTGAAAACCCAGTTCTGTCTGTGCTGGAATCCAAGAGTCAGTTAGTTAAGAGTAACTGGTAGAATGGTCTTCCATTGATTCATTGATCAGTTGATTCATTGACAGACTAAATCAGCGCATATGACATGCTAGTTAGAAGAAACTAGCTTGAAGAGCCGGAGTGTAACAGCACTAATCCAGGTAGACAATGAGAGAGATACGGTGGAATTCACATGGAGCGCAAGCAGAAAGCTACAATCGCCGCTCTGCAAATAAACACGCCTGCCATTGGGCTGAGCCAAGCCAGCTGGGAACTTCCTCTGCCCCTTCCTCTGCTCCGTCGCTGAAACTCCATGGAGTGGGAAGTTTACAGTGGGTGTACTTGCTACTGGCAAACAGACCAAAGGATTGTTTACGTGTTTGTGTGTGTGTGTTTGTGGTGGGGGGGTGTTTTAAAGCAGGTCCTTGCAAAGTAAACAGAGTTTGGAGAAGCTGTTTGTATCGAGCCCAGGGGTCACCAGCAATGCTCCCTTGATATCTGACCAGGCTTGCGTCGGGATGCCAGGCACACGCAGCACTACTCGCAGATACTGGCAGATCGTCCTGTGTTTGCCGAGGGGGGTTTAGTCGACACGGGGATTTTGAATTGGGGTTACCCAGATTCGTTTCAGGAGAAATGGGTTTTAGAAAGCATGCCCATAGCTGTGTCTGTGTGCATTTAGTGATTGGAGAAAATATTTTTTCTCTGTTCTTTTATTGTGAAGCGTGGCTGGGGCAGGGGGTTGTTTCCGGCAGGACTGTGCTGGAAGCTCAGCACAGCAAACAGTTAGGATCCTGTTGTGAGCCCAGTCAGAAGTGGAGCTGCTGGACATGCCTGTGCACCCACCTGAGGCTGTGCATCGCTGTGGTGGATGCAGTGTGCAGCTCCACAGTACAGTGAGTATAATGGGATGCAGTGTGCAGCTCCACAGTACAGTGAGTATAATGGCATGCAGTGTGCAGCTCCACAGTACAGTGTGAGTATAATGGGATGCAGTGTGCAGCTCCACAGTACAGTGAGAGTATAATGGGATGCAGTGTGCAGCTCCACAGTACAGTGTGAGTATAATGGGATGCAGTGTGCAGCTCCACAGTACAGTGAGTATAATGGGATGCAGTGTGCAGCTCCACAGTACAGTGTGAGTATAATGGGATGCAGTGTGCAGCTCCACAGTACAGTGAGTATAATGGGATGCAGTGTGCAGCTCCACAGTACAGTGTGAGTATAATGGGATGCAGTGTGCAGCTCCACAGTACAGTGTGAGTATAATGGGATGCAGTGTGCAGCTCCACAGTACAGTGTGAGTATAATGGGATGCAGTGTGCAGCTGCACAGTACAGTGTGAGTATAATGGGATGCAGTGTGCAGCTCCACAGTACATAAGTATAATGGGGCTGTGCAAGATCCTACTGGCTTGCTGCCTGAAACAAGCTAAATCAGTCCAACTTGGACAGGAGAGGAAAAAAAAACACACTCTCTGCCCTGCAGTAGTAGTAGTCCTGTTACTACTACTACTGTCAATGCTACAGCTGTAAACAATCAGCATTGATTTTAAACACTCATACACAGAGAGAGAGAGAGAGAGAGACTAACCCTGTTACTACCTCTGTCAATGTTACAGCTATAAAACAATCAGCATTGATTTCAGACACTCATTCACAGAGAGAGAGAGAGAGAGAGAGCACTCGACCAGCACTGTCCTCTAATAATGTACCCCCTTACTGGTTTTAAAGACTTTCTCGCTCCAGAGCTTCTAATTTAAGGAATGTTTTTGCTTAATAAATGAAGTGACGCATGCCCAGTGCTTGTGTGCGTGCATGCTGTGTTGTGCAATGAAATGACTCTACTACTGTATGCATTACATAACCTGTAAAGAATGAGGAGTCTCGAACCTGCTCTCGTCGACCCCTCTCCCCCGAGCCAGTCTCAAGAGCGAGGGGCCTGAGCAGGACCAGTGAGGAGATCACAGTGAGGGGCTTTTCAGTGTGTGTGGGGGTGGGGGGTGGGGGGAGTGTTTCTGTTCTTCAACCATTATATATATGCAAAGTAGGATTTGAGTGAACAGCATGTGTTTCTTTCATGTTTAGCTACAGTACATACAGTACACATTGGAATTTGGATTATGACAAACAGGCTTGCCATCTCTAAAAGCCATGTAGAGTTGTGTAACGACAGTGGATTTGTTCATTACTTTGTGTTGCTGGAAGCGCACAAGCACACACAAGCACACACACACAAGCACACAGCACACACACAGAAGCGCGCGCGCGCACACACACACACACACACACTGGTGTTTAGTTAAATCCTCTTGGGTCGTTCATTCCGCGGACAGTGATTGTGTTTGTGTCTCTTATCTGCCGTCTCTTCAGTATTCAGTCAAAGACACAGTCCCCTCTTTCACTTGGCACTGAGATAGAAGGGATTAGCTTGTTGATGTCTACCTGTCCAAGAGCATGCTGGACTCGCACGGCATTGAACTGGGCTGGCTGATCTGTGAAGGGGCCGGTTAACTAAAAGAGAACAGTGCAGTTCAGCCCCAGACAGATGGCCAGCTGACAGGTTAGTAGCCCGTTAGGGTAGCAGCACAGCAGTCAGGGTAGCCAACGCAGAGATTCAAACCAGGCGCCCAAACATACTGTCGGACAGCTGGACTTGCAAGCTTAGTGGAGTGGTGTGGGAGGCAGTCTGGCTGCACGCTAAGCACGTTAGCACTAGGCTGATGCAGCCTTCCTATGAACTGCTGTAAGCAGCTTGGTACACTGCCCGTAAACTTGAGGAGCCTGCTGCAGTACTGTAGCATGGTGGGTAGCAAACTGGCAGACTAATTAATTGTAATTCCAGCCCTGGGTATTGTGCAGAGCAGTGCGGTGCAGTGCAGTGCAGTGGGGAATGTGTGCTAACTGCACTGTACTCTACCTTCTGAAATGGAACCTGGAGAGCTGAATCATGACATTAGTAAGATCAGGCTGCATATGAAATAATTGGGTTGCGCCTCTGCTGATGGGGCTGTCAGTGTGACAGGCTGCTTGGCTTTTGTTTTGTTTTTTACATGTAGCAACTATACTGTAACCCAATCCCTGTTCTTTTTAGCTTCCCTAACTTCTATTTTACTTCACTAAAATAATCTGCAAATATTATATTTGATTAAATATTGTGTGCAAAGTGCAAGTTTGCGTAATGCAGTTATTGCAGCAGGCTCCTCTCGGTACTCTGTAGGTGTCTGTTTTTGCACAGAAGCCTCCGCTGAGCGAGTGGAATGTTTTTGCCTCCTGACTCTGCTCCGTCTCCCCTCCGAGGCCCCACCCCAGCCTGTGAGTGACACAAACCCAGCCGCCCTGTCTCAGAGAGGCTGGCCTGCGTCATGCTCATTATGAAATGGCCCCATTCTGTGGGCCTCCTGTACCATCGAACCAACTCACACCCCACCTCCCCGTAATTAGCTGTTAAAATATTTATACTGGTGCCTGAATGCATCTGTATGCGTGTCTCTGTGCTTGTGTGTGTGATCTCGCTCTCATTCTCTGTTCGTTCACAGAGCTTGCAGCCTCTCTTTTAAGGCTCTTTTCCAGGTGATGTTTGTTGTGAGATGGTGTGCATTTCTGCTCTGGAGAAACAAGCACACACAATAATAAAGTACATTTTATTTCTGCATGCTAACAATGCATTATTTTTTGCGAAAAGTATTTCATACAGACTGCGTCATTCTCTACTTCTGTGCTTCTGAAATGGGACCTTACGAGAAGCTTGAAAGACATTGTGTTGAAATTGAAGTTAATTTTGAACAGAGTAGGAAAGAGTCTGTCATGAAACCCTGATTTTATCATTGCTGGGAGCTGTACAAACACCCCTATTCATGAGTGCATTTCCAAAGGGGGAACACGACAGTCAGACCCAGTTCATTAGTGGTGTGTCACATTGCAGGTCTGCATGCGTCAGAATCTTGGGACTGTATCAGAATTTCCACATGTTCTACACTGTGGGCTCGTGTTCCGTCAGTCCTGGTACTCTTGAGGACGGGTGTGTGGCACAGTGTGTCTGTGTGTGTGATTATATTAAAAAAATATATATAAAATGCATCTATATGGTCTCTAGAAAACCGCTTATCCAATTGATGCATCATGGCGAGGACATCCTTTAGCGCAAGATATGAAGAGAATCAAAGTGTGGGGATATACAATAGGAAGGGACCTGCCCATCCAGAGGTCATGCGTTACATTCATTATGTAAAATCAGCTGTGACGGGAAGCTTGTTGCAGAGGAGCCCCAGTGCTTTGTAAGGGGTGGTGGCTGTTGTAGCTGTGAGATGCTTTCTCGTAGTGAGGTGGAGAGCTGTCTTTTGGAGAGGAGCCCCAGTGCTTTGTAAGGGGTGGTGGTGGCTGTTGTAGCTGTGAGATGCTTTCTCGTAGTGAGGTGGAGAGCTGTCTTTTGGAGAGGAGCCCCAGTGCTTTGTAAGGGGTGGTGGTGGCTGTTGTAGCTGTGAGATGCTTTCTCGTAGTGAGGTGGAGAGCTGTCTGTTGCAGAGGAGCCCCAGTGCTTTGTAAGGGGTGGTGGTGGCTGTTGTAGCTGTGAGATGCTTTCTCGTTGTGAGGTGGAGAGCTGTCTGTTGCAGAGGAGCCCCAGTGCTTTGTAAGGGGTGGTGGCTGTTGTAGCTGTGAGATGCTTTCTCGTAGTGAGGTGGAGAGCTGTCTGTTGCAGAGGAGCCCCAGTGCTTTGTAAGGGGTGGTGGCTGTTGTAGCTGTGAGATGGTTTCTCATAGTGAGGTGGAGAGCTGTCTGTTGCAGAGGAGCCTCAGTGCTTTGTAAGGGGTGGTGGCTGTTGTAGCTGTGAGATGCTTTCTCGCAGTGAGGTGGAGAGCTGTCTGTTGCCTGCTCGGAGCCCTTGCATGGGCCACTGCTTTGTGAAATGCTGTTCCTGTTTTTTTTGTTCTTTCACACATCTGGATTTTAATATGTTGAATTTCCTTTTCTGGAGGAGGAGGAGGACATCTAAATAGAAAAGTGCAGTAGCCACATACAGCACGGCTTTCTTAAAGGGTGCTTAAGGACTGTTTTATTTGATTGCGTGTTCCCATGTGTTGCTCCAACTGTTTTTCGTAAGGTGTGTGTGTATTATTTATTTTATTTATTTATTTTTTTTTACATTGTGACCACTTTTTTTTAAACTTAAATTTGCATTCCCTACCTCAAGATGGCTTCCCATGTGCCTGCATGGACATCTCAGAACTACATTTCCCATCATCCTCCTGCTCACATGTAACTGAGATGGATTTCCCAGTGAGCAGGAGGATGATGTGAAAATAAAAAAAATACACCCACCTTATGTAAACAATTGCAGTAACACAATCAAATAAAAAGGTCCTTATGCATCCTTTTAAAGGGAGGGCTTTCTGTTCTGTCTGTGTGGAGCTCAGATACGGCACAGAGTCCTCCTGCTTCAGCGTCTCTGCGGTCACCTCTCTTGAACTGGAGAAGGGCACCAGAGCAGATCCAGATCAGTGGAAACCTGCTGAATGTCAGACGGGAGGGGGGAGTTTGGCTGTGAGGGATGGAAACTTCACATTACCCCATTTACAACTGAATAACAATCTTAAATGCTAGTACACTATGAAGGTGTTTTCTTGGGCTTTTGTTTCTCAATCATCTAGTAGGGTTTAGTATGCGAAGCATGGAACCAACAGAATGTTTCCATCGCTACCTGCTTGAAGGTTCATTTGAGATCTTCTACCCTGAATTGAGGGATTCAGTCAGATAAGTAGTGGTTGAGTGACAGATGCCTGAATGCATGTTCTGTGAGTGAGCTTGTGTGTGCAGACAGCAGCAGAACATGGAACAGTGGAAGCAGTCAGGTGGAAGGGAGCTGACGGGGGCTTCTTCTGTGCCTCATGCTGCCAAGGAGGAGCTGCTGCTGCTTAAAAACCTTTATTTGTGGGGGGGGTGGGTTCTGCTGAGTGATTATTGCTTGTAGTTTTTTAGAGCACGGGGAATGTGCAAGAAATTGACCCAGGACAGGTACAGCTGTGATACTTAGAGCACAATCCTGAGTTACAAAGAGATGTGACCCAGGGCTCTCTATCCCTGCCTCTCCTGTCTGACCTGCTGCAGCAGGGAGAGACTACCCCCCTGCCCCCCCCGCCTTCTGCATCATTGGTCTCAGATTTGAATTTTTTTGATAACAGAAGACACCTTGACTGAGCGTAGAGCAGCGAGAGCTGGCTAACCTGTCTGGACACAGACACAGCCCAATGTCTCGCAAAGCCTTGCAGAAGCCACAGATTCTGCTCCCGTGTGTGGTGCGTTCTGTCCTGCAGGTGGTCTTATACCTGTCCACTTACCTGAATAGTTTAGTGGGCTACAGCACTTCTAGCATGGGAGACCAATCTCTGAAGTAGCACAGGAGAGAGGAGGGGGAGACAAAGCTACTGTACAGTAGAGACTCCCTGTTACTTCAGAAACCAACCAAACGCTAGCGTGAGTTTCAGTTTCCCTGAAGCCATGAGGGTGTCAGGTTTGTTAAGAGGAGCGGAGGGAGGGAGGGAGTGAAGGAAGCACAAACAGGATGAAGAATGTATCAAAATCTGAAGAGGAGGGGGCAGGGGGGAATGGAGAGCAACAACACAGTGTCTCCCCTCCCCTCCCTGCTCTCCCTCTCTCTCGAATCCCATTTCAGCAGCTGAAGTTGTTAAGCGGCCATTTTATGAATGAGGATCAGTGAGAAGGGGGGGGGGGGGTCAGACGCTGGATGCTGCACAATAACAGAGAGGAGAGGAGGTGCTGCTGTGCTGCATCTACAGGCTTCCAGGCCTGGTTTTGTTCTGTAGCTTTCTTTCTCTCGCTTTATATAGTTTTTGTGGGGTTTTTTTGTAGTTTTTTTTTTTTATTTTTTTAATTTGTTTTGTTTTTGTTGTTGTCTGTTACAGTACGCAACAAGCAGTTCCTGGTTTATCATGGCACTAGCAGGGGTCTGTACTGTTCACAGCCCTGATCAGATCATAGCACCAGCAGGGGTCTATACTGTTCACAGCCCTGATCAGATCATGGCATCTGTTAAGATCACAAATGGTTTATGTCTTTATCACCCAATTGCCATTATAAAACAAAAAAAAAACTTTCACTGTACATGGTACACTTGACCAGTAACTAATCATTTAATAAGACCTCTCTGATTCGTGTGTATGTTTGTATTGTATACATGCAAACCTATGTTCTCACAAGTGTGTAGATATGGCATGCCGTGTAGATACGACAGGACACACGTCTTTCTGATTCACCGCACGGCTGTGATCGAGCGACTCCCTGCTGCATTTCAGATTCATCCAGGAACAGAAGAGACGAGCGAGACTGGAGGAAGACAAAGTACTGGTTAGAGTGCTCTGTCTCCTCTCTCTCTCTCTCTCTCTTTCTCTCTCTCTATCTCAGCCGGGGATCACGCAGGGCGCAGACTCCACTGCCGGGTTACAGTCCAGCTCTTGCCCTTGTTTCTCTGCTGCAGTATTTTGCAGGAGACCAGGATTTGTGACAGCTGTTGCAGATGAGGTCTAAGCCTATAATTCCAGATTTAGCCTTTCTGTCCTGCAGTATCGCTGTACAATGAGCGTTCCACTACACTGCTCCCCCACCACAATTTAAACATGAATTAAAAAATAAATAAATAAAATGAACTACAAACAAAACCATAGCAATTAAAACAAACTTGCTATTGTGAGTTTACTTACCCACTGTACCCCCCCCCCCCCCCCCATCCTATAAAAAGAAGAAACAAGCCGGTCGTTGTAGTGACTTCCTAACATGGACGCTGTGTGTGTGTGTGCGCCCGTGCCCCCTCCCAATGCTGGAATGTGGTCCTTGCCCTGCCTGTGTGTGTGAAGGGGTGGGAGGGTCTGGGGGCCTGAGAGGGGATGTTAGACCAGGCGCCTCCACCCTACAGCCCCCTGACCATCGTAAGCACCACCCTGCTGGGGGCTCATTGGAAGGCTGATTATCTGTTGTTATGCTAACTGAATTAAAGCTCACTCACAGTAATGAAGAGACAAGCGATTGTCTAACAACCCCCCCCCCCCCCCCCCCCCCCCCCACACCACAACAAAAACCAGCAAGCTGCAGACAGAGAGCTGGAGGGACGCAGAACTGGAAGACTGCAGGGAGGGGTGCTGCTGAGAGAGACCGAGGAGGATAGAATGAAGAAAAATAGGGGGATGAAACAGAAGAGTGGTGTGGGGGGGAATGAAAACAAAAGCAGAATGCCACGTCACAGCAAATTAGAAACATGAAGGATAAGAGAGGGGGAGAGGAGCTGAAACAATGAAAAGGGAGCGAGAAAAAAAACGAGATTAATACATTGAAATAAATAAACCAGTTGTGGTTATGTGAGCAAGCGAGAGGGAAGATGAAACAGAAAGAGAAGAGAATGATGGGCAGGATCAAAACCTGTTGAGATATGGGTTCACTGTGACTTGTCGTCTCAGAAGGGGAGGCGAAAACCAGTACACAGAGAGGAGAAGACTGAGAGATTATCAGACATGTGAACTCAGTAAGGGTGCAGCGTGAGACAGGGCTGCTGATTAACATCCTCGCATGTCTGTTCCTTTTGAAAATCTAAGCAAAGAGCTGTATTTTACATTTTTATCATTTGCATAACTGTGAGCCAGGTGCGCACAATGTCTGTCTGTCCTCTCTGGTTGATGAGTGTTGTTACCGGGCTCCAGAATTCACACACCCGTCCCTGTGTCCTGGGACAGTTCACATAGCAGAATTCACACACCTATCCCGTCATACCCAAACCTTTATTACTAAATATTGAAAATCTTTCCTTCCTCCAGCAGCCCCTTGTATTCCACTTTGGGGGAATGTGTTCTGGAGCAGCCCGCGCTCTTCAGGGTTATTGAAGGACTCCTCTTTGAACGCTGTGCGGGGGCACACTTTGTAGTTTAACACATCTGTACATCAAACACGATCATTAACATAAGAATGAACAACTGAGGCACGGTGGATCTTTTCAATCCAAATCGTGATGCTGTTACTGTATACCGTATGCAATGCCATCGTCTCGTGTTGTTGAAAATCCTATTCCTTTATTGAGTAAGGGGCCCAGTCCTCATGCTGGTGAATGTATAGGAAGACCGTATCATGTTCCACACAGGGATGCATGTTTAAATAATCACAGCATTCACAGTGGGCAATCGTTGGATGCAAGCGTCTGTACAGTACATGGGGGGTTGTGACATGTTTTAATATACAGTAGAAAAGAGCATTACTGTAACAGGTGAGAAGCCATGGCTCGATGTCACTTCTTTTTAAAAATTGTTTTATTTAGTAGTCGCCAATTGATTTAACCCTCTTTTTCTCCCAATTTGAAATATCCAGTTGTATTTAGGCTCAGCTCACTTCTACCACCCCTGCGCTGACTCAGGAACTGTGCTGCCACCCCAGGCTGCAGTGCGCTCTGCATTGGAAGCCTCTCTGTGTGTTGACTGGACAGCAAGATTGTCTGTTGGTGATCCAGCCAACATCCCCAATCTACTCTTGCACATGGATCTCTCCAAGAACTATTCCTTTTAAATCAGGAACACTAAGCATAGTTTGGAGCTGAGCATAATCTAATCCCATAAGTCTTGAATAGGTGGAATTCTTTCTACTTTAAGATGTCCTTTCTCTGTCTTTGTAACAAAAGGGGGTAAGGTAATCCTTGGAAAGGTTTTTTAGTAAAGAAATCCTGGCAGTTTGTTCCTTTGGGACGTGCTGTTCAGAAGCGAGGGTCTGAGGGAGGGGACGATTGGGGGGGTTCAGGCTTCACCGCTACCCTGACTGTGTCTGTCCACTCCAGTGTGGGCATTGCAACCTGTATTGTAGCTGGACCATGCTTTTCAACGGCAGGATAATGATCTCGGATCGCTCTCTTTTAGTGATTAAATGACTTTGTGTTTAAATGAGTAAACAGGCTCATCTGTGAAATCGGCTGTGCCGGTTTGAATTCTACGGAAATGCAAATCCTTTACTTTGCATGCTACAGTAGTTTGTTGTGACTGGCGCTATAGTTACAGTGCAGATGAACTACAGATGTGAGTCGGCCTTACCTCAACAACCAAGATATAAATTCAATATTGCACAGTGAAGGGAAGCTCAGCCGCTGTCCTGCCCTGCTCCGCCCTGCCCTGCAGTTCCTGGCTCAGCAGCAGGGCTGCAGCTGTGCATGGAGTGGCTGCTGTTTGGTTTCCAGGTCGCTGGGGAGAGGAGCCGTTTTCTCTGTCTGTGTCTCAGGGGGAAAGGATGGTGCACGGAGCTCTCATCCTGTCTACCTGGAATACAGACCAGCTTCATGATTTAGAAAGCGCCTTTTATACAAACAAAACGAAATGCACTTTGGAGTAAGTGATGAGTTAAAGCTTCTAATCCATGAAAGATCGTATGAGCTTTCACCTGGACTCTCAGATCTGATACCCGCCCCGCTGCCCAGGAACTGCTGACACCAGAGCATTCCCACGGCCTGCCAGTGGAGCACAAATGATACCAGAACTTGATAAAGCAGAGAGATACGTGGTGGGAACAGAAGAGAAGAGTGGTATCAGAAACGCCTTGCTTGATGTGGAGTTGTGTGTGTGTGTGTGTGTGTGTGTGTGTGTGTCTCAGTGCATTGCAGCTCACTGGAGTGTCTGAGACTGCACGGAGAGCAGGCCTGGTGAATGCACACAGTGTTTATGTACTGTGCTGTAGCATGTGTAATGCTAGTGTGCAGGGCTGTGTTGAATAATGGCTGCAGTGTTTACAATATTCGTCACATCAGAGATGGGGGCTAGGATAGGGGGTACAATAAGTGCACAGGGCTGGAAAGAATGTTGTTTTTGTGGAGTGTGGTGAGGAGGAGGGGGGGGGAGCTGTGCTAAGGGTACGCAAACCTGAGGTGCAGACTCCCAGCTGCTGAAGCTTTTGCACCGGTTATACAGTACATTGCTGCCTCAGTGCCAGATAAATCAATATTCAGGTTTGTTTTCTGCCACTTATTTTTTTAGAAAACAACCCAGCAGGCCTTAAAAGTGTTGTGCCCAAGAGTCAGGATGTGATAGATTTTTTTAATGTCACTGTCTGTGTGCGTGCGTGTCTCCTCTCTGTCTGCCTGTGTCGCTCGCTGTCTGTGTGTGTGAGTGTGTGTGTGTGTATGTTTAGCCCCAGCAAGGATTAGGAAAATAAGCCCTCTCTGCTGGTTGTTTATAAAGGTGAATTTCCAGGCTCTTGGCAGTGAGGTGATGCAGAGGTGTGTCAACACGGGTGCTTTGAACATGAAAGAGCAACGAGACTTCTGCGCAGGGCTGCCTGCAAACAGAGCTTTGATAGGGCTCGGAGAGAAACTGCAAACAGGCTGGCTGGAAGCACTCGGAGTGAGGTTTAGGAAGAAACAACCAAAAACACTTCTACTGTAATGTTGCGCCCCTCGTCTGTATTTCAATCTTCGATTTCAAACTCTTTTGTTTGCAGACTTGAGTCCAGCATGTGCTGTATCTCTGTTGCAGTATGGTCATATAGATTGTGATTCACGGCTGTATCTCTATTGCAGTGTGCTCATGTAGTCTAGTTTATGATTCACTGCTGTAGCATTCCACAGTATCTGTCTATGTGTATAGTACCAGCATACAACCCATTTCTCTTTAACATCGTACAAAACGTGGTCTTGGATGACAAAGCATTGACAATCAGCTTAAGAAACACTACAGTAGCCTCGGTAGTACAGATACAGAATAAACAGTTACTGTACTGCGTGTCCTGCAGCTGATGGGTACTGCAGCAGACTCTCATTCTTCTCCGTCACCGGCCCCCTGCTGGCCGGCAGAGGTAGTTGCAAGTGCCTCCTCCTCTCCAGACTGTGTGTGGGGTCTGAGGCGACAGGGAAACAAAGGGGATATTTTTCGAATCGCTGCCTTGCCTGGTTGTGTCGTGGGGGGGAGGGGCAGCCCGCCACACTGCTTCGAGTGGGGGGGAGGCTTACAAAGCCGCTGTGTCCGTGGCAAAACATTGCACAAAGGAGCTTTATTTCAATTATTTATGGAAGTGTATGTTTGATGTGGGGCCCAAGCACTTCCTTTTTCTCGTTCTCTCTCTCTCTCTCTCTCTCTTTCATTCCTTTCTCTTCCTACTGCGTCATCTGTCTCTCTCTCTCTGTGTCTCTCTCTCACTAGCTCCTCTGTTGTTCTTTTTTTTACATGCCTCTCACCTCTCTACTTATCTTTTCCTCATCCTCGCTCATTAACTTCTTTCCCATCTGCTGTAACCTCTCCCATCTCTAACCTGTTGTTTCTTTCTTTATTTCTCCTCGCTGTTGTTTCTCTTTGTTGTGCTGGAAAGGGGTTCACACATTCCACAACTGTAATCAATCCAAGCAGGATTTCCCAACCATGTGCCGCTGTGTTCACAAACAAACAAAAACAAAATCCCTCTTCTTTTTTTTTTAAATTAAGACTGCAGTGCAGGACAGCAGGCTGTCAGCTCAGCTCTGCCATGCTTGGTTACAGAGAGACCTGGTGCTTGAGCCATGCAAAGGAGACGTCTATCCCATCTGTTTCTACTCCTTTCCCCCGCTTCACCAGCAGCATTAAGCTTCAGTTTTTCTTGCACTTCACCCTCCACCACTCCCCCACAGCTCACTCACTCCCCCTACCCTCCACCACTCCCCCACAGCTCACTCACTCACTCCCCCTACCCTCCACCACTCCCCGACAGCTCACTCACTCACTCCCCCTACCCTCCACCACTCCCCCACAGCTCACTCACTCACTCCCCCTACTCTCCACCGCTCCCCCACAGCTCACTCACTCACTCCAACTACCCTCCACCTGAACTGGAACACCTCAGTTCTGCCTCAGTGCAGAGTGCTGCTGCCCCCTCACTCACCCCTCCAAGCTCAGGCCCATCATGTTTCCAGGGAGGTGCACCCAACACCATCCAGTGCATGGGCTCCAACACTCATCATTATAAAGCATAGTGAAAACTGTACTTTTTACTTGAAATAAAATGTAAAAATTGTGTTGCAGTAAAATGTGATGCTTAGTTTGACACCGATACTTTAGTTATATATTACTAAACTTTCTAACTAAAAGACAGTTGGTTATACTTTGGCTGGGGGAGGGGGTGTACTTTTAAGAAAAGTGCTGAATTTTTCCTTCTCTGTCAATCCCTCCTTTTTTTCCTCTCCCCCTCCCTCTCTCCCTCAATCGCTATTGCACTGGAGTGGCCATGTGAGGTCTGGGTGTCCCTGAAAGAGGGGGGGGGGGGGGCAACGAATCGGAGAGGGAGAGAGCTTAGCGTAAACTACTCAAAATAATCTGAATCAAGAATGATGTCACCAGCAGCCACTGAGGGGTGTGGGCTGTGGATATTTGAAGCCCCCAGTCCTGCCCTCTCCCGATCAGCTGCCCGATCGGGGGTCCTCATCCCCCCTTTGGAAACCCGCTCAGGACTCGGGAGAGTGAGGGCAGGGCACAGGACAGCAGAGTCCATTGTCTAGTACAGAATAGTAACAGTGGGACTTCATAAGAGTGTGTTTATAAAAGTAATTGTTTCCTGAGTGCTTAGTGCTGCACTGACAATTAGTTCATACTTTAGATCAATATCTTGGTGTGCGTGTGTGTGTGTATATATATATATATATATATATATATATATATATATATATATATATATATACACACACACACACACACACACACACACACACACACACACACACACACACACACACACACACACACAGTAGGCTGTGTGTGCTTACTGTAGTTTTGAGACATTAGCAGTAAACCTGTCTATTTTAAAACTGTTTTGTTCAGGATTCTTTGGGTGGATATCACGGTCTGTTATAAGCATGTGGGTGGGCCAGCCCTGAGCTTCTCCCCATTTAGGGGGGGCAACAGTTTACACCACACGCATGGTTGAATCCCTTATTTGGTCTTGTTAATGTATGCGTTTTATGAATGTGTTGGACATTTTTTTTTCTTTTGTTTTTATTTTTACTCTCCCTTGCGGTTTCCCAATTGCCGCAAAACCCCAGTGTAGTTTTTTTTTTTTTTTTTTTTTTTTCCCTCAAAAAACTCTTTTCTCTTTTGCCAAATCAAGAGCCGCTAGTATTTTCTGAAGGAATGGGATGTTGTTTTGGAGAGGTGGCAGACGCACGCTCCCTACCCAAAAATAAAACAGCAAGTAAAAACAAAGGAGGGGAGAGGGGAGAGACACCCCTGCTGGTCAAGTGGTTTGTGCCACTACCAATGTATCTGTTGCTTCTAGCAGAAACAGCACAAGTGTGACTTTCCCAACAGCAAATAAATACCAGGGTGGCTGTGTGTGCTGTAGAGTACAGTCTCTGCATGGTCGTTAGTGAGACATGCATGTGCTGTAGAGTACAGTCTCTGCATGGTCGTTAGTGAGACATGCATGTGCAGGAGGGTACAGTCTCTGCATGGCTGTAGTGAGACATGCATGTGCAGGAGGGTACAGTCTCTGCATGGCTGTAGTGAGACATGCATGTGCAGTAGGGTACAGTCTCTGCATGGCTGTAGTGAGACATGCATGTGCAGGAGGGTACAGTCTCTGCATGGTCGTTAGTGAGACATGCATGTGCAGGAGGGTACAGTCTCTGCATGGCTGTAGTGAGACATGCATGTGCAGTAGGGTACAGTCTCTGCATGGCTGTAGTGAGACATGCATGTGCAGTAGGGTACAGTCTCTGCATGGCTGTAGTGAGACGTGTCTACAGTAGGGTACAGTCTCTGCATGGCTGTAGTGAGACATGCATGTGCAGTAGGGTACAGTCTCTGCATGGCTGTAGTGAGACACGCATGTGCAGGAGGGTTTAGTCTCTGCATGGCTGGACAAAGCTGGGGGATACCCTACACCAGAAGCACTTTTCATTTCATACAGTAGGTTAGAATACCATGTGTGTGCATTTGATGTGTTACACCCTGGGATCATTTGCTGCATACAGCACCATATTACTGTAGAAGGCAAAAGTAAAGCCAGGAATTCTACATTAACAAGATCAGAAGGGATGCAAACAGTAGCCAGTTTACAGATGCACTGGCGCATTTGTGGTGTTCTTGTATAAACTGAATCAGTGGAGACAGGAAGATATGTCCCTGGGACGCCAGTTATCTGGCCTGCTGGAATAGCACAGTGCTGGGTACAGATACAGTCATAAAATAAACTATTCTGCACTGGAAGAGTACTTGAGCAGTAATGCTGTAAACTGAAAAAAAAACAGCACCCTGTGTTTGAAAGGGTTAACCTCTGGCCAGTGGTGCGCTTCCTTGTGGCAGTGTCCAGCTATCCAGACGTCCCTGTCGGTTGGGAGGTCAGGACCTCGGGTATGTTTGAGGTAATGTCCATGTTTAAAGGGAGATGCTAGGGTATGCTGTGGCTTGTGAGGGCATTGCCTGGGAGAGAGATATTCTACCCCTGCCTTCAGCGCTGCAAATTGCTAAGACAATTACTTCATTAATTATTGCGGAAGACAAAATGTGGTATTAATGTTTAATGGCGCTTATTCAAATACTTTCATGGAAATGGGTTTGAATGGGTTAAATAAAAATTATTTTTATTAAATCCCCCAAAAAGATGCCTCAACCAGCAGTGTGTTAATAATACAGTAAAAACCTGTTAATTAAATGGGACTGGACCAGGATACAGAGAGTCCTACTGTATATAACTTCAATTTAACATGGACACACACACACACACATATAACACACATTGTACTGCAGTGGTCGTTAGACTGTGTATTTTACTGTAAAAGCTGAAGGGTTAAAGGATGGGGAACTAAAAGTAATGTTGCAGTTTTTCAGCTGCTTCCTGGTGTCATGTTGGCCCTACATTTTTCACACGTAAAAATTAAACAAGCAACAAGAAAGTGTCCATTTTCTATCTTGCAGTAAAAACTCATTCGGTGCCAGCAAACGTAACCTGTTTTCACAAACATGTTGTTTCATAGCAGCCAGCCCCAGCAGGGATGAGAAGTCCTCAGATGAACTTGGAGAGTTTCCTGAGTTAATAAGGAAGAAGGCTGAGGCTACAAGGCTGCCTGAAAACTGAAAACACCCAGGCGTCGTTTACACGCTACAGATGTGGTGTGTGTGTCTGTCTGGGGAGGGACAGTCTGAGAGCAGGGCTGCAGTGCACACAGGTGAAAGGGGGGGATTGTGTGAACATGTGAGGTTCTGATTGAGTAAACCACTGAGTTTAATCTGCAAAAGCTCAGGGAAGGCTCTCTGCTCACCTGCTGTAGAGCTTCGCTCAGCCTGCATCCTGCAAGGTGACCTGCTCACTGTCACACAGCTGCAGGAAGTAAAACTAGTGCAAAACAGTTCACTAAATACCACTGAAGGGGTTTGCAGGCATTGCAGGAGAATGTCATTTAACGATTTTACCCATCAATACTGGAATGGTGGCAAGCTCCTAGTTGTTTAGTGTTGATGGTTCTGCCGATTTGCCTTTCCTAATGCACACATTGAAAATCTTTAGCTTGTCATTAGTGTCCTGTTGATGGCAATAGATGGGAGGCCAAGGGGAGGAAGCTTTTGGGTACGCTGGGTCACTGCCATTGGAAGTGGCTGTAATTGGGGTCACCAAGGGACTAGCCAAAGGTGGAGCGCATCCCACTGATTGGTGCCCTAAAAATCAGTGGATCTTGCCATTTATCAGGGGTGTTTGTGCATTTGTGAGGGTTTGTGTGCGAGGCTGAGAGACTGAATCTATGGTGTTTATATTAGATGTTATCTATTCAAAGCGCCTGCTAATTTTCGAGTCATTTTTTTGTCTCTGTTATTTTCTTTTACTGATTTAAGTCCTGGGAATTAACTCCCTTTATTTGTGTGCTGTTCAATGTTGTTACAGCAGCTAAGCAATCTAAAAAAGCCCTTCTGAATCAATTAAAAGCTGTATGACAAGTGCTTTCAATCTCCCTGTACAAAAAAAATAAAATACACATCCAAAACAACTGCTTTATCAGCTGTTATCCCCAGGATGACAATGCAGAGTGTGGTCATTTCTGAAGTGCCCCAATCTGCTCACAATTGTTGCCTTAACCCCTGGTCTGTGTCAGCGACACAGAGGCCAGCATTCCCTCTGTGAGCGCTCTAAATATTTTCCTGCTCGCTATACAAAGAGCCTGTTTGCTTTGCTTTAAATATGATAAATATGCTTCAGATACCAATGCGTGAGTCATCGCAGGTGGCGTTCGAAGCTGCACAGACCATCCTTAATTCTAATCGCTTCACAAACAGGAAAAGTAAACATACATTCCATGCTGGAGCCAACTAGTTCCCGAGGCCTTCTTGACTGGCACCGCCGAGCGATGGGGCCTGCCGCAGCTTTAGAAAATACTTTTTAGTTTGGTCAGCCCCTCTAGGTACTCTGTTGCCCTTTTCAGTACAAAGAAAAGAAGGCAAGCTGTTTCTAATTTGCTGTGAATGCAGAAGGCTTCAGTAACGGCAGCTGCATACCAGCAGTTTGTATTTCGTTTCTCTTGTTTAGGATGTTTTGGGCGTTTCAGAGGGGGAAGTTTTTTCCCCCCACTCTAATGTGTGCTGCTACTCCAGGTGTTGGACACATGAATGACCACTGACTCTGTGTCTGCGTTCTCCACATTCTTCGCCTCCCACTTTTAAACACTGCAGAAACATGTTGGAACACAGGATAGACACCCGAACCCCAAGCTACAGACAAGGAGTACAGCACTCTTGAGGTCAGCAGAGACTGGACCGGCACAGGTTTTGTTACTGCACTTTAGTTTAGAATTGACTTTGTGCCCACAGGGCCAGCACAGGTACATCTCAATAGTGTAGCACTAATACAAAGAGACCTTTATTTGAATAGGGATGGCAGACTAGTTTGAGCCATTCCAGGTTTTACTAAGAGCCTTGAGACCTTGTTGAAGTCGCTTGTGATCTGTGGATTGTGGCTCAGTAATAGTTGTTCAGACTGGAGCGGATCACACTGCTCTGCAATGGGAGTCTAGTTGTTCTCATGCTAATTCCCTGTTGTTTTTGATTGCCCGCTGCGCTGGCACTCCAGCTGACGGTTGGCTCCTGCAGTCTGAGCCACACCGAGGGAAACAGTTTCCAAGTGCCCGTGGCAGGATGATGTCACCCGGCACTCCATGTTTGTGTTTTTGTTTTTCTTTATCCTTTTTGACATGTTAGTGATTTTTAAAATGGTAATCTTATGTGGTGGGGAGGGGAGAGGCTGGAGGGTGAAACAAACTCAAAAGAACTGTGAGTCAGCCGTTGTAATGTGTCTCTTACTGGCATATCATGTAGTGAGGACAATTTTTATTTATTTTTTGCTGGCAAGGGCTAAAATGCCCATAGCATAATTTGCTAATGTCTTCCCAAAACATTTCCCTTTTAAAACATGCATCATTAACAGGTTTGTGTTTAAAGCCGTGCTGCAAGAAGAGTGTGTGTTGTTCACAAGTCTGTTTGCATAGTTGTGTGTTAATGAAGAGTGTGTAGTGTTCACAAGTCTGTTTGCATAGTTGTGTGCTATACATCAGGGTCTTGTGTTTATGGCAGCACCAGTATTTTACAGATTAAGTGAGCCAGTTCTTAACCCTATTAAGGTGGTTTTGTCAATGTTTTAATCGCTGTCATAAATATGCATGTCAAAAGGCACAGGCCTTGGTGTTGACTGTATATACTGTAGCTGTGTGCGCACAGTCTAGACTAACACTTTCATACTCAATATCTATTATTCTTATTATACACAAATACATGTGATTTATAATGTACTGCCACTGTTATCCTGCTGAGTTACAAACGTTCCAGATGTGGTGCTTTCCACTTGTTTAACCCTAAACTTTAAACATATAGGAAATTAAATATAATACAAATATTAAAACCAATACAGTGAACATGAAATGCTTATCTCTTGGCTTTAAAAAAACCAAACAAAAATGATAAAGCTGGATATGGTTGGAAGTTGGAAAGGAGTGAGATTTAATCTAGATTTAATCTGGTTCTAGTTTTGCCTCACACAGCAGTGAGAATGAAACACACCTGAATAAATGTGTTGCAGGCCATCCACTTTATACATTGTTATGTAGTTAGTTACACTGATATGTATTTATCTTTAATCCACCAGCTTGTGTTATTTTTTTGTGGGTAACCAGGCAACCCATGCAGCAGGGTTATGATGTCATTGGTATAAAATGAGAGGCAGTTGTTGCATTCGGGGTCGGCTGCACTCGGACGGGCGAGCGGAGTGACTGTCTGGCTGCACTCGGACGGGCGAGCGGAGTGCCTGCCTGCCCGCACTCGGACGGGCGAGCGGAGTGCCTGCCTGCTTGCCTGCACTCGGACGGGCGAGCGGAGTGCCTGCCTGCTTGCCTGCACTCGGACGGGCGAGCGGAGTGCCTGCCTGCCTGCCTGCACTCGGACGGGCGAGCGGAGTGCCTGCCTGCCTGCCTGCACTCGGACGGGCGAGCGGAGTGCCTGCCTGCCTGCCTGCCTGCACTCGGACGGGCGAGCGGAGTGCCTGCCTGCCTGCCTGCACTCGGACGGGCGAGCGGAGTGCCTGCCTGCCTGCCTGCACTCGGACGGGCGAGCGGAGTGCCTGCCTGCCTGCCTGCACTCGGACGGGCGAGCGGAGTGCCTGCCTGCCTGCCTGCACTCGGACGGGCGGGCGGAGTGCCTGCCTGCCTGCCTGCACTCGGACGGGCGGGCGGAGTGCCTGCCTGCCTGCCTGCACTCGGACGGGCGGGCGGAGTGCCTGCCTGCCTGCCTGCGCTCGGACGGGCGGGCGGAGTGCCTGCCTGCCTGCCTGCACTCGGACGGGCGGGCGGAGTGCCTGCCTGCCTGCCTGCACTCGGACGGGCGGGCGGAGTGCCTGCCTGCCTGCCTGCACTCGGACGGGCGGGCGGAGTGCCTGCCTGCCTGCACTCGGACGGGCGGGCGGAGTGCCTGCCTGCCTGCCTGCACTCGGACGGGCGGGCGGAGTGCCTGCCTGCCTGCCTGCACTCGGACGGGCGGGCGGAGTGCCTGCCTGCCTGCACTCGGACGGGCGGGCGGAGTGCCTGACTGGGAGGGTTTGATTTGTGCTTGGATTAGACAAATTGCAAGCATGCTTCCTGTTTGCATTTCTCTTCCTTTGGGCCATTTCTTAGGAACTCCATTACTGCGACGCAGTCTGCAGGAAACACAGTGAAGTCGCTGCAGTTTTCTATTGCATGTTGCAATTAATAATTTGATTCCTATGTTGCAATTGTGGATAACAGGCCCGCCTCTCCTCACAGGCCTGTGGCTTGATGCTGTTAACAATCTTGATTTCTTTGTACCAAAGGCTACATTCCTCAGCAAGGCTTATCTCCAGCTTTAGGAGCTGTGCTGGGGTTTGTAAACTGCTCTTCCTTGACCATCCACGGCTGTAAAAGTAATATGATATAAAAAATCCTGCTTTAGTACCTACTACTTAACCTTGCCTGTTGCGACGCGGCTTGGCTGGGCTGCCTGTAACATCAACACTGATCACTGTGCTTAAGCAGCTCACAGGCCCTGGGTGCAAAGCGAATGTTCAGAATAAAAAACAAAACTACAAAAACACAAGCTTGATTCATCTAGGCAGGGGTATAAAGGTCAATGGGATCAAACCACTAGAGATAAAGATTAAAGAGTGAGCTGCTTCCTGTGCTGTCAGAAGTGATTTAGATACAAAGACGAATTAGGAAAGGCGTGCTAGCGCTGTACCAGCTAATGCCTGGGAGGTTTCAGGCATGGAACCCCTGTCTCCCAGACCCCCGTTGGCATGAACCTGAACCTGGGAATCTGGGGGTGTGCAAGATTAGCACTGCTGTCTGTGGCTTCTCCAAAACTCAGCGTAAAGGCTGTTCATTTCTGTTTAGTTCACCGACCATGTATGAAAAAGCTGAACTGAGTGTTATTAACCTTCTGACGTTGCCTTTGAATACGATTGACATCGTTTTGTAGTGTTTGCTTAAACCGATTAGATTACAAGAAAGACACTTAAGAGCTTAATTCTTAGAACTGGTTTACAATTGAGACTTTCCATCCACTGACTTTTTGATGAAAAAGTATGACATTTTGTTGCAATGAGTGTGTAATTATTGTGTTATTGTATTTGGGAGATTATTGTATATTGCTATTAATAACTGTGCTGTTAAAATAGTTTTAAACTTCACATCCAGCCCTATTCATCATCTTTTATGCACTGTGTTTTATTTGTTGTACATTTCAGCTGTCATCATAAAATGTATGTGTGATTTAAATAAAACGGCAGCAGTTTTAATAATAGTGGTATTTGGTGTTAATTTTTTTTTTTCCAATAAATATAGATTGAAATCCTTACTATACCGAATACAGACGTTGTGACTGTTTGTGCTTATTGAGTATGACGGGTGTTTAGTGCTGCACCATTGTTAAACTTTATCTGTCTGTCTCTCAGACAATCATGTGCGTCACACAAATAGCCACAACACACTCAAAAGATGCAGGGAATTTGTAAGCAACCATGCTGCTAAAATTGAGTGGGATCTAATCTTATATAACACCGCTGGTACACACTGTCTGTACTCATGTCAATGGCTTGAATTTCCCTGCTGCTGTGCACAGAGCGTCGGCAGACAGGTATTCCGGGGCACTGATCAATTTCAGATCATGCGCGGATTTCTAAAATTTAAAAAAAAAACACAAAAAAACTGGAAACAATCAGAAATAAATAAATATCACATGTAAAAACCGCATAAGAATTTAAATCCGCTAGTATCTGCGTAGGATTGTGGATTCATCTCTGCCTAGTAGAGATGAGGGTTAATTCAGTTCAGTAGTACTGTTCTGTGACGACAGGTTTGATTGTTGTTTATTGGACTGACCGATTTGATATATGTGTTATTATTGGGTTCATGCCACGTTGGTACCGTGTGACTCGCTGCAGTGGTTTCAGAAGGACGGGGGTTCTCCGTTGCCATGGTTACTGCCCCCCTCCAGCCTGGCCCCCGCTTTCTTCACTCTGCAGGACTTGTTTACCACATTCTACTCTGAGACTCAATAGCGTGTCAATCACCACGGAACCCCCGCCCCGTCCCTGCCATTGGCCGGTTTCATTTCCTCCCTGCTCTTTTTCCAAAATCCCATATTTCCACAGACAGTTGAGTGACAGCGCCGCCAGATTGGCGGTTTTCCAGACAAATTTAATTTATTTTAAAAGCATCTAACGGATAAATATTGTCTTTGGCGGTTTGGCTATTTTACCGTGTATGTTGTGTTTTTTCTTTTCTATTTGTTTCGATTGAGGTTCTTCAATGCCTTATAATATCATGACCTCCCCGATTTTGTTTTTTCCCTGGATCTCAGCATCTAGTGCAATTACAAATCACACAGATGCGCACATACTGTCATTCGGCAAATCCCACTCAAAACGCTGCCCCGTCTGCTTACCTCACGAATACGGGGATTGCGACACACAGGCAGTTTAAGGGGTTCTTGTTTCATTGTGAAATAACTCTTTTTTTTATTTGTCACCAATTTAAGAACTGCATCGGTACAATTGGAATTGCATTAAAATGTATTTGTAAAGACTGTACAAGCTGACAGTTTAATTGTACACAACATTGTGAAAACGCAGTGAATCTGCGTGATTTTATATAGCATGTGCTCAGCAGATGGGTTACATTTTGTCTCGGGTCTATCCAAGGCGAAATGATTTGTAATAATGTGTGTAAGATGAAGGGACGGTATCTAGACTGTGAAGCAAGCTTGTGATTGAACTAGGCGCGTACTGCTTTCCATCTGCCCTGGACCTGGTTCTGCTGCATGACCTGAAGTCACTTCTCCTTCGCATTACAATGCGCTGTTCTTGCTTGGAACGATAGCAGAGGCTCGCTATGGGGCAAGTTGGAATCCACGGAGCGGAATTCCCTGCAGTCGGACTGGATCGGAACTGCGGCATTTTTTTTTTATATAAAGCAACATTCATACGGCTGCTTTTAAGTTCTACGCAGCGGTCTGACGATGCGAACGTATGTTTAAGGTCACCGACACTGAGACGAGCGCCCTTTTCCAAACAAACAAACAAGTATAATGAATACACATGTTTAAGCGCGTACTTAATTGCTGTGTAAAAAGCTGATGGTTTTTTTGTTGTTTTGAGTATATAACTTTTTTTTTTTTTTTTTTAAACTCATGATACTGGTGTTTACAGTAAAGATAAGAACTAACTTATGATTAACTAACTCGTTATTTTGAAGTGAAATGATTCAGTAGGCTGTATTCTGTGGGTAGTATTTTGTCTGTGCAGTATGTGATTTAAATGACTGTTATTTTGCCCGTGTTATGTTGAGGCCTCTTCAAGTTGCAGCCTTTCTTGGAAACAGCAACAGTTTACCAACACACAGGAGTGTGGACCTGTGAGCACAGGTTTAGTTCATCGAGAGCACTTCACAAGTTTAAGTTCAATTCAGTTTTATTTTTATGTAGCTTCTTTTGCAACAAGTCGCCTCAAAGCGCTTTACAAAGGCAAAAACAATATATATTACTGAACAACAGTAAACATTACAATCTATATATATATATATATATATATATATATATATATTATATATATATATATATATATATATATATATATATATATAATATATATATATATATATATTAAAATATGATTTTAATATAGATAAAATAAATATAAGACAGTAGGAACAATATGGGGGCAAGAGGATATCGGCTCATCTGGATGGAAACGCTGGGCTATAGAAATGGGTTTTTAGTCTAGACTTGAAGACATTGACTGAAGGGGCTTCTGTAATTGTGATGGGCAGGTTGTTCCATAATTCAGGTCGATTGATTGCTTTTGGTAACCCTTTAGTCGGTCAGTTTACTGTGTGTGGTGTAGCTCAGTTAATAACTGACAAACAGCATGCTTGACACATACTCGTTTATTTTAATTCAACAACAACACAGCAACAAAAATATACCCTCCGAATAAATAATAAAAAAAGAATCGCACAGTATATCAGTCATTTCAGAAGGAAATACTTCTGATAATTTCTGGAATGCGTCCCGGTAAGGCTAAATATCCGAAGTGTTGTAGTTGGAGGCGACGGTCTCTCCTGCTGGTAAAGATTGTCGACTCTCAGGTTGTACCCCTGGAACAGTGTCATTTCCTTGTGTGCTCTCTGCACCTCACACTTATCTCTTAAATAAAGTGATGGTTCTTTAGCCAAAGAAAACTCCCACCTTTCACCCTTTGCAGTAACAAGTCACAAAAACTCCTGAGTAATAATGACTCAGTCTCTCGGCTTCTCCAGATTTATTTGTGAAGACTCGTCTTGGCTTTATTCTTTCTTTTCGAAGGGAACGGTTTGCCATTTGGTCTTGTTACAGTTTCAAAGGGTTCTTCTTGCAGTCTTGTTAGGAGGAAGGACATGTTAAGTTTGGAGGAATCAAAGCAGTCAGGATCATAGGTACCGCCACATACCAGCGCTGTCTCGTTGGCACGTCGGGTGCTTTCTTCTGCGATCTGGAAGATACGTGGCGTGTGAAGAGTGTAGGGTCCTTGTGAAAATGACAAAACAAAGATTGCTGTCCCGAGGGTGTGGAGAAGCTGGTACAGCAGGGCAGAGCGCCATGCAGAATGGGCTGCTTTTCATTTGATCCTTCATTTAATTTTGTTGTGGTTGCAGTCTGATGTTCCAAACACAGCTCTGCTGTAAGTGTTTAACACCCGTGCTGTATTTATTGCAACATCATACAAGAACAGTCTTTCAAGTATAGTAGGTTTCTGTGGGCAGTTTTGTGATCACAAGGATGAGAATGAATAGAGAAGCCTCACCCAAACCACTATCTTGCATAGCATAAAAAAAATAATAAAAAAAAACACAGTACAAACAAAAAACAAAACCTTTTGATTTCCTTCATAGTGTCTCTAATTCAGGGGAGGGTGGCCCCACAGTACAATCGTTCTCTTTCTGGCTTCTGTCGACAAAGGGACAGGGCATGGATAACATCTCTGTTAAAGCAAGCTTTCGAATGGAGATCGTTGTAGTAGACATCTGAACTTGCACAGTATTTGTGCAGGGATGGAAATAAGGCTCCCACTACATAGCAGTTTGATCCATCCCTGGGTTTACTATGAATTTAATAAGACACATCTGCTACCTGTTCACTGTGGCTAATCGAGCTCGTAGTAAAACCTGGAATGGGTGGAACTGCTATGCAGTCTTATTTCCATCCCTGTATTGTTTTTCTGCCTCTGCTGTTGTAGTCATTTTGACAAAACAAATCACACAAAACCCTGAGTAAATTGCTTGTGTCTCTGTGCTTGTCAAGTGTTCAGATACAGTGGGGAAGCACCTGCAGCCCAGTCAGGCTCGTCCTTTTTAAGACTCGCTGTGTGATTTACAACCGGAGAAACAGTCAAACACAGGCTCTGAGATTTCAGCGTCTCCACATTAGGTCAGAGCTGTTTGTGACAGAAAGTGGGGAGGGGAGGGGAGGACAGCTGTCACGTGATTCCAGTAATCCAGCATCACAAACAGCAAGCAATCACACAGCC
This sequence comes from Polyodon spathula, assembly GCF_017654505.1. Taxonomy (NCBI): domain Eukaryota; kingdom Metazoa; phylum Chordata; class Actinopteri; order Acipenseriformes; family Polyodontidae; genus Polyodon; species Polyodon spathula. The sequence continues at coordinate 34,791,013 of NC_054552.1, read as the reverse complement.
CCTGCCTGCCTTCCTGCCTGCTCGCTGGGATCTGGGTCATGGTTCAGACACAGCATCCCCGCCATGTCTGTCTGGCTCATTTCTTGTGAGCACAGAATAACACGTTCTGATGCTTTCCAGGCAGGAATTCAACACACAGCAGCTACATTGGGGTTCAAATCAACTTGTTACCTGGCAGTGAAGGGTTAGTACTCCTGTGTTGAGTGTCTTTTTCACTAAGATGTTTAAACACTTTTTAATAGTCCTCGTCTGCAGCCTAAAATGAACTTGAATTGGCTTTATGCAGCAGAATTCCCTGTTTTGTAAACAGCCCTCCCTGGTCAGCGGCTCAGCCCAGAGAGAGAGAGAGACAGAGACAGAGTGCTGTTTGTGTTGAAGAAGCAGACCCCTGAATCTCAACGCAGGGGCTCTTTTCATCTAAATCCTCATTAGAAACCTCAAGTCCAGCCAGACTGCGGAAGATTTTTTTTGATTCAGCTGCAAGAGGAAAATTAAATTGTTAGTGTTTTTTTTTTTGTTAAAACAGTGGGCTTGACCCCATGGATGTTGGGTCACTAGAGTTCTAGTTTATAATGCTTCTGACGTGTGTGTGTGTGTGGTCTCTGAAACACCACAGCCCCAGGGAGCTGGACACTAATATCTTGCGCACCCCCCAGGAGAAAACCTGTTCACATGAATTGGTGTTTTTGTTCTTGTATTTGAAGATGCACAGTGTTATCATTGGAGCCCACTGAAAGAGTAAGACACATTGAACAGTAAACATCTCTCTTAATCTGTACTTGAATGACCCTGCTATTTTTAGAGAAGATGTTTTCCAAGGAATGTGACTTATTCTATATAGAGAAACAACCCTTTTGCAGAGAGCTGTCTGACAGAGCAAGCCAGAACAGGAACTAATGACTTGTTATATTGCTGAGGTCAAGGTGCGTTTCATGTAACCCTTACATGGTGTTGGAGTTAAATGTGAGCCTGACGAAGTGTTTAAGGTACAAGTGTGCTCACCAGAGGCTTCAAGTATCTGCAGTTAGTGGTATTTCCATAAAAGGATAATAAAAAAAGAAAAAAAAATGTTGATTTTAATTTTAAACCAGCTGTTTGTGTCCCACCCACACAGACATTCAGCTGAAGGCGATTCACAGTTCACAGTGCCTCTTGTACATTTAAAAAAAAAATAATGATGATAATCATCATCGTCTAGGGATCGGGAGATGGACAGCTCATTATGGTGACCAAAGGGAAGGTACTGTAGATGAAACTAATAACCGTCAAGAGCACAGCCCTTGTGCTGTCATCTCCACTCGGGTCCCGTTAGCATCCATCCAGCAGCCTGCACACTTGGGGCTGGATCCCTTGGCTCCCAGGCTGCTCCTGTGGGGGCGAGCCCCTACTGCAACTTGTGAAAACCCACAATGTCTTGCGTAGCAGCGCATACAGCAGAGGAGAATGGAAATAGCACTGCGTTGCATAAATGCTCAGTCCTCTTCAGACGGAGAGCGGGGCTGGGACGAGGGGCTGGCAGGTTGCGCTGGAATGTCAAGCAAGCAGCTGATTTTTGGGAATGTTGTTTTGTACTACCCCTGCATTGAGGACATTGCACAGATCTGATTCACAAGAAGCTCTGCTCCAGCTAGCCTGGTGAGACCCCTTTGGGTACATGTCCAAGATTGTAACTCTTTCTTTGTCTCTTTAAATACAAATAAACGAGCAAGTCATTTTGGATGACACACCTGGTTCTCAGAAGTAAATATCTGTGTAGTTAGAACAGTTCATGATTAAAGCATCTTCCTCCTCATTCCGGCAGCCATTGGCTCGCCCGGAGCGTGCTAGGCGTAGTGCCAGGGCTTGGTTGCTAGGAGACGGAGAGTTCTGTGAATTTGGAAGACCTGTCAGTTCCCCTGATCGGAGGGTTTCAGACTGGCATTGTGGAGCAACTCGATAACCTTCACCCCTTCGGTACTCCGCAGCGGCTTCTGTCCACGGAGCTGGGCTGCCAGCACTGGCCAGAGAGGCTGGAGCATGGAACGAGGCCGTGGATGCAGCGGTGCAGTGCGTTCGCTCAGTGCGCTCACTGAGAATGTGCTTCCAAGATCAGATGAGGACATACACAGGGCTGAGACTGAGTGGCCTCAACAGTACTGTCTGCAGACACTCAGTCGGGGCTGTGGGGGTGCTGGCAGCACGCAGTGGGACATAATAATAATAATAATGATAATGATAATTATAATAATAATTTGTTCCTCGCGTCCTGATACACATTTTAGACATTGAGAAACGTTTGTCTTTGGATTTATTGAGTGTTTAATAGTTCTGGATGTTGCAATGATATAATGTGCTGGCATTCCGACATGCTGCTACTGCAGGACAGCAGGACGTGCGTATTGTTGGGAAACTCTGTTTTTTTAATCCAACACAAATTGGGCTGTGCAGTCATCTGCTTCTTCACTTGAGGGTTTGCATTGGCTCATCAGTTAAAGGCATAAAAGTATTAATCCCAAATGAAGCTGTGCTGTTTGCTGGTGTATTTGTGTGCAGTATATTTGGCTTTTAAACATTCGATCAGTCCATGGCTTACTCTCCACCGCTACTGTATCGTGAGGCACCGAACTAGACAGCTACGTTATTGAGCCACCAAAGACCTGAATGCAATCATTGTTTGGTAATGATTTTGACTGCAGTTCTTGACAACATTGAATAACTTTCATAGTTTGTTATTGTGTTGCAAGTTTTCCTTTTTTTCTGGTGAGTATCTGTGGGGTCTCAAGGAGACGTGTGAGGTTCTCATCCCAGTTCTCTCCTGTCTTGGCAGTTTGCCCGGAGGAGTGTGAGAAGCGGGCATGCATGGACTCCAAGTGCTGTCACCCGGAGTGCCTGGGGAGCTGCACGGTGCCAGGCAACGACACGGCGTGCATGGCTTGCCTCCACTACTACCACGAGGGCCACTGCGTGCCCAACTGCCCCCCTGACACGTACAAGTTCGAGGGCTGGCGTTGCGTCAGCAAGGAGTTCTGCGCCAAGGTGCCCGGCGCTGACCCCAGCGAATTTGAGAAGTTCGTCATCCACAACGGGGAGTGCGTGCAGGAGTGTCCCTCTGGGCTGATGCGCAACGAGAGTCAGAGGTGAGGGGCCAGGGGAGAGGGGCTGGGGGCAGTCTGCTCTATTTTAAGGTAGAACTTACAAACTGAATCAAGCAGACAAATATATTGACTCACTCTTTCAATCAGTACGCTGATGAAAGCATTAGCTGAAAGGGCTGAGTACTTGTAAGTTTAACCTTATGGTTTTAATGTTTAGAAAGTAATAGATGAATTGCCACTCTGTTGTCGGTAAACTCCTTGGAATGTTGCCAATAGCTGGGGTAACCCAACACTGCTACATATTCATAACATGATCTATATAAAAATAAGTGAAGATCGTTTCGATAGTTGCTTCTCTTGGTGTCCTCTTGCATCTCCTCACTTCCTCCTCCACACAAAAGCTCAAATAATGCGCTTCAATAACAGCAATAAAGGGGCTTCTGTTCTCTTCATTAGGAGTTTAAACAGGAGGCTTCTTGAATATATAATCTCACACCATTGTCATTTATCCTTTCACAATGGGATCTACCGGTATTGAAAGCGCTGCTTCATCGTAGCAGTGCTACCTCAGCTGCCAGTGCCTTATAAACCATTTAAGATCATATTTTGTGACTTAATTTCCAGATGATAAAGACCCTGTTTGAGATTCTTTGTACTCAACTATAGCATTAGATTGAAGTTCGATTGATGGGTATTGTACAGGAAAAGTTGTATTCTATGGTTCTCTGTGGAAAGTTGCACTCCAGATGTAAAGTAAAACACAACAATTTAAAACCCCTTTCTAGCATTAGGTTTTGGCTGCGGTGCATGTGGTGTGAGAAATGTAGAGTTCAGACACGGTATTTGTAGATAATGTTTAGAGCCCACGATTTCTTACTTTCAACAGTAGCCTTGTAGAATTAAACTCCTACATAAAAACAGACATTACGAATCTGTCTGTTTACACTAGGTGCTTCCATTGTCTGGTGAAAGAGGATGTTGTTTTGTTTTGGGGTCATGGACAGAGCGTTCTGCCTGGCAGTGGCAGGGTCCGCCAGCGTTTTCTTCTCAAGGTCTTCAGACTGTCTGGCACTGCCTGCGTCCTTGACGGCTCCCTCTTGTCTCCCGTCTTTCCCACAGCATGTTCTGCAGCCCCTGTGACGGGCCCTGCCACAAGATCTGCGACTCCAGCGTCATCGACTCCGTGGACACGGCCCAGTCCCTCAAGGGCTGCACTGTCATCGGGGGGAACCTGGTTATCAACATCCGCCGTGGCAGTGAGTACTGAGGAGAGGCATTCTCTAACGGGAGGCCCTGCAGGATCGTCTGCTTCCATAGAGGACAACAGTGACACACTGTGGCAGTGCAAGTTCACGTCATGTGATAGAATATCTGGCCACCAGGTGTCACTGTTGCTAAACCATGTTTATTCTAAGGCGGTGGAACAAAGATAAGTAGGAAACTATTATAATATTATAATAATATTTTTCCTGCTAGTTAGAAACCCTCAGTGATTTTCCAGAGCAGTTTTTTTTAGCCCAGTAAGAGTTAGGACAATGGGGAAACAGCAGTGAGAATGTGTCTTTGACTGATTGCTGATTTGCAGTTTTGATTTACACAGCCCTCTTCTCTCGTGTCTCTCCCAGATAACATTGCTTCGGAGCTGGAGAGCTTCATGGGGCTGATCGAGACGGTGACAGGCTTCGTGAAAATCCGCCACTCTCACGGACTGACCTCGCTGTCCTTTCTGAAGAGCCTGCGGTACATCAACGGGGAGCAGCGGCTGGAAGGGTAGGTCTTGCGGGGGTGGGGTTTCAATGTTTTCCTTTAGAAAGACGCTTGCTTTCAAAATGTTAACTTGCTGCTGAGTTTCTTTTTAGTGCTACAGTAGCTGTTATGCTTTTGTGTTTAAACTTTTTGCTTTGTTTGTATGCTCTGCAGCTGGCAGTTTGTGTAGTTCTATGATGTTTAGTATTCTTTTGAAGACACCGCCCCTGCAAGGGGGGAGGGGGGGGGGGTTTAATGGAACCCATCCCACCAGATTCACTCTGTCTGAAGAGGGGCCAAGCCTCTGTCTCGCAGCATGCTGAGCAGTGCTGTCAGGACTGGGGAGGGAACGCGTGTGTTTATAGCTCTGAAGGGAGAGATGAGGAGGATCATCGTTCATCTGTTCATCTGTGGTGTTCTTTTATTCCTGCATTGAGGAGATGGAGCTTCTCATTCTCAGAGAAATCTCTCCTTTTTATTAAGGTTTCCTTGGAAACCAAGTCCATGATTATGTATTCAGTCACAGGTTTCCTGGAGTATATGGGGAAATAGTTCTGAGATACAGACACTGAAATGTCAAAGTGAGACACAGACTTGCTTGCTAGTATGGACTGCAGCCCAGCATAACGTTCTTATTGCCTCCGCTGTTAAAGAAATATGGTATTTAGAGTGGCAATGTTGCAAGATTCCCGCAGGGCCGTGGGAAAGCTTGTGTCCCTCTGATTGTTCTCTCCCAGGATAGAGTTACAGGCAGAAGGCTGTGTCTGAGGAGGGCTGGCATTCCTCACATTCCACAGGGCTCAATGGAACAAAGTCCTGTTAGATACAGTACCCCCATTGAAAGTGTCCTTGTCTGTAACCCCCTCCCCTTTCCCCACACACACACACACATGCATAATACGCACATGCATGCATACATACATACAAACACACACACACATTATTTGTCATTTCTCTGCTGTTTTCATGTTGCTTTCCTCCTTCATGTTGCCCAGCTCAGTTTTGCTGTACTCTGTATGTCCAGTACTACAGAGTCATGTTGATTTGCACATTCTGTTGGTGATCTTCCATGTTTCTGTGAAATACGTTGAAGAAAATTCCAAAGAACGCAGCGAATCCACTGCTTGAATAAATACAATCGACTCCCTCTCTCTACTCCAAACTGCCCTAATATCTGAAACCACCATAATGAAAAGCAAGCTGTAGAAACCAAACCTCAGGATAACAATACACTCACAGCAAAAACACGAAGCCAGAGACGACACAGAGCGTGGCCCAGATTGCACTGCATCGGCTTCTCCTGGTGCCATTGCCACTGGGATTCAATGCTGTGTTGATGGGGGTCCCCTCTGCGCACCCCCTTGACCAGTCCAGTCCTGTCTCTAACGCTCAGGTTTGTCGTTTGCCTGCAGGAACTACTCCTTCTATGTGCTGGATAACCAGAACCTGCAGCAGCTGTGGGACTGGGGCCGGCACAACCTGACCATCAGAGAAGGGAAGATGTACTTCGCCTTCAACCCCAAGCTGTGCCTGTCCGAGATCTACAAGATGGAGGAGGTGTCGGGGACCAGGGGGCGGCAGGGCAAGGGGGACCTGAACCCCCGAAACAATGGAGAGAGAGCCTCCTGTGAGTGGAGAGAAGGGGGGGCTGGGTTGTAAGCAGCACGATGTAGAACGTACACTAGCACTTTATTTAGATCAGAGCAATGCAGGGTATATATAGACATCTGAACAAATCTCTTACTTGTGACCAGCTGCTTCTGCATGGGGTAGATGGAGTTTGCTTGTTTCAGCTCACTTGGTGCCACAGAGGAGGCTAGCTGTGAAAGAACCTACAGCAGGAAAGAGATACCAAGACATTACATTACATGTGTGTGCACAGATGACACAGAGAGCTGCAAACACAGGGCTGTACAGCACAGGGGGGAGAAAGACCGCTTGTGTACTTTTAGTCTTTGCTGTTTAACCCTCGCGGTAACTCCAAACTCTTCTCAGTGTCTTCACAGATAGATAGGGGTTGTTGCACGGAACGTAACTGGATAGTAATAGTCACCTGATGATTTCGATCTCAAAACACATATCGCATTACTAACACTGCCTTAGGGCATGTATACAAAGAGATCAGATTGAAAACAAAACCCCATAGAATAGACGGCAAACCTTGACGCCTGCAGGTACGGCTTGGTATTGCAAGTGCTCATTCATCTGACCTACATGCCTCTGTCCTGGAGCTGAAGTCGTTACAGGCTAGTCTGAAAATCCCTTCTAGAATAAGAGTGCTGTGACAGAAACCTGGCAGCGGGACGCTGTGCACCGATACAGGGGGCACCCCACGCTGAAATCTGCAGAGTCAGGGTCTCCTGTTGCTCTGTGGTTGGGGAGACAAGCAGGAGACCCTGCTTTTGCTCAACCTCATTTAGTGCATTGTCACGCTTTTAGTGGGTGACTGTGTTGCCTGACCCCTCCCCCTTGCTCTGTGTTGCAGGTGGGAGCTACATCCTCAAGTTCAAGTCTAACAGCACCATGAAGAACAAGATCAAGCTGACCTGGGAGAGGTACCGCCCCCCAGACTACAGAGACCTCATCAGCTTCATAGTCTACTACAAGGAGGCGTGAGTATCTGCGCTGTACACAGAGAGGGCGTCGGGGTCAGATCTGCAGCATTGAAGCTGAATGAAGAAAAGAAAGCAGAGAGATGCATGCAGTACGTAGCGAACCTAGACAGCCTTGGTATGAATGGGGTCTCTATTACAAGAGGTTCTTTTGAAACTGGTTTTAACCCAGCGCTCCAATTCTAATTTGGCAGCCCTTTATAGAATGGCATGGTCATGGCTCCATTTGCCCCAGAATGCCATTCCACGAGCAGTTTGAAATCTCATTGGCTCCCCACTGTAGCGTTGCCAGTGTAAGTGCCTGAGTCGTGTGTAACTTGCTTTGCAAGCCCTCGCCTCACCGCTCCTCTCCCTCGCTGCACAGGCCGGTCCAGAACATCAAGGAGTACGACGGGCAGGACGGCTGCGGCTCCAACAGCTGGAACATGGTGGACGTGGATCTGCCCCAGGAAAAGGACAAGGACCCCGGTATCCTGCTGGCCGGCCTCAAGCCCTGGACCCAGTATGCCATCTTCGTCAAGGCCATCACCCTGACCACCACGGAGGAAGGGCACGTCCACGGAGCCAAGAGCGAGGTGGTCTACATCCGCACCAGCCCCTCCGGTAATGCTGCACCCGTTTTCACAAGGCCTGCTCGCACTGTTTCACAGCACCACACATTACTGCTCACGTTTGCATCCATGATGCATTTGTTTAAATTTTTATCCTTATTTTGCTTGCGGACAGCGGTTGATGTTCACTCCTTTTTTGATGCTCAAATAGCATTGCGCTGCACGTGTTTAGTTAAGCAGTGTGTAACTTCCTCTTTCTGTTTTGCACGGCAGTGCCTTCGGTCCCAGCGGATGTGCGCTCATATTCCAACTCTTCATCGAAGCTCCTGGTGAAGTGGTCGACCCCCACCCACCCCAACGGAAACTTCACCTACTACCTACTCCGCTGGCAGCAGCAGCCCGAGGACAAGGAGTTGTACCTGCACAACTACTGCTCCAAAGGTGAGCCGCTGGGACTGCTTTGTGTGCTGGAGCACTGCCTTGGAGCGCCAACAGGAGAGCCTCCTCTGAGCTGCAGGCTCTGCATGAATAAACAGGGAGCAGGTTGATGCTGTGAAGTCCAGCTGCATTAAGATTTCTCAATGGAGATGCTGGGAACCAGTGATGCATGATAATAATTATTATTGTTGTTGTTTTTTTAATGCTTTTTCTCATCCTTGAATAAAGTAACTAATTCGTCCATGCAAGAGCAGTGGACAGTCCAAGATTGCTTACAGTACAAGAACTCTTAATCCATCAGTAAATAGTTCCATGTTAAACCCCTGGCTGGGGGGCTCGGCTCAGTCCTGCAGGTACTGGACTGGGGCTGCAGCGCGGGGAGGAGGCTGGTAAGGAATGCTGACCGTTTGCAATTGTTTTCCCAGAACTGAAGATCCCCATCCGGATTCCGGCGACGGGGGCCATCGACCCCGACGAGGACACGAACCCGGCGAAGACGGAGCTGGGAGGGGGGGAAAAGGGCCCATGCTGCCCCTGTCCCAAGACCGAGGCCGAGATCAAGGCAGAGGCTGAGGATGCCTCCTACCGCAAAGTCTTCGAGAACTTCCTGCACAACTCCATCTTCGTGCCCCGGTACGATAAATGTACACATGTTGATAGTGATGTGTACACATGTATTATACTTTACTACACACATGGAGCTTGATCCTGGATGCTCACGAACTTGCTCTCCAAACAGCTGCTGGGTATCTCATGGCTTCTCTCAGTTGAGATCTGTGAATGCTTAGCATGCTGAAGTTCCCTCATCTCTGAACCGGAGGGTTTGCATCACTGGAGAGTCAATACAGCAATCCAGAGATCACTGGAGAGTCAATACAGCAATCCAGAGATCACTGGAGAGTCAATACAGCAATCCAGAGTCCCTGTGGTGCCCTGTCCCGGCTCTACCGCGCTTCAGGGTTTTGTTTTGTTTTCAGGACGTCACGATCAGGAATCAGAAAAAAAAAACAAAAGCCAGAATGAGATTTACATGCAGAGAGAAGCTGTGTCCGGAAAGGGGTGTCTGTGGTTCCTAGCACTGAAGCATAGTGACATGTGCATTGCATTATCCTCAGCCCCCCTAGCGGCAGTGAATGAATGTCTTCCATTCCCCACTCTTTGAAAATGTGATACAGGAACAGATCAATGGTGCTTAATGCCTTCCAGTTCTCTGAGAGGCCTTTTCCGAACTGTATTTACAGAAGGCTACATGTACCTGACTGCTCCGTAACTGGTTTGTGAAAATCTGCCACATTGAATCATTTGTGGTAGAAGTATAAGGTCTGGCAAAACACAGTACAGTTTAAAAGTCTTTCAAAAGTTTTTTAAATAAGTCATACTGGGGAAAATCAATCAAAAATTTAAAAGCAAGGGAAATGTCCTTTGTTCTAGACTCCTCCTCTTTTTTTTTTTTGGAAGTCTGGCTCTCGAGGAAAAGGCTGACACCAGAAAGCCGTCGGAAGCCTGAGGCGTGCTTGCGAGCCCAGCCCCCGAGCCAATAGCATGCTTTACTAGGAGCAGAGCCTGTGGGAGTAAGAGCCTCCCAGTTTCTAGGAAGTTTAAGAAGTTCTGGATTTGCACAGAGTAGCTGAAAGAAGAGGACATGTTTTCCATTCTATTTTTTTTTTCTCACCTCCCCCACCTCTTTGTTAGAGATGTTTGGTGTGACTGGTTGCCAGGAAATGTACAGCAAAGCCATCTGGAATACTAATGAAGTAAACGAAGAATCCCATCCCGGCAGCTAGGATAAACTAGTGAAGAGAGCTGGGCTGGGGAGGAGCAGGGAAACCACTGCTGGGGATGTGACATGACAGAACCAGGGTCCCCCTGCCCCCAACCCCCCCATCTCCCTGTTCAAATCCTCCAGGGTATTTTGGCACAGGTAAAGGAAGGGAAAATGAAAATGTCATTTGAAAGTGAATGCCTCTTTACAGTAAACAGAAGTGAAGGTATTCATACAGGTTTCAAATGCATTCATTTTATTTATGTGCATTAAAAGAATCCTCCCTATCCTGTAATTGATGCACGAACCTCCTTCCTGACAACTCGCAGCCAATATGAGGACATTTTATCGTCCTTTTCATTCCTGTTTGGAATCGAGGGCAGAGAACTCTCCAGTAAAATGAAAATTTGTAGGCGTATGAAAGTAGCCAGAAACCAGTTTAGTTGCTTGAAGGAGCAGTTAGTGTGGAGACTTGGGAGTGCTTTCAGTTTAGACTGGTCCCAGTGGAAGGTATAATGAAATACCAGAGACAGCAAGATCTGGAAATGCAGACGGCTCAATTCTTTCTTGTTTTTATTCATCTCTAGCAAGCCGCCACGCCTAGAGGTGAGCGTTTCTTTGGCTCTTGAGGAAGAATCAGCACCTGGACGCTTCTGAAGCCAAGCTGTGCCACTGAGCCGGCACCACAGCGTCTGGCATTTCTTTTCTGCGTCTGTGATGCAAGTTCAGGCAGGGTTCAGGGTTGAAGGAAAGCTGTAGGTGTGGCAGTAGAATGAATGAGAGGGACAGTGCTGTTCTAGCCACTTATTTGAAATCCATTCCCCTGACCAGGAGGAGGTAGTCTGTACGTCAGCCTGGGCTCCACTCGTTAAGAATCTGCATCACCGTGGAAAGACAAGCTGGTCATTTGATAAATTGAAAGAACACAGCAGTACATTGTGTGTCTTGGCATTGCCACGCTGTGTCTGTGTGTCTCTCATTAAGAAAAGCCACCACTTACACAGACAATGTTGCATAGGCTCCAAGGGTCATGGGATGGCTTACCCGTTGTGGAATGCAGTATTGCTGTCAGTTCTTATTTTTTGTGATATTTATTTATCCAGATTCATTCCAGAAGCATGCAGATCACCAGCTAACCCGATCAGTTTAACCTCCCACCTCGTTTTCTTTCAGGAGGGATTTGAAACCCTGAGCTGTTGAATCTAATCTCCCTTCTTTCTGTGGTACAGCCCCACCTCTCTGCTCTTCCACTGGCTGTCCTGTTCTGGGTTTGTCGCTGTGTGTGTTTTACAGGGCCAGCACTGCGCTCCCACTCTGAGACGTGCAGCCCTACAGCTGTCGTGAGGAGGAGACTTCCCATCTCAGACAGTAATTAGAGGGGGCTTGAACTCCACTCAAGCGGTAGGCAGAGGAGTTCTCCGTGTATATCTGAGCATGTTTCCTTACGGTGTTGCAGCTGTTAAAACAGGTCACAATGGTTGCGAGTGAACTGCAAACCGGGTTTGAAATGAAGTTATTGAGCATTATGGGATGTGTTGGTGGAATAAGGACCAGTGTTAAAGAAGGGAGCCTGAGATATGTGGAATAAGCAGCTCAGTCTTTCACAGTTCTCTGTGGCTGTAAGTTCTCTGTTGAGGACCATGTACAAGAGAGCTGCACTCATTTAAAGGGAGTGTTTCAGACCTGTTTGTTACAGACCCCTGTGACACTGCAGGGCTGGCTCTCGGTAAGGTGGAATTGAATATTGCTGTGATCCTTTTAAAGAGTTACATGCTGTCTTTGTGAATGAATATCCTGTTTTTCTGTCATTGTTTTTTCTTTGGTTGAATAAACGTAGGACCATGTTTTAATTTTTTCAGAGATCCAAAACGAGCGAAAATGTACTCGTCTGTTAGAGGTGGTTTTAGGTAAGGTGATGTGCTATCGAGCTGTCCACTCTGTCCTGATGAGCTGATCACCTGCTTCATCTCCTCAGTGAGCACTACATCCACCTGTGTTGCTTCTGTGTTTTATTTCCATTATTTTGGCTTTAATTGATGTATTTATTTGTTTTGTTGTTCCTAGAATCTTTTTTTATTTATTTATTTATTTTTTTTTAGTTTTATAGAGTACATTTAGAAATAATAGTCCTCTCTCACATGCTGGATCAAGGTTCTGGCTGTTAGTCATTTTTGATAAAGATTCCTGAACAAAGTGTTCCCAGCAGAAACCAGTTTCTTTAAGTTACTTGGCTATACAGTAAATATTCAGTAAGAAACATAATGATAATCGGAACCCTTTTGTTTATCATAGTCATTTGTTTGTTTGTTTGTTTGTTTTGGTCATTTAGTGATTTATTTTCTTTTATATTTGTGTGGGTTTGGTTGTTGTAAAGGAAATCCTGCCAATCTGTGAAGTGGTGTTCATCTTTGCCAGGCGCCTTCAGTAAATGCAGCGCTTGAAACATTTTGAAAACAGAAAATACCTACCTGCCTACCCCTAACCACTCTGCACCCTGAAGGACAATTCTGTCTTCAACATTCCACTCCCTGAGTGGCACTGCCACTTGAGAGCTGTCACGATTCTAAACCCTGGGTAACACATTTTAAATGTGATTGACAACTCCACACACTTTTCCTTTCACCTAACTAACAACCCCACCTTAAACAGCTAACGTCTCTGTCAGCCCAGTGACAGGCGCTGAAGTGACAAGACAACTCTGTGCGATGTAGGTTCTTCTAAGAAACCTTAGCAAGGAGCTGGTGGGCTAGTCTTTCACTGTTTACTCCAGATGGTTCCCTTCATGGATTAGGTTTGAGCTGTGGGTTGTGTGCTTTAAAGGTGCCGGTATGTTGACTCGGAAGTGAAGGGAAGGTAGTCCTCAGTTAGCATGTTTTTTTTTTTCTGGTGCTTTGTTCCACACTGCTGTGTTGTGTTGTGCTGTGCTGATTTAGCAGTTGGAAAGTGGTTTCCTAAAGTGGTAGCTTATCAGTGGTTTTGTGAGCGTACAGTGCTTCTCCGCAAAAGCCTCCACAAGTTTTTCAAACTGTATCAGTTCTTTCTTTCTCATGTCTCTCTCCCTCTGTCTCTGCCTCTTTAAGCCTGTGCCTTTCTCTCTCCGCTCGTGGGGCTCCACACTAAGCTCCTCTGGTCCGGACTGGAGTTTGCAGATGGTGCTCCACACTAAGCTCCTCTGGTCCGGGCTGGAGTTTGCACACAGGGTCTGATCTCTCCTTTTCCTCTCTCTCTGCTTGTCACAGGCCCTTGGACCGCAGGCGGAGGGAGGTGTTTGCCATGGCCAATGCCAGCTTCCCGAGGGGCAGCAGCAACATCACGGGGCAGGATCTGGGTGCCAACGTCACAGGATCGGAGAAGGCGGAGCGCGAGTACCCCTTCCATGACACCACAGTGAATGGCAAGGAGTGGACGGAGATCTCACACCTGCAGCACTTCACCGTATACCGCATCGACATCCACGCCTGCAACCACGAGGTTGGGCAGGGCTGCAGCGCGGCGAACTTCGTCTTCGCACGCACCAAGCCAGCAGGTGAGCACCCTCCTCACTGTCGGCTCGGTCTGTCTGGAGGAAAAGGCAGCACCGAAGTGAACATGTGGAAATGGATTCTGTTGACACTGGCTTTCTTGTTTAATGAAAAATGTTTTTTCTACTTTCGTTGTCATCAAGTGACTGATGAATGAAGGGATTTGATTGCACAGTATCGAGTGCCGTGGTGCAGCACCTTTTGTCTTGTTAGCATCTTCCATAAAAAAAAAATGAAAGGAAGGGACTCTTTTAAAGCACTTCACCCTTACACTACTGGTAGATACATTAGACATTTGTTTTAATGGTTTTACATGAAATAAACATGAGTATATTGGACCTCGTGCAGGGCAGAATGAGTTTCAGGTGAACATGTCTTAATTACTGTTACTGGGAATACCTCCTTGAAGGATATGTTACAGTAATCCGCTGTGTGTCTGCCTGAACTGTTTATCTGCTGTGATCAATCTCTTCAGCAACGTTTGTTTATTATTGAACAGAGAAGACTAGAGATTGTAGATCCCACCAGTGTTTTCGTACACTGTGTTGTATGTGCTCCGTGCGCTGCCATTGCTGGTAGTGTCACGTGATCTGTTCAGTGTGTTGATGTGTAAATAAATCCTGTTCACCTGCGGGGGGGCGTATCACCTTCAACCTCTGTCTCGATCTCCTGCCTGTCACTCAGCAGCGAATGTACGCACCCCCACGACAGACAGCTACGCTGTCACAAGCATTAATACCCTGTGTCTTTCTAAACAAGGGGTTTAGGGGAGCTCCTTAATATAAACTCAATCTCAAAACAGTAATTGTGCGAAATATAGTAATTGTTACAGCTGTTTATAATTAGTATTTCAAATGGGATTCATTTATCTGATTTTTTACATATCCGTCCTGACTCTGGTCCCATCGCAGTCGGAGACACGACAGATTACTGTATAAACAATTCACTTTTTTAAACATTAACCTGCTTAGAAATACATTTAGAAAAAATAACTAAGACACTCTAATTACTTTATAACAAATTCTTGGGATCTTCTTGGGATTTATTTATTTTTAATGGATCCATCCATAAACTAAAGGTTTGAATTGGTGTGGCTTTAGCCGCGGTTTTACAGCAAGAATGTAAAATCTTGTGTGTTCCAGAAAAAGTGGATGACATTCCGGGACCAGTGACATGGGAGAAGCTGGAGGACAGCAGCATCCACCTGAAGTGGACGGAGCCGCTCAATCCCAACGGACTGATCCTGATGTATGAGATTAAATACCGGCAGAATGCAGAGGTGGGACTGCCTGTTGCACTGCTGTGCGATTCCTGAACACCACTGAAATACAGGGGCTGCTTTCCCTGTGGGTTTGCATGCAGTTGTCGTGCATAGACCTGAACACAGGCCTGCGAGGCAGTGCTGAGAGTTACAGCTGCTTTTAGCCTGCTCAGTAATTACAGTAACACGGTGCTTCGGGCAGGGAAGTCTTGTGCATAATAGGAGGGGTAGATCAATAGAGCTTCAAGTGCAGTTTATCAGGCTGTTAAACGCATTTTCTCCAATAGCCAACAGAGAAAAGAAAGCAGTAGCCAATCATAGTTTATTCTTATATATTCTACTGTACTTGACTGTTACGCACTGCCAGCGTATGTTTGGAAATGCACTGTATACATCATTAATGTAGCAATTCCATTTAAACTCCATCTCCCCAATCCCTAAAGGTGAGGAGGGGGCCCTTTTAAAAGTAAAATATCAACATACAGAGCTACCTCTTAATAATAAAAAGGTGGAATATTGAGCACAGTTATTTAGTGGAGTGTCCTTATAAATGCAGCTCTTGCTGTTTATTGTCAACACAGACTAACAGTGGATCATTGAAACGTGAAGTATCGCTCATTCTTGGTCTTTGTCTCTGTTTCCCAGCTGGAGAAGCACGAGTGTGTGTCCCGGCAGCACTACAGGGACCACAGAGGAGCCCGGTTGACCCGCCTGGGCCCGGGGAACTACTCTGCCCGGGTCAGAGCCACATCCCTGGCTGGGAATGGCTCCTGGACTGAGGCTGTGCACTTCTACGTACAGGCAAAACGTGAGTGCAGAGAAAACACAGCACAGCGGAGCACTGAGCAACACGAGCACTCCGTTCCATTGCACTGGGGATTCTTATTGTAGGAGTGAGTGCAGATACACAGCACAGCGAAGCACTGAGCAACACGAGCACTCCGTTCCATTGCACTGGGGATTCTTATTGTAGGAGTGAGTGCAGATACACAGCACAGCGAAGCACTGAGCAACACGAGCACTCCGTTCCATTGCACTGGGGATTCTTATTGTAGGAGTGAGTGCAGATACACAGCACAGCGAAGCACTGAGCAACACGAGCACTCCGTTCCATTGCACTGGGGATTCTTATTGTAGGAGTGAGTGCAGATACACAGCACAGCGAAGCACTGAGCAACACGAGCACTCCGTTCCATTGCACTGGGGATTCTTATTGTAGGAGTGAGTGCAGATACACAGCACAGCGAAGCACTGAGCAACACGAGCACTCCGTTCCATTGCACTGGGGATTCTTATTGTAGGAGTGAGTGCAGATACACAGCACAGCGAAGCACTGAGCAACACGAGCACTCCGTTCCATTGCACTGGGGATTCTTATTGTAGGAGTGAGTGCAGATACACAGCACAGCGAAGCACTGAGCAACACGAGCACTCCGTTCCATTGCACTGGGGATTCTTATTGTAGGAGTGAGTGCAGATACACAGCACAGCGAAGCACTGAGCAACACGAGCACTCCGTTCCATTGCACTGGGGATTCTTATTGTAGGAGTGAGTGCAGATACACAGCACAGCGAAGCACTGAGCAACACGAGCACTCCGTTCCATTGCACTGGGGATTCTTATAGTAGGAGTGAGTGCAGATACACAGCACAGCGAAGCACTGAGCAACACGAGCACTCCGTTCCATTGCACTGGGGATTCTTATTGTAGGAGTGAGTGCAGATACACAGCACAGCGAAGCACTGAGCAACACGAGCACTCCGTTCCATTGCACTGGGGATTCTTATTGTAGGAGTGAGTGCAGATACACAGCACAGCGAAGCACTGAGCAACACGAGCACTCCGTTCCATTGCACTGGGGATTCTTATTGTAGGAGTGAGTGCAGATACACAGCACAGCGAAGCACTGAGCAACACGAGCACTCCGTTCCATTGCACTGGGGATTCTTATTGTAGGAGTGAGTGCAGATACACAGCACAGCGGAGCACTGAGCAACACGAGCACTCCGTTCCATTGCACTGGGGATTCTTTTGTTGTTTTATTTTTGTTGAACAGCTTGCGAGACTTGAGCGGCTGGATCGCCAGGGTGCTTGTGGTCTGTACCCAGGCTGGCGTGCTCAGTGTGTGTTTTCTTTGTGCAGCCCCGGAGTATGAGAAAGCGCTGTATCTGATGATTATCATCCCCATTGTTGTGTTCCTGATCATCACGGGGCTGGTTGTCGCTCTCTACGTCGTTAATAAGAAGAGGTAAGAATGCACAGGAGTTGAGAGGGAGCCTCTCAATACTGCAGCCCTTAAAAAACCCCATGAGAAAGGCAGACTGCTACTGGTTTCAATAAGCAGGGATCTTCAACAACCTTAACAAATGAAACATTAAGCTGTCCAAGATTCATGCTGCTAGTCAGGGGAACTGTTGAATTAGTTATCGTAGGGTTACTTGGCGCTGGAGGAGTTGCGTGTGCTTTCATAGTGTTTAATAGGTGGGGTCTTGGTTTTCAAGCAGGCTGTTCTGCTGCTGCAGCCCCGCCTCATGATGTCTGTTTTTGTTTTCTTTCTGCAGGAACAGCGACCGGCTGGGGAACGGGGTTCTTTACGCCTCTGTCAACCCGGAGTACTTCAGTGCTGCAGAGAGTGAGTATCACCTGAGCGCCTCCATGGGAGAGACTACAAGGAGCTGCAGAGAAGCGAAGCTGAGAGAACAGAGACCTAGAGAGGGACGGTCCTGCAGCTTGTAGAGAGAAAAACACATCGTGATGTACAGCACAGTGCAATGCTGTCAGTGTGGAAGCTACTTGACGCACAGACGCATACAGCTGCTGTAGTTGCCCTTCCCCACATCCTTGTATTGTTCATTGCAGTATTAAGAGTAATTGAGCAGGCTGCAGTACCTAACTCTCCCCTCCTCTCAGTGTACGTGCCGGACGAGTGGGAGGTCCTGCGGGAGAAGATAACCATGTGCCGTGAGCTGGGCCAGGGCTCCTTCGGCATGGTGTACGAGGGCATCGCCAAGGGCGTAGTGAAGGACGAGCCGGAGACGCGTGTGGCCATCAAGACGGTCAACGAGTCGGCCAGCATGCGGGAGCGCATCGAGTTCCTGAACGAGGCATCCGTCATGAAGGAGTTCAACTGCCACCATGTGGTGAGGACCATCGCGCCCTTACATAATCCCACACTGCTTCCACTCAGCCCCCATACACTTCCACACGCTCCCACACTGCTTCCACTCAGCTCCCATACGCTTCCACACGCTCCCACACTGCTTCCACTCAGCTCCCATACGCTTCCACACTGCTTCCACTCAGCTCCCATACGCTTCCACACGCTCCCACACTGCTTCCACTCAGCTCCCATACGCTTCCACACGCTCCCACACTGCTTCCACACAGCTCCCATACGCTTCCACACGCTCCCACACTGCTTCCACTCAGCTCCCATACGCTTCCACACTCCCACACTGCTTCCACTCAGCTCCCATACGCTTCCACACGCTCCCACACTGCTTCCACACGCTCCCATACGCTTCCACACGCTCCCACACTGCTTCCACTCAGCTCCCATACGCTTCCACACGCTCCCACACTGCTTCCACTCAGCTCCCATACGCTTCCACATGCTCCCACACTGCTTCCACTCAGCTCCCATACGCTTCCACTCTGCTCCCACACTGCTTCCACTCAGCTCCCATACGCTTCCACATGCTTCCACACGCTCCCACACTGCTTCCACTCAGCTCCCATACGCTTCCACATGCTTCCACACGCTCCCATATGCTTCCACATGCTTCCACACGCTCCCACACTGCTTCCACTCAGCTCCCATACGCTTCCACATGCTTCCACACGCTCCCACACTGCTTCCACTCAGCTCCCATACGCTTCCACATGCTTCCACACGCTCCCACACTGCTTCCACTCAGCTCCCATACGCTTCCACATGCTTCCACACGCTCCCACACTGCTTCCACTCAGCTCCCATACACTTCCACACGCTCCCACACTGCTTCCACTCAGCTCCCATAGACTTCCACATGCTTCCACACGCTTCCACATGCTTTAACTCTGCTTCCATACACTTCCACATGCTTCCACATGCTCCCACATGCTTTAACTCTGCTTCCACACTGCTTCCACACACTTAAAATCTTTCACACTCCCTCCCCCTTTCACTTCACTCTGTCCTAAATAAAATAAAAATAAAAAGTGAAATCTAAATTTAGGACTGTAAAGGAGCTAAGTTTTGTAAATGTAGTTAATATTTAGCAGTCCAATAACCCTAATCAGATATATGTGAATGTATTACCAAGTGTCTGTGGCTGACTGCCTGTCTGTCTGTCTGTCTGTCTGTCTCTGTGTGTGTCTGTCTGTGTGTGTGTGACAGGTTCGTCTCCTGGGAGTGGTGTCCCAAGGCCAGCCCACTCTGGTCATCATGGAGCTGATGACCCGCGGAGACCTCAAGAGCTACCTGCGCTCGCTGCGCTCCGAAGCCGAGGTGAGCCGCCCTGCCCGGGATAGTTTTGACGTTTAGGATCGCGTCAGCTTTAGAAACTCCGACCCTGGGTTTTAACACTGCCTTGTTTTATCGTGTTCCCTCGCCACAGAAGAACACGGGCCAGCCCCTGCCGCCCCTGAAGAAGATGATCCAGATGACGGGGGAGATCGCTGACGGCATGTCGTACCTCAACGCCAACAAGTTTGTGCACCGGGACCTGGCGGCCAGGAACTGCATGGTGGCAGAGGACTTCACCGTGAAGATCGGAGGTGAGCCGCTCCCCTGTGCCTGTGTGTTTGTACCCGTCGACTCAGGACAGAGGAATAGCGGCCTGGTACACGTGCACATTACACTACTGCTGAACATTCAGAGCTCTTAGAATAGCTTTAAAGAAATGTCATTCTCTAAAAAAAGGGAAATTTAAATATTTTTCAATGGAAATAAAGCCCCTGTGTATCGGTGTTTAATCGCAGCATAGTCCTGATTTTATCAGGGGTGTACTGGGAAAGAGAGTTTATCTCCCTCCCAGGCGGTAGTGCCCTCTCTTCGGGGTCTCAGTGTTCACTTCCCTGTCGTGTCTCTCTCCTTTCAGACTTCGGCATGACGAGGGACATCTACGAGACTGATTATTACCGCAAGGGAGGGAAGGGGCTGCTGCCGGTGCGCTGGATGTCCCCTGAGTCCCTCAAGGATGGAGTGTTCACGACGAACTCCGACGTGTGGTAAGAACTCGGGCTTCACCCTGACAGAACCAGGGAGCTACAGAACCAGGACAGGACCGTTTTGAGCTCTGTCACATGAAAGCGAGCTAGTGGTAATGATAGAGAGCTCTATTTAATGATCCACATACCACTGATCTTTAGTGAACTGTATTAAACCAGTCCCCTTCCTCCAGAAGGAATGAAAGATATATATATATTGACCCACTTATTAACGTTACATTGACATATAATAGAAAAATCAGGCTAATCAATTTCAGGGCAGTGGTATTAAGACCAAGTCGTGTTTAATTGGGCCTCTCTGGAGTTTGTACAAGGCCAGGCCTGCTTCTTATGGGGATGTGGCTCGGTTGTTGGCTGGGAACGGGACACCGAGACAGGAGCATCCATTCAGCTGCTCCCCAGGCAGAAAGGTATTTGGCTGGAGCTCATCAGGTTTCAGTTCCTATAGTCCGCTCTGCAGTTAGTACATTTAATTACAAGGAAACCGGCAGCGTTTAATACACGAAGGAACAAGAAAATCATTGTTCTCCTTCTCCAATAATAGAGGAGCCCTTAGCAGTATGTGAAATAAGATACACTGTACTAGAAAACTCTGCAAGAAAATTGCAGTTACCAAGCGTCGTACTAGTTTGGGCAACCTGCTTCCCAGTCCTGCTGATCTCAAAGAAACGAAAAACAGAATACTTCCAGTGCCACTTCCCGAGACTGTCCCCCGGAAAACAAAAGAGGATTCTTATTTTCATTTTTTGTAGATCAGCTGGTTTATTCATTCGCTTCTCTCTCTTTCTCACTGGCTTGGTTTGTCTTGCTCTGTTAAAATACAAATTTCCCCAGATGTTTCTAAATTACAGGTTAGCCTCTGCCAGCAAAAAAACATCTGACAATCCGCCCACTCAAACCCCCCCCCCCCCTTCGCTTTGAAGTCGGGTAGATTATATCCCTGATCTCCCAGTGCAGCGCAACACTGAAATTATGCTTTTTCTTTTTTTTTTTTTTTTTTTTTCTTCTTCTTCAGTAAAGTCTTATGTAACTCGCTCTAAAGCCAGTTTAGGTGCGAGTCAGTGTTGGAATTGCTTTGCTGGGGTGCTTTTGCATTGTCTTCGGTCTGCAACCAGATGTGTTGCTAAAATGAGTCTTTTAAGTCCTAATGAATAAGTGTGTGTGTGTGTGTTTCCCCTCACTCCTTAATGTATACAATTTTTTCACTACTCTGGCCTACGGATTATTGATGAACAAAACACACCAAACTAACGTAGAGCAGCACAGAGAGAAGAGAACAGGATCATTGTGCTTGGTTCAATATTCCTGTGAGAAGAGGACAGGATCATTGAGCTTGGTTCAATATTCCTGTGAGAGAAGAGAACAGGATCATTGTGCCTGTCTCTGCTCCTCTCTGCAGGTCGTTTGGGGTGGTGCTGTGGGAGATCCTCACCTCTCTTCTCTCTGTGCAGGTCGTTCGGGGTGGTGCTGTGAGAGATCCTCACCTCCTCTCTTCTCTGTTCTCTGTGCAGGTCGTTCGGGGTGGTGCTGTGGGAGATCGCCACGCTGGCAGAGCAGCCGTACCAGGGCATGTCCAATGAGCAGGTCCTGCGCTTCGTCATGGAGGGAGGGCTGCTGGACAAGCCAGACAACTGCCCGGACATGCTGTGAGTTCAAATTATTATTGGAATTATGGTCTCCTATCTGGGTTTGCAGGAGACTCAGACGTTGTGGATAAATTCACTTCCCCTTTTAGTAATGTCCCTGATTCTTTTTCTTTTTCAATATTTCACCCAAAGGAAAAGTAAACTCCCTGCTTTTGATTTAAGTAATTTGTAGCCCCCCCCCCCCCCCCCCCCCCCCCCCCCGTTCAATGACGATGTGTGTCTCTGTGCCAAGGTGCAAGCCTGGCATAGCTCTTTAAGTCAGGACTGACGAGTCCCAGAGGATCTCTCTCAGTAAACAGATCCCTCAGGCTCCTTGGAAAGGATGTTTTCACTAAGGGGTCAGGCCTGCTTGGCATTCCTGGGACCATGGCAAGCATTCAACACACTCTTTGTGTCTGTGTGTCAGTGTGTCTCAGGGTGTCTGTGTCTGTGTGTCTCAGGGTGTTTGTGTTTGTCTCTGTGTCTCAGTGTGTTTATCTCAGTGTGTCTGTGTGTCTGTCTCTGTGTCTCAGGGTGTTTGTGTCTGTCTCTGTGTCTGTTTGTCTCAGTGTGTCTTGTTTTGTTGCTGGTAGGGAAGCAGGTGGTATTAAACACAGCAACTGATCATGTGATAAACACTGCTGCTCATTCCTGCAGTTGTAATGAGCCTGTAGGATTTCAAAGGGCTGTTGAGTGAATGAGTGAGTGTTGGTGCAGAAATAAAGCCAGCGTTTGAGGAATCGCAGGGGAGAAAGAGCCAGCGAGTGACCAAGGACGTAGGATCTGTTCAGAGGGACAGATTGGAAGTGGTTCAAATATGCAGGGAAACTCCCTGTTTTAATATTTGTGTAACTTTGTAGTTTTAACAATAAAAAATAAAAAATACACACGCTTCGTCCAGCTCCCACATTGCAGTGTCAGCTCTTGCTTCTGCCGGTTTTCCCCTCAAGCTGTGTGCAGTCTTTCACACTAAGATGAAGTGCTTTGAAACTCTGCTGAAGAGGAGCTCTCTGTTTGCACTGTGATATTACAGGACATATTACACCAGGGACAGAGGGAGGGAGATTGTGGCTGTGCTTGACCTTGTACAGTTCTTATTGTTCTTGTTCTTTCTGTTCCTGATGCAGATGATAATGATCCACTGACTGAATGAACTCGCTTGCAGAGTCGGTGTGCAGGCAGGCCATGCCTAACCCTAACCCTGTTTTGACTTCTCTCTCTCTCTCTCTGCCTCTCTCTCTGCCTCTGGCTCTGCCTCTGTCTCTCTCTCCATCTCTCTCTCTGCTGTGTGTTCTGCAGGTTCGAGCTGATGCGGATGTGCTGGCAGTACAACCCCAAGATGAGACCCTCCTTCCTGGAGATCATCAACGGCATCAAGGATGAGCTGGAGCCACCATTCCAGGAGACCTCCTTCTACTACAGTGAGGAGAACAAGCCCCCCGACATGGAGGAGCTGGATCTGGACACCGAGAACATGGAGAACATGCCCCTGGACCCCTCCTCCAGCCTGCAGCCCTCCTCGGCCTGCCCGCCCCCGCAGCAGCAGCAGCAGCAGGCCCCCGCCTCCTCGGCCCCACAGGGAGGCCTCGCTCCCTCCTCTGTGTCCTCCTCCTCCTCAGCCCTCGTGCTCGACAAGCACCCCGGACACAAAGCGGCGGCCAACGGGCCCGTGCTGGTGCTGAGGGGCAGCTTCGACGAGGCACAGCCATACGCTCACATGAACGGAGGCCGCAAGAACGAGCGCGCCCTGCCACTGCCGCAGTCCTCCGCCTGCTGATCCACCCACACACCACAACAACACGCCACACAGAGGAGGAGGAGGAGGAGGGGGGGAGGAACAGGGTTTGTTTTACTGAAAGTGGGAGAGGGCGGTGGTTAGAAACAAACAGATCGACAAGAGCCTACTGTACTTCAGTGGATTTTTCATTTTTCTATAATTGTTGTTGTTGTTGTTGTTATTATTATATTTGGATAGAAATTTAAAAAACAAAAAAAAATTGCTGCACGGTGGAGAGTCGGGGGGGGTGGGGGAGATTTGGCACTTCGGGTTTTTTGTGTTTTGGGGGGAGTGGGATTTATTTAATAAGAGAGAAAAACACTCCTCAGAGCCCCTGTGCTGCTGCTGTGGTGGGCTTCTTGGAAACTTTGCAAGGTTTAAAAATAATTATATATACACTAATTAAAGAGACAAATATGGTGAACATATCTGCCAGCGAATCCAACCGAAAAGCACTTTGTTTTAGTTTTTGGGGGGGAATGAGAGAGGGGCTCCCAGGTTCTATTGGAAACATCCTCCAGCCTCTCTCTGTCTCTGTCTCTCCTATCTCTCTGTCTCTCTCCTATCTCTCTGTCTCTCCTCTCTCTCTCTCTGGAACACTCAATCGATAGGTTATTTATTTTGGTGGGGGCGGGCTGTCTTCCTCAACGTGTGACTAGAACTTCTGCTTTGTGTATTCCAGTTATGGGAGGGTGGGTCAGGGACTTCTTTCAAATCTGCCCAATTTTTGCCAAAATTGAACTTCTATGTTAGTCCCGTCCCCTCCCCTCCACCAACTTGTTTTGGTTTGTTTTTTCACGTTACAGTGAACACAAAGGATTGTACAGGTTTGTTGTTCCACTGCGCATTTCATCCAAGTTTTTCCTTGTCAAGAGGAAGAATGGAAACCATACTAAAAAAAAAACCTGCTGCTTCACGAAAGCAAAAAAAAAAAAAAAAAAGGACCTTACGCCAAAAAAAAAGAAATAAAGCAACAAACAGGAAAAAAAAGGAAGGGATGGATTTTAAAGAAACAGGAATACCAGGGCGCAACAACCAAGCAAACACACTACAGCCTCACAACATTGCAGGAGGTAAGAAAGGGTGATTCTCCAGGTATTCAAAGACTTGTCAATGATATCTCTTCGCTCAACAAGATTTGAACATTTCTAACGTTAACAAGGGTCTCACAGTTGTATGTTAGACCACGGAGCATTTGCATACATCGTTGTTTTGTGTCACTTTTATAACTTTTTTACAGCTCAGATGTTCATCTAAATGTCTGTACAGACAGAAGCTGCTATTTTATTCTTTCTCCTCTGTGGATGTAATCTATGAAACCCTTCAGGTCTAACCCTCTGCAGCTTGTTCTTATGCTTTGTACTGTAGCGGGGAAAAAAAACAACAAAAAACATAAAAAAAACACAAAGAAAAAAAGGTTTATTTTTTAATTGCTTTAGGTTTTTCTCCTCCCTCTTTATCCCTAAAAGGTTCATCTGTTTTTGCAACAAATTCTCCAATGCCTTCTATTTTTTTTTAACGGATACATTTCCTGTTTTTTTATTGTTATTATTATTGTTAATAATAATAATAGTAATAATAATAATTATATTATTATTATTATTATTATTATGGTGGTTGTTATTTTCTTATGGACACCTTGGCTCCACGTGTGAGCACCCGCTAGCGCCGCCCTTGTGCCGGTTGCTTGCATTGCGATTGGCGGGGTCAGCGCCCCTGTTAGCTGCGCGGGATTCAAACTCAGGTCAATATAACGGTTTTGCTATTTTCAGACATTCTCAATATTGTCCGCTATACAAGTCATTATCTTTCCTTTTTTCTTTCTCCCCCTCCCTCTGACAATCCCCTTTACAGCAGATTTTTTTTTTTTATTTTGTTGTTGTTATTATTATTATTGTTATTGTAATTATTATCATTGTTATTATTGGGTACAGTAAGTGATGATTTGGCTGTGGCTTCTAGATTTGAAGCATGCTTCATTATTTTAATTTTTTTTCTATAAACTTTCATGCTGATATTTTAACCCATCCTTCGCCAAAGAAACAAAAGCTTGTTTTTTCTGATACAGTAGTTGAGTTTTGGCCAGTTGGGACCCCCCTCACCCCCACCCCCACCCCCCGTGACACAAGGAAACAAAAGAAGAAAGGACCCTAATGCACACCACACCAGGAAAACCCATCAGAACCAGGACCTTGTGTATTATGATTATTATTATTGGATTAATCAGTTTACCATCAAACGGAAAGCCTTGTACCCTGTTCCTGTGCCCCTCTTATCATTTGCAGTCTTGGTTGCGCAGTTTGTTTGACACTTTGCATATGTCTTAGTAGGAAGGGTTAAATATCAGTGCACATGATTGTGGTTTATTTTTTGTTGTTGCTTTCAGCACACATTTCAGTATAGTAATGGTTTTGATGCAAGATTCAGTTTGTAATGGCATCTCTGGTCTCTGTCCTGCATACTGTAGAACTGTCTCAACGCGTTTCTTTTTTTCCTGAGAAGGTATTCTATTCTTTGTAAGATCTTTTTATTCAGTTAGAATCACTGTATAACTCGCACCATGAATCCTAGTACCGAGTTGTATTTTTCTTTTTGGTTTAATTATCGGGGGACTTTGTTGTTATTCTTATTATTTTTCAAACATTTATCTACCTCATTCTTTTTGTGTATAAAATGTAAATACATCTCACTTTCCTCAGCTGCCTGACAGGACAATATTACCGTTCTCTACACCCGGGTAAACCTCATTAATACTACAAACCACAAACTCAATTGTCGGAGAGGAGGGGAGGGGAGCTCACAGGGGAGAGCTAAATCCGTTATCAAACACACGAATGCAGAGACGGGGGTAGGGAAGACTAGTCCTGGATTCCAGTCTCTGTTGTGGTCCGTATAGAAAGTATTAATGGAAATCAAAGGATGGGATAACACGCTCCACTGTGGGGCGGCAAGGGGTTAGTGATACAAATCAAAGAGCTGCAGTGCATTTAAATCCATTGTCATTGTGAACAAGTTTAGCGTCTAGAGACGTTTGTGTGTGTTGGATTTAAAGAAGGAGCCTGAATGTTCAAGGGAAATGTCTTGGTTTTTATTTAACTGGTTCTAACCTCCACTACAGATATCTCCCCTCCACTTCTTCACACATTGATTTCTACAACCAGAGATCCTCAGATCATACAGCTGGCTAAAACTGTCTTATTATTATTATTATTATTATTATTATTATTATTATTATTATTATTAAGAAGAAGAAACATGTTATTGTACTGATATGTAGATGGGTTAAAAACCCAAACCCCCATGAGAAATGTGTGTGTCTGGCTTTATATCCATGCAGCTCTGATGGGAACGCTGAGAGTTCAGCACTGTGTAGATTGCTGTGTAGATGTTGGATAGATCAATGCTGAGGGGAGTCCCAAGTTTCAGGACTGTGTAGCTGTGGCTTAGAGAACCAAACCACCACTGTGTCTCTGTTGTGATCACCTATAAGTATGTGTGTAGACTGGTCACTGTGTCATTCACAGACTGGTTCATTGAATTCATTAGCTAGCTCAGGACCCGATGGCTCTGTGTAGACTGGTCACTGTGTCATTCACAGACTGGTTCATTGAATTCATTAGCTAGCTCAGGACCCGATGGCTCTGTGTAGACTGGTCACTGTGTCATTCACAGACTGGTTCATTGAATTCATTAGCTAGCTCAGGACTCGATGGCTCTGTGTAGACTGGTCACTGTGTCATTCACAGACTGGTTCATTGAATTCATTAGCTAGCTCAGGACCCGATGGCTCTGTGTAGACTGGTCACTGTGTCATTCACAGACTGGTTCATTGAATTCATTAGCTAGCTCAGGACTCGATGGCTCTGTGTAGACTGGTCACTGTGTCATTCACAGACTGGTTCATTGAATTCATTAGCTAGCTCAGGACTCGATGGCTCTGTGTAGACTGGTCACTGTGTCATTCACAGACTGGTTCATTGAATTCATTAGCTAGCTCAGGACTCGATGGCTCTGTGTAGACTGGTCACTGTGTCATTCACAGACTGGTTCATTGAATTCATTAGCTAGCTCAGGACTCGATGGCTTTCACATCTCCTGCAGCAGATCAATTGCATTTGCAGGCCATGGGCTTTTTGACAGGGTCTGCTCTGGCAGGCCTTGCGCATTGCCCACAGGAGTGCCTCTGTCAGGGTTTTCAGGAAGGGTTTTGGTCCTGAGGTTAGAGTGTGGAAGGCTCTGTGTAGACTGGTCACTGTGTCATTCACAGACTGGTTCATTGAATTCATTAGCTAGCTCAGGACCCGATGGCTCTGTGTAGACTGGTCACTGTGTCATTCACAGACTGGTTCATTGAATTCATTAGCTAGCTTCAGTCATGGAGAGGTGTTGCAAAGGGCATCAGGAAACAGAGATGGGTCATGTGGTAGGGGGATGTCACTGACAGCCTGGTCTCTCGCTCTGCCTCAAGCTAAGGCTGATGGCAACGAGCGCTTCATGTTTTTTTGGAGAACTTTGGGGAAATAATAATAATAATAATGGAGAGGTGTTGCATCATCATCATAGTGGGTCATGTGGTAGGGAATGTCACTGAATCGCTGAGCTAATGATCCCATTGACTGATTCACACACACACACACATTCATATTTTGATCTCCAGTAACAGTGATCAGGAAAGTGAGTTGGGTTTGTGGCCTGGCCTTTCACGAGCCTCTTCAGAAGAGATGAAGAATTCTGCTGCTGCTTCAGACGGCGCTGCAGTTTTGTGATGCGCCGGGAACGCAAACCGGAACGTACTTATGGGGGGCCAGACCCTTTCCGGAACAATTAAGCACAGAGCCATGGGATTGGGAATTAAGGATAGCGATTGGAAATTTGGGTTGATGCTCTAGTGGCAGAAGTGCTTCTCATGACGAGATATCTGAGGTGAGCTGATCACTTTTGTTAGTGATGGAGATAACCTAGGCCTTCAGTCCATTGCTGCTGTTCATGTGAAGAAACTGCCGTGTTTTACAACATAAAGTGCTGCCTGATTTCTCTTTGTCACAAACACACACACATACAAACACAGGACAGTCATGTCCGGTAGATTACGGGTAGTCTGATGACAATAACAAAAACGGTTTACAGATACATGTAGTGCAATTTTAGTATCAGTGCATTGGGGACCTGGAGGTGGACTGTGTGTTTCTTTTCAGAAAGGTATATGTGTAAACACCTCACTTCATTACGCCTAAAAAACGCATTGCAATAATGGGCTTCAAGGTTACAGTTTTGATTTCCAGGCACCAGTATATTATCCTTATTACCTTTGGCATTCCTACATGCTAAAAAAATAAAAGGGGGGGGGGGAGAGGAGACCTTGATCTGCTGAAATGTGTGTGATATATATATATGTTTGTTTATAACTGTTCCATTTGTGTTGCCGCCACAGCTCTTGGCCTTGTGTCACTCCGTTGAGAAGGGTCTAGTGGTTTGGTTGGCAGCCGGTTCTGTATCTGATGTGTCCTGGTTTTTGTTAAAACAAGCCCCCTCCTGTTCGGGTGAGGGGGATCATGTCTTTGCTTGTCATTTCTCTTGCTGTATAGTCATAGATAGCAGATGGTTATTTTTATTCGAAGACGAACCCCAATCGGTTCTTGTTGGTTGGTATCTGGGTGCTTGTGTTTGAGACACCCAATCACAAACATTGTTGCACAGCTCCTGGTCTCTGATTGGACACTCAATCACAAACATTGCTGCACAGCTCCTGCTGGTCTCTGATTGATTGGCTCCACCCATTCTAATTGACCCAAACTCTATCTAGGGAGATATTCTTTGTTATAATTTGCTGCCTATGTGCCAGTGCATCACCTCAGATTAAAACAAAGAAAATCCCACCCGTGACCAGGTGAGAGTATCGGTCTCACCTGTGCAGCTGCAGGTACCCCAAACACATTGTGTATATACAGTAACATTTTTGTTTGTTTGTTTTTGGAGGGGGGGAATCGGTAAACAGCAAACGTTGTGGGTTTCTTTTGAATGGATTGGCCAGAGAATCACTCTACAGCACCCAGTGGTGAAATTGAAAAGAATATTATTGTACAAAGGGTCTGGCACCTCAGCAAGGCAGGAAGGTACACCCACCCGCTTAAGCCTTTTTAGTTGCTTTCATGTTCAGTTTTTTGACCAAAACTGACTGCTCCACCATCTCCAGAGCAGTGTGAAATATGCAATACTTTGTGGTTTGTTATTTGGTCACTCAGAACCATGTACACTTAACCAGGGGGTGGGTGGGGGGGTTATATCTGTGTATATAAAACAGGGTCATCAATACAGCCACAGCCCACGAGAGCCTTCCTGACCCTACTGAACCGGGAAAGGACACACCAAAACATTGCATACAAGCGCTCTCCTTTCTTTTTCTTTGTGCAACACATTAATCACAAACACTGTGAATTTCAAAGTAAAAAGATTGACCCGGCAAAAAAGAAATTACTTTGATTGGTTTGCAGACTTGCAAAGTCTACTCTTTCCAAAAACCCAAAACATGACCATTTAAAGCAATTCAGGGAGCACTGAGCTGTCTGCTCGCTTTTAACATTGTTCTTATGCAGTGGTAACTGGATTTGAGGTGCTTGTTTTCACCCAGTCCATTGACTAGCCAGTATAATCTCTCTACTGTATAAACAATGCATTGACTCCCTAAGAAATTGGACTTCTGTGTTGCACAAACTTTTTTTTATTAGGTGCCAGTTCTTCTAGAGGGTTCCATGTATGTATATACATTTGTATTTATGTGTGTGTGTTTATACACACACACACACACACACACACACACACACACACACACAAATATCACTTGTTTTCTTTGATTTTACCACTGGAAAACCTTACGGATCTGACTTACTGCAAACAGTACACTTTCCATTGTTTTCTTGTTCATAAATAAATAATTAAAGAGCGAGATGGCAAATTTGTTTCATACAAATAATGACTTTGCTTTGTGTAAATTATTCACACAAATTCCTGTGTTTATATTAAAAACATGATTCAGTAGATGATTGAACTTCGTTTTTTTTTTTTTTGTATATTCTGTTGTAAGAATTGATTTCTGTTTCTGGATTCTTTACATTTTATGAAAACACTTGTCTGTTTTGAACGGCTGAAGAGAATTTTAGTTTCTCTTGCTCTTGCTTTTTTTCTAGTAGTTACACTACTACAAGATTTAAGTTAAATAAAAATAATTCTGTATGCAAAATGTTTTGCTGCTTTGTTTTTGTGTTTCTGGGTGAATTCATTGGGTTTGACTGCCACAGCCTTCATTTGATTTCTGTTTGTCTCAGCAGCCATGCAAAGCAGGACAATCCCAAACCACTGCCGCCTGTCCAGGAATCCAGTCTAACTGCCATGGCTTTGCTTGTTAAACAAAAACAATGTATGTCTCCTCAGTATCGGGTCTCTAGCCCTGTTACACACACTGAAAGTTGCATTGTGGATTCTCTTACACACTGAAAGTTGCATTGTGGATTCTGTTACACACTGAAAGTTGCATTGTGGATTCTCTTACACACTGAAAGTTGCATTGTGGATTCTCTTACACACTGAAAGTTGCATTGTGGATTCTCTTACACACTGAAAGTTGCATTGTGGATTCTCTTACACACTGAAAGTTGCATTGTGGATTCTGTTACACACACTGAAAGTTGCATTGTGGATTCTCTTACACACTGAAAGTTGCATTGTGGATTCTCTTACACACTGAAAGTTGCATTGTGGATTCTGTTACACACTGAAAGTTGCATTGTGGATTCTCTTACACACTGAAAGTTGCATTGTGGATTCTCTTACACACTGAAAGTTGCATTGTGGATTCTCTTACACACTGAAAGTTGCATTGTGGATTCTGTTACACACTGAAAGTTGCATTGTGGATTCTCTTACACACACTGAAAGTTGCATTGTAGATTCTGTTACACACACTGAAAGTTGCATTGTGGATTCTGTTACACACACTGAAAGTTGCATTGTGGATTCTGTTACACACACTGAAAGTTGCATTGTGGATTCTCTTACACACTGAAAGTTGCATTGTGGATTCTGTTACACTGAAAGTTGCATTGTGGATTCTCTTACACACACTGAAAGTTGCATTGTGGATTCTCTTACACACTGAAAGTTGCATTGTGGATTCTCTTACACACTGAAAGTTGCATTGTGGATTCTGTTACACACTGAAAGTTGCATTGTGGATTCTCTTACACACTGAAAGTTGCATTGTGGATTCTGTTACACACACTGAAAGTTGCATTGTGGATTCTCTTACACACTGAAAGTTGCATTGTGGATTCTCTTACACACTGAAAGTTGCATTGTGGATTCTGTTACACACTGAAAGTTGCATTGTGGATTCTCTTACACACTGAAAGTTGCATTGTGGATTCTGTTACACACTGAAAGTTGCATTGTGGATTCTCTTACACACTGAAAGTTGCATTGTGGATTCTCTTACACACTGAAAGTTGCATTGTGGATTCTCTTACACACTGAAAGTTGCTTTGTGGATTCTCTTACACACTGAAAGTTGCTTTGTGGATTCTGTTACACACACTGAAAGTTGCATTGTGGATTCTCTTACACACTGAAAGTTGCATTGTGGATTCTCTTACACACTGAAAGTTGCATTGTGGATTCTGAAAGTTGCTTTGTGGATTCTGTTACACACTGAAAGTTGCATTGTGGATTCTGTTACACACTGAAAGTTGCATTGTGGATTCTGTTACACACACTGAAAGTTGCATTGTGGATTCTCTTACACACACTGAAAGTTGCATTGTGGATTCTGTTACACACTGAAAGTTGCATTGTGGATTCTGTTACACACACTGAAAGTTGCATTGTAGATTCTCTACCCTAAGCTGCTGTAGGTTTCTGTATCAACCCTTTTTTTAAGTGAATGATGACAGTCAGATCCAAAGCCTGGTCTTGGAAGGGTCTCCCGGAACACCACAGATGGAAGCTGAAGAATTCTGGGATGTATAGGGAGCATTGGAGCGCTCTGGCTGCTACACCAGCATGGTTCCAGAGGGTCAGGACCAGCCTCTCCACTGCGGCTGGGCTGCCCGAGGCTGGAATGTGGAGGAAGATGGTTCTCCTGCCCCCTGATACAGGGAGGTTTTATAGACAAAGCCACACCGGCACCTGTGAAGGGATTCAGCATCGTGTTACAGCAGTCAATCCAACACTTGACTGTGAGAGGCAGGAATTCAAATGGAATTTGCATACTCTAACGACTCTAGACTTCTAACGACGTGGTCATGGTAAGTGTCCCACCTATTCATATGAACAGCTTCTTACTGTAAAGTGAATAAAAATAACAATTGTATCTCTGTTTTCACCCTTAATCAAAACTATCTGCTTTCCCATAAATGTGTAAATGACAGCAGTGGCTGACCAATCAAAAAAAGACAACTTTTTTATTTGATTTATTATTTTAGAATTTTATAATGCAATATCTATTAAAAGCCACAAGGTGTCCCTGCAGTGCACTCTGTTTTTTATTTGGTGGGTTTTTTTGTTTTTTTTTCTGCCAGACTGTGCTGCTGAAGCAGTAAACCTCAGCTGCTAATGCAATGCAAGCTATGAAAGCACATGCATGGGGCTGCTGTTTATACTCTCCACACAACTGTTCACTTTTTCAAGGATCTAATACAACACACACACACTCGACACGTCTCGGTCTCAGAGCAGCATTAGACCGTTTCCACTTACAAGCCTGGCCTGAACCGTCTTCGAGTCCACTGGCTTTAAAGAGTGATTCCACTTGTACCTGGCTCCAAGAGTCTTTGGATCTAACATGGAAACTAAAGTCGATTTTTTAAATCTAACATGAAATACTGTACTCCTATTATGTCTTCCGATAGACTTCTGCAATGTAATTTTGTAGTTTCTTTAATTACATAATGTTAAATAAAAAAATCTGAATTTATTTATTTATTTATTTATTTTTATGTATGTCTTTATCCTAAAATTGTAAGTGACGCAAAACTTTTGACCATAGCTGTACACATGGGAGGAAATGTTAATATCGTGCACTGAGGCTCCCTGAGTTTAGGGCCGTTTCAGTCTTTGTTCATTTACAGGTACCACAGGTCTCCAGCAAAGCCTTTATATTACACAAGCACATTCTTTGAGATTAGCTACAACCTCACAACCCTATACAGAAAGAATCTGCTTTTCAGGGTATTACTGACCCAGCGTGTCTCAAGTAGGTGACCTCCACCCCTCTGTGCTTCACTGTTTTTCAGTGTATTACTGACCCAGCATAAATAGAATGAAATGTATCCATGCATAAACCACAGAACACTAAACGACCTCTGAAGAAGTGGGACTGTACTTGTGTATATAATACAATAGATTTCTCTTTCTCTGTGTGCTTTTCAGGATGCGTGACCTTGAATAAATAGATTCCATCCTGTATAGAAGTTTCACCGCAGTGCAAGTGCATATAGCTGGTGTGTGCACTGGACTTTTCTCCTAGGTAGCATGCCAGTGGAGCCCCTGCAGTATAAATATCTTCTCCTGTGAGCCTGGCAGGATGACCAAAGAGGCTCCACTGGCCCCTCAGCAGGTCCTGTCTGCTGCATGGCTCGAGGTTTGCTTTCAAGGATGTGTTAACGAGGAGGCCCGGAGCATTGCCTCCCAAACAAACTTCTCCAAACGTCTTTATTAGTGATGGAAACATTGATTAGCCACGCTCACTAAAACGGCTGGCAGCTCAAATAAAGCTCCCCTGAGGGAGGGAGGCAGGCAGGCAGGCTTCTCTTTACTGAAATCAAACTCCATCTTCTGGCAGAGAAGTCTCTGTGTCACTGCAAGGGGCTGGGCATGACGGTAACAGAATAAACGCGGTTCAGGGAGGCAGAGGGTTTCACATTTCAAAGAGGATGTTAGTGTTGATTTAATACAGCAGGTGTGTGGACTAAAAAAACAAATGGGAGAAAGTTTTCCAATAGTGTAGTTTGCAAAACATACGCAACACAAAAGCACTTGCTGCTTCTCCACAGATCTGAATGCACAACACTAGGCGTGGAGTCTGTTATTGTTAGGGGGTGTGTCAATTAAAGACAGAACAGAAAGCACTGCTCTTAACGGGAAGTATTAACCTGTGTGCATTACTGTACACAGAACAGATGAATCCACCGCAGGGAGTTCTGGGGTGCTGTTCAGATGAATTCACCAGAGGGAGTTCTGGGGTGCTGTTCAGATAGATACATGGCAGGGAGTTCTGGGGTGCTGTTGAGATGGATCCAGGGCAGGGAGTTCTTGGGTGCTGTTCAGATGGATCCAGGGCAGGGAGTTCTGGGGTGCTGTTGAGATGGATCCAGGGCAGGGAGTTCTGGGGTGCTGTTCAGATGAATCCACCGCAGGGAGTTCTGGGGTGCTGTTGAGATGGATCCAGGGCAGGGAGTTCTGGGGTGCTGTTGAGATGGATCCAGGGCAGGGAGTTCTTGGGTGCTGTTCAGATTAATTCATCAGAAGGAGTTCTGGGGTGCTGTTGAGATGGATCCAGGGCAGGGAGTTCTGGGATGCTGTTGAGATGGATCCAGGGCAGGGAGTTCTGGGGTGCTGTTGAGATTGATCCAGGCCAGGGAGTTCTGGGGTGCTGTTCAGATTAATTCATCAGAAGGAGTTCTGGGGTGCTGTTGAGATGGATCCAGGGCAGGGAGTTCTGGGGTGCTGTTCAGATGGATCCAGGGCAGGGAGTTCTGGGGTGCTGTTCAGATGGATCCAAGGCAGGGAGTTCTGGGGTGCTGTTCAGATTAATTCATCAGAAGGAGTTCTGGGGTGCTGTTGAGATGGATCCAGGGCAGGGAGTTCTGGGGTGCTGTTCAGATGGATCCAGGGCAGGGAGTTCTGGGGTGCTGTTCAGATTGATCCAGGCCAGGGAGTTCTGGGGTGCTGTTCAGATTAATTCATCAGAAGGAGTTCTGGGGTGCTGTTCAGATGGATCCAAGGCAGGGAGTTCTGGGGTGCTGTTCAGATGGATCCAAGGCAGGGAGTTCTGGGGTGCTGTTCAGATGGATCCAAGGCAGGGAGTTCTGGGGTGCTGTTCAGATTAATTCACCAGAGGGAGTTCTGGGGTGCTGTTCAGATGAATCCAACAGAGGGAGTTCTGGGTTGCTGTACGACCTTCCACACGATCCGACATTAACGGCAGATTTTATTGAATTTTCCGGGCGGTAAGTCGCTTGTAAAACAACCTTGCTTGACCAGTAAGTAATTTACCATGTATGTGAGTGTAAAGCGGGCAGGATTTATTTATGTATTACTGGATTCATGCTAAACATGCTAGGTTATAGATATTGCCCCGTTCAGTGTTACCCGAGGAAGCGGCGGTACGTTTTCAAAAGTAGTAAAGTCGATGAAAGCTATGACTTAATGTAATGCTATTGTCACTGTACCACAGAAAGGCGCCGATGTGCGGCTGCAGCATTATTAACACAGCTTGATGACGTGACACGATTACCTGCAGTTACACGACATTAACCACCAGAGGGCGCCAATAAACACACACACACACACACACACACACACACACACATTGGAAGCTGGGCTTTCAGTGATGTACGTTACAGCAGCCACTTTCAGAAGAAAAAACACGTACAGATTAATTCTTTATATTCACCTACCTATCTGTTATAACATAGCTTCAGGGTCCACTGTGTTTTATATGTGGGCTCTAGGTTACACGTCTGGCTATCCCTGTACCTTTTTAAAACTTCCCCGGACAATTCATTCTAACTTTCTGTGATTCTTCATCCTCTCAACGCAAAGTGGTGCAATTGCATTTGCTGCAAGATCCACCAATCACAACACGACTTTTCGCTATTGGTTATCCATCCTGTCCATCCAAATAACTAGTCATTCGTTAGGCTATGTTTTAGGGGCGTGCTTAGTTTTTTTTTTTTTTTTTTTTTTTTTTTTTTTTTTTTTTTATCATTCTAGTAAATACGTCACAGTTTTAGTAATTAATTGGTTACCGTTCATGTTAGTTCTTATTAAGCTACCTACCGAATGAAGAAAATCATACTGGTTCTCTGATTCTTACTGTTGAAAAATGCCGAGTTTGCATATTTAAAAAGCGTGTACAGTTCGAGATCAAATGGCAATAATGGCTAGGAGGTGTTTTGTTTGGTTTTTTAATATTGAAAATACAGAAACCGGGGAATGCAAGGAGTCCACATGCAAGTGTGGGGGTAATAGCACTGTTTGTTTTCGTAGTGTAGCGGTTATCACGTTCGCCTCACACGCGAAAGGTCCCCCCGGTTCGAAAAAGGTCTAGGCCCGATTCGGAAACAGTTTTTTTTTTTTTTTTTTTTGTTTGTTTTGTATTTATTTCTATATTATTACATTGATTAATTATTAATACAGTTAAGTGATGAAGTGCTGCTTTACATCAACGTGTGTATTCAAAACATCACTAAACAGACTGTTTTCATTTATGTAAATATTGTGTAAATCAGTTATCTTCAAATCAACAGCGTTTTATTTACAGGCATGTTCTCTTCTGATGTGCCAAGTTAAATCACTGGGCAACTAAATATTGCATGTATTATTACACTACAGAAGTAGTAATGTCGTATAGATAAGAGGTGGTACAGTATGCTAACATTGGCACTGAATTACATACAACCATACTGTTCCATTCCAGCATCGATTGCATTTACAACCTTTGTCCACTAAAGGGTGCCATTTCCTTCTAACGCTGAAGGCCTTTTTTTCCATTTAATCGAATAGGGACATTCGTGCTTATGACTTAAAGCCCCGCCTCCTTAATTCACAGACAGTGAGCACTTGTCAGAACCTCAGGCAGCGTCTAGCCAGAGAACGAGAGCTCAGCGTGGAGCGCACACTGTAGAGCTACTACTACCAAAAAAGAGAGACATTAAATAAATAAACCAGTCATCAGAGAAGGGAGAAACTTTTCTTTTGTTGTTTTGCTTTCTTTCTGTGCCGCACGAGAAGGCAGGAGCGATGTTGCATTTCAGCAGAACGTTCGAGAATGAAAAGCTGCAGCTTCAGGAGTTGAATAAGAGGCTCAGCCAGTACCTGTCCCGGGTGAAGCAGCTGGAGCTGGAGAACGCCTCCCTCCTCACGGAGATCAACACTCTGAGGCAGGAGAGGACAGGGGAGTGGGAGCAGCAGCAGCACATGGAGGAGCTGCGGGAGCTCCGTAGAGTGGTGAACCAGCTGGCTCTTGAGAAAGCCCAAGCCGAGATGGAGCGAGAGAGGCTGCGCAGAGAATTCCAGCTGCTGCAGGAGCTGATCTGCCAGGAGAGTGGTGCATGCAGGGACATCCACGGGGAGCTGACAGGGTGTGACAAGCACCTCCAGCAAGCCTGCTTGAAGAACCTCGCCCTGGAGGAGCACCTCCTGAAGCTGCAGAGGGAGCAACAAGCCCTGGAGGACAGCCATAGACAAGAGATCTGTGCGCTCCGAGAGCAGCTCTGCTCCAGATTCGTGCCCATGATCACCCAACGGGGCCAAGGATCCCCGGCACTAACCCTGGAGGAGGTGGAGGAGTACATGCTGAGCCTATCCCAGGCCTGGGCCCACACCGTGGAGCTGCACCGCACGAGGGTTGAGGAGCTGGAGGAGTCCCTGCGGCTGGACCAACAGAGGCAGGAGGAGCTGGGCAGAGAGAAGAGGCAGAGCGCCGCTCAGCTGGAGAAGCTGCGTGAGGAGATGCACAGGCAGAGCCACATCCAGGAGGGACTGGAGAGCGAGTTCATCAGCCTGCAGGAGAGCTGCTACCAGGAGCTGCATGACTACCAGGTCTGCATTTTATTTCATGTCTTTAGTAGTTGTTGGTTGCCGGTTTTCGCATTGGAGAAAAAGGATGTGTTGCCATAAAGTAAGGAGCTGCTGTATCTGAGCACAGAAGCACCTAAAGCGCCTGCAATGGTTGGATTTATCATATATCATGAATGGAGTTGTAATGAGTGGTTTACTTTCTGCTTGCTTTGTGTCATTGTGTGTTCTGTCCTCTCTGCTTTGTGTCACTGTGTGGTCTGTCCTCTCTGCTTTGTGTCACTGTGTGGTCTGTCCTCTGCTTGGAGTGGCTGGACACCTCTAAGATATTTAGAGCTTGTAGTATGTTATGTTGACACAGTGGTGCCTGGATTAGAAGAACTCTTTGGCACTTTTGAGTGGAAACCCCTCTAGTTTGTATTTGTTCATGTTGCAACTGTTCAGAGCTAATACACATTTACTGATTTTTAACAGGCTGAATGTAGAGGCGAGAATAGTGGCCTTACACAGTAAATACGCACTGTGTGGAACAGAGCTGCCTTTAATAGCGCAGGTGGGGTCACTTTTAACAGCACAGCCTCTGCACATGGATATATTGTTGCTGTCATTAGAACAGACAGCATCATCATACCATCTGCAATGTGTCTTGCACTATATGGCGGGCATTGCCTACAGTGGCCATGGTACAGGCATTCCTTAGCACAAGCTTTTGAGGCTGTTTTTTTTATAGATAATGGATTGGAAAGCCTTGGTTTTGCATGCTTTGAAAGTGTGGGCTGAGGTGGTAGCAGTACTACAAAGGACGAGCAGCGAGGCACCAGCAAACCTACTCAGGTTCCAGCTTCTCGTCTCTCAGGAGTGGTTTCAGTGTCCGTGAGGGAGCTCCTGCCTGTTCACAGCATCACTCAGTGCAGTCCACTGTGCAGCTGGCCTGTCACTGTGGAGGAGAGCCAGGGGAGGCTATGGGAGACCCTTCACTGTACTCCCCCTCTTAGAACATCAATAAAACGCCATGGTCTGTTACAAAGAGGCCATGCTAAAGCAAAGTGCACCACCAGACCTGCTGCAGCTGCATTAGTTAATGCTATAACTAGCATCAGCCTCTTAAAGCAATTTACCAGCTGCTCCGCAGATCATAATAACCTGCCTCACATGATAGTATTAAGCTTACAAGTAACCTTGCACCACGCCTCCCTAGGGGGAAGTAAAGACACTGCCACAGTAAAAAGCAGGACATGGATCTTTAATGATCTGTTTGGGTTTGTTTTGCGTGTGGTTGGACTGCAGGAAAGGGTTACGCATTGCTCAATACCTGGAGTGCATGTTGAGCAATGCTCTTTTTGTGTGATTCGATACTGTTTGTGTCTCCAGGTGCTGATTGAGCAGCTGGAGGAGGAGAGGAGAGAGCTGAGCGTCGCCATCGCAGAGAAGCTGAAGGACCACCAGGAGCTCATGCAGGTGAAGATGGGGCTCAGCATGGAGGTCGCCGCCTACAGGTAGGACTCTGCATTGCACTCTTCAATTTCGTGCCAAGTGACCATGATAACTGTCTTGAATTTTCAACATCTTCTCCAAACTTTAATCAAAGACTCGTAGCCTCCTACAGCCTGTCAGGTTGCCTTTGTGTATAATTTGATAAAACGTTGATTTTGTAGGAATCTTACAATAAGTTACAGGTTTTGCCAGGACTGGCCTCTCATATGAGGGCCTCCTTTCTGCAATAATAGCCTTCAGATGCATTCAGTTGTAAAGACCCATTTATTTAGAAATACTATTAATCACAACTCAGGGCTGTTGGGAGCACAAAGCTATTTCCTTGAACTGTCAAAGGCAGCAGGCTTATAAAGCATGGCTTAGAGTCAGTACACAGAACATTTTACTGAAGAGAAAAAAACACCACCTCCCTCTTTCACAGCTTTTTAAAATATTTGCACAGCAACATCATTTCTGTATTCAGCTGGGACCAACTGCAGGCCTGCATTTACAATGCTTACTGTCTAACACAGAGTGGCACACTGAGATGTAACCAGCCAGTCAAAGAGAGATTTCACACTCTGAGCCGAAATGCATTTCACTGTAACAATACTGAACATGTGGAAGTGCCCTCTGATGTGGGTTCTCTCCCTGCTAATCACCTGCTCAGCAGTGATGCTGACCCCTTCAGCTGAGCTGGTACACAACATTACAGCTGCAGTTTTCCGTTACTAACAGTTCCCCCTATGTTTAGAAAGCGGTAGCTTACTGTGTGTAAACTCACCACCAGCGTGCTTGAATACTCTTCTGATGCAGTTAAACAGCAGCTCCTCATCACCATGTGGTGTGTATTAATACATCACCACTGTAATAAAGTACCAGCTCAGAACTGCGGAGGTGCATTTCACAGCACAAGCTAAAGGAACAAAGGATTCATTGTACACAGGCTACCCGGCATAGCAATTTTACACATAACAATAAACCATTTGACTCGTTTTCTGGACCAGAAAGTGGCCGCTCATGCCTTTGCCAATATCAAATAACACACCCTAACGGCCCCATTCTGCTGCACTGCCGTCTCGCTCTGAATGAGAAACGGAAAGTGCAGTCTGAGAGCCTCTGTTTAATGAGGGTGCAGTGGAGAGCCAGGGCAGCGTCATTACCAGCTCCACTGGCCCCTGTGTTCTGTTTAACGAGAGTGCAGTGGAGAAAGCATCATTACCAGCTCTACTGGCCCCTGTGTTCTGTTTAACGAGGGTGCAGTGGAGAGCCAGGGCAGCGTCATTACCAGCTCCACTGGCCCCTGTGTTCTGGCCCTCACAGGCTGATTGTTTAGCTCATATGCTTTGACGCTTGGCCAAGCCCAGAGCAGGGTTACACGGCCCCATCTCAAATGTTATGTGTTTCTTGGAACGTATTTTTAGTGATTTCATACATTGCTGTAGCAACAGAGCAACTGTTGTCCTAAAGCGTGCCAATAGCACTTACTAAATCATTCTACTGGGCCCCTTTCAGCTGCTTCTGTAACCATTTCTGTGCTCTGCAGTTTGCAATGTTTCCCACTGCATTTTACTCACTGTATTAGCCCCAGTTAGTCACCTAATATGTGTGGCTGTGCTTCACCAGGCTTGCAGTGCTGTTTGCTGTTCTGCATTGTGCTGTGGTTTGCACGTGTGTGACAGTGGAAAGTTCTGCTGGCATGCATTGTAAACACTTGGGAAGGCATGGCCAGTGTGTTTCCAGTCTGGTTTCTCTCACTGGGGTGTACAGCTGCACTGCCTGCTAGCAAAAACACTGTCAGGAACAAGATAGAGGTGCCTGCAAAGTGTTGTCAACACCATTCCTTTAGGATTCCTACAGTATACTCTTACTGTGCGCTATTCTACAAAGCTGACTCCTATGGTAAAACTCTTAACCCTATTTGTAATAGGAGTAGCCTGTGTCAGCTTCCTGTGTGATTCCCTGTGAAGTATTTTGTGAGGGTAACTGCACAGTAACAAATCGAAGAGGCTGTGCATTATAATCAATCTCAAGTACATGTTATCTCAGTTATCTGGTACTGCAAGTCACTGGCTTAAATGGTTGGCATAGCGCTGAGGTTTCAGCCCTCGCTGAACGGTATTTTTAGCGCCTAGTCAGAGCAATGTTAACTCCTATTTAAAACGTGTGACTTATCAGATAGTTACATTGACGTCTTCAATACGAAGTACACTGAATTTTCAGGTAAAACTACCCACAATGAAAATAACCTACAGATTGGGATCCTGACACAAAGCGATCGAGTGCAGTAGCGACGGTTTCCTGACTGAATGGGCAGCAGAGAACATTTTGGTCATTAATATACAACACTGACCCTCTCGTGGTTGCCAGCGGGTTATTCTGCTGCCGCTGTCAGGGTACTTCTAAAGGGCAGCATGTTGTTCCAGCTCAGCCTCTGGGTATTTTATCAGGGACTGTATGCCCTGCGGAGGGAGCAGTGTGCTTACAAAGTGTCAGGGCTCCACTTCGGGGTTACTAATACTTCCCCACGCAACTCACTTCTGCTTCTGAAC
Organism: Polyodon spathula; assembly: GCF_017654505.1. Classification (NCBI taxonomy): domain Eukaryota; kingdom Metazoa; phylum Chordata; class Actinopteri; order Acipenseriformes; family Polyodontidae; genus Polyodon; species Polyodon spathula. Next base: position 34,748,619 of record NC_054552.1, on the reverse strand, counting down.
TGCAGGACCCACCACAAGCAATACTAAAGCTTGCAGGATTGTTTACTGAAGCCTCACCACAGCCATTGCATTCTCTTCACAGGGCACTGCTAGAGGGGGAGAAGAGGGAAACATACCTTTGGACAGACCAGCATGTGAGACAAGCACCCAGAAATGGAGGTATGCTTCACTTCACAGTCATTCCCAATGATGTCAGTCTGTTTCTTGATTAATGCACAGAATGGTGGCTGCATTAGAACCCACTTTTCAATACACAGGCGGTCTAGCATTGAGCCTGGATAGGACAATTCTGTCTGTAGCATAACTTATTTTAAGATTAAAACCCTTTGTTTTTAAATGCACACAATTGGTGCACAAGCCCTTAGCCTCTTGCTATTTGTGATTCGCCCTAAAGATGCATGGACTCATTTGTCCAGATTGAGCGCAACCTTGCTATTTTGACTGTGGAATTGTGATATTTCCGATGACGGTACAGAACTAGCTCTAATGAACTGTTGCACTCTTTGGGTTTCTTGTTGTTTCATTAGGTATTGGAAAGCCAGCCCACACATACACGGTAAAGCACTCAGCGGTGAAGAGGGAGGACGGAAGGAAACCGTTTCCATTCAGCTCACACACAGACGTTAGATATGAGGAACGTGCCTCCAGTGCAAGCACAGTCTCAAGGCCAGGTCAGGTCAGAACCTATGAAGCGAGCAGAACAGTTCCAAGTGGTTTCTCAGAGAGAGTCCTGCTGGGTGGTACCCAAGTGCCTTCTGCTGCCAGAAAAGTTGTCTCATCATCTGCAAGAACCATACAGGTCTCCTCTAGTTCATCCAGGGCAGTTCCCCAGCAGGCCGAAAGAAAGAGCGTTGAAATTAAACCAAGGGTGTTGGTCGAGAAGACCATGAGATCAACAGAGGTGACCACACATCCTGCCAGAGATTCTGCTATTAACCTTCAGAGATCCAGCAACGAGAACAGAGCAGGGCCACCTACTGCAGATCAGAAGCCGACACCAGAGGACATAACCAACAAGAGGATTGTTACATCACCCGTCAAGGCACCTCAAGATCCAGAATCTGCTGACGAAAGCAAGGTAAAGATTACGGAGGTCACAATCGCCAGGAAAGAGTCAACTGAAGAGGAATCTGTGGACCTTAACGGATTCAGAGTCAACAAGGGACAGGTTCCAGAGAACAAAGAGGTGAAAACCACACTTCAGGGACTCCAGGTTCAAAACGGCACTGGTGCACAAAAACAAGGCTTTGGAGAAGATCATCCAGGGGGTCAAACTGCTGCTAAATACTTCAGTGAGCAGCAGATTCAAATTGATAAAAAACATAAGGAACAGATTGCAGGTGCAAGTCCAGAAGATGAAAAAAGATCTATAACAGAGGAAACAGTCTTGGATACCATAACCATGGAAGACATTCTTCAGCAGGTGGTAAATCCGTCTGGTTTGCAGACGACACTCAGCTCCTCTCCCGACTCTAAGGTCACCTACCACGTTGAAAAGACAGAGGTGGAAGATGGAACAACCAAGACCCAGATTTTCTTACAGTCTACCGTGCGGGAGGACCTGGACACATCCAACGATTCCGTTCTGGAGGAGCTGCTAAATAAGGACGTGAAAAGAACTGCTTTAGAGGATATCAGAGGAACCCCGACAGGAAGCATGATTGAAAACCTTCTCAGCCTGGGCATGACCGGATGGGAGAATCGGGAGAACATGGCAGTCAATGTCGAGATTATCGAGGAACCACTGGAAAATCAAAGCGATGAAGAAAAAGAGGAAAAGCTCTCATCGACATTCTTTCAGATCGAGGAGCTTGAAAACGCTCCCCTGGATGTTAAAGAGTCTGTGGGCAGTGAAGAGGTGCTGAACGTAACCATGACAGCTGAAGAGCTGAGGAAGAGGCAGTTTTCAGACAGGGACCCATCCTTTCAAACCTGGGTCCAGGAAAATGAGTATTTTGTGTCCATGCCAGATGATTACACGTCTGAACATCAGGAAAGCGGCCTTTCATCTTTCGACTGCTATGGAACGAGACAGGAGTGGTCAGGAGACGAAAGGTACTGGCAAGAGGAGCCAGGACCCAACCAGGAGCAAAGCTTCACTGATACAGTGATGAAACATTACAGGAGAGAACCTCAGGCTTCAGAGCCAAGAGCAGAGTTTGACAGAGCAGAGCTCGATAAGCAGACTTCGTCTGAGTGCGTCATAGAAGAAGAAATCAAGGTTCCACGTAAAGTTCAAGAATCAGTGTTGGAACGGCTGAGAGAGGATGGGGACAGTCCAAAAGAGCAGCTGAAAGGGACTTTTGAGCAACTGAAAGGAACGGCGTCTGACAATTTGACAGAGGAGCTGGCTATGTTAACCAGCAACAGACAGGACAGCTCCGATAACCTGGCTGTTGATATCAGAAAAGTACAGCAGTCTTCTGACAGCGGTGTGGTGACCATCGTTGCAGAAATCAATGTTTCCCAAAATCTTGATGAGTCAGGCCTCCCGGAGGGACAGGAGGAAGAAGTTTCCGAGGAGCAGGTAATGGCAGCGCTGCGATCTACGAACCCCCAACTCCACGAAGCACTAAGTGGCAAGGCGGGAGAAAAGATGGCCCCCCCTCACAGCGCAGATGACAAAGAACCGACGATTACAGTTTCCACAGATCAAGACGTGAGAGTGCAGGGAATGAGCTGGACCGCGAGCAGCAAAGACGCAGGGAGCCCAAACGCAGAGCACTCAGCCCCCGACATCAACAAATCAGTGAAGCACATTAAATTGGGTCCCTCTGAGAAATCATTCACTTTCCAGATGGATGTCTCCCAGGTTGCAACTTCCACCACTGGCAAGGGGCCCCAAGAAGCAAAAGCTTTTAATTCCCAGGCAGAGTTCACTGACGGAGCCAACGGGAGGGCAGTCAGGGAGGAAGTCTATCAGTACGTGCAAAGGACCGGGGAGGAAGGGGAGGAGCAGGTAGAGATGTGGGATCCCAGCCAAGGTCAAACAGCAGCACAGTTTGCGTTTTCCAAAGCACTGCAGCAGCAAAGAATAGTGGCCCCCCGATCAGTGATCAGCGAGGAACAGAGAATTGCGGCTGTTTACCTGGACGAAGATGACGAAGATTAGCTGAATGGACGTTAAGAGATGCTGAAAAAGATTTGCTGCTTGGTAATTTGGATTCACTAGCAGCATCAGAGATAACAATAGTACCCCCCCTCCCCCCCCCGAAATCCATGCTGTAAAATCAGATGCAGAGTATATTTTATTCCACTTGAGTGTGAGTTTATACCTGAAAGTCAGTTCTGAAGCTACGATGCTCATTCAGGTCATGAATAATCATCCGTAACCATCAGAAGCAATCTTTAGCCAGGATTTTACTGCTTCTACTTTTGAATAATTATAATGCGCAAGTATGTAACGGTTTTGCTTAATCATTACAGGCCTGGGCACACCTGAAATCCAATTAGGTTCAAAACTCTTTTAGATTTCTGCACTACATGATTTCAAAGATTAGTTTCAATGTGACAAAATAGTTTCTGTCTCCAAGCTTCATAATAATAATAATAATAATAACAATGCTCATGTTCTAGGATACATGACTAAAGGTAGATCACTCCCCGACACACCTTTCTAGAAATCTTTGAGATGCCGTGCAAGGTCCTGCAGATTGACTGCAGTGTGCGCGTGGTGCTCCTGATTGCTGATGCTCAGGCTGATACAGTAGCTTGGTAAACCACACCACACAACACACTGCTTTTGTAGCTGACGCGTGCACCCTGTAGCATGGAATGGCTTCAATGGCATTATCACAGCCACGTTGTAAACATGCTGAAGATTTTTGCTTATTGTTCTACTTTAACTGGGAGAAGAGCAGGTTTTTTTGTTTTTTAATATACAAAACTTTGTGTGCTGGTTTTGTACATCTAACCTTGTACGCAGTGTTGAGTTGCGTCTCTAGCATGGGACGCTGATCTGCAGGACAGAGCTCACTCACTGCAGGGCGGAAAAAACACAGCCGCCTCATAGAAATACCCTTTGGGCATTCCCGATCCCACACTAGGGGGTTCATTCTGTGGCACTGTTCACCTGCAATGAGTAACCCAGCAGCCGAAGCAAAGCAGACGTTGCTGCTGGACGAAAGGAAAAGGTTTTGTTTCTAAGTCTAGGACGATGGCTGAAATATGTTCTCTTAATGTTATGCATATGTTTATAAATATGACGCAGCGTCACCTTTTGTGTAAGACCTGAGGTTTATCCATCATGAACGGGGCATTTTGCAAACCCCCTTTCTCCAGATGTGTCCCTTGAAAGTGCCCTGCCTGTCAGTTCTGACCGCACCTGGTCCTGTGGTGTGTGCTGCCCTCCTTTCCACCCTCATGCCAGTACAGCACGAGACCCCCAAACACACGGGTTCCGACAGGGGTGCTGCATCTCTTGCTTCCTTTATTTTAGAAAAACTGATATGCATGTTCAAATTTTTTGGCAGCTTTGAATTTGTATTTTTGGTTTGACACAGGTCAGCATAATTAAGAAAATAAAATAAATAAATAAATAAATACTTTCCGAGTTGTTGTTATTCTTGGGAAATAACCTTGACACGTTCTGTTTGGCACAATGGCAAAAGCACTGGAGGTGGAAATAGATAATTTCCAAGGTGAGTCCGAAGCCACTCCAGGTCTGAGGTATTGATTAGAAGCCTTTTTGAGTTCCCATACAAATAAAAACAATTTAAACAGCAATATTACTTGAATAATATACATGTTTTAAAGAGAGTCTGGGTAGAAGGCATCGAATTTCCTGGACCCTCTACAGCACTTTCATGGGAAAACTGGCCAAAACACATACAGCACCTCATGGAAAAACTGGCCAAAACACATACAGCACTTTCATGGGAAAACTGTCTAAAACACACACAGCACTTCATGGGAAAACTAGACAAAACACACACAGCACTTCATGGGAAAACTGGCCAAAACACACACAGCACTTCATGGGAAAACTGGCCAGCAGCACTCAATTCAGTCAGAATTACTGCAGAGCGCTATGCTATACTCTCCATTGAGCAGTGTGGGATCAGGGAGGTGGAAGAGTTAGCCTTCTCCTTGCAATGGCATTTCGGTTTTGGCAGCAAGGCAAGCGACCACATCAACAAAGTAAGTGTTTGCATTTAAAAATAGAAAAAATGTCCCTGCATTAAGAGGAGGCAGTCCAGGCTTTATACACTGACAGCACTCTGTGGAGCAGCAGCTGTAACCATGGTTACCAGCAACAGAACATGATCTCACCACTTAAGTGTTATCGTTCAGGGTCTCTTCAAAAGGTTATTCGTCTCAGGTTCTGTAAACTTAGTAAGCTGTGATTGAGTGCAGGATGCTAGCGACCCACACGGCTCCATACAGCAACACAGTCATTCTGCATTACTATACAGCAGCAACACAGTCATTCTGCATTACTATACAGCAACACAGTCATTCTGCATTACTATACAATAACACAGCAGCAAGCTAGTCATTCTGCATTACCATACAGCAACACAGCAGCAAGCTAGTCATTCTGCATTACCATACAGCAACACAGCAGCAAGCTAGTCATTCTGCATTACCATACAGCAACACAGCAGCAAGCCAGTCATTCTGCATTACCATACAGCAACACAGCAGCAAGCTAGTCATTCTGCATTACCATACAGCAACACAGCAGCAAGCTAGTCATTCTGCATTACTATACACACAGCAGCAAGCTAGTTATTCTGCATTACTACACAGTAATGTTTGAAGGTCAAGTTTGCTTGTGTTTTAATGGTCATGCATTCCTTTTCGATGAACAGCTTGCGAGGGTCCGGAATGCAATACAATGATCTAATAAGCAGAATTCAATTAAATAAATTCAGTTAAAACCGAACGGAACATGGCAGAGTCTCTAAGGGCTAACCCGTCTCAATAATCTCCAGTTGAAATGAAAGGGGGGAATTAATAACCAGTCAGAAAGATGCATGCTGACGCAGCTGAAATGTCAGTCACAAACGACTCATTTCAGAAGCAGTTTGGAGTGCAGTGGATCGTTTAAACAAGCGCAGCTGTTCCTGCTGGATAAATACAGGCTCCCAGAAGATTTCTCTTCAAGCTTGCCCTTGAAATTTTAGAAGAGCCTGAAATGCTGTAACCTTGGTGCATGTGTCCCAGGACACTCATAAAAACAAGATATTTTTACCTCATTGAGATTTTTTTAAGGTTTTAAATAAAAAAAAAAAAAACATTCCACTACCCAACTATTCTAGGATCTAGTTGCAGAATTATATTTGGCTGCACCAGCATGGGGCTTGGCTTCGGAGACGTTTTTATAAATACACTGCACAATTCCTAAAAACTCAAACGATGCAGACCTGGAGAAGGAAGGCAGGAAAGAAAGCCCCGCATTCAAGTGCTGATTAGAACAACAATCTCTGCGCACAATCAGCCCCTTAATTCCCTAAAGCCTGCCTATTGTGCCCTGCTCCTCGAGAGCTGGCGTAGGCCAGCGCTAAGCTGTGAGCGATGTGTGCCTCGCCACCCCTCCCTGCAGGGCAGTTACTCGGGGCAATGGAATGCACCTGAAAAAGAAGAGAGGTGATTTAACTGGAAAACACCACCACTGACCACGAGCAACAGACGCTTGATTTTCCTTTTCAGTCGAGTCTTACTGGAATATTTCACGCCTAGAAACTCAAGGAGGGGTGTATATTCAATCTGCCTTAAAGCTCTAGGTTCTCAACGCCATTTACTTCCGAATGTAAAAAAAACAGATTGCCATTCGAAAACAACAACTTAAGATGACCTGCAAACTCCTATATTAAAAGACTGAGTTGTTTGTTTTATGGTTTATCAGGTGTACTGTTTTATTCTTCCAAGGATGATTTGGAGTGAACAGGTTTGAGAATGTAGCCCTGGGTCGTTAATCCCATTGAGTGCTGGGGTTTGTTCTTCAGTGGAAGAGATCTGTCACTCTCTAGATATTAAACCCACGGATACTGGACCTCAAGAGGGTTCTCTTGGTTGATTCTTTTGACAGGAATAATTGATCAGCTATTCCATTGGCTTTGATTTATGTTTGGAGGGACTCTTTATAGAACCAAATAGGTTGATCTAACCTTTAGCAATGGGGATTAGGAAATGAAGGGGAGAGACTGTTACAGTCAGCTGAATGTAAGGAAGTGCAAAGCACCTTTCCCAGGCTATACGATTAACATGCCCACAGTGGAGAGCTCCCGCGCTGCACCTGCAAGCCCACACTGGAGAGCTCCCGCACTGCACCTGCACGCCCGCACTGGAAAGCTCCCGCGCTGCACCTGCACGCCCGCAGTGGAGAGCTCCCGCGCTGCACCTGCACGCCCGCAGTGGAGAGCTCCCGCGCTGCACCTGCACGCCCGCAGTGGAGAGCTCCCGCGCTGCACCTGCACGCCCGCACTGGAGAGCTCCCGCGCTGCACCTGCACGCCCGCAGTGGAGAGCTCCCGCGCTGCACCTGCACGCCCGCAGTGGAGAGCTCCCGCGCTGCACCTGCACGCCCGCACTGGAGAGCTCCCGCGCTGCACCTGCACGCCCGCAGTGGAGAGCTCCGGCGCTGCACCTGCACGCCCGCACTGGAGAGCTCCCGCGCTGCACCTGCACGCCCGCAGTGGAGAGCTCCCGCGCTGCACCTGCACGCCCGCAGTGGAGAGCTCCGGCGCTGCACCTGCACGCCCGCACTGGAGAGCTCCCGCGCTGCACCTGCACGCCCGCACTGGAGAGCTCCCGCGCTGCACCTGCACGCCCGCACTGGAGAGCTCCCGCGCTGCACCTGCACGCCCGCACTGGAGAGCTCCCGCGCTGCACCTGCACGCCCGCACTGGAGAGCTCCCGCGCTGCACCTGCACGCCCGCACTGGAGAGCTCCCGCGCTGCACCTGCACGCCCGCACTGGAGAGCTCCCGCGCTGCACCTGCACGCCCGCAGTGGAGAGCTCCCACGCTGCACCTGCACGCCCGCACTGGAGAGCTCCCGCGCTGCACCTGCACGCCCGCACTGGAGAGCTCCCGCGCTGCACCTGCACGCCCGCACTGGAGAGCTCCCGCGCTGCACCTGCACGCCCGCACTGGAGAGCTCCCGCGCTGCACTTGCACATAAGGCTTTGTTTTTCTTTCTTTTAATGAAAAAATGGAACAGAATCTTGGGACCATGGGCCTCTATTCTGCCTCAAAGGACTGGAAACAAATGCTTCTGTTTAGAACCTGATTTGGTTACGCTTCTTGCTACAGTACAGCATGTTTTGCTTTGTGTTGCTCTGTGTTGACAGCTCAGCGAGCATCTCAAGAGAAGACTTTATTTGGTAGGAACTTGGCCTTGAAGCAGCAACTAAGAAGATCCTGACCTTCAAAGCATTTTCCCAAGCAAAGAATGCCTCATGCATCCTTTTCCAAACCCCTGGCTGTTTGCGATCCCGATGATGTTATTGCAGAGCAGTTTCACCCATTCCAGGTTTGACTACCAGATTGATTAGCCACAGTGTATAGGTAACAAGCTCAGGTGTGTGATTAGACTCATAGTAAAACCAGGAAAGGATTAAACTGCTATGCAATGGGAGTCTTATTTCCATCCATGGATCCTGCAAGCCCAGCCCAGGAGGATTCAGAACCTGCTTCATATCAGCCCCCCCCCCCTCCCTTCACCTGTTTTAATATGTAAAGTTTCTGCAGTATGGATCACATATTAAACAGTGCACTTCTACAGCACACAACAGGAGCAAGATGGTGTTTTTCATTTATTTCTTTTTTTGTAATGTAAAAGCGAGTAAAGGAATGCTAACCCATGACTTTAAATACATTATTATTATTATATTATTATTATTATTATTATTAATGTATACCCACACTTAACATACACAGCACAAACTTTGTATGTGTGTATGTCTAAATACTATTGCACTACACTAGACGTACAGCATGTTTATCAGCTGTCTCATGCATTTTTCCAATACTTGTTTTGCAGCATCCTGAAAAGCTTTGTTGGTTTTTCCTTTGTTTCTCTCCAGGCAAAAGTCCTAATAAGGCAGCTGGGATCGATGCGGACTGACTGCCAGGAATTCATCCTGCACAAACAATCCCAGCCAGAGAGGAAGCAGGATGAGAGGCAGAGGGGAGCTCCAGAGAGGAAGAGCCTGTGAGGCTTGAAGATCTCTGATAGGTAAATACCTCACAAGTGACAGAATGCATAGCTGTGAAATACAATGCTCACACTTTCACTATGAGTCTTCTACATCAATAATCCACAAAAAACTGAACACTGTAAAATAGTGAAGGGCCGTTATATAGAAAAATACAGCGCTTTTAAATTTACTGCCTTCACAAGCACTGCAGCCAAATACACAAAGATGTGTGTATAATTCTAAACTAACAGGCATGTGTGTATCTATGTGTGTGTGTGTGTGCATGTGTGTTGTATTAGTTTTGGTTTTTAAGCTCTTGCTTCAAATAATAAAGACGTTTGCTGTATAATTGTCTCCGCTGATCTGTTTCCATTTAGCTCTGGGCTGTTCCACTATGACACTGTCCAGGAATTCCCATTACCGGGGCTCACTGTGTGGGAGAAGGGAGCTGCTCTGCTGCACTGACCAGCACTGTTTGAAACAGGAGAAAGAACGATCCAGAATCATTGCTAAGCAGCTCTACTGTATGGCAGCGCTATAACCTTTGATTGAATTAGAGCACTTGGCTCTGAGACATGGCCGCACATGCTGGAACAAACTTTTAAAGACGTTCTTTTCTGATATCACGCTCATCTAAAAAGAAGGTCTTCGAACGTATAAATAAACCAGTACTGCCATCTTGTGGCTATTCTGTGAACTAGACAGCGGGAATCCAAAACAGCGGCTTTGCAGGGAAAACACCGGGCTGTTCGGGGGTAAACCCCCTATTATCAGCATTCATTCCCGGCACTGACGCTGCAAACAGCCTGCTTCATTGTTCTGCTCTTTGTCTGCTGGTGTTCAAGCCTCACAGAAGTGAGCGCATGGCTGTTCATTTTGGAGCCCTAGGGTTACGACTTTTAACGGGAGCCAAGTCTCATCAATCCTACAACAATGGGCAATGGGCCAGACTTACTGAGCTTTCGCTCCACTGCAGAGTTTGCACATTTTTGTTTTTTGAAAAAGGAAAAACAAACTGTTCATGGCTGCAAAACCAGTGACAATGAGTTGAGTGCGCGTATCAAAGGTAATCAGCATCGCGGGCTGTTTACTGCCAACAGCTTAGTAAACATGGCCCAGTGCGTCTAAACAATAACTAACTAACTAACTAACACACACACAACTATGTAGCATTGTATATGTTAGGTAAGACAGGCCAATAAAAAGTACTTCACGGCTTGTGTCCTCCAAAAACTACATATCCCAGAATGCAACTCGGTTCCATTCGGAGTATTAACCAATGAACGTTTGCCTTACCACGCTGTTGGGGCGACCTCCTTGAACTACCGAGTGACGTTCGTGGTTGTTGCTGGTTGTTGGCGAATGGCAGCTGAAAGGAGGTCAGTATGTAAACAGAGAATGGACAGACAGACTGGAGAGTTTTAAACAGTTACGAGAATGGCTGTGTTCGTTTACAGCAAACGATCTTGTCAGAGAGTTGTTTACTGTGGGTTAAGAGTCAGTGGGCTCTGAGAATGATTGCAATTCTCAACAGCTATTATCTGACTAGTCTGCAAACAGCTCGCTATGAAGAGGGTAAAATCCGGGCATTGTTATTGATTATTAAATCAATTAATATGTGAAGATGATCATTCGTGTAAACGAAGCCTTGTGCGCACATTACTGTAGATGAGTTATCATGATAATAATAATAATAATAATAATAATAATAATAATATAATAATAATAATAATAATAATTTGTTGCAGCAGTGCGTGTGTCGTGTCTCGCAGTGGCAGATGGTATACAATAATTCACTTCTCTTGTATTTTTTAAACGATTTCGAGGTGCGGAAACAATGTCCCGAGTCAGGCTTAAAGTGGAGTAGCACTAAAATAACAATCCATCTTTTAAAACAGCCCGGGTTAAACAGCAATACACTTTTTAAACACACCGGAGGGGGATTTACGACTTTGTTTCTGGTGCACATGAAACTTTGGCCCTGAAACCCGCTGTGCTTTATCATCAGCTTCAGCACGATCAGGGCTATGTTGTAGCAAACACAGAGATCTGACACGGATAGGCGCTTTCTTAGGAAGATAAAGGGAGCAGTCCAGTCTCTGTTCACTTTTTATCACCTTCCAATGTAAACACTGCTCAACCGTTAGAAAACAGTTGCTACAAACAGACGCTGCTACTTTAAACCCTTTACTTTTTTTTTCAGAAATCATTACAAATCTCTTTATTTGCGTTATTTTCCACAAACCACAACGTAGGTCCCCTCCACAGACCCGATAGCGAGGAAACCCATGGGGGGCAGGTAGGGCCATGGCCTCTGAAGTCCATGAGACGATATGGATGGCAAAGCAGGAGAGGCACAAGAACCTGTTTCTGAACTACAGGAACCTCAGCCACTTCCCTCTGGAGCTGCTGAAGGGGGAGGGCCTGCAGTATCTGGAGAGGCTCTATATGAAGAGAAACTCCCTAACCAGCCTGGTACTAGCTTCCACTACACTGTGTACTGCGCTCCTCTGCACTCTTGCATCCCACTGATAGCAATAGCAGATCAGAGGGTAGTTGTTTAGTGAACTGGTAGAGCTGCATGGACCGATTTGAATGTGATTGAGCTCTCCACAGGTGAGGGTCCTTGCTGTTGGTCGGGCTGATTCACCATTCACAGTGAAACGAGTGAAGAAGCAGCTGCTTGGTTTTGTGTGGGTCGTTGTTCTCCACAGAGTCTAACAAAAGCAGCAGGCGCCACAAATCCAGGCAGCTGTTTCTTCATTTTGTTTCACTTTGAATTTGTAGCCTAGTCAACACCAGTGACCCTCACCTGATTGCCAGCAACTGATTTCAGCACTGTAAACTGGTAGGTAATCAGAGTCCCATTATCACAGAAAGGTTCAGTGATGGTACAGTACAGAGTCACTTATCCATAAGTCTATTGCTGGCAGAGAAAGGCCCTTCCAGTAATTTTCAGTCTTGCAGTGGGTCCTTGTTAATTTCATGGTGCAGGTCAATCGATTATCTAGACTGCTTACCTCCCCCATTTGTCCTGTTACTTGACGTGGCACATTGCATGTAAGAATGCTACACACTGAATTTTGTTTTTAAAAAGCACAGTGATGTAGCCTACACTGTAATTGTACCTTATGCATTGTAATTCATTCATTCCCAAATACACTGCAAACAACTCAACAGTACCTATACATGAGGCAAAGTCATGGAAACATATCTTTTTTTTTTCAGCCAGAAAATGTAGCCCAGAAGCTACCTAACCTGATTGAATTGTGAGTATTATGAAAACTTCATCTTTTAAAGAAAAAGCTCAATGCAGTGCTCATTTCTAAGATATATGTAGAGTACAATGCAATGCTGTTTCAACCCAGCAGAGGGCAATACCTTCTGTACATTTGGTTGCATTGAAAACGTCACATCAGAGCCACTGCATTCTTTACTCCCGCTCTTTTGGTGTATCAGAGTTGTTTTGAAAAGCAAATTTTCCAGCTCCTGAAACAGGTTGACCCTTCAGATTCTCCAGCAAGGGGTAGCGGTGGAAGCATACACCGCTCACCTCTTTTACTATATGTTATATTCCTAGTTCAAATACAGCGATTTACCAGTTTTATCCACTTACTTAGTCTTCTGCTTTTGAAGTGGTCCAGTTACCTGCTGGAACCAGACTTGGGTTTTGTACAGACTCTCTTCCACAGATTCCTCCCAGGTGTCCTCTGAGGCTAAAGCACATGCCATGCCAAGTCTGGTACAGGGGATACAGCATGGGGAATAAGGAACCCCTTTGAATGAGATTTCAGCTGCTTTGCTTTGGAGTCCGGTTTAGAACTTGCTGAGCATCCCTTGTGAAGGGCAGTAGGACCTACAGTTGCTCACTAAGAGCTGCAGAATTGAGCTATTACTTATTGCTCCGTTAAAGCAGCTTCATGTTCTCAATGTATCTTGCTGGGTAACATCCATCAACCAGAAGTGTAAAAATCTTCTATATATTTTTCTACAGCCTAACATAGCAATTATTTGAAACACAGACGTATAATAAAAGCTTGCTTCAGTGATGTGGAAATGTAGTTACTGGGATCATTATCCTTCATTATTTGGCAGGGTCCCAAGGTTCGTATATTTTGCCACTGATTCTAAAAGCCTTGGCCTCACTTTCACTGTGTCAGATTACAGTTTTCTCTAATAAGCCATGGTTCGATGAGAGTCGATTCTCTTGCTGCAGGATTAGTTTAAATCCCATTGCTTAGTGTGGTAGGGTAAGCATAGACAGTGACATGCTATTAGACACAGCAAGGAAATAGCACCGGAGAGAAGGGCACAGTGCCGAAAGCAGTTATAAAAAGCCAGTGTGACTCAATGCAATCTTTCTCCTACTGACTGATTTTTCTTGCAAGAGTGTAAAAGCACTTCACCACCTTGCATTACCTTCCAAACAAAGTTACAATTCACAGTGTGTATTTTGAGCCATTTCACGTATGTAATTATCAGGGACTCCTCCCTTACAATGGGAAAGAATGGACAAGAGCTCTCTGTGTATTGCAGTAGCTATTCTAGTTTGGACAGTGGTGTGGAAGGTGGGGTTGTATGTGGATGTGATGTCCTGTGATGCATGTGCACCACTAGAGGGAGCTAAAGAATTGCTCAAACATCCTGTCCTGTCTTTTCACTTGTTAAAAGTACTGTAAACATCTCTTTGCAGCCTTAATTTACAATAACATTTATTAATGACTACTGGAAGCAGTGTTATAATTCACACAAGACTTCTACTGCACATTGCTTTGCCAAAAATGTCAAAAAAAGCTTAATTTCACTTCTTTTTTTCTTTAAGGTACCTTCACTCGAACAACTTTGTCATTGTGCCAGAAGGTAATCAAAGATTTATCACAGGACCTGTTATCAGACTCGCATTTGGCAGCTTGATGAAAGAATACGTGGTCTTCATGCAACAGTGGAACATTTCAGTGTTTCAATCACAAGATTCAGATAGCCTACAGTAAAACACAGATCTCTCTCACACCAGTTTTATCAGTTTATCTAATTTGCAAGTTGTAAAAATGAAGAAGTGGTTGTGCCACTGTTGCATGTTGCACCTCTGCTACACAGGAGGAGTAACAGATGAGTTTCTAGTGAAGACAGGATGTTGGGTCTCTGTTGCAGGGACACCTGTTTGGAAGCACGACAAGCATTAATTATAGCAAAGGTGCAGAGCGAAGATCATTCCAGACCCTGTTCAAAAGGAGCCCTGCCTTTGGCCTAGCACATCGTCTTCCTTTGATTCCTTTAAGCTAGGACGTTGTTCTGAATGTGGGATTTGCTGTTATTTCTGAGGTTTTCAGTGTGTTGTTTGTGCATCCCCCTGTACATTCAGCGTGGGATTGTTTACTGGCATGTCAGGCTTTCCAGAAGTTAGAAATGCAAGCACAAGAAAGATTTATTTTTGATTCAGAGAACAGAAGCTGACAAGTAAGCTGACATATGTCTCAAGTAAGGAAACCTTGGGAGAATCTCATGTGGGTAGCGGTGGGCTCCTGTTCCTAGGAATCCTAAACTAGGATGCATCTTTGAGTATTGTATTGTCACACAGTGTATGACTGTGTCCTTGATTCTGATTGCATTGCTCTATTGAAATAATGATTAGCAGAAACCAACATCCAAAGGGATTTAACGCCATTGGGTCAGCCTTGCAGCAATTAGAGGGGTTGAAACTAACCCCATAATAACAAAACACTACATTGCACTTTACAGTACTTGCTTAGCAATATCATAGATGAAGCAAGTACATACGCAAACCAATACACATATTAGAAGTGGGCTTTGGTGTGCTGGTAATCACCTCAAACCTGGGGCAAGGAAGTGACATGTGTGTTACATATTACATTCTGTAAAATTTCTAACCCACAAAGGTTTTTAGCACCCTTCTGGCTGATTCACTCATTTTAACACTGTGCTGACGTAGGAGGCAGGTGACAAAGCTACTTGCAAGGGTTCGCTGGTAACCGTGTTGCCAAATCACATAACAACATAGCTATTTATGGGTGTTAAAATGTCACTCTAGAAGATGTGCTCATGTTAGAAGAGAAGGAGAGGGATGCAGCTGGGTAGGATAACAGCATTGTTAGAAGAGAAGGAGAGGGATGCAGCTGGGTAGGATAACAGCATTGTTAGAAGAGAAGGAGAGGGATGCAGCTGGGTAGGATAACAGCATTGTTAGAAGAGAAGGAGAGGGATGCAGCTGGGTAGGATAACAGCATTGTTAGAAGAGAAGGAGAGGGATGCAGCTGGGTAGGATAACAGCATTGTTAGAAGGTAATAGAGTAGTTGGTATGATGTGACACCGTAAACCACAAGGTTGCTCTGTGGTCTTATGTTGTCAGTAATAATAATGATGATGATAATAATAATTTGATGAATACAGGGTTAACCCAATATAGAAACTGTTCATTTGCTTTATATGACAATAACAGTAGGTTTTCCATAATACTACTACTAATACTGCTATGCTTTGTGTCTAGCTATAGGCTCGCTAGCTAAACTGCAGTCCCTGGACCTGAGCGACAATGCCTTGCAGGCAGTCTGCCCTGAGATTGGCCGGTTGAGCTGCCTGCGACACCTGAGGCTGGCCAGTAATCGGCTGAAGTTCCTCCCTGCAGGTACGATACACTGTGTGCCCTGGACATGCTGCTTTACATACAAGGAACTCTGCAGTCTGACCTACCCTGGACATTCAGGGGAACCTTTCACTGTTAGCACCAGGGGCGGAGAAACCTGTATAAATTAGCAAAAATCACAGGATGACAAGATAGCGTCTGTGTTGATAGGCTTATCCTTGCACTGTCAACTGTGAAAAAAGAAACGGTGACAGAAAATAAATAAATAGTAGTGAATAAATAAATGCAAAAAATGGGTTGAATAGGGAGTATTGCTTCCTTTAAGGAGAAACAGTAAAATGACATTTCACTTTGCATGCTGAATGCACACACATACCTTCACCTCATGTCCATGTCAGTACTGCAGTGAACCCCCCCCCCCCCCCCCCCCCCCAATCAATCAGGAAACTGGAACAGTATTGAATAAATACCCTGACGTGCTCATAACAGTTGTTGAAAGACACTGTAAAGTCCTGACCCTCCCCATTCAGTGAAAACGCTGAGTACTGTATCTCAAGGCCAGTACCCTGGACTCCTTGTTTGCTGGTCCTCTTAATGTACTATTATAGGTCTTCGGGGCCTCTTTCCTATTGACACTGGCAACTCATACAAAGGCTGTTTGTTTGTTTGCTTGTCTGATTCCCAGGTTTTAGCAGCGTGCAGATTGCTGTTTGGCCCCGGTCCCTGTCATGCCTCTATTTTTAAGCCTGAGTGTCTCTTGATGATGTTGGCTGGGTTCGCTCGAGTCTCTCGCTAATGACTCCCGAGCAGACACTTCTTTCACTCTGGCAGCGCCCCGCTTCACTTTTTGGTTTCCTGATTTAGTAGCGGGGAATAAAAATATGCACTAACGAAACAGGTTTGGAATGCCAGGTGGGCAGGCGTCCAGGGAGCGCGGTGTTGTTTTTCCAAGCAGGCACCCCCGGGGAGCTGCAGAGAAAACACAGCGAGTGCAGCAGGGCTTCTATTTCATACATCTGGGATTGCTTGAGACTGTCAACAACCACATCACCTCTCCCAGCCTGTTACCTTTGCTATTGAGCTATGTATAGAAAGAAATAATTTGAACCACAAATAAATACAAATAAGTGAGGACATACTTTTTAACATCTTTTCTTTTCATTGAAAAAGCAGCATAGGGAGAGCAGGTACAGTATACTTTTATAATCTTAAACAGAGGCGTGTCTTAATACTGCTGCGCTTTAACTCTATTGATTCCCTAAAGAGGGATTTGCTGATCCCCTTATTAACATTTTTAAAAACACAGTAGAAAGATGTCTGTGAGCAAGTTTACTGGCATTGTGGTCACTGTTTATAGCTCCTCCACTCTTTAAAGCATTACAGGCATGAAAATAAGACTCCTGTTGCAATGCAGGTTGACCCATTCCTGGTTTTACCAAGAGTTTAATAAGACACAGCAGGGCTTGGTACCTATACACTATGGCTAATCAAGCTCGTAGTAAACCCTGGCATCTGTGAACTGCTATACAGTTGGAGTCTTAAATCCATCCCCGCATTAATTCCATGCTAGAGCTGTGGCTCGGAGTGCTAGAGGGAGGTTGGAGACAAAAGAAAGAGGTTACATTTCCAAATGCAGGTGCAGCCCGTGCCTATAGGTGGGGCTGCTGTCCTGGATATTAAACTTATGAAGTCAGTGTCTGTGCTTCACGTCGTGGGCATAACCCCTAGTGGGTATGCACTTCGTTTGGACACCAGTGGAGACAGGCTGGAGTGGGGTCTGTGGTTAGCACTGTTTCCAGGTTGGGTTCAGGACAGGTGCCTTGAGAAGGTGGTGGATATGAAAATACCGGCGGGACACCTAAATATCTGCTCCATGCTTCAGGACGAAGACGTCAGACAAGAAGTGGCTTGGCGTTTTTCAGTTGCTTGGTTTTCAAGTGGAGTGACAGTAATGAGATCAGTGGCTTCCTTGCCTAAATTAACATCAGCTAGTCCAAGATTAGTACTAATCATGGTCTGTGAAACCAGTAGCTAAGATAAAGCAAAGTGGAGGTCTATATCTATATATATATATATATATATATTATATATATATATATATATATATATATATATATATATATATATATATATATATTGCTGTGCTTAAGAAATCTTTCAAGTTTCGGTTAACTGAGATGGCTGAGAACTGTTCATTTTCCTTCTAAGTGGGGCTTTCTTTTTTTTGGTTGTGAGTTTTTTTAGAAGGGTTTAAGGGACCATAAACAAGATGGTGAATGATACTGGTTAAAACTCCATGTAAATATGTGTTTAGCTCAGTCGCAGGTGTTTGTGTTTGTTGGTGTGCAACGTGTATGTGTCTGCAAAACCCCCTAACTGAGGCTGTGGCTCTTGTGACGGCAACACCACCACCACCACCACCACACAGATCAGTGTGAGCATTAAAGGACAGCTTGAGGAGGTGAAGTAGGCCAGATGCATGCAGCTGAGCTTGACCCCGAGCCCTTTGGTATCTCTGCTTACAATGGTAGCTCTTTTATAGTAATTCTGACTCTCTGTTTTTATTTGAGGTGCGTTGTGTGTCAGAGACGCAGTTCATGTGCGTCTCAACCTGGAAAACGTCTGTCCGTAGACGTGTTGTTAGAAGAGGTCAGATTGGGAATGGATGGATTGTGTGCTTCGCTCTCCACAGCATAGACTTCTGTGGCTCTCGCGCAGACCTCTGTGCACACAAACCAAACACCAGTCTAGGCGCTGAAAGTAAACATGTTTTAATTGATTTCATAAACCGTACAGCTGTCTCAGACATGCTGCCCTGCAGCGGAGAGTCTGTCACGGCACTGCGGGCAGCGTTTGAGGTGGTCACTGTCCGTACGTGCACTAAATGAAATTCAAAACTCATCCTGAACAACTGCTGGATAGACATTAAAAGATCAAGGAACGCAGGTTTCTCTTACTAATATGGGATCTTTTTAGCTTTTTATTTTATTTATTTTGCTGCTTTTATGATTTAATTCGTGTTTTTCTTTTTTTCCTTCAGGTTTTTTTCTTTTTTTTCATGTGATTGATTTTACAGGCATTGGTCCCTCTTCTACTGATCTAAGCAAACACCAGAGAGGACTGTATTTGAATGTTTTCAACACATGACTGCACAGTATATTCCGCTATTTACAGCATTATAAAAAGTCATAATTCAGTGCTGATTGTGCAGAAGTAACCGCGAGATTTCTCATGCATGTACACTTAGAAAGAAAAAAAAATCTTCTACAGCTCCTGAATAAGGCTACAACATTTCAGAAATATTTCTGTAGCAGTGATGCCCAATGCAGAAACTGGTTTTCAGTGATTTTGCTGCATGCTTGAATTCTCTAGAATTCACTGGGTGTTCAAACTGCTTGTGTGGGTAGGATAAGTTAATTCTGATGTGAACTCGCTCCCCAGCTTTCCTTAAGTGTGAAGGTGAACAATGAGGAGTTTTGCATGAGGGCGCTGTCACTATATTATTTAATCCTAGTGCGAAAACAGTGTAGCCTCCATAAGTGTACAGGAATGAGATAATCCTTTTCTTTATGCTTGACTTTTAACCAGGAAATCAGCAGGAAGGTTCACTGACCAGCCCTTCATTGACGTACAGTGCATTTCGCACAAGTCCACAAGTGCACAGCACATGGGCCATCGCAACATATCTCTTTTCTCTAGCCAGAAAGCAAACACGTCATGACATTAACGCTGACAGGAAAACTTCTACTAAGCGTCTCTCCCTTCCTCCCTCTCTTTGTGTATTCGTGTTGTTTTGTATTGTGGTATTAGAAAATTAGTCAAGGGTACTGATTAAGACCCTTCATCTTTTGTGTGTGTGTCTGCTGCTGCGCCCCGGGTGTCATTTCTTTTCACGCTTTTCTACCCACTTCCTGTCCTCTTTAGTGGCTCATTTGGTTCACGTGAGATCTGCTGTAGAACCCACCCCCACCCCCCCCCCCCCCCCCTCTGGGTTTACGGGCAGACACGATTTTGATATCATAACAGTTGCGATAAGTAGAGTTTTGCCTCGGATCAAGAGCAGGACAGAAATAAATGTCAGTGTTTTATTACAGAAGATAACAAGGTGTCAATTTATAAAATTGCAAAAATAAAAAAAAATAGCTCAACGCCAATAGTGTGAAGGAGATTTTGAAAAACTCAAATTGTTACAACAAGTAACAAACTTTAAGTGCTCGAATGAGTCCTGCAGAAACTGATTAGTAAACCCACGTGGGCAGCTGAGGCGAGAATGGCTGCACTATACTATATATGCAGTACAGAGTGAGGTGGATCTGAAGTGAATCAGTTATCAGCAGTGGATGTGTGCAATGATTAATACGCATCTCTCTTAGATTCCCCTGAGCGCACAGACACACTGTGCCTTTGAGGCCACTGCAGCAGACTGACCACACAGTTTCGAAGGGAGGGTGGGGGGGCTGTTGGTTTTCCTGCCCCAGTTATGGCTAATTGCAGCAGGAACATGATGCACGTTTGTGGGTTTCAGTCATTTTAGCGCTAACTGCAGAAAGATGTATAACATGCTCAGTTTATTGTACTGAAATTCTTAATGAAGTGTATAAATAAAAAAAATGTATAGAAGCAAGGCTTGTGTGTTTAAAGACCTTTTCCCAAATGTTACTGAAGGAATGTTAACTAAGAAACTTTCCTGCAGTCCTCAGCTAATGAAGGGATTGTACAGTGTGATTGAGTTTCAAATTCTTTTTATTTAATGGCAACATTGCAAGAATCATAGGCTAGTGTTCAATCAGGATGCACGGGGCTAAACCAGCCAGAGATTCAGAGTTAGTGATCATTAATTATGAGTGTCCAAGCATCACCAGGCATGGTTTTCATATTCAGATACCATGTTATTTATAAAAGTCTTTACATTTCCTGTCAATGGTACTCTGTTCACTGTAAAACATTACTTGTTACCAGTTTATTGTATGACAGTATATCGGTATCATAAAAGGTCACTTTTCTTTATAGTTACCCTGTACTGCATTAATTGTTTTTAATCTATTTCAAAGTATTATAAAACAATATAACAACATTTATTCAATACTTAAACCTGAAACACGGGGGGCCTCTGTCAGTCTGAGGGTTAAACGCACTAACTGTGAGCGCATTAACCTTTGAAGACGAGCGTCTGTGTCGGTAAGCGGTAAGCAGAGGCCGTGTGATGCAGGGATATCAATAATACAACAAATAGCGAGTCCTGCTGCCTCATCTGGTATGAAAAGACAAGCACTTCAGGTAGCTTCTGAGTCGCTGCTGGCTTCTATGTGGGTCACAGGGAGCTCTCTGCTGAGGGAAGGAGATTAATGATCTTCTCTGAAATTGTTTCAGCGCCACCATTACTGCAGCACAGCTTGATCCAGCCCTGAAGCTCAGGGCTTGCTTCCCAGCTGAGGCTGGCCCTGTTCTGTTCCAACGACCTTCATATTGCCCTTGTTTTTTGGCGCGCTCCCCTTTAAGGAGTTCCTGGAAAGCATTGCTTTCTCTGCACCAAAGCGGAGCACCGAAACCGAAGTCAAGTAGTACGGTCAGCAGCTTTATTCAGCTCAATAATGTCTTTGAAGTCTTCAGTCCCTGAAGGTTCTTAAAGGAGCGTATGTAAGTGTGTTCTCTTTTTTGTGAGTAGTTGTGGAGGCTTGGTGTGGATGTTTCACTAGCCAACGCAGTGTTGCTTGTGTCAAGGGCCAGAAGCGTGCTTTAAACACCACTGCAAATATAGGTCCGGAATCTCGGATGAGAAAGGGAGTGTAATGGTGATCTAGGTATAGGAAATCGATCATGATCCTGAACATCAGAAGAATGCTGATACTACACAATAACCCAATGCAAAAATAAAAAATACACAGACAGGTGCAAGTCTGCATCATACAGTATTATCTAGTTCTGTGAGTGTCCCTTTAGGGGGCAGCAGAGAGATGCTGTTTTCCTCCAGCAGGCTCTCAGAGAAGGCTCCTTGCTGGGGAAACTGTTTAGCAGAGTCTCAATTACCAGCCTATCCTGTCGCAAATCACCCCTCTCTGCTTGTCCTCACGCTGAGAGCTGTCAGCCTTTCTTTGTTGAGTGCTTGCTTCCAATTTCACTTTTTTTATTATTCCTTTTTCAGTATAGCAAGGGGTTGAGATAAATGCTATTAAGGTGCCTGGAAAATCTAATTTGTGTCTTTCTTAGCAGACATCAATACCACTCATGCCTTAAAAACATGAGTGATGATTCTGCGGCCAGCATGTTACTGACTGAGTAACCTGTGCATGCTGTTTGTTCTGCCCTGTATGTGAAGGATGGGTTGCCTGTTGTGGTCTTCAGAGGCAGGCAGGCTGAGCTTTCGTTAGGAGAGATGACATTCATTTGTCCGTAGTGCTGTTAATGAATTAGCAGTGTCCTTCATCAGTGTCTGTTACACTCTACCCTTGTGCATGCCTGCAAGCCCTCCACAAACACATCGTACACAAACGTAGCATGCACCGCCACTGCCTGCTACTTGAGAATTAGCCTTTTGCCTCAACACGCACACAGCTACCACATGGAGAAAAGCCCATAAACTATACACAAAATCAAACAAGTGTACTTATCTGTGCACACACTTACAAACGTGTACTGCATATCATTTTCATAGAAAACAAATAAAAAAAGAAAGAAGAATCCTAGTAGTTAAGAGCAGGTTAACATGCAACAAGTTTGCATATGGACCATTTGATTGTCAGATGGGTGCTTAGGGGCACCACATGGACTTGCAAGGCACTTAGCACTGAAAATCTCCTGTTTGATTGATTCCTTTTACAGCCAGAGTTGGCGGTGCCTGAGTCCCTCATCTTAAGCAACCACATGTTTGCACCTAACGAAAAGACAAAAAATAATGTACATTTTTTTTTTATTTCCAGTTGGATCTGTACATGTCTCCATACAGTTTGCCTGTTAGCAACACCTGCTGATAGGCACAGGTCCTGAGCAGCTTGTTTACTGTCTTCACAAGTCCCAGCGACTGATTGCCTTGCCTCTTCCTTAGCATCAGTGTGATCCTCTGCTTAAACCTTCCTTCCCTTGCAGAGATCGGGGATCTGAAGCACCTGGAGACCTTGGACATCTCCACTAACCGGCTGACCACCCTGCCTGAGAGACTCCACCAGTGCCTTTCCCTGCAGTGCCTGACGGTCGACCGCAACCACCTGCGCTGCTTCCCCAGGCAGCTCTGCCAGCTGCCCAACCTCACCGAGCTCTCCATGGCAGGGAACAGCCTAGCTTTCCTACCCCTAGGTGAGGAAGAGGGAGTCTTCTGTCTTCTGCTGCATTGCAGAGCAATTGGTTTAGGTGTTGCTTTAAGTGGCATGTGCAAAATCTTGGTCTTGTGGGGGGGGCTAGACAATTTAGACATGCTTCTGGAGGGAGCCCTTCAATGAACTGAATGAATTGCACGTTCCCTTGTTTTGTAACTCATATGCATTATCTTTTCGCAAATCCATTCAGATTGCTCTTTTTAGGATTCCTTGTCTGCCGTGCCATTGTCCAGTTCAGCTCATAGTAAAATGCGGAATGGCTTGAACCATGCTGTGCAATGGGAGTCTTTTATTCCTGGCAACATCACAAAAAACTAAATAGTGGTAATTGCTGACTTCAGGTTGTCTAGCCGTACAAGGGTAAAGTCTCTTTTTTTCCCCAAAACTCCCCTCACCGCTGGTATTAACAAGCCATTTTTCATTCTGCAGAATGGCCTGGCAGGATCTCTGAATGATTGAACACCTACTCAGCCAGAAGTGTTTTCATTTCCCCGTCACGGAAATGCTTCTGGTTACTTTTGGTAGATCACAGATACGGGACTGGAAGAGCAGAGGGTATTTAGCTGTACCAGTAAAAGAAACTTGCCCTAGGAAAGCTAACTGAGCTGATCACTTGCGTGCTAGAGAGATTGAACATTGCGATTTGGACGCTAGTCACTCTTCAGTGTGAATTGCATTGAAGGAAGCCTTTTAGAATGAGAATTAACATCAAAGCCCATCACACAGCTCCCCGCTGCAGGTTTTCTAGTGTTGACTCGCTGCCAGTCATTTGGAGCTGATTTTCCACCTATCAACGTGGAAAATCAGAGAAAGGGATCATAACTCACCGGGCATGGAAGAAAACAAGAGGATCAAGCTGGTGGAAAAAATAATAACTCATTATTTAGACCTGAAGTGATAAATATGTTTTGCAAACCTTTTTTTTTTTTTTTTTAATTCAGATAGCTTGGTAGTGTTTTTCTTTTCTTTTTTTCTTTGCAGTGCCTAGATTGTCTGACTCCATCCTGTTTTATTACAGGCTGTAAATCAAACCCGTACACTTAAAGGCTTGTCTGCTTTTATTAAAAAAAAGAACAGAAAGAAAATGAAATGCCTGCATGTTCCATCTAAGCACAAAGGGGGTACCTTTGAGACACAGCAGTGTGTCGGGTGTTCCTCCTTGCGTGACTGTTAGCTTAGAATAGGGGCAGAGGGTTCGAATCAGAATAAAACACTGTCAAACACTGGGATAAAAACAGATGAAAGTACTCTCACACTCTGGTTTATTCATTTATTCATGAGTCAGATTGTGTGTGTGTGTGTTTTTTTTTTTAGGAAAGAATCTTCCCCGAGGAAAGAATCAGTATAATCCTTTAATGCTGAGGATATATATTTTTTAGTTTTCTAACAAAATTAAGCCAGCTTGCAGAGTGCTGTTTTTAGCCATTTGATTTTGTAAAGCGCTAGCATTTTGCATGGCTTGCTTACTTAAAAGATGAGAAGACCGCGTCTCCCTTGCCAGCTGTACCGGTGTGCTTTCACATGGAACGATGCCTCACGCGTTTGCAGCCATGCGTCACGTTATACTTTCTGAAGAGCCAGTTCTGGGTTCAGGTCGTCAATATCACAGCTATCTAACTAGTGCTTTCTTTGTGTTGTTTGGAAAAGCTAGCTGGGATTGGCACTGGGATCTTTCCATGATAAAAAAAAAAAGATAAAATGCCACTGATACAAAAAAATAATGAAATTGCTGTATATCTAATAAACTGGAAATGGTTACTCAAGTCACATTGACTTGAAAAAAATACCTACAAAAAAAAAAAAACGTTCCCAGTGCACTTCCTAACTTGCATCTTGCATTGATTCGTTCTGAATACTTAAACCCAGAAAGTAGCAGCACATTCCTACATTTCTATTGGAGGATTGTAACACGCTTGCAAGGTTTAAAACGAGATGTTTTTGCCAGAGATTTAAAGCTGTATTACAGTATGATAGGTAGTATTTACATGCTCATGAAAATCGTGGCGAAATGTGAAAAAATGTCTAAATACACAAAAACCCCAGAAGAATATGCCCCTGGCCATAAGGGTTTCACTGTGGAAGACAGCAAAGGAAAGAAGGTACAATTGAAGTGTGCAAGTACTGTCAAGTTACTACACCTACTGTGACAGAAAAAAACGAAAATAACTGAAAAAAATAATTCAGAAAACATTTACATATAACTTGAAAAGAGCTAAAAATAAGCACCGAAAAAATGTAATTAATAAAAACCGAAAAACATAAGCCACCAAATCCAACTGAAAGCTGAAAGGTGTAAAAAAAAAAAAAAAAAAACCTTGAATTTTTAATCTTTCTTTTTAAATATATATATATTTTAATATTCCTATAAACATATCAGGGTTTTCAAAGGTGACATAGATGGAGCTTTTTATTTCTTTTTGAACCAAGACACTCAAGGGTTGTTTGAACGTGCTTCAAACAATAGCACAGTGGATAACACTGGCCGTCCTTGTTTCGTGCCAGCCATGTGGATGGCATATGCTGATACCATGATGCAAAGACTAGAATCAGCGTCTTGTTAGGGATTCGTAGCTTCTGGTCATTCCCCAGAGCATGGCTTTGATCTGAGGCAGTACTGTTGAAAGCAGCCACATGAAAAGACCCTGGCATCGCGCTAGTCTTCCACAGATGGACAGCTTCCATGAGGTATAAAATCGACCCAGCCAGATGTGAGGTGCAGGAAGTCGTGACGCTTCGTTCTGAACGTGTTAGCGAGCAGTCTCTCTTCTCCACGTCTGCAGTGCTTTCTTGTTGCGTGATGCTGGTTAGTGACTCCCTCTGGGAGCTGTAGGGTTGATTGGAATTTAAACCAGCACACACTGGGGCAGCCCAAGCAGATCTTAAGCAGTGGAATGACGTTTCATTCTTTCAGGGTTTAGTGGCGCAAGAGTCATGTCCAGATGTATTGACTTTAACAGGGATTTAAATGATGCTGTCATTGCATTGCAGTTTCACTTGTTCCATTTCCCTCGTTTTAATAGAAGCTTGATTAGCCACAGTGTATAGGTAACAAGCACAGGCGTGTCTTATTAAACTGCTAGTAAGACCAGGAATGGACCAAACTGCTCTGCAATGGGAGTCTTATTTCCATACCTGCTTTAATGCCAGGGGAAAAAATGGGACCTTTATTTTACTAGAAGAACTTTAGGCTTGTTTGCAAAGCAGAAGTTCTTAGTCCTGGGAAATTTGAGTTTCTTGTTCTTATCGTTCATGTTTTGAACATTATCATTGTCCATAACAAAACATGCCTTGAATCATCCTTTAGTTTTTGTAAAATAGAACCTTTTATGTCATATATTTTAACTTATTACAGTGGTTGGCTTTTCTTTTTAATGCAGTATTAAATATTCAGTGTTGTTGCTGTCTTTTCAACTCCTCTGTGGACTACAAGGTCTGAAGCATCTTCTTGCCCACTGCCTTTGACAGATGGTCTTGTTTTTAAACAGAGTTCCTCTTTCTCCCTGCTCAGCTAACCATATCAGGCAGGGTCATTGACTGGATAGGATTACAGTTTAACAATCAGGACACACAGGTATTTTTCCACCCAGAACAGAGCGTGTGCTGCTGCCCTGAGATACCTTCCAGACTTGTTGACACTGTCCTCTTCATCACACTGTGAACGGCTCTGTGGGGGAGACGTTCACCTCCTGGGCTCTCTCTGCTCTCGCTAGAACAGTGTCCGTGCCTGTGTATGATAATGAGCCATGCATTAACACAAAACACACAAGGAAAATAAAAAAGAAAGGATTGCCTTAGGATATGCAATGAAGGCTCATCCAAAGCACACATCAAGGACTGTTAATCCAAGTAAGGGATTCATATGCACAGCAGAAAGCAGTTCAGGTTTTCAGAGAGTGAAGGTGAGCTGACGGTGAGTCTTGTGAAGTGGTGGATTGATGACTGGGGTGTTTCTGTCAGATCTAGGACGCTCCCGGGAGCTGCAGTATGTTTTTGTGGACAATAACATTCACCTGAAGGGCCTGCCGTCCTACCTGTACAACAAGGTCATCGGCTGCAGTGGGTAAGCGCCAGTCTTTGGGGAGAGTATAGACTTAACCGTCCCATTGCCTTGCTTCACTTGCAGGAGACCATATGCTTTATTACCTCTATGAACAGGTAATGACATTTTTTATTTAGTTTCACAGCTTCTCAGTCTCTGTTCTCAATAACGAATCATAGCAAATGTAAATGCAACCTAACAATGTGTCCTTACATGCAAATGCCACTCTAATAGCTGAACGCTATACATATCACTCAGTTGTGGCTAGGGATTCAGGCGGGCTTGTGGCCAGACAAATAAATGAAAAAGATGACATAATGTAAAGTTTTATGCCTCCAATGCCAAACAAACCTAAAATAAACCATTGAGGATTGTTAAAAATGAATCGACGAATGAACTGTCTTCGCTTTGGTGATTGTAATTGCAGGTGCGGCTTGTCCTCACACACCTCAGATCTGAAGCTGCTCTCCATAGCCTCAGAAGAGCTGAGTATTCCCGTCCCGTCCGAGGTGAAGGCTGTGAGCTCAGAGACGGAGAGGGTGGAGCCTCTGGAGGAGCTGGCAATGAGGATCCTCCACAACATGCACAGCGACCTCACCAAAGGTGAGCAGGAGAAAGGAGGGGAGAGGGGGAGAAAGAGAGAGGGGAGCTGGCAATGAGAATCCTCCACGACATGCACAGTGACCTCGCCAAAGGTGAGCAGGAGAGAGGAGGGGAGAGGGGGAGAGAGAGGGAGGGGAGCTGACAGTGAGGATCCTCCATGACATGCACAGCGACCTCGCCAAAGGTGAGCAGTGGGGAGCTGGGGAGAGGGGAGAGGAGGTGAGAGGGGGGATCAGTGAGAATGATATTAAAGCACTCCTGTGACTGGTCTGATCTCATTTTAGATTGAGAGCGAGCAAGCTTCTTCTTTGAAACTTGGCTGATAAATCTTTGAAAGTTTCTTTTTTTTAACGTGCAAAACTGGCAGAAGACAACAAGCATATTTATCTAATGCTCTTTTCCTTCATAAACGCGGTCCAGAGAGAAAGCTTGGTGGGTTCACTGAAGATTAAAAGAACATGAAGGTTATATACAAGAAGTAAGGGCTGTTGAAAATGTCAAGGTTGGTGTGCAGTGCAGGTAAGCCATGTGGATCTACATGAAATGAAAAAAAAATCTTTCTACACATTGTTAGACTGGAATGACACAGTTTACACAGCAGAACACATGTGCTGTACTTCACTATGTTGGGGTTTCACTGTGTGTATGGAACCTGCTCTGCCCTGGAGAGCCTATGTTGGCACTCAGCCTGGGGATAATGTTCTATGGGTGAGACTGGAAGTCAGGGCCACTTCTGCTTTGAATATGTTAAATACACGTTTCAGAGCAAGGGCAACAAGAAAAAAACAATTGAGGAATATACTTCTGTGATATGCGTTCCAGGTAAATGACACAGAACTGCTGAGACCGTTCCCATGTCTGGTCGGCTTGGGACCATGTTTGAAAGGTAAAGGTCGGTGATCTGCACATACAAAATGCCATGTTGAATTCCCCAAAAGAAACCTCTCCACACCCAAGCAACGAGTAAGGGCGCTGCAGGAGAGGTGCCTGAAGTGATTATTGATAAACCTGCTTTTTTAGGAAACAGTTAACAGGGCCATGCCGCTTGTTTCCACGGCCCTCGCTGGAGAGGAGATGGTAGCTCGCCGTGCATTTCTTCCAAGCCTCTGCACTGCTGAGTGCGAGAGAGACTGAAAGAAGCTCCTTTTGCACATGGATTTCCTTGTTCTCGTTTTATAGGGCACACATGGTGCAGAGAAGGAGGTCTTTTTATAACTGAGGTGTAAAAATATATTTCCAATGTGTCTGTCCGACCAGAACAATAGAGTGGTCTAATCTGGAGGAAAAGTGGTAAGTGCTGACAAGTGTGTTGGAGTTAGTGGGTCCTTGCAACTAGTGACAAGTGGCATTAAAGCACTAGCCACACACTTCAGTGGGAAACATTTTTATTCTTTTTACTAGGTGGGAAAAGGTCTCGGTTCAGTCATTACTCACGACTTGCAGTAGTTTCAAGAGCGTCTTTGTGTGTGTGTGTGTGTGTGTGTGTGTGTGTGTGTGTGGTGTGTGTGTGTGTGTGTGGTGTGTGTGTGTGTGTGTGTGTGTGTGTGTGTGTGTGTTGTGTGTGTGTGTGTGTGTGTGTGTGTGTGGTGTGTGTGTGTGTGTGTGTGTGTGTGTGTGTGTGTGTGTGTGTGTGTGTGTGTGTGTGTGTGTGTGTGTGTTGATGAAATGCCCCAGTGCTTAATAATGGATCCTCCTCTTACCCAGGGTGTTCGATCCAGCCTCCACTCAGTAAAATGTTTGGTTCACAGCACTGGGCAGGCCCCTGTTTTGTAACGACAGGCTGCAGCAGCACAGGTACCAGGGTGCTAAAGAAGCTCAACACGGGTATGTGATAGGCCACACAGAATCCACACAGACGAGGGCTCTGAATCCTGATGGAGCTACAGGTCCTGGGCCAGGCCACCGGGAGCGCTGCCTGTTCAGTTTGTTTAAATGAATCTAATGAGGGCCGTTCTTATTGCACTGCCTTTGTCTAACCCAAGGGGCAACGGCTTGCTTGCTCAGGCTCGGATTTGGAAGTTGTGGGTTTGATTCCAGGCCAGTGTTGACTCTGCCTAGGTGTGAAGTCTAAAATAAATTAATGACTGTGGCAAACTGCAGCTCAAGGGAAGCTTGTCTTTGTCTAATAATGCAACTACTGTGCCCAAGTTCATTAGGACATTTGAGATAGTCTTTTTTTTTTTTTTTTTTTTTTTGGTGCAAAAAGTGAACACTGCTATAATTAAATAGTTTCAGAGTCATAAAAAAATGATAGGGGCAAGATCAGGATTACTCCCCGTGCATTCAGGCGGATTGTTAGGTGTGCCTGTGTGATAAAAATAAAACGACTCAGTTTTTTCTGTTTTTGTGTTTAGTTCCAGACTTGAAGTACCTGCCCCCGATCTCATTACCCAAGAGCTTGTTGGAGCTGCTGCAATGCCCTCTGGGACACTGCCATCGCTGCAGCCAGCCCATGTTTACCATTGTCTACCCCAAACTCTTCCCCCTAAGAGAGACACCGCTGGTGGGCGTGCACCGCAGGTAATGACTGAGGATCCCAGTGCGGCCCCCAGCCTCCTCCTCCTCTGACACAGAGAGAGACAATTAATACCCTGTGAACAGCCACCAGTATAGTAGCGTCTCCGGCAGTTTCAGATTGAACCTGATTTCACACTGAATGTGTGTATCTCTAAACCTGGTCTTATTCTAACTCTTCCCTAAAAATACTGATTTGATTTGATTGTGATTTTTAATTTTTTTTTCTATCAATGATTTTATTGCTGAGTTGGGTCATCAGTAAAGCCATCAGTGCACACACTTGATGTATCCGACTGTCTGAATCAAGAAAAAGGCAGTTAAAGTGTCTTAAAGTATGGCCTGACACAGTGACACATTGAACACATCAGTGAAAAGAAACCCATATTGCATTGTGCTGCTTTTCAGTGGCGTTCAGGTAGCCGGGCTGGAATGAGGAGATCAGCTAATTGAAAGGGAAGGCAGTGCTTGTTGGTTTCCCTCAACAGGGGAAGGGTGTGTAGCCTCATGCTGTGAGTTTGTACAGTGCCTCGCTGTGTCTGCATGAAATACAGTTTTGTGCAGTAACAGCTCGTGTTGTGGTTACCTGGGCAGCAAGCCAGCAACACCAGATGAATGTAGTAGTGGAGGAAAAAAAAGTCTACCTGCGATTTCATTAAACTGCAGGGACAAGAACCCATTGAGATCATTGTGTTCATTGAATACGGTTCGAATGGCACCTTCGATGAAGGACAGTACAGCTGATCCTTTTGATTAAGAGCTTCCCTTGCCCTGTGTGGTAGTGTGCCAGCTCCACTAATCCACTGCCACAGGTACAAGTCCCTGCCAAGGATGTAAACATGAGATGAGATCGTAGTGATAAGTTCCTTCCAAAAACCGTGCCGATTTTGAAACATTCGCTTGGATTGATGAACCCAATTGTAATTTTAAGCTTCACAGATATTATATCAACAACAAAAAATCCTTTTGAGATCTAACATTTGTAGAGAAGTTCCTGTTACATTGCCAACATAGTCCTACGATATGTACAGATCACGCCAGGAAAGTTTGAATCAGCAGTCAGTAATGCATGAGGACATGCAAAGACCCATAGCAGCATATGAGTGGACAGTACTGGTTACTGTGAATAGCAGTAGTCTTAACTATCATTACACATTGCCTTGACGTATACATCTTTCAGTAATGCCAGGGAGCTTGCCAGTACCAAACCCCTTCAGCGCTCCCACATACCCCTAACACTGCTCTTCTTTTACATGTGTTTTTTAACAGGACGACAGTGAGCTTTGTTGCATATTGCTGCTCCAGCAAGTGTGTACGAAAGTTCGACCTTCAGAGCTGATTTTAAATAAGCAACTTATTGGAAGGACCTTATCATAGGAAAAAAAAAAGATAATAAAATAAATCTTAACAGACCTGAATGCCCTTCACTGCCATTGACAGAACTGGAAGGAGGAAGACGAAACAGTGCGTGTGCCCCCCCCCCCCTCCTGGGCATCTCAGATCTCATTTCCAAGGTGCCCTGGTGAGACGGCAGCAGATCCTTGAAGGTTTCTCTTGGAAAACGATTAGTTAAGAGAAACCTGAAATCTCCAGCTATCAGAAATACGGGACGTCCCATGTGAGAACTGGGGTAAGGTGTGATGGAATCCAGCTGAGGAGAACTACGATCAAAACTCTGAAAGATCTTGCTTGGGGTGGTTTGTGTAACAATATCTAATTTTATCCAAATGCATGTATCATCCATTGTGTGAAGAAATGGTGATTTTAATTGTTTTTTTCATTAGAATAATAATAATTTGTAAACGTTTGCAGACCCTCATCAAGAACACATCATGTCAGAAGCTCTTATTATCATAAGTGGACACTCTTGGACTGAGAGTTACTTGAAAGATTGATCATTTAGCACAGGCTTTACTGTTTTTTCCCCCAATTATTACCGGTTTAATGTTTGTTCTTCACTTGTGATTAGTACAGTCTGATTAACTTGTGATTTTCAGGAAAAGACCATTGCCGCCAGCTGATCTAAAGCTTAAGTCGAATGATTAAGCTGCAGTTCAAGAAAAGTTACAAAAACAGCAATTAAAAGTCTTGTGGAATTCATTTGTTACAGGTTTTAAACCTCAATTTTTGCTTTGTAAAAAAAATAAAATAAAATCAAGGCACAAATCTGTGAATGTTCTGTACACTGTGACATTGCAGAAGCTGTGCAATAATATCTCGATCCTTCAAGGCATTAAAATATGGCAATCGACACATGGTCTGCAAAAGGTGTGGGTTACTTAGCATCTACTATTACATTGCGATACACACAAAAACTAAATAGACCATCATAATGAGAGAATTTAGCAAGAACAATCCGTTCTTGAATTGGCCCAGTCACCCTTTCGTAGCTTTTGAGGTTGTTTGAAAATTTCTTAGTGCATTATTCATCACAATGTAATCCTTTTTGTGAGATAGAGACTATGTGTTACCTTAAGGTCTGTTATCTGCAATTTTCTGGCTGTAGAAAGGAGTGCAGAAAGGAAAGATGCTGTGTTTTTATTGCTGTGTAACATCTGTAGAGGCAAAAACCTCTGACGTTGTTGGGGAGAAGGTGAAGAGTTCTTGAAAATACATTATGGGCTGCATCCCACCTTGTCAAGAACCAGGAACGAATTCTAGCAGCTGAGACAAGTCAATCCTACATAACAACACCTATTTGATTCCTCTAGCAGCTGTGTTTGGGTTAACAATGCTACTGGTACCTCTCTGCTACTCAAGGAAAGCTGGACGATGGAGCAGCTCAAACTGGTCCCAGTTGCCTTGTATTTTCTCAGCTAGTGCTACGGTACCTCTCTGTACCCACATGTACATTTTTCTTGCTGATTTGTTTAGTCATTTTTACTCTCTCTATACCGAGTCCGTATTTCATTCCATCTGTCATGTCTAAAAGAAAAAATAATAGCAGCATATTTACATTATCTGGCCACAAGGGGATGCTATGCACAAGAAAAAACATCTTAAAGGTGAAGAGATGTTAGCCACACTGTTAAAGTGTTTAGCACATCCCTAGTGAGGACACCAGAATAAGCAGATTATTCTTCAGGAATTCCTGATACATTTAAATGTAGGCGCCTAAGTTATCCTCTTTTCATACTGTGCTGGGAGCTCCGAACTTATTAAAATTGTCTGGGTTTTTATTCACCCTTACCTTCTGAACTTTGGCATCTCCACTTCATTCGTTTCAGAAGCAAAATTCTCTAGCCAACATGCTCCTATAGAGACATGCACTCTGCCCTCCTTTTTCAGTCTTTTTCATCACTCTGCTCCAACTGTGACATGAAGTACACAGAAACGGCTACGTCTCCAGCTGCTTAATCCACCTCTTTGAGCCTCCTTTAACCGGATGTCTCCAGAGTGCAGCTTTGCTATTAACAAGTGCTGAGAAGAGGAGCCCTGGCAGAACCAGACTCCCTGTGAACAGAGCTGGTGACTCAGTAACACCCAGTGGCACCAAAATCAATCAAATTGCTAAATCCTTTGCAGGAGAAAAGGAGGCTTTCATGCAACAGGATGTTCCTGTTCATCGTCGGGATGGTGCGTACTGCAGGATCTTTATGACGCTGATGCATTTGATCCTGTTCATCATTAGGGTGGACTCTGCATAATAAAGAACATGCCTGAACATGGTTCGAAATTAAAAAAAAAATAATAATATTCCTAAAGCATGCATGTGTTGTTACTTTATACTTTCGTTGAAAATAAGAAGGTACAGAAAGACGAAAGAAGTACACCCGCTGTTTGGCCAACGAAAGCCCTCTGCTTTCATGACAGGGCAGCCTGTATGGCTTTCAGTCAGGAAGTCCATCGGATGCCCCCAGAGAGCTAGGGGGTGGGGGGTATCCATGGAATGACTCTGAGCTGCAACATGTTTGGTTTCATGAGGAATCCAGTAAGAAGAATCTCTTGATGCCAGCTCATTTTTGGTTTTGTGAGGAATCCAGTAAGAAGAATCTCTTGATGCCAGCGCATTTTTGGTTTCGTGAGGAATCCAGTAAGAAGAATCTCTTGATGCCAGCTAATTTTTGGTTTCGTGAGGAATCCAGCATGAAGAATCTCTTGATGCCAGCTCATTTTTAATAATCTGTAATTTGATGAGCTGGTATGGCGAGGCTGTTTATCTTTTGCATAAAGCTCAGTGAATATTGCCCCAGTGGTGCTCTCAAGAGAACTCTGAAGGGCTGAAGTGAAACACAAACACAAACACCTGTCCTGTTCAGAATGGTAGAAACAGCTGAATAAAGAATGAAAGGCGATGGCATGTGTAAGATAATTTGGTTATTTATGTTAGATCCTGGGGTTTAGAATATCAAATGCGCCCTTTATGAGGTAATGCAATACTCTTATTCATTTATTCAAATCAGTGTGTTTATATTTTTAAAATGTGTTGAATTTAAAGTTAATCCTATGCTATTTTGCAGAACACGGTGGCAAACCAAAGATTCATGCAATGACGTTTCCTATGAAGCAGAGGTTCTAAAACCAGGGTAGTTCTAAAAACCATTCCTGCACTTTTACTAGAACAATGAAGGAAGATTTTCATGTAAATATACTGTAAGCTGTTTTACCATATTGAGTTTGTAGAATTTCCTGGGGACTCCTCGGCAAACGTTTGTGGACCCCAGATTTCGAGCTGCTGCTACAGAGTACAGTGTTAAGGGACAGTAATTAGAACACCACTCTGCTGTCTCAGAGAGACTTGTTATATAAAAGAAGTATGATTTTATCACACAACTCGCCCTGAGACCCGGACCCTGCACTGGGAGGTGTCACGCTGCGTTTGCATACAGAATAGGATCACTGTTCAGCAGGGAGGCCGACAGGCCCAGAGCACATTGATGTGATGAATTTTACACACGCTAATATCTCCATGCTTTTTTTTTTTTTTAACACAGTGTGGGCGTCAGCCAGATTCAGAGCTATTTATGATATAATATATATATATATATATATATATATATATATATATATATATATATATATATATATATATATATAGTATAATGTTCTGCAGCACAGAGAATGTGTGGCCCTCTGAATGGCATGTATAGGAGTGGGGATTGGTACTTGTATTTTGGAAGGTGCATTCAGATGCACCTGGTGGGTTCCAGGGATGCTTGTGTCAGGTCCGTTGTATTTTTGCATTTTTCCCCACGGTTATCCTATGCATTTACCATAGTTTACCCTGGTTGGCCACATTTATGAATATGCTTTACCATACCTCTGTGTGCTTCACAATGCTTAAGTATGCTTTTCCATGATTTCACCATGCTTTATTACACTTTGCTATACTTTTACTTTGGGAAACTGTATTAGAGGGAGCCCTGTATAGTGTTAGTGGGGGGTGGAGAGAGGAGGCTAAATTCCCAGCTGGCAGAATCTTGTGTCCCTCCCCCCATCTCATTCCCCCTCCCCCATCCCATTCCCCTTCCCCCCAAGGTTCCATGCTATACTCTATACTTAATTCAAGTTCATTTGCTCAAACCTCCCCTGCCTGTTAACTGTCATTTCCAAAAGGTCTGAACTCCTCACCATAGGAAGAGTTCCACAGCTCTCTTAAGAGACAATAACACTGAAGCGGGTTTAAACTAGCAGTGTTTCTGGAAATATTCTATGTTGAATCGAATATTGGGAGATAAGGGCTGCAGCTGAGTGGTCACGGAGAAAAGCACTATCCCAGTTTAGAAACTCTTTCAGGAATGCCATCATATTGAAAAGCACTGTCCCAGTTTAGAAACTCTTTCAGGAATGACATCATATTGAAAAGCACTGTCCCAGTTTAGAAACTCTTTCAGGAATGCCATCATATTGAAAAGCATTGTCCCACTTCAGAAACTCTTTCAGGAATGACATCATATTGAAAAGCACTGTCCCAGTTTAGAAACTCTTTCAGGAATGCCATCATATTGAAAAGCATTGTCCCACTTCAGAAACTCTTTCAGGAATGACATCATATTGAAAAGCACTGTCCCAGTTTAGAAACTCTTTCAGGAATGCCATCATATTGAAAAGCACTGTCCCAGTTTAGAAACTCTTTCAGGAATGACATCATATTGAAAAGCACTGTCCCAGTTTAGAAACTCTTTCAGGAATGCCATCATATTGAAAAGCACTGTCCCACTTCAGAAACTCTTTCAGGAATGACATCATATTGAAAAGCACTGTCCCAGTTTAGAAACTCTTTCAGGAATGACATCATATTGAAAAGCACTGTCCCAGTTTAGAAACTCTTTCAGGAATGATGTCATATTGAAAAGCACTGTCCCACTTTAGAAACTCTTTCAGGAATGACATCATATTGAAAAGCCCTGTCCCACTTTAGAAACTCTTTCATTAATGACATCATATTTTGGTAACTCAGTGGTGTGTAACACAGGGGGTGGTCAATCTTGTGTGTGGCTCTTTGAGTTGTGAGATAAAATCCTGCTTTTTTTTTTAAATGTCACGTCTGTCTGAGGCAGCAGAATGGTGTTCTAATTGCAAATGTTTTTTATTTCCTCAGCCAGTGGATGGGCTCCTGAGTGCACACACAGTAATCCAGTCTGTATCAGCCAATCTGTGGACAAGCCTTCCACTTGGCCACACTAATCAATCACATCCATGCTGCTAATCCCCTGCTCTGACACATGGCTCTGGTCATTACAAAGTCGTCTGCTTCCATGACTATCCATTCCCTATCCATTCACCTGTCCATCCAGCTATCTTTCTGTAATTACTCTCTACCACTGGGGCCCAGCAATTAATCCCAGCCTCTCATATAATTGACATTCATTTTTACGCACAGCATCGGGCTGTAAGCAGTTCATTATTCACTCACTGTAGCCTGACCCAGAGACCACGCTTGGATATGGCCCTCGATGGCTGGGGCTTTAATAAAAAGACCTCTGAAATCTGTGACCCACTTTCTTGATGTTCAAAAGTAAAAGGAATGCTATATGCTGTTTAAAGAAAAAATGTAGTAAGTGCTAACTGATAGGTATTAAACCAGCAGAAGGATGCCTGGATCCACCCCGTTGGAAATGCCAGCAACGCCCAGCTCTGGTTTGTTAGTGGTACGGGTTTTCAACTGCTTATACTTGTTCAAGAGACTGGGATGCTGGTTATTATTCTGGATTGAGTACAACCCCAAATCTTCAGTCAGTTTTTTTTAATGAATGAAGTTACTGAGAACTCATTCTGGATACAACAGCCCACTGAATGCTTGCCCTAGTCCCCTGCTGATACTGGTCGCCATGATGATGATGATGATGATGAATATTGTTGTTAATTATTTTTATTTTTTTTATCCGTGGAAGGAGTGTTATTCTCTTGATCACAAACATTCTTTTTCATACGGTTGGGCGTTTCTTTACTGATTCAGTGCACCACGCATAGAGCTGACTTGCTGAGGAGGGCAGATGTGTTCAGAAGCCAGCTGAGGAGACAGGAAAGAGTAAGTGTAAATGTTTTGTCTGAAGTTTGAAGCTCAGCCTGCCTGAAGTTATGCGTTGACCGCGTCTTTAAATGTAGCGCGCCAAGGGGACACCGTACAGTTGTACTGTACTGGATGTCTGATGCTATAAATGGTGCACAGTGCGGTGTTGTAGTTTCATGTTATTTGTTGTTGGACTTTCTTGTGTCACTGTTGTTCCCTGTAGTAGCTCTGAAGTGGGGTAGAAAAAGTAGAAGCACACTGGAGAAGAGATGTTTCTTCTGAGGCTGCAAACGAAATCATTTCTAATAAAAACAAACCCTTTTGGAGGTTTGTGTCATGCAGTTAGATCCAGGAAATCATCTGACCACAAGCAGCAGCAATCTGAGTGAAATAAATAAATAAATAAAAGAATGTGCAGGGAATGGGTTTTTGTTTTATTCAGGTGGAATCCTGTACAAGTGGGCTGTCGCAGAATGTTTGCCTCTTGCTTTTTCTTCTCACCATTCTGTAATTTCTACTTTGTTCTTCAGGCATCTCCCATAGCAACTGTGCCCTGAGTGTAGCCAAAAGAAGCTGTCTGAGCACAGAGCAGACTTGATTTAGGTAGCCAGATTTCAGATCCTCTTCGTCTGGCAGCAGGTGACCTGACAACTGAAGGCTGGCCATGGCTAATGAGGAATGTGAAGAATGCACTTAATAATTACACTGAAGGGGAAATTCAAGCTGTATTTTACAGGTGTGGTATTCTACACTCACGATGGATATTGAATAAATACATTACTCATAATTCCATTTCTCTAAATTAGCCGTAATTTATAAAGAAAAAACATTTCAATAAAAAATGTTACCTTTAGTTTTGTAGACTGTCAAAGGTGTGTAACAGGCATGCAATGTCCTGCCAGCATACCCCTTTCGGCATGGTTCATGGTGTGGGTTTCACCTTCGTGCACACTCCTGAAAAAAAGTAAACATATATACACACACATACAGTGTGTGTGTGTGTCTCTATATATATATATATATATATATATATGTGTGTGTGTGTGTGTTGTGTCAATGTTAAAATGTACACTGGGATGATTCTTTTCAGGCAGCAGTCTATAATAGCGCTGATAAAAGCTCTCAGATATTCCTCTGTGGCGCTGATATGGCCCCCAGCTGAAATGTTCTTTACATTCACAATTTAAAGGAATTCTTACATACCCTGTATTTTGTCTGCTACCAGGCTACTATCAAGGCTGCGTTCCCATCTACTGTACACTAAATAAATCAATCCCAAATTATACCTCACTGTCGTGTCATCAGCATACGGCGTTGGTCATTTTGCCAGCTGATTGAACCTCTGTGGTCTCAGAATGGAACCAGTGTACATGGAAGTGGAAATTGGGAATCAGATGTGGAAATGAGGTGGAAACGCTAGAATACTGATGAATGTAGCCCAGGGAGAAGACAATATGGAAAAGAAATCCAAACGTACGCTAGACGAGCTGCAAACTGGAGCCAGTGAGCTCACTTAATATGAATCACAAATGTCTGGCCGAGGATTAGATAGGCTGATACCTGACGAGGAGGATACAATACGAGGTGACGTTAAAATACATGAGGTCCAGAGAACGTCAAGTGAGTGATTATTAAAGACATAGCGTTGGGGAGGGCTGGAGCAGACTATGGAGGGAAACAGAAACCTTCAGGGACAGGGAAGTGGGATGAGTCAAATCTCCTTCCAGAGCCTCCTCAAACAAACCTGGACCTGAAGCAGCCTGGTCCTCCCGAGCAAGCCCACCAAACACACACAGGTCCTGGAGCTCGGAGGAGCTGCTTCAGCACCGCCTGAACTGACTTTACCTCTGACCTTTCCCAGCTGCCAGACTGCCAGGTTAGAATTAACTAACTGAGATCCAGGCAGCAATCCAAGCCAGGTCCCAGAGGTGGCAACTCAATGCGGAACAAGCAGAGTACATTAACTCAAGCCATGGGAAGAAGGGAGAAGCACATTTCACTGATAATTCAGATGCCTGCAAAGCGAAGCAGTACCAACTCCTACAAGTTTACTTGTCTTCTTCTTCATAAGCAAGAAGGAAGTGCCTGTCATAGCTAACACACACACACACAGGTATTTCTCCCCTGAAGGCATTACGAGTTATATCCAGTATTAGAAGTAGAATCACTGAGGTCACATCCCCCTCAATTAAACACCTGAATTGCTGTTTGATTAGAGTGCCAGCTCTTTGACAGCAACGTCAATAAAAATACAAGGTGAATGAAAAGAGACTGAGTTAAGTGTGAAAGATAAATAAAACATTAAATCTCTCAGCGCTAGTGGCAAAGAGCTGTACTCTCAAAATAGATTGTGTGATTAACAGCAACCTTCATAGTGTCAATAACCTGCTGCTTAGTTTAACAGACCCTTGACTTAATACTCTTCTGACTTAAAACTTTCACTATTAAACTAGTGTCATAAACAAAAAAAAATACACGTTAGAACGTGCACTGTTAAATCCTAATTAGTTGTAGTTTACAATGAACATTTACTATAAAATGATGCAAGGAGGCAGTAAACCTGCTGTTTCTATTTATCATTGTTATATAATGCAGCTGTGTAACATGTAGGGGGACTTACACACAGCATAGCATAGCACACAGTGACATCTTTGAATGTTTAACTGTGGTTTCTGCCACAGGTGGCCACATGGTGTAATTGCAGAAATGATCCACAAGGGAAAACCCTGATATTTTGCACCAAAGCAGCTGAGCTGCACCACCCATTCACAAGCTGCCAGTAAGTTTTAATGGGACTGAGGGACATGGAGTTCAAGGCACAAGGTAAAATGACATTTGAACTTACAAACTTCTTAGAACTTAGTACTCCAAACCAGACCTTCATTTATTTATTAAGATCTTAATTGAGTTTTAAGCAATACAGGGTATCTGAAGTACTAACAAAATGAGAACTACTGACAGGACTAATGGTAAGCACTCTAAACTCTAAACTCCCTGGCTCTGCCCAGTACTTGGATGTTTACTCTGGTGCTAAATGTGGCTGCAGTGGGATGCAAACAGCTGTCTGACGTGCTGTACTGGTAAAGCTGGACTGAGTCACCTTCCAAAGAGGGCATGCAACAAATCCACTGGCCCCTGACAGACCCCTGAACCCCTCAGGCTTGGAGAAGCAGACGCCCCAGCCCCACGTTTTCTCCCTTCTTTCCCAGCAGCCCAGCCCTGTCTCAACGCAGCATAGTATTTCTTACTGAGATGAAAACATTTAACATGTCCCATTGTCCTGTGATTCAGCAGCAGCATCCCTCTGCATTCTTCACATAACCCTGATAACATGCTGATACTGGCTGAGCAGCAGCAATAGAGACTGCCAGTGCTGGATTAAAGAAGCACAGGGCAGCCACCAAAGCGACTTTCAACCTCTCGCCTGCAGGGGGCCACGCTGAAACCTGAAATACTCAGAAACGTTTTGTACAGCATGAGTTGCAGCACACAGGACCGTACTTTCAAGACTTATGCCATTTGAAGATTTGCAATTAAAGAGCGTTAATTGAGCACAGATGCTTTCAGTCTAATTTGAAATTGAGACAGAATAACTATACATGCAATGCAGGACATGCTTTTGGTTTCTGTGCAGTTGTTTTTTTCTTGTCATGGATTAACAGTTTCATAAAGATCACTGTTATTCTTGCATGTTTTGCTGAAACGTTTTGTTTAAATATAATACCCATTTTATATCATGAATTCTTTATAAGCAAATATAAATCTGCTCCAGGTGTTTAAATTGTGCCCATTATTCAGAAGCTGGCGACAGGAAAGCAACGCTTCCAAATCTTTCACAAACACTAGTTTCCCCGAGTAGGACATTTTCTTTGGTAATACAGTTCTGTATATAAATCATCACCCTTTTACATTCAAGAGAGAAACAACCTAGAACAGTTTTATGAGTAACAAACTTTATTGTATTCATAAAAAAAAAACCCAGACCTTGAAATAGAACTCTGAACAGGGCGTTCATTTTGCTTAAATGATTCTGGTTTGCTAATGCTCTCGTGTTAAAATGTTCCCAAATCAGATCCCAGCTGGGCACTGGTGTAACAGTAAATGTCACACGGCACTGAGCCAGTTAAAAGCCAGTGTTGCTTATCATGTGAAAGCTGAGCTCCTATCAAGGCCAAACAGTCCCTTCCTTCATTGTGAATGTGCTCAATGTCAACCCCAAGGACATTCTCACTACTTTAGATAAAGAAACACACAGGGACCAGGGACTGTCTCAACAGTTAACCCTGGCGGTGCAGAGCACAGCCACGTGCTGTCTGAGCAGCAGCAGCCAAAGGCACTCTCCATGGTCACTCTGCTCCCAGAGGATAGGAACAAGGTCCAGGCTTGTTGCATTGAGCCTCGAGGCAGTCGCCGGAACCCGCAACACCGGTACATGATGACATCAGAAACCTGCAACACCGGCACATGATGACATCAGAACCCTGCAACACCGGCACATGATGACATCAGAACCCTGCAACACCGGCACATGATGACATCAGGAACATGCAACACCTGCACATGATGACATCAGGAACATGCAACACCTGCACATGATGACATCAGTGCATGTATAGTAGGTGGCACGGTCTGGCTTTCTGCACAATACAATGACACTTGGAGCAAAAGGCTTTGTGAATTTTCAGCTGTGTCTTCAATGCAAAAATATAAATAACAAACTACCCGTCAGAATAGAACCCTAATTGGTTTCTATTGTAGTAAGTCCAGCCCAGTCATGCTGTAGTTGTGCTCAGTATTGCAGTGCTCTTCCTTTGTAGCCGGAGTCATAGTTAGGAGACCTCGCTATTATAATGAGAATGCAAGCACTGACGGAATGGGATTGATGTTCCAGGGTATAAAGGGCTGCCTTTTAACAAGGGAGCATGTATGCGTTTCTCACGGCATCATAAAGCATTTCTTTTCCACTGCTAGAAGCCCGATTCCTAGTGGACACCACCTCAACTCAGCCTGCTTGTGTAGTAACAGGCTGCATGAAATAGGTTCCCAGCTCACATGAGATAAGAGCGCCAGTCTCAAAAACCCCAGAAGAATAAGAGAGATTAGACTCATCCAAAAATGATACAGACCACAAGCGCACAATGGAAAGGACACATCATGTACATCTCGGCATTAGCTTGATCTCATTACAGCATGAAATCAGCTCTTACCAGCAGTATATTGGGGCAAGAGGGTGTTTTCTTATATACTGTATTCAACATAAAAAACACCTCTATTCCTCTATTTCAGGACAGAGAACTTCTTGGAAATGAAGCAGAACTACAAAAAAAAAAAAAAAAAAAAAAATTCTCATCCACTCTCAACTTACATTTTTGCAGGTGAACAGTTTCACTGCATTTTCATTGCTTTGTGATAGACTCCAGCCCTTTACTAGAATGTTTCTGCTTGCAGAAGATACAGTACAGAGTATTGACTGATGCAATTCAACACTAAGCCCGAACAAAGATGTGCCGGGAAGTTCTCTTTGTGACACAAATCTATTTGCTATGGTAGGGAGCCTGTCTCAAAGTGAAATAAACTGTCTGGCCAAAGGGTTGCGCTACACTGCCCCCCTGTAGAGGGAGCACTCTCAATGCACACCTGTAGCCCAGGGCGTTGTGAAGAAGCTGTCTTCACCCACAGGACCCCTGTGTCTCCAGTGCATGCAGCAGGCTTGGCACAGAAAGAGAAGCTGCCGCTGCTCTGGTAGTTGGACGGTAGGCACTGAAAAGAGAAAGCAGTCGGCTTCCTGAGCTCACCGCTTAGCAAGAAGAAAAAAACAAACAAAAAAAAAACAGGGAAAGTTTGACTCCTTCAGCCAGCTTTCACATCGCTCCCCCGCATTGATTAATGGGATGAAAATGTATTTTAGCAGAGTAAGTACAGATTAGTCCTTCTGTACAAAACCCCCCAGTCCTGTACCTCCGCCCACCATCCCCCAACCCCTGCCAAGTCCCGCTCGAGGAGACTTCAGGGGGCTCCATAAATCATCGGAAACAAAACATTTTGAATCCGCAACAT
This sequence comes from Polyodon spathula, assembly GCF_017654505.1. Lineage (NCBI taxonomy): Eukaryota > Metazoa > Chordata > Actinopteri > Acipenseriformes > Polyodontidae > Polyodon > Polyodon spathula. Next base: position 34,704,898 of record NC_054552.1, on the reverse strand, counting down.
GCTTGCCTGACGTGCAGATTCATTACCTGTGCCAGGAACACAGATGCTGCTTAAATCCCTGGAGTCAGCCTTTTGTTTACCTGTGTGAAAAGAAGAAAAGAAAACTGGGCAAGGAGAAGATGACTTGAAATAAACAAGAACTGCAGATAAGAAGCAAAGCCTGCCAGATCGGGAGAGACTGGGAAGATGGGATAACAAACGTAACATTGTGGCTAATTTCTAAATAATGACATTGTCTTCACTGTTTGGGTAGGTCTGCAGTGAACATGTACCAAATAGATACGAACAATGGCCGATTGTAATTAAAAGTTTGACTTCACTGTAGTTGCATGAAATTCAATATGATTACTTTCTAACTTTAGTAGTGGTTCAGTTAAACTGCAGTTGCAGTTGAGTTACAGTGTTATTATTATTATTATTATTATTATTATTATTATTATTATATTATTATTATTATTATTATATTATTATTATTTATTACTTTATTAAACACAGTTTTGAAAAACTGTATACTTAAACAAATGTACTTGTGGTAACTATTGCATGCAAGTTATATAAATCCTTAAACTTGACGTTAAGACACTTTCATTGCTGCAGTGTTTATTATTATTATTATTATTATTATTATTATTATTATTATTATTATTATTATTATTTATCTTTGAGTTTTTTAACACTCTTATCCTTAAACAACACCTATTGAGGATTTTTTCTATTGTCCTTTTCAACTCAATGATTTCAGCCTACAGGCTCCCAAAATCCAATCTAATCTCAGGACTGGACCGTGCAAAGTGAAGACCATCCTAAGATCAGACCTGCAGTGTAAGACTTCTGGAAGAAGCAGAGTGAAAATCATCCTGAGCTGCAGTGTAAGACCTTGGGAAGACAGCTCTCCACAGCCTGGGATCAGCATCGCCGACTGAGGGAGGGGCGCGGGAGCACCAGACACACGCTACTCAAACTGCAAGGGAACACAATAATAATCTACCCTTATAATAGTTTACCAAAGATTGGCAAAGCATGCTAAATGCACATTATAACCATGGTAAGAGTGCACAGTTACAGTAACATTTACACAGCAATGGAAGCTGCTGTTGTAATGTTCTACAAACATGAATTAAACAAATCAGGCAGGGTGCAAATCCAGTGCATCGTTATTCTTTCTTCTTCTGAGGACAACATCCTGCTATGAGTTCAGTTCCAAAGAGAGACGGGAAAGAGCGCTGTTACCCTGGCAGGACCCTGCCCAGTGGCTGTCTGGAAGTTCTTTTATAGCAGGGTATAAAAGTGGAGTGGTATTTACAGTGCCTGGCCAGCACAGCCTCGCCCCACCTGCTGTTCCATCAGTGTTTCCTTTTCAGTGATGCCAGGCTTGTCATCATTCCAAACCATTCCCCCAGTAGTCTCAATCTCTTCTTTAAAAGTGAACGTGCTTGCATTGATAAAAAGGATTGTATTCAGGTTGATATCTTTGATCTCCTCCCCACCACCGCTGTCTAGTCCAGTTTGTCATTTGCCTGTGATTTGAGACTCTTTCACATTTAGTTAGTGGTTTAGGTGTGTGTTTTTATGCTGTAACTTCAGGCAGAAAAGGAATAGGAACTAACAGTATCTTTGTGTTGCATGTGCTCTGCATACTGTTAGTAATGATAATATATCTACATAGCACCCTTCATAGTGGACCACAATCACAAAGCACTTTACAGAGGTAGGCTGTGAACTGTGCATTATATGCAGAGTCACTTACAATAGGACATTGATTTAACATCTCATCCGCAGGACAGCACACAAGCGACTTGCTCGGGGTCACATTGTGAGTCAGTCAATGGCAGTGCTGGGATTTGAACCAATGACTTTCTAGTTACAAGCCCCTGGGCTTTAACCACTGGACCACACTGCCTCCTTAAACTCACACACTAGTCTAGGTGTTGTATTGGTTTTGTACGCTGATGCACAGAAGACCGATTGAAACTGCATTCATCACAGACAAAAACAAAACAGCAGAGTGCAGTTCATTACAGCAGCTGAAATATGAGATTATACAGAATCGCACTGCAACTAGAATGAGCGAATCTGAACTAAACTGCACCTGTGCTTATTGTGCTATACTGCTCACTTAGGTAAAGACCCTTTTTGCTGTTGTTAAACTGCAGTACTTTTCAATGTGTGAATCTACAAGAATAATCCAGAAATGTTAAATAAGCTCCAGCTGCCGCATTGCTACAGTAACGGAAAACTGTTATGCCAACAGCAAAGAAAGGTTGCCAAACAGACTCACCTGGCATGTACAGTTATTTGAACTGATTGGCTTACATTTCAAAGGCCTTGACACCTGGCAGAGGCATGGTGTTAAAATAAGGTGCCAGCGAGAACCTGGAATTAAATTCAAAATCTAAATAAATCTGGACTGCTCTGCCAACTAATCCTGCTGCTACATTATACGAGTCATTCCTGTGCAATCCAGCTTCACAATTTACAGAATCCTATGTGTCAGAATATGAGTCCTGTGTGTACAGAGCCTCAGAATAAGAATCATGTGTGTACAGAGCCTCAGAATAAGAATCGTGTGTACAGAGCCTCAGAATGAGAGTCCTGTGTGTACAGAGCCTCAGAATGAGAGTCCTGTGTGTACAGAGCCTCAGAATGAGAGTCCTGTGTGTTCAGAGCCTCAGAATGAGAGTCCTGTGTGTTCAGAGCCTCAGAATGAGAGTCCTGTGTGTTCAGAGCCTCAGAATGAGAGTCCTGTGTGTACAGAGCCTCAGAGTGAGAGTCCTGTGTGTTCAGAGCCTCAGAATAAGAATCGTGTGTACAGACACCTCAGATTGGTGTTTATGTGGGATCTTATCTGATAAATGAATCCAAAGCTAGTTAGTTATAGTATGGGGCTCGTACCTGGATGTTTGCTGCTAACGTTCTGGTACAATTCTCTCTGTAGTTTAATGGCAAAGGTCTATAACCTCTTCTATAAGCTTCTGACTAAGACAGGAATGTGTCATGATGCTACAGCACTGGCCTCTGCTTAACTAAGCTGTGACTTTAATGGGTGATCTGAGAAAGCAGCACACATTATACTGACAGTTACATACCCCTCTCCTTATGAGAGAACCCCTTTCACATCCCCTGCTGAAGAGGGAATCTACCTTCACTACTAATAGGGTAAGCATCCCACCCTACCACCATATTGAGGTGAACTACTGACATCTTGCACTGGGGATCTCATGGTTTGAACTCACTATCAATGCCAAGTGTAAGAGGTGACTGAAGCTGGTATTCACACAGTCCTTCGGTCTAGCAGAAGTTACTGAAGACCAGGGCAGCCTGTTGTTGTTGTGTTGTTATACCTGTTTTTTGTGTTATTAGCAGCTGATTTGTGGAGGTGCTGGAGCACTTGACCCTAGGGTGAGTCTGTCACATGCTGATTGACCAGAATGCAAAAACTCTACGATTCTTACCACTGCTATGCAGGAGACGATCGTCGCCATTTTCCTTACAAGGCAATCTGACAGCACGTGGTGTTCGTAGTTGGAGTGGAAATTACACTGGGAATGAAAAGGGTCTTCGGTTACCTGCGCAGCGGCAGGGATCTGCTGATATGCTTCGGGGATCTGCACTCCCCGGCTCCTCGGCTAAGCCAAGGTAAAACACATGAAGCTATTGATTTGTGTAATATGTGTCATTACAAACGTGCCCATCGCAATACACCGATCAACATGCACAAGGCCTTTGCAAGAAAACACAGTGTGACACCATGGAAACGGCTTGCACTTACTCCTGAAATCTGTGGCGTGGATGGCATGGTGGTGGCAGCACTACTACAGAGTTCTGCACATGTGGACTGAATGCTTGCTCTCTGTATCTACTGCATAAAACCACTTCATACCGCTGTTAGGGTTATTCCTATAATATTACAATCAAACAACAGCAGCAGGTTATACTGTATGTGGCACAACCAAAGAGACAGCAGAAGAATAATTCCAGAGGTTATATCTTAAACACAAGGACCCCAGCTGAGCTCTGTCAGGAAGTATGAGCTCCTTCTCTCAGGAATTCATTGTCTGTGCTAGCTGGGAGAAGGCAGTGTGGGCCCAGGAGAAAACAGGCTGGCTCTAACAGCCATTGTAGCCTGGAAGCACAGGAGCATACCAGCGTTATATTAACTCAGTCTTGGGTCATTTTAATTGGCATTCAGCCATACAGAAATATGACATTACCTGACAAAAAATAAATAAAAACGGCAGGGTGAATTATTAAACAGGCCATCTTACTGTATATAAGATTAATGAAATAATACTTGAAACTAAGGGCACGATGAATAATGAAGAGAAAGTAGATCATTTCTGACCTCGTTAAATTTTTAATGAGCTCGATATGGTAAAAGTCAAACTTCTCCTGTTTAAAAGGAGGATTATGATTTACCAGAAGATACAGACTTCTCTTACGAAATGTCATGTTTAAGGTTAAACTGTTTAGAGGGATTGAACTGACCCCTCGATGCAGTAACTTGACAACCTCTCAGTCAGTTTGTACCCCCCCCGCCCCCCCACCACCACACACACATACAACACCTTGAAAAAGCACGCCAGTGACAAAAGACTGTACCAATCCTGTGCCACCCGAAGCTGGCAGAGCATGGTTAATGTTAATTACCCTCAGTAATGAGAGAGCTGTGCCCTGCTGCGTTAGACACTGCTGTTATTTTTAGCTCTGGTACAGACATTTAATGCTGTGTTGAAATGTGCACAGCGACAACTTGGTATTTTCCAAGCTCTGTATTCTCTGTTCATTTCCCAATGCAGTTAATTCCACACTTCAGTTATTTAGAAAAATAAATAAAAAGAAGTCAAATTAGAATCGTAATTAACTACAATAATTGAGGAGAAAAAATATATACTATTCCCCAAATTTGCACATTTGTCTTTTCCGTTTCACCGAATTGTACATCTCAAAGCTTTCTTTACTCCCTGTGATGCACCTGCACTTTAAAAACACACGAATTCTGGTTCTGATTTATTATATTAATAAGACCTGTAAAGATGAAGTGAATTGGATCAGTTGGCTTCTTGAAAAATAAATAATAAAATGCGGAGATGACACGGGTTGAGAACGCGATCGGAATACAGCCAGGAGAGAATATGTGTGTACATTTCTAATGTCTAACCATGTTTTTTGTACCATTCTTTATCAGGTTTACAATACTATACTTTTATCATGTGTGTCTATGCTTTACACAGCTTTCACTTCTCTGAATTGTACTCAAGACTCAGCCACCATCTTCACTCGATGGGCTTGCGTCTTCATATTTAGGATTTATGGTGATTATAATATCCAGATCCTTGATCTGTGCAAAAAAACCATTCAAATCAGCAAACAAACTCCCGACCGCAGATAGACTAGAAAAGAGATGGGTTTCCCAGCTCTGAGGCTGATCCGTCAATCAAATATGAAATGTCATCTGATATTTGCCCTCCGTTGCTTCCATCTCTGTCTAATATTAATAATAATAAAAAAATTTAAAAAAACTTCCATCAGATGAGTGACAGCTGTGGCTGGTCCAGCAAGCCCCTGAGCCAGAGGCTGTCACACAACGCATGCCCAGAATGTCTACGTGCATCTGGGATCTGATCCTTCAAACTACTGTCACCCTTATTCCTCTGACAAGAGACAGAGCAAAGAGAGAGGAGGCACAGGGTGTGAAGTCAGGCTCTGAGGGGAGAGAAGGAAGCTGTCCAAAGCCAGCTGGTCTGGCTTTGAAGTAAAAAAAAAAAAAGAGAGAGAGAGAGAGAGAGAGAGAGAGAGAGAGAGAGAGAGAGAGAGAGAGAGAGAGAGAGAGAGAGAGAGAGAGCTGGAAGCCACTAACACAGCACTGAGAGCTCCATCAATACCAGCAGGTTCTGTGAAGGCATTTGTACGACCAGAGAAACAGGTGAGACACTTTGCACCAGGAGGAGGAGGAGGCATGCATGTGAATTAAAAACAAAACAAGCTAAAAAGGGTTTGGAGCTTGTTGCGTTAACTGGGACCAGTAAACACAGGGAGAACTGTGGCTGAACATGGCTGGGCAGTACAGTGTTGTACAGTACGGGGAGCATGGGTCTGGGCGGCATCGCTGTGCATTGCTGTGCATCACTGGGCAGTACAGCACTGACACGTGGCTGTGGGTTGTAGAGTATAGGGAACATGGGTCTGGATGGCATGGCTGTGAATGGCTGGGCAGTACAGCACTGACACGCGGCTGTGTGTTGTAGAGTATAGGGAACATGGGTCTGGATGGCATGGCTGTGCATGGCTGTGCAGTACAGCACTGACACGCGGCTGTGTGTTGTAGAGTATAGGGAACATGGGTCTGGATGGCATGGCTGTGCATGGCTGTGCAGTACAGCACTGACACGCGGCTGTGTGTTGTAGAGTATAGGGAACATGGGTCTGGATGGCATGGCTGTGCATGGCTGTGCAGTACAGCACTGACACGCGGCTGTGTGTTGTAGAGTACAGGGAGAAGCAGCTGGTACAGTCCCCAGTGCCCCAATGTACAGCTAGCACAGAATGTACAGTTATTAGCTCGCATGGATTTCTGATAAGAGAAGATTCTCGTCTCAAGCTGTTTATAGTGCTAAGAATGGCTTTGGAGCCCCTATTGACACAAAGTGATAACAAACAAGTCATAATTGTTGTTCATAAAGTTTTATTAACTGTTAGATAAAAACAATGAAAAAAAATTCTGCTATATAACCCAGTCTGAATGTATGGCATGTGCATTTACCCTATACTATATCATCACCAATCACACTGGCATCTAACCTCTCAAAACACTGAATCGTATTGTTTACTGAATACTGTGTGCGATAGATATGAACCATGCCCCTATAGTCTCCATGCAATTCTTGGTTCATCACACTGACCTTCATAGAAGTTTACCACTGTATTTTTGCACAGTATTCTTGCACTTTTACCATGCTTTTCCTGTGGTTGTACTATGCATTTACCATACTTTACTGAGGTTTGCCATGTTTTTTAATATGCTTAATCAAAACTCTCTGTGCTTTACAATGCTTCCCTATGCTTTACCAGACCTCTCTGTGCTTTACAATGCTTCTCTATGCTTTACCAGACCTCTCTGTGCTTTACAATGCTTCCCTATGCTTTACCAGACCTCTCTGTGCTTTACAATGCTTCCCTATGCTTTACCAGACCTCTCTGTGCTTTACAATGCTTCCCTATGCTTTACCAGACCTCTCTGTGTTTTACAATGCTTCCCTATGCTTTACCAGACCTCTCTGTGTTTTACAATGCTTCCCTATGCTTTACCAGACCTCTCTGTGCTTTACAATGCTTCCCTATGCTTTACCAGACCTCTCTGTGCTTTACAATGCTTCCCTATGCTTTACCAGACCTCTCTGTGTTTTACAATGCTTGTCTATGCTTTGCCCTGCTTTCACTGTGCTTTGTTACACTTTGTTGTGCTTTGACTGTGGGAAACATTTATAATGGGACTCGTGGCATGAACTCATTTAGAGTCCAGATCAAGTTGGATTGAAGAACTGCAACTCTGTTTAGCAGCAAATGCATTCATGATACGATTAAACCACTGAGAGCAACACAGGCATACACTGCAGCGCTGCTATTACCAAGAAACGCTAATCAGGAAACACCTTACAGGCACGTGAAACAACAATTATGACTGTGATCTGTAGGGCACATCTCTGGCTCCTTGAATAACTTAGAAATAACCCACTGGAGATCTCAACAGCTAGTGTGGTGACAGTGAATGCACTGTACAAACCCTCCTTTTGCATGGTGGTATATTCACACACTTGCGCTATAGCTGTTCTTTAACGATTGTATACATGCGCAAGTTGGCGTCAACGCTTTGCAATTTCAGCAAGTGAAGAGCACGGTTAACACATTTGTGGTGCCAGCAAGAGGTGATAATTACACTTTTATTTAAAAAAAAAAACCCAAAGGAAAACAGGTACATGAAGAGAAACATGGGGTCTGGATGAATCAACGACACTTCCAATTGGCAGCCCTTGTTGAGCTCCCTGGGTACCGCTACTAACACACCCCACCTGAGAATCCACTCCAGTAACCCTTCAGTGGGGGTCACTGGCGTGCTGTTAGACTGCAGTGAAGCAGCAGTGCAGCTGCACTCTATATTACATGCATGCAGGATCAATGCAGCTCAACAGCAGCAGTCTAACGAAACTTTACTGTTTTATTTTTTATATATTTATTTATTTGCTATTCTGGGTTTAGCAGAAAATAAAACTGCATGATAGTTTTGCAATGTAAGAAAGAGCCCAGCCAATGGCAATCCTAATTATTTAATTCCCTTCAGTTTCCCTTGCGCATGCCTGTCGTATTGTGCTGCTATTTATACATGTCTGCTCATGCACAGCTGTTGGGTCGTGTTATCACCACCGAGACGGCCGCGCGGCTCCTGCAGGACTGTGTGCATTCCATGCAGAGCTACAGCCTGTCATTCTGAGAAAGAACACACCGCTCTTCAGTGCCCCTGCAGGTAGAGGAGGTGCCAGCCAGGCTGAAGAGGTTCGATTCTGAGCGGTCATCACCTGCGTGGCCCGGGTAGAGGGGCGTGACACTGGTAAGACGAGCCCCTACTAAGAGGAAAGTACCATGTGTGTCACTCCTGACACAATTAATTTCTTTAACAAGAATCCGTACGATTTTCCTTTTCACGTGATTGACTCCGTGTGTAGACTGAATGAGATAAAACAACTGGCAGGACTAAAAGGTCCTTTCCTCTAGTTGGAACAAGACCCAAACATGGTAGAGATCCACCTGACACTGCTGGGACTGTTGTAGGCACTGATAGGTGCTGATCTGCTGTTGTCTGTTCCAGCTGTAGCTGTTTTTTCTTCTGGCACTGGGTTAGGCCCCCAGTATCAAACGCATTCAAATCTGGGCTATGGTTAGGGTTGGATTTATAAAAATTAGAATTGCATTACCGTATAAGCTTAGAAATGTAATAATCAGAGAAGAATGCTTGCTACCATAAAAATAATTTTCCATGGTCCCATCCATCTCGCTGTCTGTGCATAATCCAATCTGAACTGTAACCGATAATGAGATAAACCCATCACAGTCCGATGCAATTCAGCTTCTGGCATCTTCACAAATAACCATCATGTCGTTATAGAAAGTGGATCAGCTGTTCATCACTTACTATTTGGGTTATGCTCTGTTTTCTGTCTACTGCTGTTCTCTGCTTTCTATAAACATACACGCATAAATAAAATACATGGCTTTTTCGTTTTTGTTTTTTTGCCAGCCCCATACTAGCATCCAATGAGTTAACACTACCATCTTCATCCCTCTCACACATCTCATCCTGCAATGTATACATTGTACATTATATATATATATATATATATATATATATATATATATATATATATATATATATATATATATATATATATATATACACAATGTCCTCTTGTAAGTGACTCTGCATATAATGCACAGTTCACAGCCTACCTCTGTAAAGTGCTTTGTGATGGTGGGCCACTATGAAAGGCGCTATATATATATATATATATATATATATATATATCTATATATATATATATATATATATATATATATATATAAGCATTGATAGGATGGTGTTAAAACTAAAATATGTGGTAATTTCACTTCTCTTTTATTACTGACGCACAAGTACAAGCAGATGCTGTGTAAATACTTTGAAGACACCTGGCAATACTCGATACTAACCGCGCCTGCCAGTCGGGTCCCACACATGTTTTTGTGGTGGTGAGAGTGTGTGTGTGTGTGTGTCTATATATATATATATACATATTGCTCATGTCTATTACAGTTCCATTTCGTTTGTTTTTATTGACTTTAAAACTACAGCAGTGCAAGGGCAATTACATTATTTTTATTTCACTTTTTTTAAATTAATTTATTTACAATATTTAAAATCAAATAAATGGACCTTATCCCTTTAAATCACAGTAAAAACAATCCCACACACGTCACCACAACCCCTCCTAAAATCAGACAGGAGCAACAGCAACACCACGTGATGCAGCCACGTGTGAGTTATGGGTCTGCCTCTTCGAGTCCCTCATTGGGTAGCGTCATCTCTCCGGGAACCTTGATTGGCTTTTCTTGCTGTCTGTCTACTGCTCAAGCTCCTGTTGTTGTATTCGCCTTACAGAAATAAAAAAAATATATATAGTGCCAGCCAAAAAAGAAAAAAATAGTGCACTTATTAACAGTATAAATGGGTGTGTGACTTTTAAACTTAAACAAAGAGAAAGAAACAGCGCACGCTGTACTGTCCGCATTCTGGTTTGGTTTCATAACTTGGAAATGAAAACAAAAAACAAACAAACAAAAAAAAAAAAACGATAAAGTTTAGATTTTCGTCAGACACAACCAAACTTGACCGTTCCACAGGAACCTCTTTACCGAGTGACTGACGTCATTTGATAGCTATGAAGTAGACTTTCTTTGGTATTATTCATACGCGGGCCGCTCTTTTACAAAAAAAAATAAATAAATAAGTAAAAATACATCCTTTAATTACAAGGGGAATTGTAAAAGTAATAATAGTGCCCCCTCCCACAATGTCCAGAAAGCCAGGGAACATTGTACTTGTTTTTAATCTGCTCGACCTGCGGCTTGGGTTCTAGCTCCTGCGAAGCCAGCTCGGATGAAGCTGGGTGACATTGGCTGTGTGTGAGTAATCGGGCGCTGCGGCGGAAGGATCCAGGCAGTGCGCGGCGAAGGGGAGGGGGCGGAGTCACGCTGTGACAAGGGGCTGGTCCTCCTTTCCCGTTCCTCCTGCCAGCTGCCTGCGAGGTTGTCAGTTTCCTAAAAATAGCAACAGTGTATCAACGTGAGTGAGAGCGCGTTAATGTCACAGTGTATCTATAGGAGCCATTGATACAGTGCATCTATAGCGAGCAAGGGATCGGGGGAGAGAAACGGGTGAGTAACCAAAACAGAAGGATGATGAATGCTGCTGCATACGGGAGAAGGGAGAGAGGGAGGGAAGGAAGGAAGGAGAGAGGGAGTGTGAAACCGAGACACCCAATAATAAGCACAGTCAGTGTATTCTTGTTAACTCACATACACGGCATGTGTTGCCCTGAATCAGTGAGCGCATTGAGATGCAGGCTGAGCGACACCTGCCTTAAGGACTAGCGTGGGTTGTTTATTGGGAGAGTTGGCAATATTGACTTTAAAAAACAAACAAACAAAAACAAAAAACAAACAAAAAAAAACAAAACGAACAAACAAAAAACATTTTAGTTGGTATATTTATGTCTGGTTACCATTCTAGGATGTATATACAAACATTTTAAAAACTTATTTTCTGTGGCGATAACGAGAGCTTTAACTGTTTTGTTTTTTTTCCTTCTTTTCTGTCGGTGTCAGGTAGGCGCTACAGTGTTTAGTTACTGTGTGTTGTCATGACGGGTGATTGGTCGGTGTATTTAAGGACTGGCATGCGTATAATAATAATAATAATAATAATAATAATAATAATAATAATAATAATAATAATCATCATCATCATCATCACCGATGTGCTTTAGTCTCTTACGAGTAGTGGTATGGCGGTGTCAGTAGTGGCTTGAGTGAGGTCAGAGTCTGTTTCTTCTTATGATTCCACCCTGCCCGTTTATAATTACACGAGTACCCTATTGAAATAAGTTTCTGAGTCTGCGTGCGCGTTAAACAATTAGAAATGGCATGTGCCCATCTTATTAACAATAGTGCATCCAGAGTCCTAGTTACTGTGTACACTGTACGGTGACGTGATGTTTCCAGCATCATTTTGACTTTTTTTTTGATGACGCTACTAGCAACTTAATAGAAGTACTGTTGTCCATTTTTGTTTTCGTTTTTTTTTTTTTTTATTGGATGTCTTAAATAGACAGCTGCTCTACAGTATTGGGTGTGTTAAATAGATGAGTTGCTTTTTTGCTACCCGTGTGTCTGTGTTTACATACTGTACCTCAAGGAAGCTCCCCACAAACCTGCTTAATAAAGTAAAAGAAAAAAAAATAGTTGTACCCAATTTGCTTCTTTAATATGTAAACAGAATATGATTAATAATGACCCCTCCTTCTCTATCTCTCAATGTACTGAAATACTATTTACAACAAAGTTAGGTCACACATGAATACTAATAATACATGTGTTGTAAGCTAACACACGAGCTGTAATGTAATCCGTAATAGTAATTATATATATAGATATATATATATACTATATATATATATATATATCTATATATAGAGCTATATAGTATAGTTGATCGTGGGAACTAAGACAACCTTTTTCGTTGCCTTCTCAATCCCCCAATTGAAGTGTCTCGGCGATCACCCGCACACTTCTGCAAGTGACAGCTCCATGCTGACACTAAACCGTGTTAATCACTTGCTCTATTGTATGTGCCAATATGATATATATATATATAAACAGGCAAACAAACTGGGTACAGATACTTGCAAGGTATTACAGAAAGCAACATTTCAGAATCCGATCTGCTTTCAGTCAGTTTCCGGTCATTTCCATGTGGTGTTGTGGTTTCCAGTAAATCTCTTCTAGAATATCATTTGCAGTAGAGAGTCCAGGTATGGCCCTTTCTGCAATATTAATGGAAGGTGAGACTGCAATGCCTTTTTTTCTATTGCCAGCTGCCTCAGCTGTGAAGAAGCACATGCTTTCAGCTGTCTAGAAGAAAGCATTATTCATCTAGCTGAGCTCACACACAGCCATCTATGTGTAGGTGCTGTCAATGGGCAGCCTGCTTTATAGTGGCAGTGCAATTAATAATGGAAAAAAGAAGCCTCATCTTTTCCTCACTCTGCTTGTAGTGCTTTCAGGTTGTGTACGTTTCCATGTGGTTTTCTTCTAGCCTGAGAAATTCTCCTTCCAAATGCAAACAACCTAATTAATATTAAAATACTGGAGGGTATTTAAATGTGTGCGTCTGAGTCCCAGTTTTGCCTTGCGTGACTTGCTGAGATATTACAGCTTTCTTTAACTGGGTTACCACAAAGTTCTGAGGCTGTGTTGAAACACTGGCTGTGCAGCCTGCCTCATGTGCCCACCAAAACCCCCCAAACTTTTTTTTTTTTTAAATTTTGTAGTCACCATTTTTTTTTTTTTTTTTTTTTTTTCATTTTCTCCTCAATTTGGAATAGCCAATTATTTTTGGGCTCGGCTCACTGCTCCCACCCCCGCGCTGACTCGGGAGCGCCAGTGATGAACACACGCTGTCCTCCGAAGTGTGTGCCGTCAGCCGACCACTTTTTTACACACTGCAGGCCCACCATGCAGCCACCTCAGAGCTACAGCATCGGAGGACAACGCAGCTCTGGGCAGAACGTGCCCGGCCAGACTACAGGGGTCGCTGGCGTGCGGTGAGCCAAGGACACCCTGGCAGACCTAAGCTCCCTAGTTCACTAGTTGCTGCATGGCAAAATCACACAAATAGACACCAATCCTGTCTTTTCAGTGTCACTTGTTGCATCGCAGGCAGTGTGAACGGCTCATATCAAATCAAAATATATATATATATTTTATTGTCATGATGTGATGAGTCATATGACACATTCGCTTGTGGCATCGCGTCCGGTGTGTAGAGAGAGGGCTTTATAGTCTACGAATGGAGCTAAACACCAGCACCTTAGGTTCATGGTATAAAAATGATCTTCTCAAAATGTTTAGTACAACACATTTTTAAATAGTGGTAGACTGTCCCAGTCTTGCATCGATTTCAAACTGCTGAATTGATGATACGCGCGCGCTGTCCTTCTCATAGGAAATGAACCTGATCATGCTGGGCTCACCCACCCTGCTACTACCACTAATAACCCTAATAATGAACACCTGAATCCAAGTTCCACAGAGACACTGGGCTTTCTGCAACTGCGTTCTGTCTTGCAGCAAGATGATGTTAAGCCTGTCTTTCTGAACAAATTTGTGGAACCAACTGTTTTTCTTTTTCATGTTTTTGTTCTTAAACAAATCTTCCTCAATGAATTTAAGAGATTTTAGTTCAGTGGTAGGTGACGCACTAGCCTGGTGGTGTGAATAGCTTGTAGCCGTAATAAAGCCGCTCGCAACAAATTCCCAGCTATGCTGATCTAATGCACAGGGGTACACAAACGAGACTTTATGTCTGTGGTAGGTACCCATGATAGATAATACTTAAGGTTAGTGTGCAGTGTATTGCATCTTATAGCTAAGGGACAGAACAGACTAAGCTTAAGCAATCAGATATCCGATCACCAAGGATAGGACAAACAAAAATGGATTGTGTTTGTTTATCAATCTATACACCTTGACTTGTATTAAGCATTGACACAGAAAAAAAAAAAATTGAATAAATCTACCTTGCTACCTATTTGTCAGTTATAGACATATGTGTTTACATTACAGGTATTACCATTTCACAGCTTGACTAAGTTGGAGGTATGGCCGTAGGATTTAGTGAATCATATGAATTAATAAGTGATTCATTCTGTACTGAACAATGTGTTGGCCTGGCACTGAAGATGCAATACAATGTCACGCTGCCTGTGGAATGCAGAGTTGCGTTTTGCATTATTCTAGGTAATAATGAATATCTGTTAGATTGTTAATGGTGGTTACACCAGGTGTGTTACCTTCTTTAGATTGGAGTCCTCCTGCAGGGTGACCATCAGCCTTACTAAATAGCAATCAGCCAGTCAATCAGTAAATAGAAAGGGGTGGATTAAATTCAGAAGAGCTGGCCTTCACATAACGTGCAAGCCCAGGGATGGAAATAAGACTCCAACATTGCACAGCAGTTTGATCCATTCCTGGTTTTGCTGAGTTTAATAAGACACACCTGAGCTTGTTACCTGTACACTGGGGCTCGTCGAGCACATATTAAAACCTGGAATGGGTGAAATTGCCATGCAACAAGAGTCTTCTATTCTATGAAGTCTAAAAGATTAAAATAGGAAGGCATAGGTCTCATAGGAAGGCATGTTAGTTAGACTCTCTGTCAGTGCAGAGGAAGGCATGTTAGTTAGACTCTCTGTCAGTGCAGAGGAAGGCATGTTAGTTAGACTCTCTGTCAGTGCGGAAGAAGGCATGCTAGTTAGACTCCCTGTTGCTGTCCCTGACACAGTGGCAGGCTCACATTGTGGTTGCTGACCTGTTTTGCATGAGGTTAAATAGTGTTGAGTACTGGAATTCTGTATTCCACAATCAAGGGAATAAATAATTCATAAATAAAGGAGGTAACAATGTTTAGGTCAGTGGACATGAAGAGTGTGGCCTTGAAGTGAGCTTGCTTTTTAATTTCTAAACCTTACGTATTGTGTGTTCACAAGTCCCTCTGTTTTGCCAAAAGAACAAACATCAGAAGCCGCTGAATGAAATGGCTGTTGTTGTTTTTATTTGATACATGGGATCTGAGTTTACTAAATGTAATTCTGTCTTTTTTCAGTGTGCCTGTTTTAAAAACACACAGTGAAAACAGATCAGAACAGACATTTCATGGCATTACCCTTCTTCATGCAGAATGTGACTACATTTTAAAAACCCTTTTACCATTTTATTAAAACGCTTTTATTTTCTGTTCGGGCCCTTTTGTGCCTCACTTTTCAGCATGCCTGCCATTGAAGGAGAAGGATGTGAATAATCTGTTTGCTGTTATTGCATAGCAGAGCCTGCTCTGGCACCAAAATGCTTGCTCAGTGCGTGCAATGAATAGCCCCACAAAGCCTATTTTAACATGCATGTAATTGATTAAACTGTTGGGAGTGTCTTTCTCTTCTTTTTTCTTTTCAGACATTTGTCGGATGGCTACAAACTTTAAGTAACTGTCAGGGAAGGCAATGGTTTAGAGCTGTGTTAATTATCCAGCTATAGCGCCCCACGAGTGAGGCTCAGCCAGCTTGCTTGATTACCACTCATGCATTGGGGAATAGTGCCATGAAAACACAGCACAGTCAGTTAAACTCCAGCTTTCTCTGTGATCTGGGAATTATATACTGATTTTTATTATTGCTAATGGCTGTAGATTGCATGAACTGCTTCTGCTAAAAATAACATTTACTGTACCTCGCACTGCTGACAGGAATTCACAAAAATGTCTGGTGCTGTACAAGGTTGTAAATATGTTTTGTGTTTATGTTTGCCATTAAATACTAAACATCTTGCAAAATCTTTTAAATTATTTTTTATTGTTGTGATGCATATTGAGAAATAATGTTAACAAAAATGGAGACTGGCATTCTTTGACGAATCTGATTTGCATGCAACTTGCAGCCTTCGTCTTTCGTGTGTCAATCCTGGTTCAGCTTTATTTAGGAAGAAATGACACAAACCTACATGTGAACGCAGTAGAGTTTCTAAATGTGCAGGACCCACCTGGGGAACAGGCAGCTCTTTAAATTGAAGGAGGGAGGAGCTGTCAAGCCAAGGTCTCCTACAAGTTGCAGCCTTTGTTTTTACATTGTGGCATTGTGCTTGACTATAGCTGAGCTCAGCTGTGGGTTGGAGCCTGGTCTAGCGTTGGTGAGAACTCTGGTGTGGGCAGCAGGTGGGAGATCAGTGTGAAGGAGGTGTTACCTGGTATCTGGCTGAAAGTCTCGGCCAAATGTGAGAATTGTGGTAGAAGGTGTTGAGGACGTCCTGGTTTAAAAAAAAAAAAAAAAAAAAAAAAAAAAAAAAAACAGCAGCAAAAACATTTTCACAGCTCTTAAAATAAATAAATAAAAAATAGTAGATTGTGTTGGTCTATTTTAATGATCTAAACTGTGTGTCTTAATAGCACCATGCTTTATTAATCCTGCTGGTGTCCACTGGGAATGATTAGACTCGCTTACTTAACAAAACAAAAACAACAACAACAACAAAAAAACGCAGACCATAGAAAATCCTGTGCAAGGATATCCTTGGAAGAGCAGGTTTGTGAATGTCGCTCTCTTGCACAGTGGGTCGCTCTCTTGCACAGTGGGTCGCTCTTGGGTTGCTCTCTTGCACAGTGGGTCGCTCGTGGGTTGCTCTCTTGCACAGTGAGTCGCTGTCTTGCACAGTGGGTCGCTGTCTTGCACAGTGGGTTGCTCGTGGGTCGCTCTCTTGCACAGTGGGTCGCTCTGTTGCACAGTGGGTCGCTGTGTTGCACAGTGGGTCGCTGTGTTGCACAGTGGGTCGCTCTCTTGCACAGTGGGTCGCTCTCTTGCACAGTGGGTCGCTCTCTTGCACAGTGGGTCGCTCTCTTGCACAGTGGGTCGCTTTCTTGCACAGTGGGTCGCTCTCTTGCACAGTGGGTCGCTCTCTTGCACAGTGGGTTGTTTTTTATAGTCCGGAATCCTCACATCTTTTATAGCTCTGCACACCTAGTAAACACATTTGTAGCAGCTTTTGTTTTGCAGCAGGATCTACACTTGCTTTTGTAACTCAAAGCACATGTGTGCTGCTGCTGTCTGCTAGGATTCCTCTTAAAGCCAAGGAAAATAACCAGGAGTTGAAGGATCTCTGGCTAAATTATGGTCTCCAAGACTGGTCTCTGCATTTCTGTCTGTCTGTGAAGTGAATAAGTAATTCTAGTTGTGCTACAGTGAGCCCCCCACTTCCTGGTATATAATCAGGGAATCCTGCTCTACTTACAGCTCTGAACTCTCAAAGGGTGTTGTTTTATCATCTATCCACAGGGAGGATGTTCCCCTGAGCGCAGGGAAAGTACAGCCTTCAGACCCTTGCTGTCCAGAGTTCAAGTCAGTTGGTTGTGGTGGTGGAACTTTTCCAAGATATTCTCCTATTGGAGCGATTGATTAATTCCAAACTTTGTACCTATTGGCTTTGTACTTGGTCCCAGGGGCAGCATTCTGAGACCAGCTTTCACTGCAAGATGTCTTGATCACACCTGGCAGTGCCTAACTGAATTAAACAACATCTGCTCTGGACTAAAAATAAATAATTAAATACAAATAATTCATTTTACTGAAGCTTTCCAAGATTTAAGACCTTAGCTAGGAATCGGGTTCTATCATTTACAATCACTTACCTTAAACATTTAAAAGAAAAAAAATGAACTCCTACAGCACTGTGGGTGGAAAGACAGTAGATCAAGATGAAAAGAAGAAATGCCCTCGTTTCTTCCCTAAGGAGTCTGACGCACAGTTTCGGGTTTGTGGTAGCGACATCTCAACCACAACTGACGGGCGCTTTGTCAGCTACTTATTTCATGAGAGGTGTTGAGGTCGCAGAGGTGAGAAGTACAGGAGAGGGCTGAAGCTTGCGGTTGGGATGAGGCACACTGTGGAGGATTAGGGTTGGGTTAGTTGTGTGCTGGTACCTGTTACAGCGTGAGACCCCAGCACATTCCATCACCAGGGCTCCATCATTAACATCACAGTGAAAAGCAGAGCAAGCTTGTGACTTTGAGCGAAGGACTGGGAACTGTGAAGATCCTGTCGCTAATTATATTTACCAGTGCCTGTGCAGCAAATGTCTTAATGTTTTGAAGTTGAGGCGGGCAAGTCACTGCACATTCGACATCACCTCCTTCTGTGCAGGCTACCCCAAAGGTAGCCAAAGGCCAGTTTCTATACTATAAAACCTGTACAGTGTGCCGCTGCTCCATGCTTGAGCCCAATAGCCATGTTCCTGGTCTACTTGAAGCAGTGGGGGGTTATACATGGCACTTGTTTTCTTAATAGCTTAAAAACTATTGAAAATGTAGTAAAACTATGCATCTATTAATAGTGGCTGTTTAAACCATTTGTTAAGTCAGTAAAACAATTTGAAACCAGTATGGCCATGTGGTTAGACTAGCAGCTACAGTACTTCTTACAGTACCAATGTCTCCTGAGGTCTCAATACTGAGTGTGTTTATTAATGATAGGACAGGAAGTTTACCTTAAAAAGCTGAGACGCTGTTAAAGGTAATATTAAAATCCTGCTGTGCTGTAGGGAATAGAAAATGATTCAGTGGCACAGTTCACCACAGCTTTGGGGGGGAAGGCTTTTGGTTTCTTCAGTCCTTGAATATTTTATTGTCTCAAAGTCCACGTAGATGTGGAATTAAAGAAGCAGTGAGCAAGGGAGATGCAGTCTGATTGATTGATTTATATGTTCTTTCTGGTTTCCTACCGGCAGAGTATTCCTGGACTGGTGGTAAATATAAATAGCAACAGTTCTCAGGGACAGACGCCCTTTTTAGCAACTCTTGGCAGGGAAATCGAGCAGCTCTGTGTGTGTTTTTATTGAATGCCTATTTCTGGTCTCCACAAGAGCATTTTCTAGTCAATTGCATTGCATTCTAACCGAGTGAAATGATCCTGCCTGCACTCGCCGAGGAGCGCAGCGCTCCAGAGCCTCCTCCGTTAACTGCTGTGAAGCAATGGATTAACAAACAATGTGCACCGCTGCACACAGTGTACACCCTTTGAGCTCCATAAGCTAAATCCTGTGCTGTTCGCTCAATCAGACCCACTGTACCTGCCAGAAAAGCTGTGTTCTCCAATGAGAGGAGTTCAGTAAAAGCACTGTAAAAACTTCAGGAAAACTGTGGTGCATACATAGTATAAACACGCTACATAGCAGAACATCTGCGCAGAATTGCCATGGTAATGTGCACAGTATAGTATCATAGCCAAGCTCCAATGTGACAGGTAGGGCATGCCCTTGCAGTGTTGTTGTTCCACAACTTCATTAAAGTGGATAGGAATCCTTAGACTGTGCTATTTAGGAAAGGATCCGATGATCTCTTAATAAATAAAACAGGTGTGTGTGTGAGTGTCTATTTGTACTGTACATTGATGCATCGTTTAATCTGTTGCGCGGCCTGTGAGATGCAGAACAAAGCTTTTATTATGAGTGAGGAGGAGTTAAGATGAATTACACACCACTGGAGTATGTTTATGTGTTCGTCAGTTCCTTGTTTTATATAGCCAGTATTTCTCTTCCTGTGGGATCCAAGGTCATGTATCTGGCAAGTGTGAGTTTTTTTTTCTAATTGATTTCACTAGGCTTTGTTTAAACTTGTTGGTGGGAGATTTCTTAAGATTAGGTAGACCTGTTTTCTATAGTGGCTGTCTACAATGTGATCTCCATTGACTGAGGCAACCTTTGAGGTCTTAAAAAATAGTTATATAGTTGTGTGTGTGTTTATATACATACCCACATTGTGTGTGTGTGGTATGTGTGTGTGTGTATATATATATATATAATATATATATATATATATATATATATATATATATATATATATATATATATAACTATATATATCTTATATCTATATATATTATATATTATATATATATATATATATATATATATATATATATATATATATATATATATTAATATACCTTGGAACGATCGTACTTCCACGTGGACTGATCTGTAATGAGCCCAGGCTGTCAGGCGAGGAGACAGACAGGCGAAGCCTTTGCATTCTGACTGCTCTGTTTCTCTTTCAGGAGTGTCGTTCTGAGGCAGTTTGGGAATAAGGAGAGAATAGAGAAGGAAGAGGCAGGCTGCTGGACACGTCTGATCCCGCGCAAAGGATTTGGTTGTCTTCGTTGCTGGGTAAGAACTACAATTTGTTTAATGTGGGGGGTGGGGGGGGGGACTACCAGCACAGTGAATAAGGTGCTTGCTCAGCTCATCTGGATTGGGTGTGAGAAGGGGAGGGGGGGCCATGTGTCCACACAGCACTGCGTTGAGTGAAGCCTCTGTTGAATCCTCATTGCGGCCTCACCAGTATGATTCATTGCCCAGGGCAGCTCCATCTGCATTGCGCTGGGGATTCCAGCAGCCTCTCGTGACAGGTGGAGGCTGCATGCAGAATCTCGAGTCTCATGTGTAAAGGTTTAAACTCTGCTGTGTGTCCTCGTCGTTAAGCTTGGACCCAGCTTGGTCATATATGTCAAGAAGACCAGGCTAGCGTCTGTGGATTTGGAAATAAGGCTCCGAGCGGTATGCTCCAGGCCTCAAGGGATCACCGAGTAAGCCTGTTCTGAGCCACATTTCAAAACCAGAGTGCTTAACTGCTGTGCCACATTGTCTTTCCTAAGATCCTGAAAAACTATTCTGAACAAACAAAACGTTCTGCCTAAAATACATTTTCTGTTTGAATTTACACAAAATGTTCTAAAAGTACAGATGACCTGCCAAATCAGGCCTTTTATTAGTATTTTTCTCTTTGTGTGTATATTTTCTATATCAGCTGCACTGTTTAACTTGATTAAACTTTCTTTTAATACATCATGATGCTTTCCAGACCAAAACGCAGGGGAATTGAATCAAGTCCTAGCATCCAGTATAGCAAACAGCACTGACATTAGGATAAGATTTCAAAGTGAATATTGACTAACCCGTGTTTTGGTAGTTATTCCCAGTGTGTTTATACACATGTTGTAATATAGTTATAATTAACCCTGAGGGTATTAGGACCAGGCATTATCTGGCTAGACAAACGCCAGCTGAATTTATTTTTGCTATCGTTTCTCACTGCTAGGAAAACCGTTTTCCTAGCAGTGACGGGCATCTGTCTTGTCCAGCCATTTATATCATCCTTTTCAAATGAAACAGTTAGAAGAAAAACTGTTCCCCACCCATTCCTCCTTCCCCATGCTGTCTTTTAAATACCTTTCTGCCAGCAAATTATTACATTACTTTGTTTTTAAAATCTTCAGAATCCACCAGTACACACAGAAGCATGTGGCTGTGCAAGATAGCTTCAGATCATGCAGTGGGAGGCTTGAGAAAGCACGCCACAGACGTACAAGTGCTTGAGTAAATATTGGTTATCGAAGCAGTGGAAACTGTGGAGGGTTTGCTGTCACTGAATAGTGAACCGTGGACACCGTCTGTGTACAAGACATAGAGGAGGACGTGGATAAATTCAGGGCGCGTAGCTATTAGGAGGATGCATCTGTCTGTCTCAGCTTATTAACTGAACATTTTCAAAAGGAATGCCAGTTAAGCATATAGTAAAACACACACACACATGCACACGCACACATGTTCGCACGCACACACGTTTGCAGTCCTATATTTGTGGGGACTTCTCATTAACTCTCATTATATTTTTATTTACTATTTCTGTATTTTCAGACAAAACTCCACACAGGGTGAAAATCGACAACAAACTAAATATGTTGGCAAATTATTATTATTATTGGTTTTTTAAAGGCATATTTAGTTCTTAAAAACATGTTTTACAAAGTGGGGACGTCCCCACAACGTCGTTTTTCAGGAGTTGCTGTCTTTGTGGGGACATTTTCTCAAATTTTGTCAGTACATTGATAGTAATACCTACACACACACACAGACGCACACACACAGACGCACACAGTAGCCTCTACACTCTAGAGGTCAGCAGGCTCACACTTAGCCTTGCATTATTGCATCCCAGGGACAGCTGCCTCTCTAATTCCTGGCTCCTTACAAGGGAGGTGGCTCTTCTAATATCTCACTTAGAGGAATCCAGCTCTCGTCCCTTTAAAGGACAAAGCCATGTGGAATGCTGAATTCCCCTTTTCCCGAAAGGACTCTCTGTCTCTTTTTGTTTCTCTCTCTAGAAAACAACACACACACTAACATATCCCAATATAAACAAACGGATGCTTAGAGTAAGCAGTGTGTTCCTGAAAAATCTAGCATTGCACGCCCCCACGTGTTGCTACAACTGTTTCAATAACAGACCTGTCATCGTTCTTTTCATTGTTAAAGTATTTTTCAGTATGGCCATTCTAATGCACCAGGGTTTAAGGTCTGTCCTCTAATCACTGCAGCAGGAGCGATGCATTAATAGGGATAGTGCTCTAGCTTTTCTGTTCCGTTCAGTTTGACAGTGTGGGCAGTAATCCTGACACTGTCAGTGCACCAGAGCGGATATTTTGAAAAGCTTTGAAACAGACTTTAAAGCTTTAAGTGTAAAATGCTGTCTAGGATGTTACAATGAAAAGAGAAATTACAGGTACGTCATTTAAACATTTGTAGCAACACGTGGGGACGTGTAACACAGCATTTTTCGGAAACCCCTGTTTACTCTTTAATATATAGATATATAATATGTAATATAATATATGTAAAAACTCCCAACAGTAACACCAGTAGCTGCGTTCACTCCCTGTCTCTCTCTCTTTGAATGTCTCTCTCTCTGTCTCTCGTATTGCCTGTCAGCGCACTGCAGCGTTGCTGTGAGGCCCCTCCCACCCCTCTGTGTTTCCTGCACTGTCCTGTAGATCAGCAGTAAGGTCCTCAGCCCAGGGTATCGGCCTAAAGCTACTGCTGATCCTCTTTTGTCGTCCTTGACTCCTCTACCTGTTTTGACTCTTCGTGGCAAAGTCTCTTATTTATTTATTTGTTTATTTATTTTTTACAGACCATCCGCGCAAGCTAAGCCAAAAGTTCAATCTGGTTTTAAATTTTTAAGCCTGTACTTTTTTTTTGTTTTTTGTTTTGATCAGTCTTGCTAATATCTTATGATTTCAGTGTTTAAAATACTGAACGGAGCTAACAGTCACCAGGGTTGTGGTGGAAATAACGCAGTCCAGAGCAGAAAGTGTTGCTGGCTGTTTCTATTTATCAGAGTGTAAATCTATGGGGCTGGGCAGACTGTCCCAGAATGTCCTGGCCTGGGAATCAGTTTTTTTTTTCTAAGAGCTAACTATAGCCTGCAGGCATAATAACTATATCTTTCCTAGCAATGGCAAGCAATGGCTTGCTAATGAAGTAACCATTCCTCCTATTACGACCGTAAATACTTCAGTATTTTTTATCTATAGGGCTTTAGCTATTCAGTGTATATTTTGTTACCCAAAATGTTTCTTATATTACAGACACAGCTTTCTAGACTGCAGCAGAGTGGTCAGTAAATACCCTGTGCACTCTCTGACTAAGAGAGAAATCTTGAACTATAGACAGTCAGAAGAATACAAATGCAGCAGCCTGTTTGCTCCGCGCTCCACACCTGCATGGTACACAGCAGCAGGTTTTGTGTAAGTTCACATGTGGGTTTTAGCTGTTAATTCCTGTTTTAGTTTGAGTTCAGGATGAGGCAGGCAGTTAAGTTCTTCTTTTTTTTTGTTTCACTTAATAGCAGTGCCAATTCTCACACTAAAAAACCCAATAATAGATTCATTTGCTCTGTCTCTCTCTCTCTGCCTTTTTCATCCAGCTGAAGGAAACATCCTGATATAACAGATTTTTTTTAATATAATCTTTTTTCTTATCAACATTAATAAATACTAGCTGCTGAGTCATGAGCAGTTCATGTATTTAGATGTTTTAGAATGTGATGTATTTCTGAATTTAGACGTATCGGTGTACAGTACAAACAGAGACACGCGCACGCAGAATGACGTCTTTACAGCTGTTTTTCCTTTTGCAGGAACCTCTGTTAAATTAAAGAGAAACAGACGTTCCTGCCACAGATTTGAGGAAACGAGTTGTGGAAGTCATTCTGCTGAACGGAGACACGCTGTATGTAAAAAAAAAAAAAAAAAAAAAAAAACACGTTCACTGAAAAGGGTTGTAAATAGTAGACATTTTCTTGTGTAAAGAAAAAATTTGAGGTTATAACTTATGGCAGGTGTACATTTGTAACCATGTCTGTGTGTACTGTTAATAGTTATGTGATCCCTCATTTGATCTTTGATGAGCATTGTCATAATCACTGTTTATTATTATTATTATTATTATTATTATTATTATTATTATGATTACTACTACACTACTGGAAAAAAAATTGGTGTGGAAAACCCAATTTGTTTCACACTAGTCTGGCACTTGGGCTGGGAGTTATTATTTTTTACCAGGTGATGTTTGCTTTAGATATGGAGAAGCCTTCACACTGTATACATGCCTCATACGCACAGCACTTGAATTTGTTTATTGGTGTGTTTGTTGAGGAAAAATTATCTTTTTTTTGTCAAAACGGTTGTCTTTCTGTGGTGCTGCACTTCGGGGGTACGTGAGATATCAGTACACAGTAACAGCTGTGCACTCAGCTTGGTCAGATAGGTGTATGTGTAGATGAGAGAGATGATGACATCAAAAAACTATGTTACTGTGCAGAATTTTTCTTTTTTCTTTTAAGGCCACATGGAGTTCATTTCTGTGATTCAGGGTTTTCAGTGAGCTCCAGTAATGGGCTTGCTGCTTGACTTGCAGGATCCACACTTCACATGTAAAGCACTCGCTACACGCTTGTCATGCTGTGCATTATGTTCCTGGTCACTTATCATTTTCGATCAGCCCCAGAAAGGACAAAAAAAAAAAAAAGTAAAAAAAATAAATAAATAAGTAATAATCCTGAATTGAAGTCTGCATATAAAATAGGAAAAACCCTTCATAAAAGAACTGTGGTTTGCATGAGGCTCCTGTAATTTAATAAACACCCAGGTGAGATTCAGAGTCTGTCTAATCCTCTTATATGACAGTACTGGGGTCGGGGCTGCTGCTCAAGCTGAAGTCAATAGCAGCCTGGTTTTATAGTTATTGAAGTTTACATATCCCTGTCACCGATATTGAATAAAGGCTGCAATATGAACCTGACAGGTGAATCATTTTGCTGGTAGGGGATTTCATATATAGAGATATTTGAGTGTTATTTTATTTGTTTTGTTTAGTCAGAATCTGAAGGCTGTATTTCGATAATATATTAATTTCCTTTGTGAATATCTCTTTATAATATGTTTACCTTTATAGATGGTAGCCATTCTACTGTGTGTGTGTGTGTGTGTGTGTGTATCTCTCTCTCTCTCTCTCTCTCTCTCTCTCTCTCTCTCTCTCTCTCTCTCTCTCTCTCTCTCTATGTATATATATATTATTATATATTGTGGTACATATAGGCCTAGTAAATTATAATTGTTTTCATTAATATTTGTATGTAATATTAACATTTGAATGGGTCTACCAACCCAATGTTAAATGTCTGTTACAGTTGTCCTGTGCGTTTGTGCAATGTTAAAGTTACTTCATACTGCAAAAGAGATTTGAATCATTTGGCTGTAATGCTTCTCCTTACTGAATCACTGTTGACCTTAATTGCAACAACATGGAATATATTAATATATATTTTATGTTGGGCAATAAAAAATGTCTCCGGTTTACTTTTTGTCTTTTTTTTTTTTCTTTCTGTTAAAGGAATCTGACAGCTAATTTTTTCTTTGAAATCAGGCACTGCATCATGCGGCCGGCTTTTACTGTTTTTCCAATGTGTGAAATAACAATCCTATAAAAATGACTGCTTTCTTTTGAATCATTTTGCAAAGCCGTCGTTGTAGCACCAAAAAGACTGAGAACGGAAGTCTGAAACACCCAAGAAAAAACATTTAACCTACTTTCAATTTTGTAATAAAGAAATAAACTAAAGAAACATGTGAAAATAAATGACTTGTGTTGTTTAACCCTAAACACATGCATGCAAAGGTAATTCAAGATGGAATGGCTTCAAATGGACTGGATTGAGAGTCACACAGTCCTGTAAGTGAAAATGGTACGATTGTGTACAAAAGCAGAGCAGTAAAAGGATAACTAAAGGGTGTGAAAAAGAGTGGAACAAACTTCTATGGCTTAACACTGAACTTCAAAGAGCTATTTCTATTAAAAAATATAATATTTTATTTTCAGATAAGTGGGCGTGTTTTCTTGTGCTGTGTAATAAATGTTCTTGACCGTTCTTTCTTTCTCTCGCACACACTAATGCACATGCACAAACACACTCTTTCTCTGCTGTCTATATACTGCTAGACCTGCGTAGCCCATTTCAAATTAAATCCATAAATACACAAATGCATGAGTCTGGCGGTGCGGGACAAAGGCAAAACCTGAAAAGTATGCATGACTTGCAAAGCCCTCGGGAGTCTGCACTGGGGTTATTCTGCTCTTACCACATGCGTGAGAAGAGACACAACTAAGAGGGGCTAATTAAGAGCTGTTTAACAATGTACTCATTGCTTGAAACCAGAATAAATGATTTTCATATTTTGTGACCCTATTAACCATTGCAATATAGATATGCTTGTTTAGTTCCTGTTCATCTGGTGTTGTTTTAGAGGGAGTCGAGATGCATGCTATCTGAGCTGGCAGTGAACCTTGAGCTGCTCACTGTGATTATGCTGGTGCACAGCAAGTGGGGGGAAAAAACAGAGGGAACTCAACCAAGGCTTGACTAGCTCTTCCTTGTGGTATCGTAAATCACAGCTTTATACACCTGGCATTGTAGTTATGTCTGCTTTTAAATGCCATGCTTCCTAACAGGGTTTATTTTTCATATATAGCTTACAAGAAGCAAGTGATACTAGGGAATGCGAGTCCCGGGTTATTGAACTGCAGTTACTGGAAGGCGGAAATGCACTGGCACAAAGTGTGCTTTAAAACTATGCCAGTCCTGCCTTTTGAGTTATGAGACAGGGCCAAACACAGCTTGTTAGGGGATACAGGTTAGTTCCTAATGAGAGTGAGAGGGACTGAGCCAAGTGCTGTAGACAGAGTGGGTTTGTACCCCCGTCTCATAGAAATATGAAACAGGGATGGAAATGAGACTCCAAACACACAGTGGGAGCCGTCCCAGGTGCGCGGTTTCTATGGGTCGAATCTGTTTGTAAAATGCACAGGTGTGTCTGGGAAGCTGAGATTGGAATGACTGGAGTGTCCCAAGCTCCTATGCAATAGGTCTTATTTCCATACTTGAAAAATCTACAATAGCTATAGAAAAATGTGTGTATTTTTTAAATAATATTAGGATTTATTTCAAAGAGAGGTTTAATTTTGTCTTGATCCCAGTTCTTTCAGACCTTTTAGATGGTGAGAACTTAATTGTGTTATAATACATTTAAAAATATATCTTGCTGTGTTTTAAATCATTGAGTACATTGCTAGAAAACCACAGACACTATTTTTAGAAAGGGGCTTATTTTGGTTGCAAGACGTGAGTGTTTCACTAGCTGACTGTTCATTTTAATTTTGTATTTGTTGAAAAGTTATCAAGGGTAATTCTGAAGTTGATTTATGAACCTCCTATCAGTTCTGGATTGTAGATTTATTACTGGAAATTAAAGATGATTGACACAACAGAGCCAAGCCTTAGCTGCTGTGTGGCTCTATCGGCGTGTGAGAGCAGGAACAGCCTTCCAATCCTGCTTGTTTTCCTGTCTGACGTTTCCTTGCTGGAATGTTGTTTTTTTATATGTGACAGAGGTTTCTCGTAATGAAATACACAGAAAGCACCAGTCAGGTAACCTCAAAACCCACAGTCTGCCACTCTAATAGAGAAGCCACTAATGCAGTTCACAATCTTTCCAAAGCTGACTGAATCTTTCATTCAGTTGGGGCTAAATGCTGCCGTCAAGTTCCAACACTTATTTGCATGCATCTGATTTTGGGAGGAACATCTTCCCATTTTTTTTTTTTTTTTTTTTGTAAGAACCTGTTCTGGGACACACTCATCTCAAGTGATTTCGCTTGTATATGGTTTCTGAGAAGACAAGTTCTGGATGACAGTTACTCGGGAACCCCTCCTGTAAACCCTGTAAAATACAGTCCCTGTAGGGTGAATTGAAATAAATGGCAACCTTTTGCACACAATACTTGAAATGACACTGATGAAACCGAGACCTTGTGTTTGGAATGCACTGTTCTCCTGACACTCGACGCTTCCGTTCATAACACCTGTTGTTACTTTACACTTTTTATTTACTCTTGTATTGTTTTATTAGTATTGTGTGCATGCACTTATCTGAACATGATGATGTGCAGTGGCATGTTTATAACTTCATTACAACCATAGCACAACAGGAAAGATTAAACTATAGCTTCACGGATACTTTATAGATACTATAGTAGTGTGTTAAAGATCTGATCTGCTGCTTTTGTGCATGCTGGCAAGCACACTTCCAGATTCCTTCTCAAACAACACTTAAAAGGCTTCAATCACATTATTCTGCTCTGCTACATCTTAATTCAGGGGCTCCAGTCTTTAGACAGTAGACAATACTGTGTGCCTGTCTGTGACCTCTTTAATGTGCTACAGTGACCCCTGCTGGGGGGTGGTGAGGCTGTAGATCAGCAGCTGGGTTCACATTGGGGGGAGGTGGTCTCTCCTCTGTTAAGCCAGTCGCCAAAGGCAAGCAACACCACACTGCAGTACACAGCGATGCAGCAGCATCACTGCCTTCCTCGGACTCACCTTGGAGCCACATGCTGTATCTGATAAAACAAGGAGACAGAGCCCACGAGGGGTTCCTACAGGAATAGCAGTAAAACAGCAATCTTTTACTAATCAGTCACTGGAAATGCATGCTTTGATCCAAACCTCTGTGTTTAAAGTTTCGGTTGTTTAATGCTTGACTAAACGGTAATTCTGAAAGATGCAGATCAAGACAGGTCAGCAAGCTAATGATGGCTTTGGTATTCAAATTCTTTTCCATTGAATGCTGTGGAGTAAAACGACTGACAGAGTGGTGGAACTGGGTGTTTTTTTTTTCTTTTTTGGTACGTTTTTGGATGGCTTTCATTTATGACTAAGACCATTCTGATTGTAAACAGAGATAGCTTAAGAGGCATGTCCTGTTTA
This sequence comes from Polyodon spathula, assembly GCF_017654505.1. NCBI lineage: Eukaryota > Metazoa > Chordata > Actinopteri > Acipenseriformes > Polyodontidae > Polyodon > Polyodon spathula. Next base: position 34,675,335 of record NC_054552.1, on the reverse strand, counting down.
TGTGTCGTGTTCATTTTCCTGTGGTTATAACAGCTTCTAAATGGACCCTTTTGTTATTTAGCAGATTTTTGGCAGGGTCAGTGGTATAAAACTTAGACCTGAAAGTAGCAACGAAATAAACAATATTAAGAAACATTGCTTTGTAGAAGTGTAAAAATAAAACTGTACAGGCATGCAAAAACGTGTATAAATTATCATTTTTAGCTTGTAAATGCCTAAGAATCCACCAGTTATTTGGTTAATAACCCCTTGGTCAACCTTACCAGCTGCAATGTGCTGAAACTAAGACTATAAAGGCATTCACTCATATTTAACTGAGGGAGCCGAGAGTTTATAATGACCCCAATCTACCCAATCAGACAGCTACTTTGTAACATTTTAACGTAAGGTTACAACTGCTGTGTGATGGAGGGAGTGCTCTTTGAAGTTATTTTATGAATGCTCTGATTGACAAGTGAATGGCAGGAACTGAAAAACAGCTTCAGAGTTGTTGCAGGAGTGAGCATTGATCTCGATACTAAAACTGGAGTCAGTGATGGGCAACAGGCAAATGTTTTCATTCTTCTCTTAACAAAAACTGCCCAGGATAATTTGTAAAACTACCAAAAAAAAAAAAAAAAAAAAAAAAAAAAAAAAAAAAAGATATATTGCTTCACAGCTAAATAATAATCAGGATGTGTGAATAAAATAATAAAAAAATAATAATCATGATTGTGTTGAAAAATCTACAACGCAACGTGTACAACATTAGATAAGGATAAGGTCATGTGTTTACTGTATTAATGAATCACTCCTAGTTGAGGAGACTCCTCTGAATGCAATGCTGGCAATGCTACCGCTACAGGAGAGGAGCCCAAGGACAGAGAAATATCAGATTTAATAGGGCATCTTGTCTTTCAATTTGCTGGGCATGACATCACCCTCTTTGTGTTAAAGAATCCTGGCGGCCGTCAACAGGGGAAAATATTACATTGCTTCCTAACAAAACAGATACAATTACAAAATTATATTGGAACAGGAATGCTTTAAATGTCCGGAATGCCGTTGATATTGGGGCAGCAGGGATTGCCTTCTAATACACTCCCAGCCAACCCCCAAACACTGACCAGTGAGGTTAAGATTCAGCGGAAACTGGAGCTCATTCATTTGCCTTGGATTTACTATTATAGAGATTTTTGGTTGTGGTACAAATGGGGCTTGCTGTTCCAAGTAGGAAAGGTCGTGGCAGTGTGCCAGCCGCTTGTCAAGTGGGGCGAGAGGCTAATGTTACTACTGCTTAAGAGTTAGTTTAAAGTGAGGCTCTTGTGACTGTTTGCTGGTGATTAGATGCTGCTCTCCTCTATTGAATGTGGGAGTTTAGGGTTGAATAGTTTGGGAAGGTAAAAAAATACATACAGTTTAAAAGAAGTGTATCTGACGGCATGATTATTAAAAAAAATCCTTTGGAGGGGTGGAGTTCAAATTGTACTTTGGATATCCTGTAGATATGTTTTGTTGTTATTGAAAGAAGAGGCGCAGGGGCAGCAGCCGTAGCAGAAGGGGGCATTTGTTTCTGAGTGCTTGTAAAGGCAGCCAGTTGCCTCTAGCTGTCCCTCCTAGGCCTCCTTCCATGCCTTGCTGTGCCATGCCTTGCCTTGGCCTTGCTGATGCTGCTGAAATAGTAGACCAGGGGACACTGGTATCTCAGCTGTTGTCCTGCCAGCAGTCCCAGCAGCCATCGATATTCACCCTGCTCCCTCCACCACCACCTTCTCTTCTCACCCCCTCCCTTTCCCAGCTGCCAGCACTCTTCATAAACAGGCAGATGGAAAAGTGTCCTCAGTGTGGTGAGGGCTTGCAGTGCTGCCTCTCACTCTGTCTTCCTGTGCCAGCGAGCAGCAGCACTTGAGCTTCAGCTGGGCCAAAGTGTGTTAGAGAGCAGTTGTTCTGAAAGGACTCCTGGAAAGGCAGGCAGGGTGTACATGTGTCTTCAACATCTTCAACATCAGACTGAAATCGGTATGTACTCTTTTATCCATCACATTCACTATCTGCGCCTATTTAATCTTTCTCTCTCTCTTGTATGCACTGGGTTGCGGCAGGCATGGAGTGAATCAAATTAAATGAAAGAAAGAAGGAAAATTGTCAATATTTATTTTATTTTTTTTTAAATTAGAAAGATACTATTTGTTTTTATCTTTTAACGTATAGCTCCTTTTAATTAGACTCCTTGCCCTGTGTAGATTAGGACTGCTATTATAATCTTTGAATGTTAAACCATTTACACTGCTGTTGTCGCCACTTTCTCATTTCTATTAATGTGAAACACATCTTTATTTGCAGCTAAACAAAACCAATTAGATACAAACAATAGTAAAAAGCAGGCTGGTATTATAGTTAAGAAGTTCATAAGAATTACGCAGCATTCGCTTGTGTTACAAAAACTGAAAAGCTATTTCTAGTGCTGTTACCTCCAGTACCAGTCACTGTCCAGTGTGTGCTGCACCATGCTGGGTTTGCATTGGAGAGCTCTGCTTATAGAAAAGGATCATTTCTTGTGTAATTGCAGCATCTAAAAAAAACATCATGCCTTAATCTGCAAACACATTCAGATTGGTGTGTTTTAATGTGTATTGTAATGCTGTGTTTGTTATTGCATGATTAAGTGCATTGTAATGTGTGCAACAGTATCTCAGAACAGCTGCAGGTGCAGCAGTTACCGTTACCTGCAGTTGGTAGGTGTGAGGGTTCAGTTAAAAGAATTGGTTTAATTGCTTTAGCGATAGGGCTGTGCACTAAAGACCGGAGCGCTTTGAGGGCAACTTTTTACTTTTTGCTTCTTTGGAAATATATGGGGGGGGGGGGGGGGGGGGGGGGGGGGGTATAGAAATGGTACAAAACATACCAACAAATCAAACCATTTCCTGTTTGTGAAGGTTCGCCTTTTTGTGGAAAAACGAAACTGTCTGTCTAGTATTCTAATGATAATACAATGTCATTGAGAAAAGAAAAAGAATAGCCTACTGTTTAACAAAACGGTGTCAGTGATGTGTCTTCCCATCATCCTCTTGCAGGCATGGGTCTGCTAAAGAGTTTGTGTGCAGGAGATGCTTCCCTTTCAGATGCGAAGCTGTATCACAGTGAAACTGAAAGTCAGGGCTACTGAAAAGCAGGTCTGGATTGGAAATCTTTACAGAGAGAAGCGTCTCTCGTGTCTCGGGTTTCGTGAGGCGGTGGTGCTCGGACACACTCCTCAAATCAATAGGACAGGACAGTGTTAGGAAGAGCCTGTTAGTGGCAAACCCTTACTTACAGTCCTTACATACAGTAAAGCACAGCTGCACCCTTTTACTCAGAGCAAAGTAAATGGTCCTAGTCCTCCAGATGGATAGGAGGGCAGTTCAGTTAGGGGGGTCTGCTGTATTGGTGGTTCATTTAAAATGCATGGATTTACAATTGGGCTTCTCTGTAATTTGCAGTGCAGGTAGAACTCATGAAAACAATACAGACTAAGAATGGGAGGTTTATTTGTACATATCTTTGCCAAAGCATTTGCACTGTTTGTAAAAGAAAGAAAATGTTTAGTGTTGTCTACTTTTGCATTAGGGGTAATACTCTTAATTGTATGAGTCAAGAGTTATTATAACTATAAATAAACAACGTTTTATTTCCCTTTTTTTCCCACTGAAGCAACATATATATATATATTATATATATATATATATATATATATATATATATATATATATATATATATATATATATATAATATTTATATATATATATATATTTAATAATAATATAAATATATATTTTATTGGGAGCTAATTTCGGGTATTTTTTTAGAGGATTATGCAGTGATTATATTGGGCTACTCACATAGGGAATTGCAACATGCTTTTATTTAATTCATTGGTGACATTGTCCTAGACCTTGTTACAGAGCATCCTTCCCAGACTAAGAAACAGATTTATTTAATTCATTGGTGCATTTCCTAGACCTTGTTTACAGAGCATCCTTCCACTAAAAACAGAGGATTAGGCAGCAAACTCTTAACAGAAGATGGAAGCTTTCAAGCTCATGATAAAGTTTCATAAAATTGCAGCTTTTGCCCGGGCCGGTGTTTCTGTGTTTTCTGATCATCAGTAAGATGACGGATGTGGCTTGGATTGCAGTCGTGTCATTTAGAGAGGTCCTCATGGCTTTGATTTTTAATACACTGGAGGAGGATTCAGTAACCCTGCCTTGTTAAAGTTATAAGACGTGTTTTATTGGGTTCGGCTCTTCATTAAGAAGCTGCTCCTTTCTTTTTTTTTACTTGATGTTTTTTGACATGTATGTATTTATTCATGCTACAGTACACAGCTGACACATGGAGTTTTAAACACAGCTCAAACTAAAAGAAACTACGCAAAGTAGATGAATGTTTCAGGTAATGAGCGTCTTCTTCAGTGTAGCCAAACGCTTGTCAGCGATCATGAACTTGTGCATCATTTTAAACAGAATAGGTGTTTTTTTCTTGGCACTTGAGAGGAAATGTAACAGCTAGTCCAAAAGATTTGACAGTTTTTTTTTTTTATTTAATAAACACTGTATATTTTAATTTTGCTTGCAAAGATGTAGACTATCTGAATTTTACTCTGTGCAAAATGATAGTATCAGTTAATGCAGGAGGATAAAAAACTAATAGTTAAATACTTATTTGTATCTAGAGAACCAGTTGTCCAATGGTGTAAAACTAGGCTACAGCATTATTTACCACATGTTATTAAGAATCTCGGAGGAACCTGCCTGCCTGCCTGCCTGCCTGTCTGCCACTCTTCCATGCCTGCCTGCCCCACTTCCATGTCTGCCTGCCTGCCTGAGCAGTGGATGTGGGTCATGGTGACACAGCTTATCGTGATTCCAACAGCTCTCATTTTGTATGCACAGGCATAGTGGGGGATAAACTGTGCTTCTAAACAGCGCTTCAATCCTGAGTAGACATTGCACTATTTGGGTGATTTACTACAGACTTAAAACCATGACCGCATGTTCTTGTTTTTTTTTTTATTATTTTATGTATGACCCGTTTTTAAGAGTGCAGTGTTTTGATCTAATGCAGACACTATACAGGTTAATGCTTTGAGTTTAAATAGCTGTCCTTGTTGTACTATGGAAGAGAATATAAGAAAGAGAGAGAAAGAGTGCTTTTAAATATTTAATGATGGCCATTTTTTAATGTTGTTTTAGTGCTCTGTGGATTATCAGAGAGAGAGATTGATTGATTCAAAGGGAGAAAGGCAGCCTGTGTGCCTGTGTGCCTCTCTGCTGCAAAATACCGGACCTTACCTGCTTGCAGACTCGTGATGAATGACTGGCAGATGTCCTTGGAAGGGATAGAGAAGGTGTGAAGCCCTAAACATTCCTTCAAGGTGTCTCCATTCAAATCTTTTCAAAGGGTGCCCGAAAGGGTTTGTGAGCAATCAAAAAGCAGTGAGCAGACCAGCTCCTTGGTGTCCTCCAGATGAAAGAGAAAGCTTCTAACACTTTACCAGTGTCAGCAGCACAAAGGAAGCCCTGGAGCAAGTGAGCAGTTCTGCACTGCCCGGGCTCAAATTTAAAACGAAATTGTCCCCTCCAAAAAAAAACAAAAACACTTCTGCAAAACGTTAGCAGTGTTGTGCGTTTCTGAGTGGGCAGCTGTGTAGTTCTGTATGCATACTTTCAAAGAAGCCAGATGCACTCAGTGTACACGTTGTCTCTGTGTGTATCTATCGTTCAGCATGTCTTGTCTGTACAGCACTTTCACAGTGGGCTGTATGTTTTAATGTAGGGGCTATGTGCAGTGAGTGTGAATGCAGTATACTGTGTCTAGGTCACACAGTTTATGCTGTTAAATTCAGGTTGATAAACAGCAAGTGATCAACAAACTGAATCAGATAGCTTGTGGCTACTTAGTAATATTGATTCTTTGCCATTTCAATGACTGCTTTATTTAGCCATCAGGACATTAGATTGCACAAGTCTGGCAGTCTGCTTTACTGTTTGAGAATTTATTTCTAAACAGTGCTCAAGATATCGCAGGGTATCGCAAGGGGACAGCTCACTAACCTACTTCTAAAAGCAAAGTGTTTAAGCCCTGTATGTATATAAACTCTGTCTACCACATTGCTGTGGTCAACAGATGGAGGCCCTAGACAGTGATTCAAGCACTGTCACTATGTGTGGTCACAGGAGGTGGTCCAGCCAACTCAGCGTTTTTGCATTTACTGCTTAATAACGACACCACCTGCCTTGAGAAGGGATCCCTTATTAAAGTTTAGCATGACAAATATGCCGTCATTTTGCAGTTTTCCCCATGCATTTACCATAACTTATCTTTTGTAATATGATTTACCATACCTCTCTGGACCTTTACTGTAGGATATTTTTTTATAAAGGCATCCATTGTATTGGTTACATTAAAAATAGAAGAATGTGTTTTTCCTGTTTGGAGGGTGCAGGGTGACTCCCTTAGTTTTGGTCACCATTACGTTTCCACAGCAGCTGCCTCGGAGCCAAATAACTTTATAACCCCGCCCCCTCGTTATGTTCTGGGCTTGTAGTAGGGTAAGAGTTGGAAAGTACAGACTGTACTAATGTAGCAGCAGAGACAGTTTGGGTGGAGCTCTCCAGGTTTATCCCCCTGGGGGTTGGCGTGCTGCATGTACGCTGCAATCTATGTGCAATGAAAACCCTGTTGCAGCATTGTCAGGTGGTGCTTGGTGTTGGTGGCAGCGGTGGGTTTTGTGTTGACGGATAGTAACGCACATTCTGGAGATGTGCAAAACCTCACAGGCGTCTCATTTTCCAGCACGAGGGAGCCAGAAGTGCTAAATAAAGCAACGTGAGCACAACGCTGTCCGAAGCCTGGGACCTGGCAGGAAGGATAGATCGTATTTTTTTTAATTTTATTATAAAAGGCTTGATTTGACTCCTTTAATCTTTCATAGCTGTCGAACAGTATTATATAATTGTTATTTTTTAATTCAGATTTTCCACTGGTGTTAACCATGTGAATCTACAGCGTGTTGTAAAGGCAGTGAGACTAGCAGCACATGATGGAATGATAGCCTGTGAAGATAAAATACAATTGATAAAACTTAATCTTCCCACACCAATACCCATTTACCATGGCTCGGGCTCATTTCCCTGTGTTACACAGCGTCAGGTTCTTATTTTGAATAGTGCAAGAAAACTGTGATTAACAGGAAGCAATGGCTTTGACTTTTGTTTTGGTTACAAACTTTAACGGTACCAATACATTTGAACCCATCCCATGTCTTACCCTTTAAAAAAGTGTGCGGGGTTACAAAAACTAAACAATTTATTCAAGAACATGGCCAACAATCCCCCTCTAGAATTCCCTAGTGACTGTATAATATAGACATTGACGTACTGTGTGATTTTTGGTTCTGTTTTGGAATTCAGCGTAGGCAAAGATAATCGTGTGTTTTATTAACACTCAGTAAGCAGGGTAGGATAAAAGTTTTAGTGCGTCACAAAAGAAACTCCGATCAACCACAATGCAAACATCATTTTACTTGAATGAGTACGACTGCACCTTATTTATTGCTCCTGACAAGAGCATTTAAATTAATCGCTGATATAATTCATGCCCGATATCTATATTCCTGGGATCAGAAAAAATGTATGAACTCATTTATGTTTTTAGCTGGATGCAGATAGTTTAATTTTTTTTTAAATTTAATAAAATAAATAAGTAGCCGCACCTGCAGGTCTATCCAGGATAAGAAGGCTTAAGCTGTAGTGTGTTTTCTTATTAAGAGTAGAGTAGCAGTTGAAAGAAAGGTGTGGTGTGGTTTGCAAAGCCTGGGTACCAGACATTCCAGACAGAGGCATGGCAGGCTTATAAAGAGCAGTGTGCCAGGGGGGATACAGATGCTTGCAGGAGAATTCCTACATGGTATCTGTGCAGCTTCACTACAGTCCCTCAATGCTGTGGTGTGCAGACCCCAATGGTGCTCAGTGATTAGCACAGCCAGAGACATCGAGGCTGATTTGGCTCTCTAAATCTCTCTAGTCAGATTGAGGAAACACCATTATGTACGTGTGTTGTTTTTAAAAGCACAAGGGCAGGGTTAGTCTCAGGTGAGTTGAGGCTATTAAAAAGAAAAAAATAGAAAAGAAAAAAAAAGAAAAAAACACTTTGCGTAGAAAAGGAAACCATCCGTGCTGAGAACCCCCCACACCACATGTAGGAAGTGGATTGTAAGGCTTTCTGAATATATTTATATTCCACTGACATTCTAGCATCAAACTGTATTTATTGCAGATAACCATTTAGGTGAGTACAGGGCAGGGTCAGTCTGAAGAGTGTGGGATTGCCTTGCATTGATTCAGTCTTTTACATTGTCAAACCAGGGAATGGGGGGCTAGACATAACAAGACATTAGCCTAGTGGTTTGGACAATGTGTGTGCGTGTGCGGGTTCCAATGGAAGGGAGAGGGTTCTTGTTTCATCCTTGAGAAATAGAGACTCAGATCAGCGTTAGTGCTCCAACATGTCTGATGCAAATGGATCATTGGGAATACGATTGTCCCAGCAGCAATTACATTACATATTACATTACAGCCACTGTAAGACGCTCTGCTTCATTCTCCAGCTTGGATTCCTAGGTTTGTCATTCCAGTGAAATGCATGAACCCATAACTACTACTTATTTTTTTCTATGCACTTGATATGTAAGAATGGCATTATTATTATATTGAATGAAAACAGCTTTCTTTGAAAAATCTATCTATCTATCTATCTATCTATCTATCTATCTATCTATCTATCTATCTATCTATCTATCTATCTATCTTAAATATAACAAAATAAAATAGATCTATGGAGGAGTTAAATTGGATACCTATACTGACTTAGTGTGGTAGGATATGGGGGTTTCCGACTTACAGTTCAGTGGAACGCACCACGGACAACACACCGTTGTGCTCACAGGTAACACCACGCACAATGGCTCAAGCATGACAACTCATCACACGCGTACGAACACACCAATCACGCAAAGACCGACTAGGTGTCTCGGAAAGACTTACTGACGAACGTTGTAGGGTGGTGGAAGAGAGAGCAGTAGACGCGAGGAGGCGAAATAACCATTGGATATGGACTAGAATGCAACACCATCTATAGCCCCCAAGGCTGAATGTCAAAGTCACCTTGCAGTGAGTGCCTGTGTGTGTGCACACGAGTGTCCATGTGTGCGTGTGAGAGTCTGTACTGTGAGTGTGTGCGTGCTTGTGTGTTAGTGTGTCTGGCTGATCCCAGAGCCTTTCTGAATTGACTGTCTTGCAACACCCACCACATTCTCTCTCTCTCTCTCTCTCTCTCTCTCTCTCTCTCTCTCTCTCTCTCTCTGTCTGTGGGTGCATACGGCTGCCAGTCATAAAATAGGAGACGGGTCACACTGTTAAACGCGGATGAAGTGCATCACATGTGAGCACAAGTGGGCAGGACTCTGCTTAGCTGGAGCCAGGGTTTATTTTGTCTGATGCTAAAATTAAAACCGTTGTTTGAACCTAATTAAAGACTAAACATGCATCTTCCCTGCTGGCATTTTCTTGGAGGAGACAGTATGCTAGTGTCTCACTGTGTTTTATATATATATATATATAGCAACTTAACACTGGTGAGGTATTGTGCAATGTTCAGTGCACTTTCACTCGAGTGTTACTTCTTCACATTAATAGTTGAATGTTGCTGGCAGGTACAGCACAGTTTGGACAGTTGTTTTGGATGTAGCAGTTGCAGAGCATGCTTTGGTAGATGACTGAGCCCTAGCATTGTTAGTGATTCAAAGAGGAAATTGGGTCACGCCAGGATGAGTGATTTTTGGCCAAGCTGGGCTCTTCTGTTCCAAGCAGCAGAGGACTGTACCCTTGTCTGTTGTGATAGACATAAAGCCAACCTGGACAATACTGTATTATATGAATACCATCAGCTGTACTGCCAGACATTGCACCATTTCAATCTCTGTATCTCAAATGTTTTTTTCAAGTCCTTTCTAAAAGCCTTCCTAGCCTCTCCATATCTCTAATGAGTACACCAATTAAAGTCGATCGTTTCCCTTTTAATTAACTAAAGGGGCTGTTCAATACCAGTAATGCACTGCCCTAAGCAAAACTGCCGGCGTGGCTCAGTGAATATTGAGATGTTTTTATTTATGTTGTCCAGGGTGTGCCATCGCTCCTGTTCCGTAGAGTGCTGTCAGATCAGGTTCTGCTGCTGAGGTTTTCACTGTGATGTCATCGGGAACTGATAAGTGGCATTCCGCAGCTCCATTCCTGGATAATGTTACAATGTAACCAGGTCTGGTGATTGTCTGAACTCGCATTGATTCAGCATGGGATCACATCTCGGCCACGAGAGATTTCTCCTGAGTGTGCCTTCATTGTGAAATTAACTTCTTTTTAGATAAGGAACTCCGTTCTTTTGTCAGGGTGTTTCCAGATTGGACACATGAATCATAGTTTAGATAAGAATTAGTTCCAAGGATGATTTAGCATTGTTTCGATAATGGAAGAGGTTTTTTTCCATTTAAACAATCACTTCACTTCTTGATTGCCTCCTGCTTAAAAATGATTTAATTGTATATTTCGTGCAAGACCAACCGGATTCTTCTAGGGTTAGTGCCTGTGCTCTGGGATAGTCTGACATGAAGGAAGGCCAAGAGATAAGCGCGGACCGTGCTCGTTTTTACAAAAGTGCATGATGGTGATAAAATGGAAAACCGAAAGACTGCATGTACCTGAATAGGCAATTTGTGCATCAGTGCCAGACTGGTGTATACTTTATATTGCATAAATTAGAAATTAACATGCAGACATGCTAGCAAGGTTTACAACAAACACAACTGTGCACAGGCAGCACAGAAGAAAAAGGGTGACCTATTTTTGCTTAGCGACTTGAATAACCAGAGTTCAAACGTTTTGCAAAAGCTGCTATTTCAAAGGCACACATTTATGATAAATTCCACAGTATGCGAGTCATCTCCAATGCCACATTGTTACCAACAGTTGTTCACTCTCTCTCTCTCACTCACTCTGTCACACATGGTGCATTCATCATCAGATGAGATGTAAATTAGCACTGCTAGCGCACGCAGATACTGTCTTTAGATGGGGAGATAGATAGGCAGATACCTGTGGAAAAGGAGCCGCTTGTTTTGTGCCAGTTCCTTTTTGACAGCAGCTCTGTAATCAGGCGTACGTATCTGTTTGGTTATTGTTCTACCGACAATAAACAGCTCTCTGTTCTATGAGTCCTCACAGCACCCTTAATGGGAAGCTCTGGGGAATGGTGTCGGTGACATTTCACTGTTGTAAATGAAAAGGTGAAACAGACTCATGCTTTTTAAATATCTTGAACAGAGAGAAGCAGATACAGGCTTTCCACCCCGGTTTACTCATTGAAAACACTTAAACACAACAATCTGCATACTCTATATGTAACGATAGACTGACACAAGTTGAAGATAGTGTAAAAATGTATCTCTCTTATCTTAGCCTCTCAATGAACAGACCATGTGAGTGTGATTCCAGGAAACCCACATGACAACCCCTGGGGACAACAGGGAAAGAAAGACTGCATATATTGTAACTACAGATCAGGGAGAGAAAGACACCACACACTGTAACTACAGATCAGACAATAGTGAAGATGTAGAACATGCTGTATAGAACCAGCAAGATGATGAGGTACTTTTTATAGGTTAAGGTGGGCACCCTTATGCATGCTCAATACTCAGATATGTACCAAACTGAGTCTGTATCATTTAGATATGACAATGAGACGATCCTGGTTTATTTGAATGATTTCTCATAGGAGAGCTATAGCTTTCCGAATCCCTTGCTTGATGCTCAGATTTGGATTTATGATTTCACATAGGAAGGCTGTACCTTTCCGAATCCCTCGCTTGGTCTCCAGTGTATACTCTTCTCTCTGCTGTTTACCATCTTTCACCAGTTTGCATTGGATTTGTCTAATCAAATGACTAATATCTTTAAACATCTACATGCATTCATAATATTATTTAACCCTCTGTAAGAAATGATAATAACCGTCTGTAATTAAAGCACTGCCTGAAATCAAATTCATTTGTCTTGTGGCTGTGCTTCTGACAAGTAACCCTCATCTTTGTAAGGTGCCTGGTGTTGTGTTAACCAGTGCTATAACTGCACGTCAGTGAGTATATAGAATCCACCCTTGCCTGAACCCCATTTTCTTAGTTTTTTTTACCTGGAGTAAAATAGAATATTAAACAAGATCATATGGCATTTCTTATTATAACTTAAATCTTTTTAAAGTTTTTTTCCCTGATTTTTGAAAGTCAAGTATGCATTGTTACAGCTTGTGTAAATGGCAGGAGAACTGAGTCTCCCATAGAAATGCACAGTCAATCCAGTGTGGTATTGTTTCATGTTGTGAAGTGCAGTAAAGCTTTTGTTTTAAAATGCTTTTAAAAGACATGACTGCTGTTTAATTGACTGTGGCTGATGATGATGGCATTTTTTCAATATGGGTGATTAACAAGTTTATTTTTTTTTTGCCATGAATAGCAACATGATATTAATTAGTTCCACGCCACTCTTGTGGTTAAGAACCCTATGTGGTTATATTGTGGCTGGTGTGCTGTGTCACACCTCCTTCAAGCTACAAGCCAAGCGGATACAGAGGAATGGTTGTTAGTCAGTTGTGCAGTGTCTCACACGGTCCCATCAAGCGTTGTTCAGACGTGTCGATGAGAAGCTCTTGAAAACGCTCAAGCCAGTAAGGGACGGGATGCTGTGTGGTTTTTACAGCCCTGTATTTATTTCCTTATCCAAAAGGAAGATGTGGGTTTGGCATAGTGACACAGTCGCACATAGACCCATGTTTTTTTGTTTTTTTTCATGTTGCTTTGCTGTGGCAGGAACCTGGCATTTGCAAAAACGACGTGTTGCACACACTTCAAGCTGCTGCGCCGCTGCATTGCACAAACCTTATCTTGGTATCAGACTTGGAGCTGGTGACTGGGAAGGAGATGATCAGATAGGGTTCACTATATTCCACTAATACTCAGAACGCATGTAGCAGTAATCGCTGCTTTTAGGGTAGACTGGCAGTAACACGTTGGTTTCACCACTTTCTTGTTATCTTCTGCACTTTGTGCTTAATCTTGCCATCTTCATCTATGATGCAGAAACCCTATTCCTAATTATTCCCTGGGTCCGTTCCCAGCCCCTCTACGTCTCCAAACAACTAATGGTCACAAACTTTCTTGATCCACACGTTAAAGGGTCTGGAAAGATGAACCCTTTAAACCTGACTCAAGATGCCGTCATACTTGGGAGAACCGTGAAACGTTAAGTTATTTCCCCTTCTATTTTCAATTATGTCCTTTCTTTTGCTAGGCTCTTTCTCTATCTTCCCCCTTGACTCCCTCCCCAGTTATCCACACAAACCCTTCGCCAGACCTTATTAATTATACCCCATTAGTTGCCTTGGAAACAGAAGCAATAGAAGGGAGAGTGTGTGTGAGAGAGTGAGGGAGGGAGGGAGAAGGTAGCTCCTCCAGGATCAGCCAAGTGTCAGATTAACATCAGGAGACTTTAAAACTTGATGTTGAGGCATGAAACATATCCTTCTCAGCGGGAGGAGCAGAATCAGGGGCTTGAGATAAACACGGTTTATCAAAGGGGGCTGGCACTGATGCTAGGCAGTAGTTGCAGGTGAGAATTGTTGGTGTGCTAGGTCTATTCATTTAATCAGCTGAGCCGCTATATTTCTGGGTTTTTGAAGTGAATTGTATAAGCAGGCATGTGCTTTTTTCCTGGTGTGGTTTTCTTTCTTGACGTGTAAAAGCTGACTGTCTGGCAGAATGCTCCCAGGTGCTAAGTACTGTGACCGGACTCACAGAACCGTGTGCACATCCTCAGTGTGAACACAGATGTGCTCCCCACTCCGCCCTGGTTTAGCTTGCTTACAAAGGCTTTCCCACGAACCCACAATTCCTTGCACAATAGTTCAAGCACACAACCAATGCAAAACTGAGCAGCCTGGTTTTGATTATGTTTGTTTTTTGTGTTAGTGTGGCTCTGCTGGTGTATCAGTTGCTTCCTGGTTTCAGAAGAAAATTCATCCAGCAACATGGGGGGGGGGGGGGGGGGGGGGGGGGGGGGATGGATGTCCTATGGGTCAGGGAAAAAGAACACCTTCGTTCAACATGTACAGTAGGCTTGTTACAAGAGAAGCTCACTTTTTTAACCCAGTCAAAGGGAGAGTGGAACATGACTCAATGTGGTCAAACCCCAGTGCCCTTAGCATAACAACGAGATGAGGCATCTCTACTGTAAGTCAGTCAATAATAATAATAATACTAACGAACAAAGAAATTAATATGCAGTGATGAATATGCAGTGTTTCGGCTTGTGTTTTTGTTTTTCTTTAACTGGCAAGAAAATAAGAAGGAAAGAAGAAGTCTTGAGTGTGTCGAGTCCCCTGGGCTGGGAGCAGATGTTCTCCCAACAGAATGGTCATTACTCAGGGCCTGAAAAACAGGAAGAGTAGGACGAGTGAAAGCAGGAAGTGGGGAGTACTGGGCGGCCCGCGGCTGTGGTAGGATGCACAGGCCAGGGCTGGCGTTGACAGGAAGTAGTGCTGTCATGGATGCGCACAGGATTCTGTGTGTTGTCCTGCAGGCTCTGAGTCACTGAGGAAGGGTGGGGGGGTGGAGGGGTGTGGTCTTAAAGTTGACACGCATGCGCCCTTGGTTGTCTTCTTTTTCTTTGGCTACAGAAAGACAACTCTTTAGAATGACCAAGTTTCATTCAGCCATTGCCAAGCGTTCGATGGTGCTGCAAAAATGCATGTTAGTTTGAGCACCAAGAAAACAAAATAATTCCCTAGATCAATTTGGGCTGAATTTAAACAGATGACATCATCTGCATCTTCCTGTCCTCTGCCCCCCCTCTTCTACATCACATGTGCTGTATATATACTGATAAAAAAAGAACAGCAAGCATTGCTCTCATGGTAGGTCTCAGACCATTGCTGCAGTTCTGCTCCTAACTAAAATACCTAAGGTCAGAAAGTGGCTGGATAACTGTAAAAGAAAAAAAAGAAAAAAATGCCAGCACTTGTGTTAAATGCCTATAATTGGAGATGTAGTACCTGCTGGGCACTTGCAAGCAGCTTGAGCTGTTATTTGTGTGGGGGCCATGTGCGTGGGTGTGTTTTATTTTCCTGCTCAGAGGAAGTGATGTCTTGTGTTGCAATTAGGTGGGAGTTTGGTGTAATTTATCAAGCCTGGAATGACTGACCTCATCACACTCCCTCCTACACTCGCGTCACCACACGAACCAGGAGTGAAGGAGAGGGTCTTGCTGTCTGAGTCTTTTAATGCTTGAATTAAGACAGTACAGATTCCATTCTTACCCTTGAATAGGTTGGCCGAATTCTGCAGAGTCACAGCTAGGTTCCACTGTTGCTCATTGGTTCCCATCGAGGACAGGGAACCCAAGAGCACTTGGATCAGAACAGAGCTCAGGCAGGTTGTTTCACTGCTCTAGCAGTGATCCATGTCCAATTGTATTATTTGCAAACCCCCTCCCTACAGCTCTGTGTTGGTAACCTCACAGTGCATGTTGTTATATGATTTAAAACTAAGTCGCACCCAAACTAATGCTGCTGATTTTGAGATGTAAACCCAGTGCCTCGTTTAGCTCCTGCATTTGTAATAATAACACCACCTCCTTGGAAATCTGGAAGATCGATGTGCTTGCAGTTCAGTACCTTTTGCCTGTACTGAATATTCAAATTGTCTCCAATGAAGCCCTGCGTTTGTGGTGTAATGAAGCTGCCTGGTTTCAAAGACGTGTAGAAACGCTCGTTGACAGCATCCCTGTAGAACTCCTGTAGCAGTCTGACAGTACATGCAGCCCCAACAATTTTCATGTCAACTTCATTTTGCTTCTCCCTTCGTGACATATTGTGTCTGCATCAATTGCTTTTGTACAATGGTATGCTAAACACCTTTAGGGGAAAGTTAGATTCCTAGTGCTTCGCTTGAATTTAGCTAGGTGTAAAAAAACGTGATGTTTTGGAGCTGTTTGATTTAATGTGGTATGCAGCAGAATGGTAGAAAAGAGTTAACCCTGATGAAGCACTGCAAGTGCATGGGAAACGCGTGGTGCAAAGTGTGAGAATCTAGTGCAAATATACTGTTATACAGGATCTTGTCATGTAAATAACAGCAAGGGAGAGAGACAGACACAGGCTTGCTTATAAAGATGAGTAATACAGAACATGTGGGGAAAACGCAGCTTGGTGGGTTAATCATTCTGAATAGCCTGCGACTGCAGCCTGCAATAAAAACCCAAGCAAAACAACAAGAAGGAGGGACTGCGACTGGCAGGGAAGAGTACAAGTGCTAGGAAACCCTTGAGGTGGGTTTTAATAGGGAGGTTAGAGGCTCCTCGTAGTTCCTGCTCGGGCGCAGCCGAATGTTTAAATAACGTGCATTCAGAGAGCTTTTCCGGGTCCACAGAGTAAGTGTGGGAGAGTTAGCAACAAGTCATTTGCAGGTCTGTCGCTGTGGGCCTTGGGTAATTACAGCAGTTTTGGTTTTTGGAACGTTCCTTTTTATTTTGTTTGCTTTACATGGTATAAAAAATGCCTTGGTCCTAATCTACGTTGTGTACAGCCTCCAGGACCAGATTCGTCCCTTGGGCTTGTTTAATTCTCCTCTCAGTGCAGTGCAGTAAGGATGTTTTTGCAGACAAGGGGAGGGGAGAGCTATTTGATCTGATCCCATTCAAGGAGAACTGCAGCATTTTACACGTTGAGTTTTGAAGGTGCTTAACTGCTGCCTGTGCCCACCCCCTTTCCCTGGCAGGTCCTATGGGACTGCACAGCAACCTTCCCTCAAGTACTAACCGTCGTGCTACGTGTTGCCCTGGCTTTGTTTCCTGACAGGCTGTGCCAGCGTGGGACTCAGCACCCTTGGGTGCCATGCCAGTCCAGCAGGCTTTAGGATAAACTGGTCTCTCTGCAGTGCTGTGTCGCTTGAGATCCTGTGACCCACAGGGATTAAGAGTGATCTTACATCCCTGCTTAAGGTGGAAGCCACACTGCTTCTCAGAACTGCAGTCTCTTCTAACAGCAGGCTACTGTTAGAAAATGATTTGCAGTTCCAGTTAACTACCAGATACCTTTAACTAGTGTAATAGTTAAGATCTAGTTATCTTCATTACAGGCTGTATTCCTTTGGGAAGGTCATGAGAGCAGATTCTACCTGGGCAATATGTATAAGCAACCACTCATCCTGACTTGCGACCTTGTGCAGCTCAGGAAATGCTGAAGGCATAAGGGGGTATAGTTTCCAGTGAGTAACGGGCTTACTATTCAGAGCTTCATTGAACAGGATATTCATCACCATGCTGTGCATCATTGCACCTGTGATCTTTCAACTATTGGCAAGTGCAGAATCACAAGTAACCTGATGATCCTGCATATTACAAGAACATAACTTCAGCATACTGCTATTGCATTTGTTAACAGATATGTGACGTACGCTGCCAGACTTCTCAATGAAGCTTCTGAAAACTCAGATCTTGGCAATTAGTAAATGCATGCTAATTAGCTGGGGTAGTCACACATTAAAATAATGCAATCTGACAGTTCGAGGGTTAATGACAGATGCAGTCAGTCAGAGAGACGAAGCTAGTTTTTATTTCATGCCAGCCAGATGGCACAAGCTCATGCAGTTTGATAGTAAAAAAGCATGTGGTTTTTATAGTAAAAAAGTATGTGGAATTTATTTTATTTTTTGTTGTGGCACTTCAAAAAAACAAGGACTTTGTTGAGCTCTCTAATCACTCCTGCCACAAAGTGAACACCCTGAAATCAGCAAAATATAAAATAAAACAAGTACATAAGAACATAAGAACATAAGAAAGTTTACAAACGAGAGGAGGCCATTCGGCCCATCTTGCTCGTTTGGTTGTTAGTAGCTTATTGATCCCAAAATCTCATCAAGCAGCTTCTTGAAGGATCCCAGGGTGTCAGCTTCAACAATATTACTGGGGAGTTGATTCCAGACCCTCACAATTCTCTGTGTAAAAAAGTGTCTCCTATTTTCTGTTCTGAATGCCCCTTTTTCTAAACTCCATTTGTGACCCCTGGTCCTTGTTTCTTTTTTCAGGCTGAAAAAGTCCCTTGGGTCGACACTGTCAATACCTTTTAGAATTTTGAATGCTTGAATTAGGTCGCCACGTAGTCTTCTTTGTTCAAGACTGAACAGATTCAATTCTTTTAGCCTGTCTGCATATGACATGCCTTTTAAGCCCGGAATAATTCTGGTCGCTCTTCTTTGCACTCTTTCTAGAGCAGCAATATGTTTTTTATAGCGAGGTGACCAGAACTGAACACAATATTCAAGATGAGGTCTTACTAGTGCATTGTACAGTTTTAACATTACTTCCCTTGATTTAAATTCAACACTTTTCACAATGTATCCGAGCATCTTGTTAGCCTTTTTTATAGCTTCCCCACATTGTCTAGATGAAGACATTTCTGAGTCAACAAAAACTCCTAGGTCTTTTTCATAGATTCCTTCTCCAATTTCAATATCTCCCATATGATATTTATAATGTACATTTTTATTTCCTGCGTGCAGTACCTTACACTTTTCTCTATTAAATGTCATTTGCCATGTGTCTGCCCAGTTCTGAATCTTGTCTAGATCATTTTGAATGACCTTTGCTGCTGCAACAGTGTTTGCCACTCCTCCTACTTTTGTGTCGTCTGCAAATTTATGAATGAATTCTGTTTGTATGTTGCGGATGAGCACTTTGATATTTCTATAGTATATAATTCAATAAGGGGTGTAAAGCAGCATGCTACTCCGGAAACACTAGCAACACAAGTGTCTCCATTTCATCATGGCAGCGTGTAGTAGAGAGCTTCGAGAAGTAGTCTCTTCGGGGTGTTAGTCTGTCTATGAACGCCAACAGCCTGGGCAGGGTGGGGATGTTCTGAATGGTGGCAAAATTAAATATGAATTTTCACAGGTGCGTTCTGATGTGGTTTTCAGTAAATTCTGCGCTTGGGGGTGAGAATTTCCTTAGTGTACTTTCCTTTCAGTGAATTCCCTTAGGCTGACCTCATAGTAGTAATAATACTAATAGCAATAATATGTACAAAAAACCCAGCTGCTGCTGCTTTTCATATGTAATGAAGTTTCACTTGAATCTGATATTTGGAGACTCTGGCTGCCCTTTAATCTTCCTCCCACTTGGAAACACAGAGAATCCCTGTGGTTATATAAACTCTACGTTGTTGCAGAACAGCATAGACGGTGCTACCCACTTTGGTGGCACTGTAGTGTGAGAATCAGGGACTACTCGCTGCCTTGCTGTAGGGCAGGGATGAGGGACGCTTGGGAGTCCCTGTCATTCCTTCACCTAGTCAGTGGATTAAATGAAGGGAACAGGTCTTCGGTGGTGTCAGTCCAGCCATGGCTGTTTCATTACACAAGCGATGCGAAAGGGCACCTGAAGCTCGTAAAGGTCATGCGTTGATCTATAACGCTGAGGTGAAGCGTTTCCCTTAGAAAGAAGGTACACCACTGCACACATATACAACTAGCACCTCACACACGCAGTGCAGTACATGCAGTGTTGCCAGGTGGTCTCTCACTTGGATTCGTTGTAGTGACCCGCTGCCCACTCTGCCCCCAACACCCTAAGTGTGCAGCCTCATCCTCCTGGCCTGCGGGGGGCGCTGCTGCTGGAGTCAGTATTGCTGCCGTTCTGTCTCCTGGGCTGGTCAATGCTCATTTTGATCTGTGTTCAAGTGGAGGGGGTGAACGTCATCAGTTTTAAATGCCAGGCTTTGTTAACCTTGCAGTGCAAGGTGTGATATTCCTTTTCTCTCAAGGAACTTCAGTCAAGTAATGAGTAAACTTGGCTGTTGCTATGGTTGCTGGGGGCAGATTTCTATTTATCTAAGAATTGCTTTTAATTTCCTTTTGAGTAGAAGCATCTTACCTGATTGTTTTAATCAGGTGTGTGTGGTTGGGTGGGGGCAGAACTATATTTTTTCTCTCGATGGTGCAAAATTGAGTTTTCTTGTCTAGCTGGAACTTATTCTTTTCTGAGTGTAGCAGCAATGGGCATTTAATGTTAAAGAACAGCAAAGGTTGTCTCCTTCACTCGAATGATGCCCTTCAGAATCTGCTCTGCATCTCTGTAGCTCCACTCCTGGGGTGAATGGATCGCGACGTGCACACACAGGAGGGGTCATACGCAAAAAACACTCTATCTATCATATAATAACAGACGTATCCCCTCAACTCAACAACACATGACCAGCATGACAGTAAACACAGACAAAATGAAGCGTTCTTACCTTTGTATACCGGTAAGTATATGAGCAGGTGTGTCAGCTGCACGAAGAGCACAGCGTGTGGTTTTTCACTAACTCTACTGTGCAGAATAAATGATTTTTTTTCTATGTGTAAATATCGGGACTTTCTTCTTATGCATCGGGATGTGGGACATTTTCTAGGAAACCAGGATTGTTGGCATCTATTTAGCTATCTATCTAGTTATCTATCTATCTCTCTATCTCTCTATCTATCTCTGTGTCTATCTAGCTATCTAGCTATCTAGCTATCTAGCTATCTAAATAAATAAAACATATTTATTTTACTGACTCTCATGTCAAGATGCATGTGAGCTAGTGATGGTATTGCCGTTCTGGCTTTAAATTTTGATGAACTGTTAAAATTTATATGAATTTTTTATTACTTGTTTGCAAGTTGTTTTATGTAACAAACAGTTGAGTCTGAAACTGAACTACTGACTGCGTCAGGTCTTGGGTTCCTCCCTCACATGGGTCACACACAGCTGCTGCTGTGCTGCAGGTGGGAAGATTAGAAAGCACCCTGACTTGCATCCTTTCTAAATGTGCTGGGGAATGGAAATAAAAAGAAGCGCTCAGTAGCTTTGATGTGCATCAGTAACCAACACGCAGTACAGTACTAACGCTCTCTCTCTCTCTCTCTAGATCTTGGAGTGGTAAACTGGGACAGCCGAGAGGAGTGTGTACAATGTGCTAGGAGAGCGAAGACAGACAAGTTTAGGTTTATTTCTGCTGTAGCGGAGTGTCAGAGTGAGAAGAGGAAAGTGAAAATGGGGCGGAAGAAGATACAGATCACGCGGATCATGGATGAACGGAACAGACAGGTAGGTGGAGGAGAAGGAGGAGGAGGAGCCCTTCTGATGAAGTGAATCCCCCTGCCATGTCCTAACAGCACTACCCCTTTATTTAAGAGTTCAGGAAACTGACACAAACAGCAGCTGCCTGTTTCACTGCGATAGACCTTCACTGTGCAGTGAGACGAGGTCATTGCTACTGTATTGTAACAAGTTAAAGCTGCATGTTTTGTTTCAGTCAACACTTTGTGTAACTACATTCTGCTGGTGTTGGAACACATTTTCAAAGTCTTTACACAGCAATGTGTTTTGTGGGTGTTAGTGTGCCACACCCAAATCTATCACAGTGCTCTGATCAGCTCAATGGTTTTATTTTTTTTCGTGTAAAAGTACAATGAAAGTGTTTCAGATTCCAAAGGATCTTGTGACAATGTTAAAATCCAGTGGATTGAATCTACTGGATTATAATACCAGTGAGATCTCCTTCATTCAAACAGAGGCTGCTGTCAGAATTATCATTACGTGTTCCTCGTGCCTTTCAAACATTACACAGCACTTCCTCGCTGTTTCTGATACTGAGTGATGGGTTCTCCATTTCTGTTTTATCTCCAGAATTGATTAGTTTTTTGTTCTTCCAATGCACTTCCCCTTGCGAAGGGATCGGTTTACTCCTGTCCCTCTGTACTGTGCTCTACTTTCCCTGTGGTTCAGTCTGGCTGCTAATAATAATCTGGGACAGCCGGCAGCTTGTACCGTCTCGTTACAAGGGCTGGGTCAGCAGGACATGCCCTTCTTTCTGCGACCGTCGTGCCTAATAGAAACCACATAGGAATTAGGAGCTTGTCGTCACGACAGTCCTAGGGTTTCATTTGGATGGGACTGGACTTGGACAAACATCAATTAAAAGAAACTTACCCTACAATTGCTCTTCATATTCATGTTGGGTATTTTTTTCTGGCTTAAAAAGGCAAGTGCTACTGTCTGGGTAAAATTGGTATGATTCACTTTGGCACCTCTGTTTAAGATTTATTTATTTATTTTGTTGTTTTAACTGTCATCAATACAGACACACCAGTCAGCTTTACCCTACCTATAATTTATTTAGTTACTGTTATGTTTACAAGTATTGCCTTTAGGAAATGCATAGTATAATATTGTCATAGAAGCTATGCGTTCACTAAAGTAGTGCTTTCTACTAAAGGTTTACCACAGTAAGAGCGTAGCAAAGTGTAATAAAGCATAGCAAAGCATAGGTAAGTGTATGTAAACTGGCAAAGCCCAAAGAGGTATGGTAAAGCTATGAAAAAAAAAAAACTTGTGAAAACTGCAGAATTACTGTGCAAATGTATAGCGTTAAACTTGTATCAGGGTTGTGATATACATCGCATTTATTAATAGATAGATAGATATGAATCTCTGTTAGATACATAATAAACACCATCCAACAGTGAATACAAGAAGAGCAGTAAGCACAGTGGGAACTGAAAGGGCTTTAATTTAATCACAGTCAGTGTGCCCACTGTAATGTAATAATTTGATACAGTAGCACATTTGTACAATTGTGCTCATAGGTTAAATAAAAAAGGCATTGATTTTGTAATGGTAATGTAGTTCAGTAACAACAAAACTGACCCTTTTACTGCTAACACTATAACAGCATAATACAGTTTTTGAATTGGAGAAAGAAATTACAATGTGTGTTCATTCTAGTTAAAACTGTTGTGCGGAGCTACACAGGGAATGCTAATTGAAATTGAAACTTTGTGAAATATTTTTTTTAATTACTTGAACACCTCCCCCCACAAACACACACACACACACACACACACACACACACACACGTTCTATTTTTTACCTTCATTGTGTGGGTAGCAATTTGCCGAAGTGAGAAGCACAGTGTACATGATGGACTCATTATCGGTATGCCACCAGGTTTTGGGTGTGACCCAAATGAGAGAGCAGGCAGGGACACATACTCTGCCAAGAGAACAGGGGTGATATACTGTTTGTGCAACCTGTGAGCAAATCAGCTCCATTGAGTGACAGTCACAGGGCATGTTAACAGCAAGGGAGCCAGCATCGTTAACTCTTGAATCCAAAATCTTACAAGAACAAACAAAAAAATAAATAAAATCTGTTTCTCAATTTCACACTGAATGCACCACTGTGGTTCTTGACTCTTCATGTTAGGTTACCCTTATCAGAAATAGTGGAAGAAATATAATGAGTTCAGTGACAAACGTTTTCGACTTTCAAAATGACTTCAGTTGCTTCCCTTCAAGACCAATGCAGATTATAGATTATGGGTTTTATTCTTCATACATCACATTGGTTTCATGTGGAACGTACCCATTGTTAGCTATTAGGTTTCCTCATGGAATCTTGGTTCCATGTGGAACGTACCCATTGTTAGCTAATAGATTCCACGAGGAGACCTATGAGTTAACAATGGGTATATTCTGCTGGCTGTCAGTTTCATGCGATCCTGACTGTCCACTCTGATCTGCAGTCATGCCTCGTCTCGTGACCTGTGTCTTGATTCTAATGTGCATCTGCACTCCCGTCGTATCACAAACTTCACGTTGAGATCTCTCTCTCTCTCTCTCTTACTCTCCTTTCTCTCTCTCTTTCTCTCTCTCTCTCTCTCTCTCTCTCTCTCTCTCTCTCTCTCTCTCTCTCTGGAGTGCGCTCGTTACCCACCAGAGTAATAATGAGCCAGCGAGTCCCATTGTCGCGACAGTTAGAATCTCTATCTGCACGCCCGCACTGCAGGCAATTTGTGTTCATGACATTAAATGAAAGAATACTTCAAGTGTTCTAATTAAATGGCATTCCACATTGGCACATCGTCCTTCTTGCATCATTGCTAGAATTGCTTTCTTCCAAGAAGCCATTGACCTTTTCAGGTTTGTAAATACAGGATCTATCAAAACGGATTGATTAGATTCAAGGGGGGGGGGGGGGGGGGGGGGGGGGGGGGGGGGGGGGGGGGGGGGTGGGGGGGGGACGGGACGTACTGCCTACAGTCCTGAAAATGGGGGATGGAAATGCCTGCTGTCATTTTAGTTTTTTATTTCTCTTGTCTGAGAACAAACCTTTATTTAAACAAAAACAACTGAATCCTGTCCTTTTTGAATGGGTCTGCCCCTCTCATGTAATATCTTTGTTCAGTGCTTCCTGCTTGGAAGGAGTCAGCATAATCACAGTCATCAGGAGTTTTGTCATGCAAAATAATAATAAAAAACAC
The DNA here is from genome assembly GCF_017654505.1 of Polyodon spathula. Lineage (NCBI taxonomy): Eukaryota > Metazoa > Chordata > Actinopteri > Acipenseriformes > Polyodontidae > Polyodon > Polyodon spathula. The sequence continues at coordinate 34,650,866 of NC_054552.1, read as the reverse complement.
ATACCAGATGAAGGCAGACGTGTGCGTGTGCGTGTGTGTGTGTGTCAGTGTGTGTGTGTGTGTGCTTGCACTCTTTTTGTTGAGATTGTGCAACACCTGTCATCGTAGAACAGAGTAGGGCTGTTGGATTCAGTGAGCTTCTCTGTGCAGTCTGACATCCTAATTGCAAACCTGTGTAGGAGTGAATGTGAAAATAGTACCAGATACCAACAGAGCACTAATTTACCAAGTGCGGATCAGCAAGAGCATGCACAACACCTAGATATCCATCTGAGATGCACTGATGCTAGTAAAGAATCACCTGTCCAGGCCTCCGCCTGCCTGCGTTTTTGTGAGCTTGAAGAGGATGGATGCAGGGTCTAGATGTTGAGGCAGGCGCAGCATGCATTTGTGAGTCTAATAATCAAACAAACGCAATGCATAGTTTCTGTCTGCATGTCAATGCTATTCAGATAGTTCAGTATTAATGAGTGTGAATTAGTCATATCTACTATATATGAAATGAAAGATTGGGGACAGGGGAAGCTCAGTGTTCATAGGGCAACCAGTAACATGGAGCGGTGCTAAGAAGTGCTGCTCCTTTATTAAAACCTAATGAAACCCATCCAGTAAGGTGGGTGTGGGTAACAGTCTGTCAGGTTAACAGTGCTGAATATTTTCAGTAAATGTAGATTGCTATCAGAGAACACTGGAGGTACATGCTGACCTCATTTTACACTGCGTATTTGATGATTAATCTGTAGATTTTCATTTCTAATAATTTGCTCTGTATGTCATTGAGCGAGTTACTACTAGTAATTGCACAAGTCATTACAAGTTTAATAGTTTATTTCTAGGCATTGCTTTGCCTCAGTACTCCCTCGCTAGAGACTAAGATCGGCACACTATTCTGTTATGGGCACAGCACTGCTCTGACTTCCCAGAAAACTACAGAGCATGTTGTCTGAGTTCTGAATTTCAGAGAGAGAGAGATGCATTAAATGAGCATGTGGTTTTTAACTAGTAAAAAGAAGTATACTGTGCAAGACTGCAATTTAGCGGAGAGCTGCTGTGAATATATAGAACCGTTAATCAACTAATTACTACTTGGAACATTCTTTATATTTTCGGGAGTGGGCAGTGTGTGCGAGCAAACATGTTTGTTTTAAAGCCTCTGAAAGACCAGAAAGCCTGGCTCTTAAATAGTTAAAGGGATTAAAAACTAAAACATGCCGGGACACCAGGGTCAATTAGCTATGGCCTGGGCTGTCAAGAGCGGTGTCTCTGTCTCTCCGTCCCTCCAGCAATGCTTCCCCCTCAGCTTCGAGTTCCTCTCAGAGAAACGCAGAGAGACCGGCAGGGACAGCGGCTCTCTGTCCGGCCTCAGGACTCAGCTGGTGCATGGCTTGGGCTGGAGCCAGGGGGCCTGGGCTCGAGAGCCAGCTGGGCCCCTGGTCTGCTCCCGCTTGTTTCATTCTCAGGCAGAACGCAGATGGGGGAAACAGAACAGAACCTACCATCATTTAGTGCTTGTCCCCCTAAGTCCCCAGCGATCAGCTTGCTTTGCTTCCCAAGAGGAGATTCGAGTCATCTAGACTGATATCTCAGTCTGAACCACTCAGTTACTGACAGCTGTTATCGGGGACGCAACCTTTGACAGGCACCCATTTTTGAGTTCAACGAAGACATATCGATCCTCCACAGGAACACTTGTCTGAAGTTTTCCATGGGATTTATTTAGGCTATACAAGACGTTTAACATCTCAACCAGATCAATAGTAAGTGTTTAATATGCTGTGCTTTGTCTTCTAAAAGATTTGGCATTTGGAATACTGATGGTGTGCCTTTGCAATCTAGTACGATCACACTGATGTTCACAGGGCTGTTTGAATTGCCTTGCAACTCTACACCTGGGCCTGGACCGTCTGTTTGGGTTGGACTGAAATAGCAGGTGGTACTGTGCTACGAGTTAAGAATCTATCTCTCTCTCCCTTGTTCTCCCCACTCAAGGTACTTCCAGTCTAGCGCTGACTAATGCTAAACATCTCTAGTTATGGGGTTATGTGGGAAATTCTGAGTTTGAACAAACCCTTGAGCTTCTCAAAACATTACTGCCTGGGAGAGAGTCGCATGATTTTAATACATTTAATCCTGCAAAGATATAAGGAAGAAATAGGGCTGCGTTTGCTAGTTTTGGAACTTCCAAGCATGTTCTCCCAGCTATAAATAGTTAAAAACAGGAACAGAGTGACTGCTTAGTTAAATAAGCACTTGGATTCTCGTGGGCATAATGTCATTCTTATACTATATAACTCTACTCTTCTATAGAACAACAGAGGGATGCTGTTTCTAAGAAAAATAAGCAAGCTGTGATGACAGCAGAGTAGGCTGTGTGCATCTCTGTCCAGCCTGAGACCCACCTGCCTTCCTGAAGCCAGGCAAAGTGCCTGCGGTGATAAGAGACCAGACCTTTCCAGGATTAAGGCTAAGTGTTTAGAAACTGTGCTTGCAGCACTATAATCTTGTCCAAAGAGCTCTGGAAGACCTTCTCTCCTTCGCTTCCCCATTTACCACCACGGTGGGATTGCTGTTGCTGGGTTACCAGGGGCATAAGTGTCGAGGGGGAATAAAACAAAACCTGTAACTGCAGTACAAACAAACCACCTGAACCATCACTTCACCCTCCTCCCCTCTCCTCTGCTCCCTCAGTCCCTCCCCTCTGCTCCCTCCTTCCTCTCACCTCCCATCCCCTCCCCTCTCCTCTGCTCCCTCACCCCCTCCCCTCTCCTCAACTCCCTCAGCGCCCCAAACCACACTGGCTCCCCTGTATAGATGTACCCGAGGGAGACAATCTGCTCTTCCTTTCTCACCTCTAGCTCTGTGAGGCTGTCCTACTGATGAACTGAGATTTTGTGTTCTCAAGAGGAAAAACTGACACCTGTCTGCATTTGTTGATATTAAATAGTGCTCCAAACAGGAAACATACAGATTGCTCCCTACCTTTAAGAGCCAAGAGACATCAACGTGACCCTCGTGATGCAGGCTGGCAAAGCCTGATGTGAAACATGTGTGAACAATAGCAAGGGTCAGGAAGAACCCACCCAAGTGCGGGAATGTCAGCCTTCAGTGGGGTTCCTGCTGAAAGGAGAGATCTCAGCAGTTTAGCAGCCATAAAAAAAAAAAAAAATGATAATAACAAATCTGAATATTCTGTTGTGTTAATAACGTCCTGCATGGCAGAGCTGTGTTCCAGCCTAATAAACAATGTGAAAGATGAAGAACAGGACACTTATTGCATAGAGGAGGAGGAGGAGGAGGGGGCAGCGGCAGGCAGCGTTATCCTTGGCCTTTCAGACAGTAGTTCATTTGTGCTGAAACAGTACGTAGCCAGCCCCAATGAAAGCTAGCAGAGTGTCATTCTGCAGACGAGGGACAGTTTGGGAAGAAAGCGCAATACTATCTAGAGTAGCTCATTATTCTCAGAGTACCACTTGGATGCAAAGTGGAGCTTGCTGCTAAGGGCTGATTGACGTCAATGCCCCGCTGCTGTCTCTTCCTGTAGTCAGTTGCACTTCGGATGATCTCAGTCTCACGCGCACACACAAGCAGGTTTTTTTTGGTTTTGTTTTGTTTTTAAAGTTCACGAAAAAGCCTCCAGCTTCCAGAATGGAGGTCATGCACATTGAAGTGAATTTAATGAAGTGTGGAATTGAACCTGTCAATAGTACAAGCAGGTCTGTGCCCTCGTCACTTGCATACTTCCGTGTAGTTTAGTTCATCGTCGCAGCTTCCTGTTGACAGGGCAGGAAGCTAAAGAGCAAACCATTTTTAAAATCATTCTTGACAGAAATTCAAAGTACCTTCAGCTCAAAATCTTTCCTGTGTTTTATTTTTCTCTGTTTCCATTCAAAACACTCACTTTGTTCTGAGAATTCAGCTGTCGATTTTTATTTTTTATTTTTATTTTTTAAAAAACATTTTCGTCTCTTGATTTTGATAAAAATATCAAACGCCATTCAGTTTCTGACCTCATTTCCAGAAACTTTTAGCACTGCCCAGAATGAACACTGTTACCCTGTGCGTTCACTTGCTTTAACACAGCATTCTTTGGGAATTAGCATACTGTACTTGCTTTAACACAGCATTCTTTGGGAATTAGCATACTGTACTTGCTTTAACACAGCATTCTTTGGGAATTAGCATACTGTACTTGCTTTAACACAGCATTCTTTGGGAATTAGCATACTGTACTTGCTTTAACACAGCATTCTTTGGGAATTAGCATACTGTACTTGCTTTAACACAGCATTCTTTGGGAATTAGCATACTGTACTTGCTTTAACACAGCATTCTTTGGGAATTAGCATACTGTACTTGAGTGAGACCATAGACATTTATTTACACCAGTTTTTTGTTTACAGCCTACTTTTCCCTTTGTTCCTGAAGCCAGCCATGTTGTATAGTGGTTAGGCACAGACAGTTGGGTAGAGAATTTTAAATCCTAATCTCATATTTCTGTTGCACTTTCTGATGCACTGAAGCGTCGTTTTTCAGAATTGGAATTGGAATTGAAAAACAGGAGTTGAGCCCGACCCTGCTTGCATGTCTTGAAGGAGTCTCCCAGGGGAGGAGTTAGCCGTTCCATTCCTTTTCATTACGAGCAAGCACACGACAACACTTCATGCAGCTGCAGTCCTGTCACAGCGTTGATTATTACAGGAGCAGACTGGTTCTACCTTTAAAACTCATGGTACACATTTTGTTGATGGTTTTAGATCAAGGGGGCAGCTGACTGTGACCAGTTATACACCAGCATGACAGTCAGTGCTAGCTCAGCACATTATTCCTGTCTCACACTCCTCATTCTTTGACGTGATGCTAGTTTACTATATGAAGATCTTCAGTCTCAATTTTAATGAGACCCAGCCATAGATAGACCTTTTCAATGCTACCACCGAAAGTGCTTATTCAGTTGAACAGGGAGACCTGGACCCTTTCTGCTCAGCAGGGACCCATTCACTGCATACAGCCATTTGTTTTTACCCAAGATCTCAGTCATTCAGTTCTGTAGTAGGAATCACGCATCTCAAACTGTTTTTGTTACTGCTTGTTCCTGCTCTCCGCATGTATTTTTTAAATGTATTTAGTAATTATTATAGTGTAGTATTCTCTTACACTCTCTCTTGTTTCTTGATTTCTTGCAGGTGACGTTTACGAAGAGGAAGTTTGGGTTAATGAAGAAGGCTTATGAACTGAGCGTACTGTGTGACTGTGAGATCGCGCTGATCATTTTTAACAGTTCGAACAAACTCTTTCAGTATGCAAGCACTGACATGGACAAAGTCCTACTGAAATACACAGAGTACAACGAGCCACACGAGAGCAGGACCAACTCCGACATCGTGGAGGTAAGAGACTGGCTTTTAACAAGCAGCGTGGCGCTTCAGAGAAATATCTGCCTTCTGGGAATATTTTCAGTGACTTCTGGCTTGCACATGTAATGCAGCACTGTTTTTTCCGTCCGTGCTAGATAAAGCAAACGACTTGGAAGAAATGGGATGGGAAGACAGTACTGTACTCCAGTGCTTGATGGAGTTGTCATTAGCATGCTGTGAAGTTTGACCTAGTTGCCATTAAAAAGGGATCCTTCTCATTAACTGTAATGGTGAATGGAGGGGCTGTACAGTCAGACCTGCTAGGTGTTGGTGCGTTCCGACTTGCTGAGGGCTAATGCGCCTCCACATGTTCTAATGGTCAGAGTCACTGGATGTAACAGAAGTCCCGCTCTGGTTCACCAGTTCAGTTACAGCACAGTTCAGTGGGAAGTGTTCTAATGTTGTTTCCATCCCATGGCTGCTCAGGAGTAGTGATCCGCTTCATAACCAAGTTCATTTGCCTCAGCCCAGTACCCAGTAGTCACTAAATACCTAAGCCCTCACTAACCCACTTTAGTGCCGTTGCATTTTTGCATAAGGCTGGGCTGGAAGGTATGCTGACAGGGCTTAGTGTGGTTTACTTTCCTGTGGATACATTGTGGTGGTGGTGGTCAGTCTATCATCTTATCTAGTGGGCACTAAATTCATCACCCAGAATGATAACAAGAAAGTCATGCGAAGAAAAGAGTGAAGGTTGAGTAGCTTGCATTCACTGCAGTGTGGTTTACTGTCCCAGAACGGTCTCCCTGATGTGTGTGCAGCAGCACACTGTTCCCATCCCTGGCACAGGCACGTCACTCACACGCTCGCTCACACACACACACACACACACACACACACACACACACTTGCAGAATGAAACATCTGTTCAATTAGTTACAACAAAACTTGTTGCCAAAAACGTCACAGGGATGGTGACTACAATCTTTTAATGGATCCTAATACCTCTCAGTGACGCACTTGTGGTTTTAGAGAATACTCGACTCTTTCTAAAGCTGGTGGGTCTTCTTTGTTAAAACAAACAAATACTGTCATTTAGCACAGGCTGGCAAAAAAGCGAAACTCATTCTTCTGGCTTTATTAATACATGTTTTTTTTATAAGATGAAAGATATTTGCGAGGATGCTGTTATTACTTTTTAAAAAAAAAAAGTTTTAAATAAAGGTATGGAAATTGATCTGTCAGTTATGGGAGTCCTGACAGCATTGCGTTGGGAGGGTTATTATTTCCCCTCTGTTTATGATCCGTGAGTTAGTACTGTTGCATAAAACACACTACAAAGATCAGACCTTCCTCTAGTGTCTTGAGAGCCCTCCAGTTGGTTGTTCTGCTTTTGCCTTGCTTTGTGTTATTGCTGATGCTGCTGCGTTACAGTACCTTCTCAACGGCGTTTCAAACAGCACACTGCAGCCCCCCTGCCCTCCCTCTGCTGCCCTCCATTTGGAACGGAGCCCCACCTGCATTAACAGCTCATGTCTGCGCTGCGCTGTGGCTTGCATGACAGCATCCCCGTGTTTGTGTTTGCTGAAAGCCGAGGGAGGCCTCCTGTCACATGCTGTTTACTTGTTGTTGGTTTTCTGTAGAAATGAACTCAGCAGAAACTCCTTGAAACTTGTATCTTGTTTTTAAATTGTTGAGGAGGATTTTTACAGGCAAGGGAGCCCTGTGTTGTTGTTTTCCCTGTGCAAACGTAGCTGGAAGAGCAGATTCTAATGGTGTTTGTGTTCCGTTCCGTTCCCCTCATGGATTCGCTTGCCTTGTCTGAAGACAAACCTCTCTTTCAGCCGTGTTTACAGGTTGTAACGTCATTTGAACACTTTGAGGTTTTAAGTTAATGCTTGTGACAGTTTCTATATAGGCTATGATTCTTGAAGCTTTTTAGTGTTGACGGTTGTTTTAAGAGATCAGACAACTTGTTCACCCCATCAGCGGCAACACAGGCAAAAGCACGTTTCCCTGTGTTCCCTGTGCGGAAAGCACTGAAGGGCCAGGCTTACTGTCTGGCAGGGGCAGCACAGTAAGGGTTGGTGCTGTGCTTCCCCACGTAGCCTTCCTTCCCATTCACAGAGGTACAGCTCTCTGTGCACAGGGGAACAATGAGGGTCTGTTCATGCTTCTCCAAACAGCAGCACCACAGATACTCGCTTCAGAGAAGGGTTGTAAGTCGGCCAGCAGGGCAGAACTAACAGGCAGGCAAAGCTTGTAGCATTTTTCATTAACGAAACAGACACAGATTGGGTGTGGGTATAATGTATATGATGCCAGCCCAACCCCCTGGCACCACACCATGTGGGGAAAAATCTGATGTATTTTGACATATACCATTAACAAACAGCTTTGCCTTGTAGTGCCAGCCTGCATGCACAGAACCGCAATGAACTGAACAGAGAGCATGACATCTTTTATTGACTTCACTTCTGGTTTTTCATTATTCTGAAGACAAAAATAATAAAGTAAAATGACGATCTATTAAAAAAATTATAATGATAAGATTCTGAATAGCACGAAAGAGATTTCAGATATCCCCGGATCTCATTTAACATGATACCAAAAAGAAAGCCTCATGCCTTGTTTAAAGACAGCAGCCCTCCCTTCATAGCTGCATTATGCTGCATACGCTTTTGTTCCATGCGAGATGACAAATCAAAGGTCACATTCCAACTTGTTTGTACCATCTGTGGTTCCTGGGCTGGCCTTGCAGTTGGGGACAGCAGGTGGAGTGCTGTCCACAGATGGCCCTGCCTAGGGCACAGCCCAGTAACCTGCGCAGAGCTCGGCATTTGTCTTGGGTTTTGGATTGCGTTTGGGAGGAACACAATGAAGATAAACACTGCTGAATGGGCAGGGACTATATCGATTTGTAGAGCACACTTTTCAGGTGACAGGTGAACTCTTACCTGTGATGTCCTGTCCTCTTCCCCTCCGGGTAACACACCATGATTAAAAGGTGGTGTGATCCCATCTGCGTCTCGGGTCCGAGGGCTACATTTTACTGGAAGGTTGTAGTTACCAAACAGTAGTGCATGAGTGGTAGATGCAGTTTCCTTTGCCTCAAACAGCCGGATGATTGTTTAAAGTTGGGTAGTAACGGGCTCCTTGGCTGGTTGCCTAATCATTCAAATTTTGCAGCTGTTTTCTATTGAATCAGCACCCCATTCGATATGTACAGTTTTATTGCAGAATGCGATCCATATAAAGACACATCTTTCTATTCAGTGTGTCTATACAGTCTGGAATACACCTGTTTGGCTTCGTTAACGTTAGACGTCCTTGTTTCTGCAGAGTTACACACACTGCTGTGTTGTTTTCATTTGCTTTTCTGGCTGGTCTGTGCTCAAGTGGAATGAAAGCATGCATGACTCTTCCCGTTGTCTGTGCACAAAGCCATGTTGCTGTACACAAATTTAAACTTGATGCTATTTCAATATCGTGCCTGCAAGTTGCAAATACCCCTGCTGATATGCAAAATGGTGTGCATCTCGGTTTACTGGCACTTTCTTTAGGAAAGAGTTTGTCTTTTCCTGTGCTAAACTACCAGAACAAACAAAGCAGGAGCTGAAGTAGACTAGGGCTGCAATGAAGGGTACATTTTGAACTGCGATGGTTCTGAACACATTACCGAAGGAAGGCTCGAACCTTCAGTGGTACTAGTTTGCATAATTTACTGGTGACGTCGCCATAGCGACTTGTTTATATTTGTTTGAAAATCCTATTATTTTACAGGTAATCCATATAAATGGAATAAAACATTCACATGTAGTTTAAAAATATGTTATAGAATAGTAATTCTGTTTTTATAATTTTAAATAAACTGCATGTTGTTTATGTACCTGGAGTTGATGCTGCTTGCAATATATACAGTAAGCTTGCATTGCTGCAGCACCAAGTGTAGAGGACTTGGGCAAAACAAAGCTGTATTTAACAGTCACCCTGCCATGCAGGTTATCAGACACAGTCACATTTTACTACTACTACTACTACTAATTTATTAATAATAATGTATTTATTTAATAATTTACTCTTGTCATGTGACCCCAGAGATTGATTGTGCCTCCATGATACATCAATAGTCGCTTGCACAGTTTGCTTTCAGCACTGCAGCAGCGCCATATAGAGTTGCTATGTATAAGGGTTTGCTAGTGGATTTTGATGCAACAACTTTTGTTTATATAATATGCATTACACAAATCAAAAGGTCGAATTTTGCATGCGAGTGACATTTAATGTGTGATTTTATAGTATTCACACATTGTCAACAGCTTTCTGTAACAAACAAACAAACAAAAAACACCATACAGTGCGCGAACGCCACCTGAGGAATCTTTCAAAGGTTTAAAACTACCTTCGAATTCCTAATGAACAAACCTTCGAACCTTCAAACACAGCCCTAAAATGGGCAAATTCACCCCTCAGCTAATGGCTAATGCAGTTTGGGTGTCGTACCACAAACCACAGGCATTCCGGGTGATTTCCTGGTTTGATTTTTCTAGGCAGCAATCCTGTATCGGTTCCTCTTTCTGTCAGTGTTGAAGTGAAATGTAATTTCATCTTTAATGTGGAATGCTTAGCAACAGTACATACTGATCTTTTACTTTTACTTCGGTTTAAGTGGCAGCATATTTGAGAGAAACGCTGTGCAGTGTGGTGCCCTGATGTTCAGCCGAAGTACAATTTTACTTTCCAGCTCCATTGCTCTGCCTCTTCAAAGAGATACCAGTGTACATGGATTTGTTTTTGTTTCGCTGGCGGTTTGCCGTTTGATTTGCATCAGCTTTTTCATTGTGGTCTTGCAGGGCTGCAGACAGTCACTCACACACAGCTCCAACATTTACATATCCATGAATAATGGTTCTGAGTAGGTGCAAATCAATAACTAATAAAGCAAGACCGTCTGCAAATACTAGCTGGGATCTTAAAAGCAGTAGACCCTATATAACATATCCCTATAGTAGAAGCATAGCAAAGTGTAATATAGCACAGTGAGGCACACCATGCTAAACTATGGTAAATGCATAGTAAACTGCAAAATGTACAGTGCACATTTACCTTCGTAAAAAATACATGGGACAAACCTTTTAATAACTTAATGTGTGTAGTCATCTGAAGCCATGGAGGATTACTGGAAATATAAATTTTAATAAGGGTAATTGTTTAATTTCATATCCAAATCCTCTGAAGTACTCAACCAGTCATGACACTCACTCAGCCTTATTCAACAGGCAGCGCTTGATATTTTAAAGAGGTCACAGTGGGGTCTGATTTCTGGAGACTACTCCTGCACCCTTGTGACTCTCGCACACGGCAAGGTGGAATCTCGTAGAACCTCTGCAGTCGTGCATTTCAGTAACCCATCGAAGAGTGTGCGTGAATTCACTCCTAACCTGCCGCTCCCTCTTAACCTGCCCAATCTCACAGCTCAATCCTGCTTACCCTCTTGATCTTTGGATAACACATGTATTTGAACACTTTCCTTTTTTGCTGCTTGCGACCAGCTAACAGTTAAGTCTGTCTAATAGCTCCATCTTTTGACTTTGAGAGGCTGTATTTGTCTAACAACGGATTCCATGGTTTGGCACAAAATAAAAAGAATAACTATGAAGCGATAGACATTAACGATTCCTAGATCACCCACCACAGTACAACCTGTAGGTTGGTGTGCCACTGCTAGTTACTCAGAGCAGTTGAACTGGAAAGTTTTGAGTCACTATATTAAAGCTGATGCTGTGGAGACCAAAGAAAATGGAAAAGAAATCAGCCTGGCCCAGCTGGCTGGAACAGTAAGATTTTCTGATGGGTGGGCTTTTATTAAAAAAAAAAAAAAAAAAGAACATCACCTTGGCCAAATTCCAGGGTACTTTTTAGTCATGCAGCCAGATGGCTTTCTGGTGGGTGGCTACTGTACAGACACACCCTATTGTTGGTTTATTATCAGGGAAGCTTGGGCAAACAGTTTAGGAAAACCAGCCCCATTATGATTTGTATTGAACAGGGGTGAACTCAGCACCCTGCCAGGAGAATATGCTTTCTTTCACAGGGCCGCACAATTAGGTTAAGATTTACAGTAAAGTAGGTCTTTTTTTTTTTTTTCTTTTGAGGATTGCAACTTGCAAACCTGGAAAGAAAAAATTGAATGTGAGATCAATTCATAAGGCATTTCAACTTTAAATAATCTTAAATAAACTTAGCATGTTTGATTGTTTTACACACAGATAAGAGACATTTCTCTTTAAACAAAACGAACTCCCCCCCCCCCCCCCCCCCCCCCCCCCCCAACCCTAATGGATTGTGACAGAGAATCAGGAAATATGCATTAGTGGTCATTTGCTATCAGTCTAGAGCTTTGCCAACATGGAAACCATCATGTGAGACAGTCCTGTGTTAAACAGTTCAAACACTCATCGAGTGAATACTTTACGGACCCTCCTGTTTCTTTCATTATAACTAGCATAATGTACGTGGTTAAGCAATTGGCGCCCCAGCTTTTATGACGAGAAATAGAAAAATGAGACTTTGTTACAGTGGAAATGTTCGGTTCATTGTAGTTTGCATCTTGCTCAGTCCTATAGTGTGTATGGCTCCATTCAGAACCTCATTCCAACGAGGGCTTTTCTTGGTATGTGTCCTGCAAAGTGAATGCTAGAGCTGGACAGTTGTGATAAAATGCATGCAGAAAGAATGTGGACACGGGCTTCAGTTCAACAGATCCTCAGCCCTTATGAAAATGTACCTTATTAAAAGTGCAGCAAAGTGTGATAAAGCACAGTGAAAGCATGGTAAAGCACAGGTTTAGCATTGTAAATACCCAAGATATAGGATAAAGCAGATTAAAACACATTGCAAACCGTAAATGCATAGTATAACCATGGGAAAAGCATGTGGAAAGGGAGCTGAAGTCAGGAGGTAACATTCTGGGAGCAGTAGGTGAATCCTGCATGGTTACGATATCTTCCATTAGTGGTTGGAAATAATGCACTGTAAATAAGATCATGCTAGAGAGCTGTCAATGGTCCGCTCCTAAAGACAGACAGCCATGTGAGATGCTAAGAGCAGAAGACAAATTCTGATAGTACTGTAAGTGACACATGTATTTGTTGCACTTTTTTAAAATTTTGTGTTGGGCTCTGTTTCTTAGCACAGTTCTTGAGATTGCAGGTTGTAGAAATGTGACACTGCCAGAAGAGAAGCTTGGCTGCCAGTAAGTCAGTGGTGGCATAATATTAAACGCAGGAAAGACAGCACCCTGCCAGGAGAATAACTGATGCTGCTTATGTAGTATGAGAATATTACTCAAATATACCAGAAAGGGACGGTTCTGTATCTCTGGCACTGCTGTCATACGGAGAAAAAGAAACTGCGCTTAACTTTTAATCACAGTTTTGCAAACGGAGCATGTTTTATAGGAATCGGAGGGAGGTCTTACCAGGTGGAAGTAAGTTTTTAACTATTTGTATAGATATCTAATGTATTGAAATAAGAAAACAATTCGAATCATGGGTAATTTGCATGGGTAACATGATTATTATTTGCATAGATATATACACATGGTGCTTCCAGGAACACACTATATCCACTGCAGAATGTTTTAACAAAATATAACACGAAGGAAGATCGCCAGAAACTACAAGTTTTAGATGTTGCCCATGCAACAGATTTTAATTGAACTTTCTGTCATCCAAGTGAATAGATGTCATGCCTGTGACGCTTTCTCTTACTGTATTTGTATACTTTGAGTGAGAGGGAGATCTAAAAAGGTATAAGGATGGGCTGATCTTATCCTGGAAGAAGTCTTGCTAGCTGTTGATTTGTGGGATGCTGTAACAAATTGTTTGCACCTACCTGCTGTCAGACTGTCAGTCACTGTTTCTCTGTTACCGTGGTGATTTTCTGCCCTTCCTCCTGTCCCCTGGGGCCGCCCCTCTGCCCACCCAGGGTTTTCTGTTCATTTGTTTCAAATCGCCCTGCCCCTGATTATTTTCTCTATGGCTGGAGCATGTGGAGGTGGGTGGGAAGGAAGGCGATTGTGATTTCTTGAATGTGCCCGGCAGTGTCCTTCTCAGGAACCTTTAGGGAATTGCATAGGAAGAAAGGTAGTTTGAAAACAAAAGAAAAACGGTTTGATTTATTTTAAACAGTAATCTGTGTCTTTAAAATCTACTAGACCTGCACTGGTTACTGTACACCTTTACTCTTGTTCCTAGTAGAGCATCCTTTTGTTTTGTATTGCTGGCTTAAATGCTCACTGTGCCAGTGGAAATAAAGTAGTCTAGATTTATAATGTTCTTCGAGTTATTTTTACTGGTTCTGATGAATTACATACACATTCAGTGTTGACCCAATTCCAGGTAATTCTGGCATTTTTCAGTATGTAACTCAGTAGGGAGTGATATTCTCTATCTCCTCTGTTTAGCAACATACTGAACTACTTTTAGAACCTAATAACGAAACATAGTCCTATCGCTCCAAGCATTGAGCATTTGATTTGAGACATTGTGTGCATTACCATACTAGCTCATCCCTATTCAGTTGTGAGTAATGCCAAGTTAGGCATGCGTTATGCTAAATAAGCCAGGGAAGCACAGTGCACTCCTTTTAGGAGTATAATATTGTTTTTCTCCCTGTTGTATTCTGTCTAGATTATTTTTCCCTTTTTAACTTTTGTATGAAAAATAAAAGAAAACCTGTCAAGAATCTCCAAGCAAGAACAGCACACAGCTCTGTCTTAATGAATGCCAATTGGGCACATCTGCTGCTGTGAACAAACCGTCCAGAATGTTCAATTAGCGTGATTGATTAATTACACTCCTCCAAATGACTTGAATGAAGTTGAAAGGTGCAGCGATTGCAGAATTGCATTCTAAAGTGGAATTTACTCAGATGCCTGCGCTGTCCCATTAAAAAAAAAAAAGAAATAAAAAAAATACACCTATCCCTTTCATTCCCTTTTAAATATAGCTCATTATCCCCTGATGATGGGACACACTGCATATAGAAAACTAGTCATCTAATTGTTTAAACAGACTGGTGGGTTTATGCAAGTATTATCTGATGTACTGAATTAAGTTTATTAACCTTTTTTTCTGACTCATCGCTTAACCTTACGCAAAACATTAGATAAACCTCAACTTCATATTTATCATGCACACTAAGTAATATATTGTACGTCACATAATTTTTTTGAGAGCTTATATTCAGCAGCATGTAAAACTGTGTCATTTTTGTGGTGCTAAAATGTCAATTATAACAGCTTTCTGTGGTAAAAGAACCCTTCCTTCCTCTGCATGATCAGTTGAACAGACCTCATTTTGGTGCTGGTCAGCTTGCTGGAAGTGTGTTTTGAAGGGCTTTAAGAGTTCAGCAGAATAGTTCTACTGTTCAGAACTGTTCAGTGCAGCCTAACAAATCCCCTGTGATGATCACAGGCTGAAGAGCAATGAGCTTGGGCAGTCTAGTAACAAACTGGCAAATGTGTGCCTGTTTGGGATCTTAAATCTGCAGGGGACAAGTAAAGTTGGAGTTTTTGTTTATTTGATCTCCTCTGTCTCCATGCTTGCAGTGCTTTGGGCTCAGATTTAGGGATTGGTTTTATCACAGATTCCTGCAGTCGCAGTCCTCCTCTCCTTACTCAGTTGTTCCTTGTGCCTGGAACCCAAGACTCCAGAATTGTAGCTTCTGGAAGTCATCTTCGTCTTAATTCTTAGGAAATGTCTTGCTTCCCCTAATTATCACCTGTCTCTACTCCAAACTACTCTAGAGTCTTAGCAGATTACTAAGCAGTTTCTTTTTACTAAAAGCCACAGCCTGTTTGCCACTGGTCATACGAAAAAGGGCAATAAACAGTGTTGCCATGGCATGCTGCAGCCCCTAAAGTCCATTCTAATCTATTAGAAAGGAAACGGAGTGTAGCTCTCGCGCAACGCTCCGCTGCTGTTAAAGGCTTTCCAATTCTGGGTGATTAACCAACTTTGAAAGATTCATCTATAAAAGGGCAAAGGCCTAATTTGTGTTTAATATGCACAAATGACAACACGCAGAAAAGATTACATTTTAATTGGGAAATGCTTAACTTGGAGACTTGACTTCAGCTGGCGAGAGGCCAGATTCCTCCCCTGATCCAGTAAAGCCGTGTTTAACATTTGAGGTGGATGAAGGGTGCACACGGTTAGTTACGCTGCTATTGTAAGCGGTTTGAGGCAGCTGCCTGGGGAGTTTCCATTTAAAAGCATTTTTCTTTTTTTAGTTAATTAGCCAGCCTTTGTATTGTGACCGGATCTGATAAATACTTTTTTTCCCCCCATGCACGTATCAAGATCTTGTCGCAAGTTATATTTCAAAAATATTTTTTTATTACATCCCTGCATGTCACATGATTATGCTGGAGTCATGCAGACAGCTTCTAACACAGGAGGTGTTTCAGGTCTATCAGAATCATGGCTTTAGGCATCCACACTGCTGTATATGGGAGATCACATGGTTGAGGCTATGCTGCTAGTTCTTAGTCTGGTGCAAGGGGACATTCCGCTGTGGGGCTGCCCAAGTAAGCTCCTCCTCTCTAGACGTATGATGTCAGGCCATCTGTTTCATCTGTAATTGAATAAGTTAAGAACAGTGATTGAATTCAGATTATATCTGTGTCCATCAAAATGTCTGAGAATGCAGACTGCCTCTAAATAAATGATCAGCAGTATTTAGTTTCTTTTCATTATATATATACAATCTTTAGGGATCGGCTTTTGCTCTTCAGTGTCTGAGGTGTGTCATTGTTCTGCTATGATAGTTACCTAACCTTGGCTCATGCAGCTGGTGGCTTTTGGTCAGTCTGGAAGTTGTGCCTTGATTGTGGCTTTTCTAGCCCAGCTGACATCTTGAATAATATGTTGCTCTTTAGGACACCATGCAGCCAGTGGAAAAAAAAGGAATAAACCACGTATTACGTGAGGTTTTCATTTATGTTTTGATGAACCCGCTCTGTTGTGGAGCTGGAGTGTGCAGAGACCGATGCGAGCATGGGCTCTGGCATGGGCAAGGGCACAGGCTTCTGATTTTGATTTATAGGTTGATGTGGAGGCTGTCAGTTCATTTCAGTTGCTTCTCTGTAACCTCATGAGCCCTATTCACAATGCTTTAAATGATGTTTTTTTATGAATCAGAAGAAAGTTCGATGCTCTGAAGACTATACTGGAGTGTTGTTAAAGAAGTCAACAGCAGTCTGTAATATTCATGAACAGACTTTAAACAACCAACGAGTGAAAGCTTTGTGAATAGGGCCCATAGTTCAATACAAGAGGCGCTGCTTCTTTCTAGGAGGTCTGTAGCTGTGCCTGCAAGCTAGAATGGGGGTGTGGCCGTAATGTACAGTTACGGCATCAAGTGATGTAATGGTTTTAATTCAGAATTACTAACTCACACACACACACACAGCTCTGTTGTGACTGCAAGGTTGTGTTTGTGAATAGAGCTGGAATACAAACCCTCTCTCCTGCACAGTTGCTGTGGTTTTCCACTGTGTTCTTCTCTTGTTGAATCAGAGCTGTTGGTTACCTGGTTACCGCTAAGAGATTATTTATTATTATTATTATTATTATTATTAAATACAGTATATTAATATAGCTAATATAATATATACTTTGATGTCAGTGCTGTTTTTCTGTCTCATTTTCAAGTTGTTTTGTTGCAGTCCAGCTTGCTGGTCCATGTAAACATTAATGATGATTACTGTCGTCGTGTTAAGAATAGGCTTCTTATCAAAGTGCTTTTATGCAGCTAACGCAAGTGCTCAGCAAACTCATTAATCATATTTTTTTCAACAGCTTTCATAACAGTGTGTTTGTTTGTTGTTTTCCTGTACTTGCAATTCAGGTCACAAAAGCACATTATGTACTAACAGTAAGAGCCGAGACTCTAGACTGTGGACGATCCATAAAACACTCGCAATTAAACTTTCAGGAATTTGTGTGGCCTCTTCATACTGCTTACAGACACAGTGGTATGACAGCACCTTTTAGTTGCATTAACAGTTAACCCCTTGTCGTGTGTGTCGATCATGAAGCTGACAACTGCTACAGAGACAGACAGAGCAAGCCTGACGGTGCTGCAGCGTGTAAGGGCATGAGGGTACACATGAGGGTAGCATTGGAATTGGGTCTGTTTATTAAAATAACCCTCTCTGTTTACTGTGATGGCTACAGCACTGCGGATCCCCTCTAATTCCACTGCCGCGGTGCTGCTACATTCCCACTGCTGAACCAATTTCCATTGGTCAGACCAGCGAAACTGAAAGTCCCTCGTCTCCCGATGCTCGAGGGCACTGAAATCAGGGCCCTTATTAAGAACAGGCAAGCGTAGCGTCTTCCCAGAGATGAGATGATCAGTTTAGAAGCCTGGCAGGAAGTTCTTGAAGAAAGCTGGAAGCAGGCTTGCTATTTTTGCATTTGTTGAAATAGTTGAGGAAGTACAATGCTATTTTAGGTTGTTTTTTTTTCTCTCTCTGTTTTGCGGTGTGACACGTTCTGTTCCTCATGAAGGGTCCTTGTTTAGACCTAGAATGCACCCTTTTTTTTTTTTCAAGTAATGAAATTCATTTTTCTATTCCTTTCATTCCAAGCTCGCAGAAGCATGTGTCTCTTAGCTGCGCATGCTCTTTGAGTTTTTATACATTAGGCTCAGTGTGTTTTTTCAGTGCAGCTGCTCATGCTGCCAGTTTTCTCATCCATATCTCTTGGCTGAATGCAGATCCTGGCCTGTTTCAGGGTTACCTGACTCTGTAGCAAAACAAATGTATAACCTGAAGCTGGAATCAGTTTAATTATTGCTGTCGGCAGCATCCATTTCTCACCGTAATCAATCAAGCCATTCTGTGATCTGCGTATTGATCCATCTTTCCTGTTCTCTACACTCACCCCTGTCTGTGTTAAAGGGTGTCTGGCACAAGGTTGTAAGGTTTTAATGCCTTGAATCTTTGTGGCATTGCCTTGGAAATAGTAAAGATATGCTGGCAGAACATCGGAGAGCCAAGTGTGTTTTAAAAGCAGCTAAAATTACATCTGAAGCAAGACGGATATCATTACAACAGGAGATGATACTGGCTCTGTCACTGAGGAACATTGTCCCTAGACTTCAGTCTTTAAAAAAAAAAAAATAATGATTTGTAGATGCAGGAGGCAAGAGTAGCAAGTTGGGTCAGAGCATGTTCAGAACCTCTTGGATTGAAGTCCTATTATTGGCAGACGCTGTACATCTTTATTATTCAGTGATGAAGACCCCAGCTTCAACACCGTAATTACTTAGTAACTAGCTTGATTCATAGGAAGTAAACATGAATTAATGATCCATTACACACTCTTCACTCCCTAAGCAACGCCTTGTCAATCCGCAGTGCGGTTTTTAACAAGTTTTAAATTCATGTTATTCGGGTAAGTGTGAAAAGGGTATCGTTCATTACTGAACAACAAAACTAACTCAAGTTCCTCATTAACCATTGGAGCAGAACCCTGAACAGATGACAGGAATGTGTTGATTGTTTCATTCATTGACGGTTACTGCAGAATACAGTATGAAATACAGCGATGCAAAAATACCGTCTCTGTTGTGTGTAAAGCAGCACTTCAGCAATGCTTCTCCCAGTGAACGTTGATTGGGGTGGAGCACAGTACATATGATTTTCTTAAAGCTTCAGAAATAGAAACTTCTCTCTTGAAATTGGAACAAGCCCCCAGGCTTTGAACCTGAAGCTCTAATCTCGTTGGAACATGCAGATTCCATCATGTACAATTCAACATTTAAAAAGGTGTTCTGAATAAAATTACATTTGTGTCACAATGCTGCATCACAAGTTGACAATTATGGGTTGGCACTGACCCTTAAAAGCAGCATTGAGGTGAACAGGATAATTTGCGCATGTCACTTTTCTGCTGCCATGCGAGTGCTAAAGCACTGTATCCTCTTGCTCAGTGTAATCCTGATTCCCAGTTGTGCTGCAGTGCCCACACTCGCTCAACAAGCAAATGTGCTCCAGTTTTTACTAATCAGTGTTTAAATAGCTGTACAGTATGTAGGCACCTGCCTCCTTCGATTGCAGTCATGGGAAAGGACAGGGTTGAGTGTTTCCATTGCTCATAGCTTCTCAGTTGTGTGTGACTGTACTGGTACAAGTCTGTGTGTGATCTGTTCCATGGAAAAGAATAGTATTGTACTGCCTCCCTCGTGAAGGGTACGTAGAGCATGTTGGCCATGCAGTTTCCCATGAGAACATAGAGCAGGATTTTTAAGAATAATTCTTATTTTTCTTTCTTAGAAATGGTAGTATTCCCCGTGATCAGTACACAGAGCTGCCCCACTGTGTTTCTGCAGGGCTCCTGGTTATACCCAGGGTTACCGCTAGAAGGTCAGGTGACTACATGTGCTGTAATATTGCCAACAGTGAGAATGGGTGTTTTTGTGGAGGGAAAAGTCCCCATTTTAATGTCAAAAGATGTTTTTCCTTTGTGCATGTGTGCAGGTGAGTTGCTCAAGGTCATGCAGGGCTAGTTAGTTTAGTGTCTGAGCTGATAGTGGGTTGATACGTTCCACTGGCTGCCCCAGTCCCTGGGCTCTAACCACTGGGTTACTACTCTGCTGTATCTGTGCTACTTCTGTAAATCTCTATCACACAGAGAAGACCCGCTAATACATAACGTGGACAGCCTTAGGCTCAAGTGCTTGCCAGGGAAGTGCAATTTGATTGGGTGTGAAGAATAAATGTGGGTCAAGCTTTTGAAAAGGCCCATCAATTTTCAGCGTGCTGTTATTCCCAGAACCCACAGCGAACCTGCAGCGTTCTCCAGTACAAGCGACACTTAATCTTGTGCCTTGAATTACGCTTTCCTCAACTAGTCAGTTCCTGTTTGTCCTGAATAGATCACAAATTGGGTGTTTATGATGCAAATTAAGACAGCATTGTTTCCCTACATGTATATAGTAACCCTGATTTAATATAAATTTTCTTCATCTCAAATATCTGGGAGAATAAGCTTTAGGAACACTTGATCAGTACATCAAATGCAATCATAAATGAAACCTTGGAGAGAGGAAAAGCATTTTTATTTATTAGTCCCCAAAATATGTTCACACTTTCACAACACTTTTTCGATTTCCCTGCATTTTCCCTGGTAATCTTTCTCCTCTTCTTCCTCTAAAAGCAATGTTTTATCTCTCGCTCCTTCTCGCTCTCTTTCTCCACCCCTCTCTCTCGTTATCTCAGTTCTTCCTTTCTTTCTCTTTGTCTTCCAGCACATGAGAGCTCGGGCTACAGATTCAGCTCTTGCTCCTGTGGGAGAGTGCAGGGGGCAGGTATACACGTGTCTGGTTCCTCAGTGCTCTGCCAGACAGTGGAGAGGCAGGGGGACAGCGATAAGCTTCCGCGCCATAGATCTCCCTGCCACGGCCGAGCCACAGATTAATGAGAGGCTGCCTGCACAGGGGATATAGAGTGTCTCTGGCTAAACGTCCTGCTGGTACAGCCTGCCCTCTCTGCTTTCATCGTGCCTTATCGGAACTCTCGTTGCACTTATGAATATTTTAGAGGAGAGCGAGAATGGGGGGGGGGGGGGGGGGGGGGGGGGGGGGGGGGTGGGGGGGGGGGGGGGGGGGGGGGGGGGGGCTCTGACAGACCGGACACAGTCTGGAAAAGCAGTGCAATGTCACACATGCACAGGGTGGATTTTACAATCCACTGCTTTAAATGTACAGTTCAGTACAACCGATTTTAGATTTGGTGTGTCTGTACGTGTGTGTGTACTCTATGCATTGAATATTTACATATGTAGAGTACTTATACTGTACTGCATGCATTCTCTGTGCAAGTGAATTTGGTACTTGATCCGAATGTGTGAATGTGTGAGCCCAAAAATAAAATGTCCACATGCTTTTGTGTTAATGTCAGGAAGAGGAGTTTTTTTCTTTCTTTCTTTGTTTTTTTAATTTTTTTAACAGTGCTTTAAACATTAGCAACATACAAAACATGGCTTCTACTTTACTTTTTCATACTTCATCTCAGTTGTATTATTAAGTTTATAATTTGAAATAACAGGCATAACAGTACTGCTGAGAATGTGGAACAAAGCTCTTATTGTGTTTTGTTTTTTTTCTTAGCACAATATCAAGGATTGTGTTAAAGGCACATTGACTGTGCACAAGTTAAACAAGCGATCAAAAGCATTCAGATACTAGCTATCAACACCAAAGCTGATATCATTGTTTCATTGAAGAGGTGCGTGAATGTGACCCTGAACTGATTCATTCTTGCCTTTTTAAAATTTTTTTATAAAAAATGTAGTCGTTGCCAAATATTTTTTTATTTTCTCCCAATTTGAAATGGCCAATTATTATTCATTTATGCTTGGTTTACCACTACCACCCCTGTGCTGACTCGGAAGCGGCGAAGACGAACACACACGCTGTCCCCCAAAGCGTGTGCCGTCAGCCGACCGTTTCTTTACACACTGCGGATTCACCATGCAGCCGCCCAGGAGCTACAGCGTAAGAGGACAACGCAGCTCCCTGGCAGCTAACAAGCAAGCCCACAGGCGCCCGGCCAGACTACAGGGATCGCTGGTGCGCGGTGAGCTGAGGACACCCTGGCCGACCTATTTCTTTCCTGTTAATTGCATGAGTGTTTTAAACCGGGGACCCTTGTCCCTCTGTCCATCCCACTCTACATGGGGAAATTGGCAAACACATTCCCAGCCTCCTATAGACGGTTATGGATTGCATTTGGCTGTATTCTGATAAACTCTTGGGTGCTGTGAGATTATGATGTGATCATCAGTCAGTGTAGTGTATCATTGATTTTTGTAGGGGGTCTGGTTGTGATAGTTTATTGCTCCGGACAGTGCTTGTGTCTTTCTGACCGTTTTCCCTCTTTTTCTTCTCTCCCATTTCTTTTCTGAATCTGCCTCACCCCCTGCTGTGCGAGGCACCATTGTGTTCGATCCGTTCCATGTAATGGGCTCGTCAAAGGCATCCTTTGAGTTAGCTTGATGGGAAAGCTTTTATCTGTAAAGACATCAGATACACATGTCTTTCAGTTTGAGTCGTGCCTGTCTTCTATACAGAACTCTGTGTATTAAATTATCCATGCTTTCAGGTTGTAACTTTGGGAGGTTGAGTGGAGAGAGAGTCAGGTTTTAATCCCATTGCCATAAAACTGTCTCTGTGTCTGCCTGTCTGATTTGTGTACTCACATGTCTTTTCTTCTCTGCTAAATTCTCATGAGACCAGGCAGCAGGATCTGAATGGGTTGAGCCCGACAGTCCGGATAGAAAGGACGGATGTTGGGTAATTGTTGTCTTTATGATAAGCCGTCTTGTATACAAGAAGCCGTGGCTGGAATTCCCCCAGTCACACTGGAAACAAGGTAGAGACGAGACTGAGCTGTTTAGCAGGTCAGGTCACGGGTCGCTGTGGATGGGCTCTGCTTGGAAGTGCTCTTGCTTTCCTGATTTGCAGCAGTGTCAGGATCCTGCCTGTTGTTGCAGCACTGAAGCAATGGAATGAAGCTGTAGGCTTGTGCTCTGCAGTGGTGTGCTGCTAGTGTGTATTGCTATGTGGGATATTCCCCCTTTACTGTAGCTGTGTCATTGGTACCAGTAGGTTGATCTGTCATGATGAGTCATTTCGAAGATTCACACAGTCCTCCAGGTTTGGCACACTACTGTAGCTCCCACTGCAAAACATTACAACTGGCCAGCATACAGTAGAACCCTCATTTACTGGATTTCATCTCAATTAAATAATTCATACTTTGTACGGTCCAGCCAAGCAGACATAGGATGTTATTGTTAACGTGGGGGTGGAATATCACCTGAGTGCTGGCAAGTCCTACAGGCTCTGTCCTGGGCTGTATCATGTCTGGAATTGACTGGAACTTTCTTCTGTTATTGCACACATGCACAGACACACAGACACACACACACACACAGACACACAAACACACAGCAGCTGTGACCGGGGAAAAAATAACCCTGTTTTAAAAAATGTTATTGAACGTTAGCTCTTATCAATCTCAAGTCTCAGGGTCTCTCTCCCTGTGAGAAAACAGAAACTGCTCTCTCTCTTTCTCTCTGCCTCTCTGCCTCTGTCTCTCCTTTCCTCTCTCTGCCTCTCTCTCTCTCTGTCTCTCTCTCTCTCTCCCTCTCTGTCTCACATTCTTTATCCCCCCCCCCCCGCTTGTTTTTGGCTATTGTACCTCGGTATTGTGTGTGGCAGCTCGTGTTGCAGTGATAAGGTGACAGCAAGCAGATAACGCTGGTTTCTGCTGGTTATCTGACTGTAGTCTGCTGTTGCTCTGAGATAGCACGATGGCAGCAGCTCTTGTTTGAGAGACCCCGCTATTCAGATAGACAGAAAGCACACTCGCTATTGACTAAACAAGGAGAGAGAGAGACTCGGGACCCTGTCGACATTGATGTAGCGTGATCTTGATAAAAATTAGTTTCAATGATGGTTATAAACTTATCTTACCTGTACACTGTGTATATTTCATTAACAATTCTGCTTTTTTTCAGTTCAACTACTAGTACTGATATACTGTAAATGTATAATTTGGCAGGCATTGACACTGACATTATAGTGCATGGTATAATTATATGCACATTATTACCTTGTTAATATTACAGTTTAATTGTATTTTTTAACCTTTCGACCGTAGTATTTGGTATATGTGGTATTTGCATTAAGATTGTGGGATTTATTTTCTCTTCAGAAGTGGCTGCTTGTTTTATCATATTTAATGCATATTGATTTTTATACCAGTACCTCTGGGATCCAGATGGCCCTTAGACAGACAGAGTCCTGTTTTCTGCCACTGATGTCCTCTGGTGTATTTGTTGCATTTTGATAGTTTACAGCAAATTTTGTTGTTGTCCTCTGAATATTCTGCTTACCGTGTCTTAACACTGGTTTTGCTGTATTGCTGTTATCTTAAATGTTTCAAGGAAATATTTCCTAAGCAAGACAAAACCAGCGCTGGGGCTCGAGGTACAGCATTCTCTAGGTACAGTATTCACAATGAGACTGATAGACTCTGATAGGTACATGGAGACTGATAGACTCTCATAGATAAAGCATTCACAGGGAGACTGATAGACTGATAGGTACATGGAGACTGATAGACTCTCATAGGTACAGCATTCACAGGGAGACTGATAGACTCTGACAGGTACATGGAGACTGATAGACTCTCATAGGTACAGTATGCACAGGGAGACTGATAGACTTTCATAGGTACAGCATTCACAAGGAGACTGATAGACTCTCATAGGTAAAGCATGCACAGGGAGACTGATAGACTCTGATAGGTACAGCATTCACAGGGACACTGATAGACTCTGATAGGTACAGCATTCACAGGGAGACTGATAGACTCTGATAGGTACAGTATGCACAGGGAGATTGAACTTCATCTACTGTACCTATGAGAGTCTGAGGGGGAAGGGGAATTGGAAGTGATGTCTCTTCGAGTCTGTGAAGTCTCTAGCCTTGGCATTGACAGCACACCTCGGATGGGTCACACAGAATGACCTTCAGGGTCTCCAACAACAGGACCATGTATGGCCATGGCAGGGCATGTGTCCACCTGATTGGCCCTGGCCGGGGAGCGAGGGGGCTGGCAGGTGTTAGAGCGAGGGACACACCTGTTCCACCATGTGCTGATTTTAGTGTTCTGTTTACTGGGAGCCACGGACAGAATCCGTGGGACACACAGCACATGTGTCATTTAGGAAGGAATTATAACCAGGCTGATGATGACCTGGGATCCTTGCACTTGTGTGCTATTTAACATGAATTTACTATATTTGCTTATTCATTTAAAAATTAATTATTTCTTCATTAATGGGTGTTAGTCTTGGTTTTCCATAATGAACATGTGCCTCTCAAGCTGAAACAACAGCAGGGAGCTGTAAATGGACTGTTGCATAGAGTTTGAATAGCCACTTCATTGATCAGGTTTTTAAGATTTGCCGTTTTAACGGTTCACAAGCAATAAATATGAGAAAACACTCCGGCAGTCTGCTGAGGTCCATTATGAGCATTAAAAAAGGGTTCCGTTCAAATGCTTCTGCTTGGTTCTTTCAGGGGTCATGATAACACAAGGCTTAATAAAGCAGATTAAAACTACAGCGAGGGGATGGTTTTGTTCAGAAGCCTCTGGGGCTTCATTGAAAGCATGTTTTCAAGTGCAGTTCACAGTTTCTTCGAGAAAGGAGTAAGAGAGACAGGGAAGTTGTGAGCTCATTGCTTCAGAACAGCTGCAGCCAGACACATTTCCTTGTTAGGGTTTCATCTCCGATGTGGTTCAGGCTGTCATGAGACCAACACAGAGGTCAGCTGACTTTCACCCCAACTATAGTTCCAGGACTGGATTGGAACAAGTAGGAAACTCAGTTAAGGGTTTTTTTTTTTTTTTTTTTTTTTTCCTGTACATCAGTTTGTTTTTCTTTTCAACACAAAAGAAAAAATATATATATATATATATTAGATATATATATATATATATATATATATATATATATATATATATATATATATATATATATATGTATATACTTTTATATATACTTTTTTTTCTAGTAAATGCAAGGCTTCTTTGTTGCAGTTCACCGGAAATCTACAGTATATTACTGGTTTTGCAATTCCAAAAACTTTCTTTAATAATATTTTTTTTCTGGAAAGCTTATTGCAGCTGTAAGTCCTGAGTGAGGGTCTGTAGATGGAGGAAATCAACGTTGGTAATGACATTCAGAATTACCAGCTTAGTCCCACTGCTGGAGAGATGTGCCTATTTGTGCATGTTATGGTTTAGAAATCTAATGGTCTCTCTCCCAGCCGTGCTGAGGGTTCTGGGACAGTGAAGGGTTGGCTCCAGTCCTGGCTCCAGTTCTCAGGGGGTTCTGGGACAGTGAAGGGTTGGCTCCAGTCCTGGCTCCAGTTCTCAGGGGGTTCTGGGACAGTGAAGAGCCGGCTCCAGTCCTGGCTCCAGTTCTCAGGGGGTTCTGGGATGGTGAAGGGCCGGCTCCAGTCCTGGCTCCAGTTCTCAGGGGGTTCTGGGACGGTGAAGGGCCGGCTCCAGTCCTGGCTCCAGTCCTGGCTCCAGTTCTCAGGGGGTTCTGGGACGGTGAAGGGCCGGCTCCAGTCCTGGCTCCAGTTCTCAGGGGGTTCTGGGACGGTGAAGGGCCGGCTCCAGTCCTGGCTCCAGTTCTCAGGGGGTTCTGGGACAGTGAAGGGCCGGCTCCATCCTGACTCCAGTTCTCAGGGGGCTGTGGGACAGTGAAGGGCCGGCTCCAGTCCTGATTCCATTTCTCGGGGTTCTGGGACAGTGAAGGGGCGGCTCCAGTCCTGACTCCAGTTCTCAGGGGGTTCTGGGACAGTGAAGGGGCGGCTCCAGTCGTGACTCCAGTTCTCAGGGGGTTCTGGGACAGTGAAGGGCCGGCTCCAGTCTGATTCCAGTTCTCAGGAGGTTCTGGGAGAGTGAAGGGCTGGCTCCAGACCTGGCTCCAAGTTCTCAGGAGGTTCTGGGAGAGTGAAGGGCCAGCTTCAGTCCTGGCTCCAAGTTCCCAGGGGGTTCAGGGACAGTGAAGGGCTGGCTCCAGTCTTGGCTCTCCAGTTCTCAGCTCAGCCTCTCCGATGGCAGAGCGAGTGATGAGATGGAGCACTGAGTAACCCGCAGCTCTGTCTTGCTACAAGAGCCTTGCCTAGCCTGGCTGGCAAGCAATTTAAGATAATAACCACTGTGGCCGTTTAATTTGTAGTTCCGATCGAATCTGCAGCACTCTGGCAGGGAGAGCACATAGCTGCGTGATAAACAAGGTGGTTTATGGGGCCCAAAGTAAACCCTGCATTCAGTAAACAGGAAATGACCCGGGAGGGTGTTTTAACCATATTAAAATAAACAAAAAAAATAAAACTAGAATGAGAAAAAAAAAAGACAGTGCATCAGGGAAAGTATAAAACACACAGAAACACGTAAACATGACTTTCTCTCTCTTTTTCTGGAGGGACCCTGCCTGTTTTTGACTCGAGCAGGAGCTAGTCACTCAACTAAAAACAGGAAATAAACAGAGCGAGGCGGAGGCTGGAATGCAGTGTTAGGATTGGTTACAAAGTAAACCATGTGAGCACACAAGGATCAAAGTGAATGTGACCTCAAGACAATTGTTTTGAGTTCTATTGGATTGACCAGTTTATTTATAATTTTCTATAGAAACAGAAACTCTTTTATAATTTCATGTGCAAGGCTACTGCTCCAGCTAGTCCTGGAAAACTGGGAACACCCTCCCCGTCTAGGAAAGGTTTCCTAGAAAAACTGTTTATTGCATTTCCTACAAGAACCCAGAGCAATCTGCCTGTTATCTCTTAGGAAGCGTCGTATGATATCTTAGTTATAGATCCAGCAGTGCTCACCTTGGTGGTTGGAAAGCTTGGAGCTGTTCTAGGGATGTAAGCTACTTGTTACATTGTCATGTCACTGTGCTTTCATAGTCCTGAAGCTTTGCCAGTCTAGCCATACAATGCAAGACATTCAGCGATTTGTATTTTATTTTACAATGTCTTCCAATGTCACTTGAGAAAAATTTATTTATAATTGTATAATTCAATTTTTGTATGTGTATGCATGTATCGTGTAAAATGTGTACTACAGTAATGTATAATGTATAGCTGGTTCTGTCTCTTGGCAGTAGACTGTCTCTCAGTTCTTAATCTTGCTTAGCTGCTTGTATGGCATTCATAAGAGAAAAAAATAAACACTTAGCCAGCACTGCCCCAAGCTGTTATAAGCTGCAGTGCCTGTGTGTGAAGCACTGGGGCTGGTTTAATGGGTTGGTTTAATGGGCCAGTGTCTTTATTAAGCACAAAGCAATCAGAACAAAAACCTGGGAAACAGTAATGACACCTCTGAGCGTGAGCCATGCTGAATTAACCCGAGAAGCATTTCAACCTGCAGAGCTGCAGGGAGCCGCTCGTGCCTCCAGCTGTGGGGCTTCTGAAGATAATTGAATAACGAGACAATGCACATCATGTACTGCACATGTCACAAAGCAACAAGACTAGGTTGATGCCATGCTGCGACATTGAAAGTACAAGATTGCGGTTACATTCTTTTAAAAGAAGTACAGAGCAAATTAAGAACAGCAGGGTTAGTGTGGCAGAAACCTCGCCTTCTGCATTGGTTGTTGTTTTCACATGCATGCAGCAGTAGGGTTGTGCTTTTGATTCTGTGGAGGGCAGGGGGCCACTAATGCACAGGAACATCACACGACTTGCTCCTACAAGGTCCAACAGCAATCAGGCAAGTGGCTGAGCTGGTATTGAACCAGGATCACCTGGCTCCTAGTCCTCAGCTCCGCAGAAGCCCAGCAGCATTTCCTTAAAGTATAATCTAGACAAGAGGATTGTTTTACCGCGTGTGTATGTGTGAATTCTTCAATTGTATTTCAGAAATTAAGAAACAAAGGCCTTAGTGACTGTGCCAGTCCAGACCCCGAAGACTGTTTTGGGCACAGCCCCCTCGTGGACGACCGATACAGCAAACTTAACGAAGAGACTGGTTTAATGTACAAGCGCTGTGCTGTAAGTACTTTTTCACTTCTCCCTTGCCTTTTTGTGTTGATTCCTTTTTTTTATGTTGATGTTCACTGCAGGCGCTAAACAAGAAAGAACACAGAGGCTGTGATAGCCCGGACCCCGATGCTTCATATGTCCTCACCCCCCACACAGAAGAAAAATATAAAAAAATTAATGAGGAGTTTGATAATATGATGAGAAATCATAAAATCGTAAGTAAATGCAATATTTTTGCTTGGCTTTGTGGCAACGATTTTTGAAATTAAAAAAAAAAAAAACCCACCTAAAACCACTGTGGAAGTATTTCATAACTTTTTTTGTTTTTAAAGTAATTTTTTTTTTTCAATTAACTGACAAAGTCTCACCCTGATAAGATCACATTGTGTGGGATAGGGTGCAACGAGATTCTTTACCCATCACCAAAGCCCCCAAACGCAACTCAAGTGGACGATATCTGACAATCGGGCGGTTTCCTCCACTGCCGTCCAAAGCAAGCCACAAATATGAAAACAAGTTTGCATTTGCATAGAGTGGGGGCTTGTTGATTACAGCAGGGGTGTAGATGTTTGAAGCTGAATCTTCATGTTCTCTTCAATCTTCTTTGACATTGTTCTCTGAGGAGAGGCTGCAGTGTGGCAGTGCTCACCAGTGGTTTCATTAAAGTTGTTTTTCACACCTCTGTTTGGAGGTGTAAACCACATTTAGTTTCCTTCAACCTACCCGGCAGCCCCTTACCATTGATCTGATGAGTGGGGGAGATTAACAGCACTGTGTCTGTGTTGATTCAGCCAGCAGCCAGCAGTGTCTTAAAATCGTTCTCTTTTGGATAACCTGCGCCAAGGCTACAGCGATTTGAAAATGAAACCAAAAACAATTCATTTGCAACTTTTAGGCTTTGGACAATCGTGATCTTATCCTGGTGTGCAATATTAACAGTTGCACTTTCAAAATAATAATAATAGTAATAATAATTTAAAAAAAAATATAGCAGACATATACAATTAACGCTGACCTTATTGTGACTTCTCACTGTCACTTCCATGAACTTTCTAATGTACTAATATATCACTAACCACTTCACTGTATTGTGCTGATAATGGAATGGCTTGCCCAGCACCAGCCCACAGGTGCACTCACTACAGCTTGGGTTAGATAGCACTGCATTGGGTAGTGATGGAGAGCAGTCTACCCTGGTCACATCCCCACCCTTATCAAAACACTCTGAAGATCTCTATAGAATGCCGACCGCAGTGTATTTAAACAGCAAGACTGAATTCAAATTGAATAAAAACATTCTGCAAGATTATTACCGTCTCGTCTTCTCTAGTACTGCGGAGTCTATAGAGATTTTATAAAGCACAAGACTGCCCTGCAAGAGAAAAGGAATCCAGAGACATGTTTGTTCCTCAGAAACAAGCACGCACAGGACTGAGAAAGCCAAAGCAAGTTCTTTTCTTTGTGTTGGCAGGGATTTGTTGGCCTGTCTAAGTGCAATTTGTTTTGACATTATCCACACACAGCAACATTCCCTTTTAAAATGATTTTTAAGCATGTGTAAGTCTATGAAATGTATAAAACAAATTATATTGTTGGCAAACAGATGTGAAGGTCAGTTTGAAGCTGGCCCCTGCTTTAATAATTTGCAGGTTTTTCAGATTTGGTACTGTGGATCCACTCTGATGATCTGGGTAACTATCCTGCAGCTCTTTCAAGCCCCCTCCAGTAATTGTCTGTGTTTCTGTGCTTGCTCCCCTAGCCGTCTGCTTTGCCGCAGCAGAATTTCTCCATGCACGTGGCCGTGCCAGTGACGAACCCCAACATCTTGTCCTACAGCAACCCTGGAATCTCCCTAGGAAGCCAGGCCCCCGTATCGCTAGCTGACAGCGGCATGCTGTCTCCTCCCCAGGGGTCACTGCACAGGAATGTCGTGCCTCAAGGAGCCCCTCAGAGACCCCCCAGCACTGGCAGTGCAGGTCAGTACTGATGCAGCCACTCACATGACATGCGGTACATGCATAGCCCGCTCCCCCTAGAACATGAAACTTCCAAACCCATTTAAAACCTTCAATTGGAAACTTCAAAAGAGATACAATGCTACATTTCATGCTCATGCCGCTGTGTGTGTGGCGAGTAAAACATCACTGATTCTCAATGTTATTCAGCTCGTCCTTGCTGTTCACACTCCTTGATTCTTGGGAATAGCTAGTGTCTGATCACTGTGAGTTTTCACATGTTTGTGACAAACCATCATGTCAGCACTATAGATGTTTTTTTATTTTTTCATTTTTTTTGGGGGGGGGGGGGGGGGGTGTGTGTTTATGTGTGTGTATGGAGCCACTTACTGCATGTGGATCAGTTATTTAATTTGAAAATAGAGCTGAAACATTTTTTGTATTGCAACATCTCCATGCTGTTGTCTGCCCAAGTGGTGTTTAACGCGACACTGTGTAACTCTGAAGGCCACAGATTTGCTTTTCTCTCTGTAAGTGCACCAGGGAAAGGAAGGAAGGAGTTCAGTTCATGCAGGCTGCAGAATCAGAAGCAAAACCTCCTTCTAATGCAGCACTTCTGCAAAACAGCAGTGTGGTCTTTCCATACAACCACAGCTAGACCCACGCTTCACTTCACTTCAGCACACGCATTCTCTTCAACCTGCCCCTCTGATTCTGTGTGGCTTACCAGAAAATAAAAAAAAGACAAAGGGCTGGATTCTGTAAGCTGTTTACTTCAAAACATCATTAGCGTGATATTTTCACAAAATAACACCCCACCGAATAAAGTTACCAAACGAGAAATAAACCACTCAGACATCTGATGCCAGGGCTTGTGAGTAGTTGATTCTTATTCCTTTTAGAAATGGAAATGTTTTGTTTTTTTTTCTCATCTGACAAAATCTAGCCATAGACTTTTTAATAATAATAGAGTAGAATAATAGAACCCATAGAGTTCAGTAATACAAATAGTGATATTAGGGTTAGTAATAATACAATGTAATATAAAAAAATAAATAAAAAAAAAAAAAAAATAAATAATAATAATAATAATATTTTTTTTCATAAGTATAATCTTAAAGTGTATTGACTGAATGAAAGCTAGTGTGACAAAACTTCTTTACCAGTAACTCTACCAACAAAGCTCTTGCATATCTTTCAGGGTGAAGAGGATATCTGATAAACAACATGTCTTTGATCTCAAAGTTCTTTCACATATGGGGGGGGGGTAAAAAGATGCAGGTGGTTAATCTTGTCATTTTGTGCATCTCATTAGGCAACATGCTGGGTAGCGCAGACCTCACATTGACAAACAGCACAGGATTGAGCCCGCTGAATAAGTCTTGGAGGAAGCTTTCTAGTTCTGTGCAATAACACTCCAATGCTGTTGCTGGATTCACGTGACTATCATTTAGGAATGGGTGTTTTATAATTGCTTGTATTCATCTACTGGCAGTGAATGTACTCAAGAAAAAATAACAAAACAGAATCTGAAATACAATATTCCTACTTTAATTTCTTGCAGCGGTTGCATGTTTATTATTGGGCCTGAACATGTTTCCCATTCCATGACTAGGAGTAATGAAACAGGAGTCCTGCAAATGCAATGAAAAAAAAAAAAAAACACTGACCTGATAACACATTAGCATTAATGGTTTGCATGAGTTTGTAGTTTTTCAAAATTCTGCTAAACGTTTAACAGGGAACTACAGAGAGACTGAGAATTATCGGCTTTTGATTCGTTCCTGGTGCTGCTGAGTTCACGTCGCCAAAAGCACCAAGGAGACTCCCAAGGTTGTGCCACTGACTGTTCCTTTTTGACAGTAACAAATGCCACGGCTCTCCGTGTTCTTCCACAGGTCATCGCTGCGCTCGGCCAGCGCTGGGGACCCAACTGGTCAGCTTAAGGCTGCACATGACAGAAGCGTGAGACCAGGCTGCCCATATTACAATATCCAGTTATCTTAGCAATCTGCCCTTTTTATCTGGCGCTGTGGACCAGTGGACAGAGAAAAGGAATGGGTTGGTAGGAGGCCTGGGGTTGTGTTGGCAAGTTACTCCCCAAAGATTATGAGTAATGCATTTTCACTGATGCTTCAGTTGCAGTAACTGAAACGGCAGGACATGCTTTACCGTGTAAACATGTTCACAAGTTCGCTTTTCCCCCATTATAAGTGGTAACATAGAATAGTGGCATCCCATACAGTTGTGCTGGGTGCTATAGTTTGTATATAAAGCAAGACTGCTGCTGAGAGACATTGTGGATTGTGCTACTCGAGAACATGTGACGAAAGAAGGGAAAGAGTTAAGAGGGAACTTTTAAAACTCAAGATTTTAAAAATAAAATAAACTCAAATGGCCCTGTATTGTTTAATGAATGGGTGCTTTTCCTTTAAGATGGAATCCCCCCTCCTCCCTCCACAGCCCCCCAGGCATTCCCTGCCCTCAATTGACAGGTGTGTCTGTTCATGTGGTACCACAGCAGCCCTTATATGGCCGGGTGAGTCTGCAACATGCCTATCCCAGCAGAACTCTCAAACTATTTGGACGACGATGTGCTTCTAAGTCCTGTGCACACATTGTCCTTGTGTCAGTGAAGCGGGATGGCAGGTGTGATTAACCCTGTCCTTGCCAGGGACCCTCCGCTTCACTAAGACTAGAACTGTGCAAGTCAGGCTGAGACTAGCTGGCCTGACGGGATCCTTACCAGCACGAATCAAGCTGCCATGCGAGTGAAAAGCTGGTGCTATTAAAATATATTTGTTGTCAGATGTATCTGAAGACTCTCTTCCACTACTGCTTGTAGTTCTTTAACATCATGTAATTTCATGACTTGAAACAAATGTCTGTCATTTGTGAAATACAAACTGCAGTTTACCTGCTGTTCACATACAAAGCACATTTACCCTTTTTTGATCTGTAAGTGTTAATATGTTTTCAGTGTGTTCAGTATTACCTACTTTTAGTGTAAGTTAACATGGAAGTGGCTTTCACTCATAGTGATAGGGATAATTCATACCATTAAGCCCTTTTTATTCACTAGCTCAGATCAGATTCACTAGTCTACATATCAGCAGCATCAGTATAAACATGTACCCCCTGTCCCTCAAAGGCATGTTTACCTGTTCACAGGTTATTAAAGATCAGTCTTAGCCCACTCAACCCAGTACATTATTGACAGATACATTCATGTAATGGATTTACCAGAAATGGCATTTAAGTAAAATTACATTCTATAGTTTGTCCAGGAAGGCTGCATTAAGGTCACACAGCAGTTCCTAAAACCCATTCAAAATTCATACAGAACTACAATGCCAGGCGTATTCGTATTTTAAAATCACATTTAGTATGGAGGGCTGAGATGTTGCCATGAAGGAGTGGCTGTGTGGAGAGCTGTAGGGGTTTTCGTGCCTTCTTTGTTCTTGCTTGTGGTGCAGATTATTTTATAGTCCTCTCGCTTGTAGTGTGTTTTCAACATAGATAAATAAATAGCTTCTGCATCGGTAAGTAAAAGCATGCTTAACAAAAAAAAAAAATAATGAAATGGTTATTCTGTTGTGTGGGTGTGCATTGTTCAAAAATAGATAAGTAACAGAGGGGACATGTTTTTTTATTAAGTGCTTAACAGTGTTATTATGTATCATTAAAAGTGTGCTGGTTTTGTTTCTTTATGGTATTGGCAGAGGTCTTTGAACCATTTTAATCTTAAACTCTTATGCAGACCCCTTTCCACAACCCTCCATTTATTGTACTCATGCTTTGAAGCACTGGGAATCTGGTTTAGGAGCTGGTTTAGAAACGGGCTGCTTCCCTGAATCAGATCTGTAAACAGAGGTCAGACAGGAAAGGGGTAGGATTTGCTGCTCTGCTCAGGGAGTGTTTCCTGCATGCATTGTCACTGCAGAGGTTTGTTTGTCATCTGAGTGCAGTATTGCTGGGGAGGAATGCCTATTTGGGATAGGGATTTAGGTGGGGGTGGGGATTGAGGTGAAGATTGGGGATGGGGATTAAGGTGAGGATTGGATTGAGGTGGGGATGGAGATTGGGACTGGGGATTGGGATGGGGATTGAGGATAGTGATTGAGTTAATTGAGGTGAGGATTGAGGTGGGGATTGGGGATTGAGGTGAGGATTGGGGATGGGGATTGAAGATGGGTATTTGGATTGGGGATTTGGATTGGGGATGTGGATTGAGGATGGGGATGGGGATTGAGGTGAGGATTGAGCATAGGGATTGAGTTGATTGAGGTGAGGATTGAGGTGGGTATTGGGGATGGTGATTGAGGTGGGTATTGGGGATGGTGATTGGGGATGGTGATTGAGGTGAGGATTGGGGATGGGGATTGAAGATGAGGATTGAAGATGGGGATTTGGATTGGGGATTGGGGATGAGGATTGGGGATGGTGGTTGGGGATGGTGATTGAGGTGAGGATTGGGGATGGGGATTGAAGATGGGGATTTGGATTGGGGATGTGGATTGATGGTGGGGATTGAGGATGGGGATGGGGATTGAGTTGAGGATCGAGGTGAGGATTGGGGATGGGGATTTGGATTGGGTATTGGGGTGATGATAGAGGATGGGGAATGAGGGTGAGGATGGGGGTGAGGATTGTGGATGGGGATTGAGATGGGGATGTGGATGGGGGATGAGGATTGGTGTTGAGGATTGAGGATGAGAATTGAGGTGTGGGAGTGGGGATGAGGATTTGGGATGGGGATTGTGGTTGGGATTAGTGATGGGGTTTGAGGTGAGGTTTTCTTTTAATAAGACCAACAGCTGACAGCAGACAGCCGCAAGGCTTTGTGAATCTCAGGCTTCTCATGGATGGTTGTTATATTAGTGCCCCTCTGTAGTAGTGGTCCTTTCAAACCTGCTTCACTTGGCTTGTAGCAAAGATGAGCTAAACCATATGCTGAGGGTAAGGGGATGTGCAGTAAAGGTGGACCAGACTGCAGTTTTGAAGAGTCAAGCCTAATTAGATAGATCAGAGGCTCAAAGGGTGTTTGACTCTCAAAGGGTGTTTGACACTAATACTCACTGTCTGTTTATTTAGAGAGCAATAATGTTTAAATAATAAGAATTACAAGTAAGCAAATTGACACAAAAAAAACCCCACGTAATTTCTATTCTTACACATAATTTACCCCTTGTCTGTCCGACCTGGATATTGACACAGGCTGTGTTTTACAGATATATATATATATATATATATATATATATATATATATATATATATATATATATATATAATTGAAGCTGGGTTTTGTAATATCCAGTGACACATTTTAAATGAGATTTAGTTTTGTATGAGCTGTCCAAGTAAAATAAGATTGAATAATCCTGGCAAGCTATCCCAGTATTATTCTCCAGCCAACGTGAGCTAGCTGCATCATAACTGCTCTGCCCTTTTTAATGAGATTTATTATTAGAAGCCGATCATTTTCTTCATATCATTCTGCACTATAATGTGTGCATGGCCACACAGCTTGAAACACTGTCACATGTTCCAGATCCTTATTCAGTAGTTTGACGTCCCAAATACAGTCTCACTAAAGCAAGCCCTGTAGGTGGCAGCTGCTGACGTTCTGCTGTAGGAAACAATCCGCAGTGTGCTGCCAGATGATCTGGAGTATATTGCGGCACAAAAACTAAAGTACAGTACTGTGTATTAAATATTTATCATTCAAGGAAAACAAGAAGTATGATTTTCATGTTGAATGTTTGTAGATACACATTTTTTACTCATCTTGCTATTGTGCTCTCTTTTAAAAATGCATGATTTGAAATGCTCCACGATGTACCCTACTGCCTCTTAATGTCAGGCTGACCCTTGGGAATCTTTTGTAATGATTGAAACAAAAAGCACAGCAATGTCACTTTTTACATTTTTTTTAAATAACCATTTTTTTAAATGAATTGCAAAGAGCAGATTCATTTTTCATTATTGACTTGTGCCGTAAGAAAATTCTGCATCTCTTAACTCTGCAGTATGTCAGCGAGCATTTGATGTGATGTCATGTGGGGGGGTCTAAACTATTGGCTTTTCTTCGTGTTCCCATCCGATGAAGGCTTTGCTGCCTGTGACACCAGGATGGAACCGCTGACTCCTGTCCTTGCAGAACCTGTGCACCTTGATATGTGTGCTGTCCAGTCTTGGACAGCATGAAGGCTTGAGGCAGGGGGAGGGTTGACAGTCTCTCTGCAGGCCCAGGGCTGCAGTGTGCTCCAGTACCAGCCTGTTCACTCAGCAGTGCGGCTGCACTCTCTCTGAGGCTCCTTTGCCAGGTTTCACTTTGGACGACTGCCATGCAATGACATCATGCTCCTCCGATCATTATCAGCCTGAGAGCCTC
The DNA here is from genome assembly GCF_017654505.1 of Polyodon spathula. Taxonomy (NCBI): domain Eukaryota; kingdom Metazoa; phylum Chordata; class Actinopteri; order Acipenseriformes; family Polyodontidae; genus Polyodon; species Polyodon spathula. The sequence continues at coordinate 34,613,511 of NC_054552.1, read as the reverse complement.
ATGCAGCAGGTCTAACTCTTAGCACCCTTACCTTCCATATCTTTAGCTTTGGCTCTGCAAGGGGCAGATTGCTTATTTTATTCTTTAAGAATTCTAGGGTAACTATACACCCTAGTTACGTTATTTGAACTTGGATTCATGGTGTTATGGGATTTGGGTGTAGTGTAGTACAGGAGGTCATGTTTGCCTGTTTAAATCATTTGTTTTTTGAACAAGGCAAGCCTTTCATATCTTGAGTAATTTGAATAGTTCTTTTTTTTTTAAATCTGTGTTTATTTAATGCACTCCTCAGTGGTTACTAGTGTATGGCAGTGAGCCTACTATTTGTTTCTTTTATCTCGGAAGAATAGCAAAATCTGTGTTATATAAAACTATGTAGAAATGTTCACCAGGTTCAAGCCCCTGCTTGCCTCACCACAGGTTGTCCCTTTACTTGATGCACTCTCCAATGAATTCAGTCTTCATTGTGGATGTGAGTGCATGTTTGGGAAACTTGTATTTTTACTGTATGCAAAGGGTTAACAGTTTGTCCTTTTTCCTTTTGATCCTCCCTGAGCGCTGACTAAGCTGCTTCCTTGCACTCTGTAACTGATAGTTCCTAAAAGTCAGATAATGATTTCATCGAGGACAGGAAGTGAAGCTGTAACCTTTAAATAGAGGGCAGCAGAAGAGATTAATACCAGCGTTAGCAATTGCGTATTATTATTAATGCACTGCAACATTGCAGCAATGTGCTTCAAGGTAACAAGCTTCAATTATTTGTAGCACCTTTTTTAGACACTGCAGTTCCAGTAAGGATGTCTCTCTGTCAGAGTAGCAGCAGGGTGCAGCTGTGCGGCACGGTACTGCCCCGGTAGCTGAGTCTGTTTGGCGTCTGGTTTGTCACAATTCGTAAATGTTCCTTCATTGGTAAGACTGTGACAGGCCAGATTACAGGGAACTGTCTGATGCTGTCAGTAAGAACACGGTGGATAGGTCTGAAATCAAGCTGGGTGCACGAAGTAGGTGATATTTATCCAATCCAGCACACAAATCAAGGGAGAGCCAGTGTGCCTGTGCAGAGATATGCCATGTGCCACTGTGATTCACTGCTGTGTATAAAAGGTGCATGCTATTGTACAGTGCACTAGTTATATAAACATTCCTCTGAGTCAGTTATGGGATGTGTCTGAGACTTCATTGTTCAGAGTGAAAAGCAATGGCAGGTAAGACTGAAGCACGAGGAGGTCAGGTGCTTGTCTGTGGGTCACGCAGTCACGCATCTGCTGATCTCGCCCAGCTGAGCAGACTACCTCCCTTTGACAGAACTGTGATTCAGTAACAGAGCTTCTCTGTTTTGTCTCTTTTACATGTTGAGTTGGGCACAGGCATTTCTGTGGGTTTAAAGCTGACAGACCGTGTTGTTTTTTTTTTTCTGTTCTCCATAAGTGAAAGATTAGGTTTTGCTTTGCTGTGATGTAAAAGGAACAAATAGTACAGTGATGGTGTTTTCTTAAGCCCTTCCCGCGTTACTGCACTGGCCTGGATGTAAAGGAGAGATCTGTGCTATGCTTTAACTGTTGTAACAGATCACTGGGTATCTTCGGTCAGTAGAGTGTCTTTCCGAAGGTGCTGCAACTTTACAGAATGGAATGCATTCATTGTACATGAACAGCTTATATGGATTTTGAATCTGTCAGGCTAGCAATACTGTTTGACTGATATTAAAAAGTCTGCTAAAACAGGGAGAGGTGTGCAGATTGTGTTCTCCCCTGGTTTGCCAGGAGATATGTAACCCTTAATAGTGCAGGACATGAAGTTGTGAGTGCAGCCCAGAGAGAGAGAGAGAGATGACTTGTGACCCGCTGTTTGGGAGACTGGAATGTTCTCTCTACCCCTTGGCAGCCAAAACATCTTCTTCTGTCCGACTCCAAAGGCTGCAGGAAATGACTGCATTGGGAGGGGATGAAAAAACCCTTCATATTTAACTCTGTATGATTGTAGAGGACAGACTGTGTACAGGCTTGAGACCACGTTTAAAAGACATTTAAAGGAATGCTGGCTTATTAGACTCGAAGAAGCCTTTGAAGACCAAAGACCTTTCATCAGTTCATCTGTTTTTGTCTTTATAAATATGGGTAGAGAAGGAGGAGGAGTGTGAGGGGGAGGGGCTGTTTTCTTGTCATTTTAAGATGCAGAGCATATGTTTTAGATATTAGTGTTAAGAACATCCCTATTGTTTTTTAGGTAAGTGGGCAAGCTCAATGAAAAGGCACTTCCTGTTTGTTTCATCAGTGTTAAAGCATGTTTCAGAGCCTGCCTTGGGTTTTACATTCCCTTTTTTTACATTTTACATTCCCTTCTGCTCGACTGCTGGATTTCAAGCAGCAACAGCAAGGGAAACGGAAGGAGTCCGTTCATAATGAATGCAGCGTACAGCCAGCGCAGCCTAGAGGAACTTCAAACAATACCAGCAATCAGATGGCGACACAACATCTTTTTATCTAAGTAACTATGGGGGTGATGGAGTGCTGTCTGGCACTTCACCAGGCATTCACAGAGCCCTATTAACACTTGTAATAAATACAGAGGATATGGCATCAGGACTGTGGTGACAAGGCAGCTTCCCTCCGAGAGCATTCGCTGCAGCTGCGTGAAGAACAATACTATCCGCTTAGGGTTAAACCCAAAGAAAAACAAATGACCTTTCAATAGAATTGCATTTAATACATATAGATTTGAAACAATCCTTCATTCAATTTCAATTGAAATATGCTATTGTCTGGTTTTAGAACTGTTAGCACCTGTTGTGCTGGTGGTTTTAGAGGTTAACACTGCCGTGTGTTTCTACTGTCAGATGAACTGCACATTTAAAGACACTTACACATAACCTTATGAAATGTTTACCAGAGTAAAAGTGCAACATTACAGTGGTAAACTTTCATAAGGGTCCACATGTACATGCTGTACACAAGCAGACATGTGTGTGCATACCTGCAGACAGGATACCCGGTGTCACTGAAACGTGCCGTTTTCTCCCTCCACACTAGTCCACATTAACCTGAGATAGGCTCCTGACTATTCCCCTGAAGAAATTTCAAATGGCCCCTTTGAAAAGTAAGTTCAGTATTGCACAGGCCATGGGCGGTGGTACAAGAGGTGCAAACGTGGTCTGAAAGTGAAACACTAAAGACAAAAACCCCTTGAGTACCGAGGGATAAAGTACCAGTAGCATCTGCCTCATTAGCAAGGCTCCAGACTGTGGATGCAGGTTAGTTGCTAAGTGTGCTTCTCGATTCTGTTTCTGCAGGTAACGGCTATGTGAACTCGCGTGGCTCTCCCGGCCTCATGGGCAGCCCGAGCGGGAACGGGCTCGGCAAGGTCATGCCCGCGAAGTCTCCGCCCCCTCCCGGGGGGAACCTGGGCATGGGCAGCCGCAAGCCGGACCTGCATGTGGTCATCCCTCCGTCCAGCAAGGGCATGATGCCCCCACTGGTGAGTGTGGGAGCAGCAGCCTCCATGCCGGCCCCTCACACTGGCTTGATAACACTTTAAAGCTGAAGCCGTACCTGCTGTTGTTTTAGAACTACTCCTGCTAGTTCCTGCGTTGCCTTGCAGAGTTTCGTACTGGTGCAGCTGGAGTCACTTCAACCCCCTAGATTGAAATCTACTGCTGCTGCTGCTATGCATGTGAAATGTCACCAATAACAGTATCCTGGGGGCCCAGGTGATTTACCAGTTAATTATTACAATTTAAATATGAGGGTTTGTCTAATTGTTGCAATTAAAGTGGCAGGATAGCAGACCGCATTTAACGCTCCAGGCTGCTTAGGATCATCATGTTCTTCCTCTTCTCCCGGGTGCTGCTGGTTCATTTGGTAGAAAGTTCACCTCTGGCATGGAAAGCCAGAAAATCACTGAAGCTAACAAAATAGTTCCAGAACATTTCTCTGCCATGCACATCTGTTCATTTTATAGGTCTCAAATGGGCAGAGTTGAAAGAAACAAATGTTACAGCAAACATGTAAGTCTTCATTTTAAAAGATGATATGTGGTACTACGCTAGGGTAAAAAAATCTGTTTGGAAGCCATGCTTTTAGACTGCCTTGTACTTCCTGGGTCACCTGCAGAGTGAAATTGCCCCCCCCCCCCCCCCCCCCCCCCCCCCCCCCCTTTCACTGGCCTCCTTCCTATCAGTAGCTGCTTCCCCTACACTTGCATGCTTTCAGCCAGTGACATGCTGTGACCCAGGGAGTACAAATGCAGATAGCCTAAAAAGCCTAAAAGCTAAAGACCAGCAGATGTCATGTAATAAATTCAAATACATGTGTGCTATACCATGTGCTGCTTTAAAAACTGCACATTTGATAGATTATTGGGGTTGTTTTTTTTAATCTGCATTGTTTGGGTATGAATATGGCAGATGCACTGTCCCTCTACTGTTTAGACTAATGCAGCATAAATAATAATAATGCAATAGACAGAATTGGATTATGTATGAATATAAAGCATGAAACCCGTCACTGGAAATAGACTCAATGTTCAGATTCAAGTGTATCACAGCTTATTGTACACGGTGATACTGTACATGCAGGCTTGCTGTATGTGGCACCTCATTAAGCCTGAAAGAGGAAAACACATTTAATACAAGGGCCTCTTGTCAGAACGGAAGCAAGAACAGCCTGACACTTATGACACAGCCTGATCATTGTGGATGGAGTGGAAGAGTCTTAAACTAAAGTAATGATGTGGATTACAACGTCCTTCGTGATTGCCAGCCTTCATCAAGCAAGCAACAACATTAAAACACAGCCGTGCTGATGCAAATAAAAACGCAGCTTTCAGTGTGCAGTTGGTGTCGCAGTTAGATGATGGTGATTATTTTTAGCTGCATGCACAGTACATAGTTATTTCTGCTCCTGCTGTTTTAAGCTTTTATGAAACTGCTGCTGGTGCAGCCTTAAAATATTATTATTAAAAGGAGAAGGAAATGTATGGTGGTCCAGCGCTGTCTGTCAAAGTGAGAGCATGTTGACAGCCTTTCATTAGATCATGATGGGATTAAATTAATCAAGTCTATCTCTGGCAGAATCGGATGACTGGTTATTAGGAACCTGAAATGCTAGCTAGATAATATCTTGTCACCCTTGTCATGTCTGCTTCACCTTATTCCCTGAGTGTGGGTATTAAGAAAGTCCCAGACTGTCCCCAGCCTTATAAGAGGGTGACAGATGTGTTTCTGCAGCAGTGCAGCTCCATACCAAGACGCTGCCCTCAGATCCCTTCGCTCCCCTGCAATATTGCAGCATAACCTGCTGGTGCCGGGTGCACCGGGCACACAGTGATCCCTAAAGGAAGGAGAACTTGCTGCAGCTGCACAGTGTCTAATCCCCGGCAGCTGTGAGTCGATCTGTTGTGTTTTCAGCCAGTATCCGAGGGAGTCCAATGAAAAGCCAGCTTAGTTTGAAATCTTTAACGTCAGCAGAATAAAACCTATGTGAGATTCCCAATTAGAGTAAGGGGTGGTATTGGTAATTAAGTGGCAGGGTATTGAATCAGTCCAGCTATTGGCATGACTGTTAAACATATTCATTTGAGTTTACATGCAATGGATCTTTGCTTCTCTCTCCTGTCCCCCCTGTGATTCAGGGGCACTGGTACAGTATCACCCCTTGTCTTTGTATCAGGGGCACTGGTTGAACAAGCTCTGGTCCTTCCAATGCTTTATTACTCAGCACCAACGATGTTTAAGCGCTGCCTCCTTAGCCCAGGGCACCCAAGCTGCTCTCCAGTGAATGCCCAGCCTGGAGGAACCCTGGCCTGTCACATGCTGCTTTGGTCCTCTAATGCGCTGGAGTAAAGGCTTGCTGTCTTGTTTTTCTGGGGAGGCGGGGAGGAGGCAGGGGGGTTCCCTGGCCTTTGTAACTCTGCTGTTTTCTTCTCTTGTTTTCTGCGGAGAGCAGTCTGAGGAGGAGGAAATGGATTTGGTGAGTCTGGAAAGCGCTTGGAGAGAGAGAGAGAATGTGAGACACAAGTACTGTAACAAAGGCACTGTTCCCTCTATTAAATACATAGTTATAGATAGCAGAAGATACATTATACATAGCCAGGAGTGGACCAAGCAGTCTGCCTGTTTTTAATTTGATTGTGTGTGTGTTGTGTGTGTGTTGTGTGTGTCATATATACACACACACACACACACACACACACACACACACACACACACACACACAAGCAAATACAAAAGTTAAAAAGAAGGATTTAATACTTTACTCCTGCTTATTCATCAAAAAAAAATCTGTATTTAAAAACATGGTCGTCAGACAGACAAACAAACACTGCATTTTGACACAAACGTTTCTTTATCAGGCTCACATTATTAAAACTGAATACTTGGCTCAAAGACTTTTTAACTTTTGTATTACCGTAGAGACTGTACCTTCACGTCGTACAATTACCTCATACTGGTCAGCAGCTCTTCAATATTAACCATTGCCGTGCACAAATGGCTCTCTTGCTAGAGATATATTATCGTCTTTTGCATTCTAGTTCTACTTAGTTTGAAACCTGAACTCAACATGCCCCTTGCTAGATGCAGAAAAACATATGGCTGAATTTGGAACAGGCTCTGAGGGAGGGCATCTGCTGCCAGTAATAAAAAACAAACAAAAAACAGATAGTGAATTACTTTTAATTGTATCTCTTTGACAGCCGCTATTATGTATGTATGTGTGTGTGTGTGTTATGTTAAATAGAGGTGAACAGTGACCTACAATGCATAAATTATAATGCCTTGAACCAGAGTAACTAGCCGACATGTACTAAATAAAGAAACAGTAACAACAGGTACAGTTTTGATTGGCTCCAGTCTGTCTCCTTGTATTCGCACGGTGTTCAGCAGCACAGGGTTAGAATAACAGAGGAGATGCATGCCAGAGCTACACAGCAGCCTTCACTCTCATTCCACTGGGCTCTTTAGATCGTGTTGTGGCTCTATTGGATAGGAGTGTCACCCATTCCATGTTATACTGGGAGCTCCATCAACCCATTCCAGGTTATACTGGGAGCTCCATCAGCCTATTCCAGGTTATACTGGGAGCTCCATCAGCCCATTCCAGGTTATACTGGGAGCTCCATCAGCCCATTCCAGGTTATACTGGGAGCTCCATCATGTGTATGGGTAACAAGCTCAGGTGTGTCTGATTCCACTTATAGTAAAACCAGGAATGGTTCAAACTGCTATACAATGGGGGCCTTATTTCCATCCCTGCACAGCCCCCTCATACAGATAATATATGTAAAACGCTGCACTGTTTGTGTTGGTAAGCTGTCTCTGCAATACTGGGGAGAAACATGATCATATGTGAAGTTCCTCAAAAAATACCACAAAAAGCTCTATTTCTCCTTTTACTTTATTATTTTTTTTAAAGCGAAGAAGATGACTTCATATAGGGTGATGTCATCCTCCCTGGACTGAATGAGTTCATCTCGCCTGAGAGCGAGAAGTGTGTGCGTGTGTCTCTGTGAGTGTGTGTCTCTGTGTGTGCCTCTGTGAGTGTGTGTCTCTGTGTGTGCCTCTGTGAGTGTGTGTCTCTGTGAGTGTGTTTGTGTGTCTGTGTGTGTGCATGTCTCTGTGTCTTTGTCTCTGCGTGCTTGTGTATGGGGAGGGGGAGCTCCCTGTTTTAGAGGGCTGTGTTTCATGATAATGTACATTAGCTGTTTATTGATCCAAGCATGCCAATGCCGGCTCTTACAGTAATGTAAACCATCAGCACGTAGAGCTTGGATTCTTTTCTGTATCATTTTATTGGGTTTATGCAGACAGACAGACAGACACAGATGCACACAAAATGGGCTATTCTACAACAGCAGGAATCAACAAGGAAATACAGTGGGAGACCGCACTGCAATTTACCTGTCAGGCAGTCTAAGCAACTGAGATTCCATAAGCACTGCATTAGTGTTGCTGCTGGTCCTGTTACTCTGGTTCAATGTTGTGTTGCATGGGTGTACGATGACAGTGTGTGTCTGCATGCTGGGCTGGTTTGCACTGGGGGCTTGACTGTCTTACAGTAGGTGTTGTATTAGTGCAGCCTGGTTCATAGTGTGCAGTAAAGGGGCATGGCATCAAAGAACAGCTTAGTAGAGCTTTATAGAATTCCAATTCCAGCAATGTCAAAGAGTTTCCCCGATCATCCATAATTGGATTCATCATACTTTCTCTCGTCTGCTTAGTAATTTATAAATGTGAGGAGCATGAGATATATATTCTGAGGTCCCTGAGTTCTGTGCTTTGCTCTCCGAATCACATTGCAAAGGCAACCTGGATTTGAATACTCATTTTAAATGAGTGTCTTATTATCCAAATTAGTGTAATTTCAGAATTGGGATGCTCCAGTCTGGTGTGTCTTTCATAGCTTGGTATTTAAAGCAGATGGAAAATAATTTCCATATGAATAGCGTTAAATAGACAAGTGGGCTGTTATTCAGCTGCACATGCTTCAAAGAGATGAGGTGTGGTTCAACATCGGACTAGCTGTTCTGTGAAACTCAATAATGATATAGTCACAGTGACACCCAGTGGCAGAATGGAGAAACACACCATTGGATAAAAAAACCCATATGAGAAGCTCTGCTCTAGATCTGTTGAGTGGCAAAGAAACATTTTATATTGGAGATGTACAATTATGCGTTTTGCCTTTTAGTTTAGTGTCTAAAAGAATCTGTACTTATGTTGATTTTATTATCTTTTATTTTCTTTTTTTGGCATCAGGAGGGATCTAGTTGGAACAGGCAGTTCAATGGAGATTCATTTCTAGGGATCGTCTTTCTATATTAACACAATTATTTGTATTTTTTTCCCCTTTCTGCGGTGCAGCTGGAAAGGTATCTGTGCACCCTGGTGTGTTTCAGCAATGGCAGGTGAAGGGATTACCTGTAGAAAGGTATCTGTGCACCCCGGTGTGTTTCTGCAATGGCAGGTGAAGGGGTTACCTGTAGAAAGGTATCTGTGCACCCTGGTGTGTTTCAGCAATGGCAGGTGAAGGGATTACCTGTAGAAAGGTATCTGTGCACCCCGGTGTGTTTCTGCAATGGCAGGTGAAGGGGTTACCTGTAGAAAGGTATCTGTGCACCCTGGTGTGTTTCAGCAATGGCAGATGAAGGGGTTACCTGTAGAAAGGTATCTGTGCACCCTGGTGTGTTTCAGCAATGGCAGATGAAGGGGTTACCTGTAGTTGTCTAATCTCTAGTTATTTCACCTTTTTCCAGAATGCCCAGAGGATAAGCAGCTCCCAGTCGCAGCCGCTTGCCACCCCGGTGGTGTCAGTCACCACCCCCAGCCTGCCCCCTCAAGGTCTGGTCTACTCAGCCATGCCTACTGCATACAACACTGGTAAGTGTCTGCAGCCTCCCATTAGTGCTGCACCAGCCACTTATTCCATCCCTAGGATTTATCTCTCTACAGAAACTGGGTGCTAACAGTCAAGCGAGGGTCATTGGTGTTGATTGGAAACTTGGGTTTGTGACAATTGCTGCTTTTCTTAGACCCTCTGTGAAGAAGAACAATCCACACAAAGTCAAGCAGCTGTTTCTTCACTCGTTATATGCTGAATGGTGAATCAGCGTGATCAACAGAAAGGACCCTCATCTATGGGGAGCTTGACTGCAGTAATCGAGTAGTCTGTTTGTGCGGCTCTACTCCCAGTGATGTACTGGACCGGGACAGTGTGAGCTCTACTCCCAGTGATGTACTGGACCGGGACAGTGTGAGCTCTACTCCCAGTGATGTACTGGACCGGGACAGTGTGAGCTCTACTCCCAGTGATGTACTGGACCGGGACAGTGTGAGCTCTACTCCCAGTGATGTACTGGACCGGGACAGTGTGAGCCCTACTCCCAGTGATGTACTGGACCGGGACAGTGTGAGCTCTACTCCCAGTGATGTACTGGACCGGGACAGTGTGAGCTCTACTCCCAGTGATGTACTGGACCGGGACAGTGTGAGCCCTACTCCCAGTGATGTACTGGACCGGGACAGTGTGAGCTCTACTCCCAGTGATGTACTGGACCGGGACAGTGTGAGCTGTTCTCCCAGTGATGTACTGGACCGGGACAGTGTGAGCCCTACTCCCAGTGATGTACTGGACCGGGACAGTGTGAGCCCTACTCCCAGTGATGTACTGGACCGGGACAGTGTGAGCCCTACTCCCAGTGATGTACTGGACCGGGACAGTGTGAGCTCTACTCCCAGTGATGTACTGGACCGGGACAGTGTGAGGTGTACTCCTAGTGATGTACTGGACCGGGACAGTGTGAGCTATACTCCCAGTGATGTACTGGACCGGGACAGTGTGAGGTGTACTCCTAGTGATGTACTGGACCGGGACAGTGTGAGCCCTACTCCCAGTGATGTACTGGACCGGGACAGTGTGAGCTGTTCTCCCAGTGATGTACTGGACCGGGACAGTGTGAGCTGTTCTCCCAGTGATGTACTGGACCGGGACAGTATGTCTTAGTCAGGATTAGTTATCTAAAAGTTTCAGTAAAACTAAAGAAATGAATGCTCCGTCTCAAAGCTCTTCTTTATGCGGTTGATTAGAAATGTAATCAAGAGATCGATAAATCTGCCAGCGCAGAGTTAAAGAGCACCACATTCACAGCTGTGCATTGAAGTGCCTTTGAAGACTAAAAGAAAGATGTCCTTGTTGTTTTTCAGATTACTCGCTGAGCAGTGCAGACCTGTCTGTCTTGCAGGGGTTCAGTTCCCAGGGGGGGCTGTCTCTCAACTCTGTCTCCGCCTGGCAGCACCACCACCTGGGACAGGCGACTCTCAGCTCACTGGCGTAAGTACTGAAGCACTGAAGTTCCCAGCCACTGCTTCCAGCTGCTCTCTGTAGGGCAGCCTGCTATTGTACAGCAAAGCATAAAGAAAGACTACGAGCTGGGAACAGACTGTACTGCACATGTACTGTTGCAGTGAAACGTTTTCATAATCCAATAATACAGATAGAAGTTCTTGCATGTTAACTCGTTGTGAATGTAATGACTGCTGTTGCTCAGGAGAGTAACAATAATAAAATAAACAATGCAACAATCGCAAATAGAAGAGCAAAGGCATTCTTGGAAGTTGGGCCTGATATAACAGGAAAGGAAGTAAGACTCCCATTGCATAGCAGCTTCCTGGTTTCACTATGAGTTGAATCAGACACACCTGAGCTTGTTACCTATACACTGTAGCTAAATAAGCTTGTAATAAAACCTGGAATGGGTGAAACTGCTATACAATGGGAGTCTTATTTCCATCTTATTGCATGTTCTTATAAGAATGATGAGCACTGATATGCCGTGTTACTATTGTGACTCACTCCTTTATAAGTGTTCCTTAAACTGAAAAATGAATGCATCTTCCCCGCAGGTCTGGCAGCCACTTACCTCAGGGTTCCAACCTCTCCATCAACACCAACCAGAACATCAACATCAAGTCTGAGCCCATCTCCCCCCCTCGGGACCGCGTCCCCCCGTCGGGCTTCGGGCCGCAGCAGCCTCCAGTGCGCCAGGACATGGGCCGCTCACCCGCCGACAGCCTCAGCTCCTCCAGCAGCTCGTACGACGGCAGCGACCGTGAGGACCTGCGCACCGACTTCCAGGCGTCCCTGGGGCTGGGGAGGCCTCCTGCTGGCGGGGAGGACCGCGAGAGCCCCTCAGTGAAGCGCATGCGCATGGAGAACTGGGTGACATAAAACCGAGGATCTGCCCCGCTGCTCCATACGGGGGGGGGGGGGTTCAGGGGCTTTATTTTATTTTGTAACTAGAGAGAGAGCGAGGTGGAGGGCGAGAGAAAATGTCCTGACATATCTAAATAAATTTTCACACACACACAACAAAAAATGCAGAGGACTTGAAATTATACATGAGTGATATACAAATGTTATCAGGTACTTGGTGCAAATTAATTGAACATTTGCAGAAGTCCCATGTTTAAAAAAAAACAAACAAAAAAAAAAAAACAAACAAACAAAACAAACTAGATAATTGTAGTCACTGGTGCAGTTTGGCACTTGCCTGTTCTTGCTGTTTTTGTATTACTTCTGTTAGCTGTTTGTAAGAGAAACCAACACACACAGAAGAATAGGGACACCCACAACCTGATTGCTGTTGCTTGCTGAAACCAACAGTGGGGTCACCCTGCAAAATTTGGTGCTGTCCCAGAATTTGTTTTGGAAAGGCAAGTTATACATTTGTTATTTAGTAGTAATGCTTTGAGTTTTGGAACTACCAAAATGACTAGACAGGGGATTGAGCAATACTGTATATAGAAGATAAAAAGGGTTAGGGGGTTCATTTCCCTAAAGGAATGGGTTTCCTCAGTTTGGATACGGCTGGTGTCGCCATGTTTTGGGGATGCATGTGCAGAAGAATAAAACTATTCATACGTGCTTCATCCAGTCAGAGAAAGATGCACAAGGAAGCGACATGAGTCACATGAATATATTAGCTTAGGAAAATAAAGGGTTAAGAGAAATAATATATTGAGTTATAATTGGAAATATGGATGAAAAAGAAGTTCATACCTTAAAATTATATTAAAAAATGAAATAGTAAGACATATATTTTTATTAAGTGAGACCTACAGTGGTAGCGCCCATTTTAATTGATAACAATATATATGAATTGAAATACTTCTAAACACTTTCATCTAGGAATTATTTATACAAGCCAAAGCTGTATGTTGATGTTTTGATTTTCTAGGTATGAGTTTTAATTTGTTATTTGGAACTTTTGAACTTTTTTTTTTTTTTTTAAAGGAAAAACTAAATGCAAGCAAGTCCTTGAAACGAAGACAAAAGCCATGAACACTCGCTGTTCTGTTTGTAAATTGATATTTGAGCCAAACGTTTTTTTGTTTGTGTACATAGCAACTTTAATATATATCACCTTTGGTGTAAGTACGTATGTATTGTACCTTCACCAGAAAAAAAAAAAAAAAAAAAAAGTCTATTTTTGTGGATTAGCGCCAAGTTGACAAGGCGAAGTCCTTATTAAGTAGAGTATTCACTGGTTAATATTTACTATTTTGTTAAATATGCTGTACTTTCTTCAAATTGGAATTCTTCTTCTTCTTCTTCTTCTTCTTCTTCTTCTTCTTGTTAATATCCAGAGTTTTAAGAAGGTAGTTTCTGGGTCGTTCTCCCTTTAATGGTGGTGAATGTGTGTCCTTTAAAATTTGTAAAACAGTGCTGTATGGTAAAGCTTCACTGTATCTTTTTGTAAAGAAAAAAATGCAAAGCAAAAGAAAATCTGGTTCCAGTTCCAACTGTGGAATTCTGTCATGTGCATGTGTGTACATGTATGTATGTGTGTGTTTGTGTGTGTGTGTGTGTATGGGTATGTATGTATATATATATATATACACACACACACACACACACACAGTCGCTGGAGCATTGAGATGAAGCTGCTGAACAAGCTGTCTGCTTTAAAACCTTGAGTAATCCTTTTATTGAAACCCCCCTTTTTTTTTTTTTTTTTTTTTTTTTTTTTTTTTTTAGTTTTTTAACTATTTAATAGTAATAGTTTTAAATCTTTTGCTTCTGTCTTTAAAAAAAAAATCACATCAAGTCCCTTTTAAGGTGATAAAGTAGCAGCAACTTCAGTGGCATTTAAAAAAAAAAAAGTGAATTCATTTCTGGATTTCGCATGGACCTGTACGTGAGGTTTGCTGTACAACTTTTTGAAGGAGGTTCCCCTTTGCATTTGCTGTCTATTTCCTTGTGTGCCTTTTTCAAGATCCATAGGCATCGCTCCTCCAGGCCACTGAAGGTGACTCTAAACTAATAATCTATGCAGTGTCCAGATAGTGCACTAAAGACCATCCATTCCCCGAACAATTGCACTGCAGTGTAGGAGAACACACAATACTGATCATCACATCAGACCCCCTCACACACACACAGCACTGCAGTGTAGGAGAACACACAATACTGATCATCACATCAGACCCCCTCACACACACACACACTGCAGTGTAGGAGAACACACAATACTGATCATCACATCAGACCCCCTCACACACACACACAGCACTGCAGTGTAGGAGAACACACAATACTGATCATCACATCAGACCCCCTCACACACACACACAGCACTGCAGTGTAGAAGAACACACAATACTGATCATCACATCAGACCCCCTCACACACACACACAGCACTGCAGTGTAGGAGAACACACAATACTGATCATCACATCACAGACCCCCTCACACACACACACACAGCACTGCAGTGTAGGAGAACACACAATACTGATCATCACATCAGACCCCCTCACACACACACACAGCACTGCAGTGTAGGAGAACACACAATACTGATCATCACATCAGACCCCCTCACACACACACACAGCACTGCAGTGTAGGAGAACACACAATACTGATCATCACATCAGACCCCCTCACACACACACACAGCACTGCAGTGTAGGAGAACACACAATACTGATCATCACATCAGACCCCCTCACACACACACAGCACTGTAGTGTAGGAGAACACACAATACTGATCAGCACATCACAGACACCCTCACACACACACACACACTGTAGTGTATAACACACAATACTGATCAGCACATCACAGACACCCTCACACACACACACACAGTGTTATGACTAAACACACATTACTGACATCACACACACCCTCACACACACACACACACACACACTGTAGTGTACGAGAACACACAATACTGATCAGCACATCACAGACACACACTGTAGTGTATAACGCACAATACTGATCAGCACATCACAGACACCCTCACACACACACACACACTGTAGTGTAAAACACACAATACTGATCAGCACATCACAGACCCCCTCACACACACACACACTGTAGTGTATGAGACACACAATACTGATCAGCACATCACAGACACACACTGTAGTGTATAACGCACAATACTGATCAGCACATCACAGACCCCCTCACACACACACACAGCACATCATTCCAAGTTTACTCAGTTCTTAGGGAATTTATATTATGACTGTTAACCCTGAAGTGCTCACCAGTGTTTATTGGACTGGGATGCCTGTAGATGTAGTTTTGAACTGCAATACATGACAGCCACTGCAGCAGTTAAGCACAAGAAACACTAACCTATGACATACCTTGCAAAATTGTTTTGAGGGCTTTATGAACGAGCCCGCTGGAAAGCTGCGTTTTAGCCATTTCGTTTGCCCTCTATTACCCCCTTGGTAGCCAAACACATGTACAGTATAGCCTCTTGAGATATGCAGTGCCCCAGTAATACTGTTCTTTATAGTCCTTGAAGCTGCAGAGCTCTGCTAGTTACTGCAGCTTCAATTAAAGCTGACTGTTGCTCAGGACTGTGGAACTGCCTTTAGTTTCATACAGTTCCACCAGCAAAATGTCCTCGGCTTATACAGCACTCATGCCAGACCTCATTGTTGGAACATATGTACCAGTAAGCATTTAAAAAAAAAAAAAGAAAACCCATCTATGATATAAGCTTCAAAAACAGCAACTGAATTGCAATAAGGCTTTCTAATGGACAAGGCAGCCCCTGTTAAAATCAGTTGTTATATTGTAATAGTGACCTGTTTTTCAAGGATCTGCTAAGTGCACAGAATACAGGTAGCCCTCCCCCTTCCCTTCTTACTGTGTTGTGTGCACACAAGAAATACATAGTAAATATAAAGAAATATATAGAGCTAGAGAACTAAAGCTCCATAGGTCTGGATGCTCTTTATGGAGAAATAAAAAGTGCATCAAACAATGAATGTGAAAGAAAGGGATCTGGAAGAAAGAGACGTTTGTAGAGGTCTTTCTTCACTTTGCTGTGCAAGAGTACACTGCTTTGCTCATGGATCTTTTCAAACAGAACTATGTATTCGGTAAGTGTTTGTAGTTAATAGTTCACTCGGAAAGCTGTTTGCGGTTTGAAGGCTCAGACCGTTTGGCGGCACAAGCTGGACTTTGTTGCCATGGCGATGAAACAAGACGTTTCAGATTCAAGAGAGAATATTAAGTTAACCTGCGTTTTATTTTCCCTGAATGTGTTGTTTTATCTTCATTATACAATAAATATTCTAGTGAACTTTTTATCGAATGACTAAGATATTATGCTAGAGATTGTTGTACAAATTTGTATCCTGCATTCACTAAAGTAAAGATATTGGCTTTTACTGTGTACTTGGGGCTCCCTTCAATTATTCACAGCACCGTGGATTCAGGTGTGATAGACCCAAGACGATCATTAGGAGTAAGACATAACTAATATCTTACCTGTAATGATCAATTTAAAAACAGCCCTATAGCTTTGAGGATTGGGTACCTGAACTCCAGCTACAAGAGCCATAAAGGATAGGATGGGATGGGGTGAGATGGGATGGGATGGGAGGGAACGGTCACTTGCACACATGACACCTGAAACACTATTAACACAGTAACACCCAGATATCAAGTAGGGTCACATTCTGTCTCAGTCAATGCAGCGCTGCTGCTACTTAGCAGGACAGGACAAAACATGCATTTAAACTGTAATACAAAAGGAATGCAGATTGGTAGTTTCAACTAAGATTAAAAAGGGAATGCATTTACTCCAAAATCCATTTAGCAGCTTGTGAAAACAATGCCCTCTTGTTCCTGATCAGGGCAGTTCATTGGTGTCTTATTTGGTGGAGTCCAGCAGCAGCAGCAGAAGCTGCCAGGGGGTGCAGTGCTGTGGGCTGATCATCGACCAGCACTGGCTGTGAATGGAATAATATCAGAGGATGCTTATACTGCAGGGCTTCCAGCGTGCATGTAACCCAATGAAACCTGCCTACCCAATCCTACACTGTAGTAGTTTGGATGATTAAGCTAGAAGGTGTGTATATCTTCTGCATAAGTGCAGCCTAGCTCCCTGCTCCCAAATCCTGAAGTGCATTACTTGCAGTATAATGAAATAGCAAGTTCCCTTTTTATACCAAATGGTTAAAGAAATGGGCTTGAAAACAGGCGGTCACGGGTTCAAATCCCAGCTCAGCCACTGACTCACTGTGTGACCCTGAGCAAGTCACTGAACCTCCTTGTTCTCCGTCTTTGGGGTGAGACGTTATTGTAAGTGACTCTGCAGCTGATGCATAGCTCACACACCCTCGTCTCGTATCTTGTAAAGCGCTTTGTGATGGTGGTCTACTATGAAAGGCGCTATATAAAAATAAAGATTAGTATTATTATTCAATGGAGACGAGGACTGATAAGGTTATAATAGGGCTCCCATGCCTGTGCCGTCTTGATTACTGAGCACCAGGGCAGTTTCTGCAGGGGTATTAGCTTTTCTGCATGGGGCACAGTCTGGAGGAAGCAGAACAGGTAATGAGGAAGAGCTGCCCTAACCTGTAAACGATCAGGGCAGAGGTGCAGTAAGACAGGCCACACGCTTTACCTGGTGCACAAAGACGTGCCCATTTAAAATTGTACTACATTCTTTTGAACACATGAAACATTCTTGTTAAAAACGTCTACTGGTGGGTGCCAGAATTTAATGTTGTTGGCACTATACGAGGTACCCTGGTGCAGGGTGTAAACGCAGACACCCAGAAGAGACTACAGTGGATCAGGGAGTGAATGCCGACACCCAGAAGAAACTGGAGTGGATCAGGGAGGATGGATGCTGTGTAAATGATGGGGTCTGTGTGTGTGTGTAGTAATCAATCCTTTCATTAGCAAATGAGTGGGATCTGAGGGGGTTTGTATGCAGGCATTGCCACGACAACAGGAGCACAGACACTCATTTTTAATTAGTCTTTAATGATTATTTAATCGGGTACAATGTCCCACAACGGCATGAAAAATAAGCTTTGAGACAATGATCTGACTGAGGTTTGTAGGTACGTCCTGAAATGTGACCAGAAATGAAGTTGTTCAGGAACAACACTGGGAGTCAAAGTTAGTTCTGTATTTAGGATTCCTGAGTCTGACGTCAAGAAACATGTAACAGCAGCCAGATCAGAAGTGCAGATTGCGTAAAATCTATCAACACAGGCAGAGCTCCAGTCTTCCATAGGGTGCCAGTAGAGAGCACAGTATTGTGTTTAAAATTGCAGCATTACTGAGTGGTTACTGAATGCATGCCCCAAATTCAATAATTGTTAACCCAGATCACATCCACTTCTTTCTCACAAACCTTTTAAAGAAGCTGCATGATAAAAACGAGTACGCAACACGTGAGTGATCTGCTTCCTGCTGCACCTGGGACTAGGGTTACCACATGACTCCATACACACTAGGACAGTTTGAGACTTTTCAATGCACACCCCAATGCATTCTGGTAAGTGTAGTTTTGCAGTGAAAGGTACCTGAGACAGGTAAAATGTACCAGAATGCACTGTGATGTGAGTTGAAAAGCCTGACCTGTCCCAATCTGTCCAAGTGTACAACTGATAACCCAGCCCAGGACACAAGAAAGAGGAGACTTTCATTATCTGAGTTCGCTCCACACAAGTTAATTCAAGAGACTGATGGAGTGCTGTTTCTACAAGGTTTTCCGTGACATGTCTACTACATCTCATTCGGCGAGTACACATGTGCAAAGTCACTGTTTCTGTTGCTTTTAAATGGATTATTCAAATAAATCTAATCATTTAAAAAAGGCAGAAAAAACTAAACGAATCCAGACCCGAGGACTGGAATGTGTTGTCAGTGACTGAAGCAGTTGTTTCATGTGTAAACAATGGAAACCTTGGAAAAAGAGATATCTTTTGGCCCACTTTGAACTTATCGCTTTATCCAGCAGTTATTTACTGGCAAGTGAACACTCCGTCCTTTCACAACAAGAAGGTTACATTTGTACACAGGTAGTATTTGGCAGTCGCTCGTCAAACAAATGATCTGAAAGGCTTTCAAATAAAGTACGCCCTTTGTCCGGGAGATCAGGAACTGTTTATTTTCTGTCAGTGTTTTCAGTGGGTATGAGACTTTGCACGACATGCGTGTTCCTGTGCCAGTAAATGTTGAAAGGCTCTGGGTACCTTCTGAGACTGGCATGAGAAGAAGGGATCCGTCCTACAAAGAGCTGTGGATACGAGGACGAAGTGTCTGGAAAGCCAACCTGATCAGAAAAAACTGCACACTCTGAACCACTGCGATCACCATGAGAGAATCAATCTGATCAGACAAAACTGCACACTCTGAACCACTGCGATCACCATGAGAGAATCAATCTGATCAGACAAAACTGCACACTCTGAACCACTGCGATCACCATGAGAGAATCAATCTGATCAGACAAAACTGCACACTCTGAACCACTGCGATCACCATGAGAGAATCAATCTGATCAGACAAAACTGCACACGCTGAACCACTGCGATCACCATGAGAGAATCAATCTGATCAGACAAAACTGCACACGCTGAACCACTGCGATCACCATGAGAGAATCAATCTGATCAGACAAAACTGCACACTCTGAACCACTGCGATCACCATGAGAGAATCAATCTGATCAGACAAAACTGCACACTCTGAACCACTGCGATCACCATGAGAGAATCAACCTGATCAGACAAAACTGCACACTCTGAACCACTGCGATCACCATGAGAGAATCAATCTGATCAGACAAAACTGCACACGCTGAACCACTACGATCACCATGAGAGAATCAATCTGATCAGACAAAACTGCACACTCTGAACCACTGCGATCACCATGAGAGAATCAATCTGATCAGACAAAACTGCACACTCTGAACCACTGCGATCACCATGAGAGAATCAATCTGATCAGACAAAACTGCACACTCTGAACCACTGCGATCACCATGAGAGAATCAACCTGATCAGACAAAACTGCACACTCTGAACCACTGCGATCACCATGAGAGAATCAACCTGATCAGACAAAACTGCACACTCTGAACCACTGCGATCACCATGAGAGAATCAACCTGATCAGACAAAACTGCACACTCTGAACCACTGCGATCACCATGAGAGAATCAATCTGATCAGACAAAACTGCACACTCTGAACCACTGCGATCACCATGAGAGAATCAATCTGATCAGACAAAACTGCACACTCTGAACCACTGCGATCACCATGAGAGAATCAATCTGATCAGACAAAACTGCACACTCTGAACCACTGCGATCACCATGAGAGAATCAATCTGATCAGACAAAACTGCACACTCTGAACCACTGCGATCACCATGAGAGAATCAATCTGATCAGACAAAACTGCACACTCTGAACCACTGCGATCACCATGAGAGAATCAACCTGATCAGACAAAACTGCACACTCTGAACCACTGCGATCACCATGAGAGAATCAACCTGATCAGACAAAACTGCACACTCTGAACCACTGCGATCACCATGAGAGAATCAATCTGATCAGACAAAACTGCACACTCTGAACCACTGCGATCACCATGAGAGAATCAATCTGATCAGACAAAACTGCACACTCTGAACCACTGCGATCACCATGAGAGAATCAACCTGATCAGACAAAACTGCACACTCTGAACCACTGCGATCACCATGAGAGAATCAATCTGATCAGACAAAACTGCACACTCTGAACCACTGCGATCACCATGAGAGAATCAACCTGATCAGACAAAACTGCACACTCTGAACCACTGCGATCACCATGAGAGAATCAATCTGATCAGACAAAACTGCACACTCTGAACCACTGCGATCACCATGAGAGAATCAATCTGATCAGACAAAACTGCACACTCTGAACCACTGCGATCACCATGAGAGAATCAATCTGATCAGACAAAACTGCACACTCTGAACCACTGCGATCACCATGAGAGAATCAATCTGATCAGACAAAACTGCACACTCTGAACCACTGCGATCACCATGAGAGAATCAACCTGATCAGACAAAACTGCACACTCTGAACCACTGCGATCACCATGAGAGAATCAATCTGATCAGACAAAACTGCACACTCTGAACCACTGCGATCACCATGAGAGAATCAATCTGATCAGACAAAACTGCACACTCTGAACCACTGCGATCACCATGAGAGAATCAATCTGATCAGACAAAACTGCACACTCTGAACCACTGCGATCACCATGAGAGAATCAACCTGATCAGACAAAACCGCACACTCTGAACCACTGCGATCACCATGAGAGAATCAATCTGATCAGACAAAACTGCACACTCTGAACCACTGCGATCACCATGAGAGAATCAACCTGATCAGACAAAACTGCACACTCTGAACCACTGCGATCACCATGAGAGAATCAATCTGATCAGACAAAACTGCACACTCTGAACCACTGCGATCACCATGAGAGAATCAATCTGATCAGACAAAACTGCACACTCTGAACCACTGCGATCACCATGAGAGAATCAATCTGATCTGACAAAACTGCACATTCTGAACCACTGCGATCACCATGAGAAAGAACCTGATCAGACAAAACTGCACACGCTGAACCACTGCGATCACCATGAGAGAATCAATCTGATCAGACAAAACTGCACACTCTGAACCACTGCGATCACCATGAGAGAATCAATCTGATCAGACAAAACTGCACACTCTGAACCACTGCGATCACCATGAGAGAATCAATCTGATCAGACAAAACTGCACACTCTGAACCACTGCGATCACCATGAGAGAATCAATCTGATCAGACAAAACTGCACACTCTGAACCACTGCGATCACCATGAGAGAATCAACCTGATCAGACAAAACTGCACACTCTGAACCACTGCGATCACCATGAGAGAATCAACCTGATCAGACAAAACTGCACACTCTGAACCACTGCGATCACCATGAGAGAATCAACCTGATCAGACAAAACTGCACACTCTGAACCACTGCGATCACCATGAGAGAATCAATCTGATCAGACAAAACTGCACACTCTGAACCACTGCGATCACCATGAGAGAATCAACCTGATCAGACAAAACTGCACACTCTGAACCACTGCGATCACCATGAGAGAATCAATCTGATCAGACAAAACTGCACACTCTGAACCACTGCGATCACCATGAGAGAATCAATCTGATCTGACAAAACTGCACATTCTGAACCACTGCGACCACCATGAGAAAGAACCTGATCAGACAAAACTGCACACGCTGAACCACTGCGATCACCATGAGAGAATCAATCTGATCAGACAAAACTGCACACTCTGAACCACTGCGATCACCATGAGAGAATCAATCTGATCAGACAAAACTGCACACTCTGAACCACTGCGATCACCATGAGAGAATCAATCTGATCAGACAAAACTGCACACTCTGAACCACTGCGATCACCATGAGAGAATCAACCTGATCAGACAAAACTGCACACTCTGAACCACTGCGATCACCATGAGAGAATCAATCTGATCAGACAAAACTGCACACTCTGAACCACTGCGATCACCATGAGAGAATCAACCTGATCAGACAAAACTGCACACTCTGAACCACTGCGATCACCATGAGAGAATCAATCTGATCAGACAAAACTGCACACTCTGAACCACTGCGATCACCATGAGAGAATCAACCTGATCAGACAAAACTGCACACTCTGAACCACTGCGATCACCATGAGAGAATCAATCTGATCAGACAAAACTGCACACTCTGAACCACTGCGATCACCATGAGAGAATCAATCTGATCAGACAAAACTGCACACTCTGAACCACTGCGATCACCATGAGAGAATCAATCTGATCAGACAAAACTGCACACTCTGAACCACTGCGATCACCATGAGAGAATCAATCTGATCAGACAAAACTGCACACTCTGAACCACTGCGATCACCATGAGAGAATCAATCTGATCAGACAAAACTGCACACTCTGAACCACTGCGATCACCATGAGAGAATCAATCTGATCAGACAAAACTGCACACTCTGAACCACTGCGATCACCATGAGAGAATCAACCTGATCAGACAAAACTGCACACTCTGAACCACTGCGATCACCATGAGAGAATCAATCTGATCAGACAAAACTGCACACACTGAACCACTGCGATCACCATGAGAGAATCACTCTGATCAGACAAAACTGCACACTCTGAACCACTGCGATCACCATGAGAGAATCAATCTGATCAGACAAAACTGCACACTCTGAACCACTGCGATCACCATGAGAGAATCAACCTGATCAGACAAAACTGCACACGCTGAACCACTGCGATCACCATGAGAGAATCAACCTGATCAGACAAAACTGCACACTCTGAACCACTGCGATCACCATGAGAGAATCAACCTGATCAGACAAAACTGCACACGCTGAACCACTGCGATCACCATGAGAGAATCAATCTGATCAGACAAAACTGCACACTCTGAACCACTGTGATCACCATGAGAAAGAACCTGATCAGACAAAACTGCACACTCTGAACACAAAGCACAGTGGAAGGACAGGTCGAGCCAATTCTGGATACAACAACGGCAGATTACAGAGGATGCGAGTCATCAACGGTTTATAAAACAAATGACACATCAACCGTAAACATTTGGGTGCTCGGCGTTGCAGCCAGATGAACAGCAACTCAGTACATTAAAGGAAGCAATAGCAAATGATGAACAAAACACCGTCCTCCTTAAAAACACAACCAAGACTTAAACACGTCACTGAAAAAGGGTTACAGTCAAATATCCCAATAGCTAATTCTGGACTTTTCCTGCAGCCATCGGCGGAGCACTTACAAAATTTAAAAATATACCTACTTTTAAAGAGTCACTGCCCCTAGAATGCTGATTGACCTCCCTGCCTGCCTCACACACTTCAACCTGCCCTGCACTTAAAGCAGCAACAATCTTGTTATGGAACAAACTAATGCGACTAGAAGGCGAGGGTGTGGCAGTTTATCCTGCATTTACTCCCCCGTTCACCATAACATCTGGGTCAGGGTTTACTTTAACCCTTTAGCAGCTGGGCAAGCTGCTGCTAGTACTTTGGTGATCTTTTAGTAAATCTATAGTCCTTCAAAGTTTACGTGTTTATTCGATTTGATTTCAAATGCAATGCAGCAATACAAGACCATGGCAAAGTCTAAAACTTAACAATAACATTGACAACAGTCAAACCTGTTCCTGCCATCTTTACCGGTATAATAAACCTCTGCTGTGCTTGCGTTGGAGTAGCCCCTCCCCTCATTAGCCTGGTGCGCTGTGTACGAGGAAGTCTTCAGTCGAGGGTATACCAATGCAAAGTGTTTGAGATACGTTTGACCCCCATTAAACTGAAGTTTTGCGGCTGGATTACCTGTTTGAAGAGGATGAATCAATCCGAGAAACGGGTAAGAACGTTGACTGAATATGATTTGAAACTTGATAAAGTAAAATACATCTTTTTGCATCGACGAAAAACAACATGACCACATTGCCAGCTGTGCTACTGGGTTTTTGGTCTCTGGTTTTATTTTCCGTTAGTACTTTTTAGCGACTGCATTTCATTTTTTGTTTAAAAATAAATAAACAAAATAAAACACATTTATTAATTTACTTTCAAAATTTGTCCATGTAATATCCGTGACAGGGCATGAGGGTAAGTTTTGCAAACACTGTGGGAAGTAGTTGGCTCTGATTGCATATGGACGTCGTTTGTTTCAGAGGGTGCGCTATTCCGTAGATGCGTGCGTGGTGATTTACCTTAAACGTGAGACGTGTGTGGGCACAGGTGAGCGGACATGTACTGGGCTACATAAGCCCCGAACTCTAGCCAGACACTGAAAACAAGTCATTCTTAACAAGGCAAAGCACTAAAAGGCTTTTTGTGCCAGACATGTTAAGGGTTTCAAAGCCTGCAGTATGTTTCAGCCCGTAATGCCACTTGGGTTTGTAAGATCTGTTGCAGAAGCTGTTGCCCAGTTGTCCAATATACTCGTTTCCACCTGCGGTAGCTATCTGTCGATTTCAACCAGGCAAATGCTTTTTATCTAGTCTTCAAGATGGAGGCAGTGATTACACCTTATGTTTTATCATTAACAACCAGACACATTTTTACAGTGTTAAAATAGTTTGGCTTGTTTTCTGAAAAAACAAAAAAACAAAAAACAAAACAACTTCCCAGGCTGATATGTTGTCTGTCTCCAGTAATACCCCTGTCTCCAGTAATACCCCTGTCTCCAGTAATACCCCTGTCTCCAGTCTGTCTCCAGTAACACCCTTGTCTCCAGTCTGTCTCCAGTAACACCCTTGTCTCCAGTCTGTCTCCAGTAACACCCTTGTCTCCAGTAACGCCCCTGGAAAGACCAGGACTGGTGATTCCTTGTCTTCACTGGGTCAGCTTAGGTTACCTGTTTTATTTAAAGTACAGTAAGCATCCCAATTCCTGGCATATCTTCCCATGACAACTCTCTCCGCATTATATCAATGCTAGATGACACTGATACTGTAATGGGACTGCCTTATACACATGGCCCGTACACTTTGTCTTTGCGACTAGTACTGTGTTTTTCGAATGGAAAAGATGATTTCAAGATTTCAATTGTTTTAATTGTCTGAACCGAAGTCACTTGTATATTAAATCGTTGTAAATCTTGTTGAACACTGGCTGGTTTGACAGACCCCGATTAGCAGTGATCCTGGACTAACTGGTGCTATTTAAGGTAAAGTATTCCAAGATTGTGGTCTATCAGTGGGACTGCTGAGAATGCTTTGTCCCAGTTCACTGAATGCCCCTCAGAGTGCCGAGCAGTGTGTGCACAGCTTGGGTTGAGAGATACACCACATGCATGGCAGCTTGATGATGAGTCACACCTATCCCCATGCAGATGGCTGGGAGGAAGACCAGTGAGCCGATCCTGGGCTAGCTGGCGCTCCGAGACTGTCAATTGGATTAGCAAGCAATGAACTACAGGCAGGAGCCACTCAGCTTACGGACCCTTATTGGTCATGCAACAGGGACAGGGTTTCTTTCCATGCATTTCTACAGGATGCTGTTCCTCTTGGCTGCGTTACTCTCTGTTGATAATCTCTTGTAAATATTGTAGACTCCCCTGTCGATGCTGTGCTGCTGGAAGTGGTTTGTTGAGATCAAAATTTGTACAAACTAATCTGAACTCATTTGTTTTGGGGATTCTTTTTTATCTTGCTGTTTTCTCTGCTGTTGTGTGTGTGTGCATGCGTTTGTTTATCTGTTTATTTGCGTCAGTTTTTTATTTTTAATTTAGTGTTTTGTTTTTCATTTCAGTGCCCCTGCACTTTTTGTGTTGGCCAGTCCGAGTACAATGTAAGCCTCCTCTATCACATGTCAGTAGTGTGCCATTCCATCTTTTTATTGTGAGCTTAATCGCACACCTGAGCTGAATCAGGAACAGCATACACCTTTTGTACAGGTAACTCACGGGAAAACCCGCAATGGCTCAACCTGCTACGCAATGGGAGTCTTCCATTACTACCTGCCTGTGGAACGTGATTGTTTGGATGCACAGATCTATATGCAAGGAATGTCCAGAATGCGAACAGGCAGTTTGGGAGCACTGTTCCGAGAAAGGGCTTTGTGATTCCCAGTTTCTGGAGTGTCTTCAGCTCCTGACTTAATTGTATTTAATAGCAGGAGTTAAGAATCTGCCCTTCAGCGCAGGAAATAGGAACGTCTTCAGTTTCCAAAATTGGGAAGTTGTTGTTTTTCCTTCTGATAAGCAAACCTGGACCAGGGGAGTTAATAATTTAGAGCTTAAGTAAATGTTTCAATGTTCAAATTTTGTCCGCTGCTACAACATTTAAGGTTTTGTTTGTCAAAAACATGCATGGCTGAGTATTCAAATGCTGTTAGCGTTTTTATAGTACATTTTCAGAGCGATGCTCATGTTATTTTCTTGTTCTATATGGATTTTTCCATGTACACTGTCTTAAACACTCTGCTGGAGAGGTTACCTGCATGGCTTTGACAAGACTGTTTAATTGAAGAATCTAATTCTTATTATACATAAATTTATTTTGAGGTTTTCGTGGCATAATTAATCAAGCCACTTGTCTCGTGTGTGTTTGTTCCTTTTAGTTCTGATTAATATTGCGGTTTGTTTTTTGTCGTTTTCCAGTTCCTGTTTATAAAGTGGCTCCTTCCTCCTGCAGCAGTGCTGGGATGTTTCACACAGGATGTTTGCAGTCCAGGGTTCTTTCTGGGAAGGGTGGCAGGGATTGTTACATGCTGCTAAACATCGAGAGAGATGTAAATACCACGGCTGTTTCAATTGACCTTGTTCACTTGGCACTTTTAAAAACAGAACAGATACATCAAAGAGCTGGCATGTAATGTTAGGAAGCTGCTTTTAAGAGCCTCCATACTAGTACTGTAGAATCTGAACAACAGTTTCAAATCAAAACAGATTGTACTGTAGTGATTTTCCTTCGTTGCAAGGTTCAGACGGTCTCTCAGGCTGTGTTATAAAGTAAGGGGTTGGCAGATCAGTGCTTCACCAATACTGCAGTGACATGATCCGGTTCAGAAGGTGTGTTACTCATGACAATTGTTCAACCATCCTAAACTCTGTGACTTGAACTCAGCTAGTTCAAAGCTGGCACAAGGCTATGCACCAGCCACTGGGGCGTCGTTGCCTTCTTCACGTTGTCGGCTGCAGCTCAGGCATGTGCAGGCATTTGCTTTACTCAGCTTGATGGTTTTAGAATGAAAATGGAATGTTCTGTGGTTTCAAGCAAATATTCAAAGTGCTGTCAGGGAGTATTAACCTCCAGATTTTTTGACATGCATTTCTTAATTTTGGTATTAACCCCGTGGGTGCTGGGAGAGGGGTCAACTGCTCAAAAACAAGAGGAGAGTGTCATCTACAGAACTGATAATCCCAGCATCTTCACACAGTTACACTATGCAACAATTAAGTGAAATCTTTCAGCTTACAGAAAGAACAGCTGAAAAGAGAACCACTTTCAGGAATATTTTGTACACTCAAGGCAAGAATCAAGGCCAGTGATTTACTGGGACCCACAGAGTTCTTGTTACTCCCACATGCAGAGTGTTGGTCATTTGAAACACTCCACTGACAGGCCTGTGCCAGAATCCATATGACCGAGAGTCTGTTAGTGTCCGCTGTTCACCCCTGCTTTCATCTGCATTGCTGACCCATGTGTGTGCAATCCAGCTCAGTGTTATGACACCCTGCCATCCGGTGCAGTTGTTATCAAGCAGCGTATTGCACAGCTAGCTTGAGATTGTGATTACAGTACACGGTGTCAAGCAAATATCCCTGAAGAAAAAATACAACTTTTCTGGACTGTCTTGCTGAATTGTGTAATAACTGTATTGTGTGTTTACAGAGGAAATGAAGATGCAAAAGAGAAAAGGAAATTATGTCATTTGATCTGATGAAAGCAGAAGAATAGCGGGCAAATATCCTCAGTGTTGTGCCCAGTACTCCTCTGTTCATCAGCAGCTGCTTTGGAGGTGGCCTCTTCATTGCTTTCCATTTAAATGACTGAAAAGGAGGTTTTGATAATACATTTTACAGACAGAATATGGAACACATTAATGCAACTTGGGCACTGTGCTAACTACAGTACAAACTTTAAAAGTTGGAAAGGAAAATGTGTTATTTTAATGAACCACCACCTTACTGAACGCCAAGGCATTGCCAGAGCTGTATCGGGACCAGTAAAGAGAAATGAAGCCATGCCCGGCACCCACCAAGGCAGTCAGTAACTCCCCACTGAGGGCTAAACACGAGCAGGGTTAATACAGAGTTACAGTAAAGAGCGCCAGGGCTCTCAGTGGATCCATTGCTGTTTACTTGGGCACTTAGCGCTCACTTTCCTCCCAAAACCACATTACAGCCCATATCTTCTGCTTATCTGAGCATTTGCATTAAGCACTTAATGCTTTACACTCTGGTAGAACAATACACAGTGTTGTATCGGTCATTGTATTGAAGGGATAGGCCTTCTACATTGTGTTGGAAAGGTGAATGGAAAGTTGCCTCGTCCCCCCATGCTGGGGTGTGAGCGAGTGAGCATCATGCCTTCTGCAGTGGCTCTGAAGCTGGAACAGTGGTATTCGTGATTTTAGTTCCCTTTCCTTCACTGTGTTTTATGTGTGTGGCATTGTGACAAAGTTCCCACCCCTGTGTATATTATCTGTTATGTGTTGCGTGTGGTGTGTTTAAATGTTGGTGTACAGTCATTGGTACACGGGATATAAACGGGTCTGTGTAACACGAGTGTTTAAAATGTATATGTGTATTTAGGCACGAGGATTGCACAGCACTTCACTTGCAAGTAAAATGTAGTAATATGTGAGCACGGGGAATTGCACTTTATTAATTCACGTGCTGGGATTCAAGTGAATAATTAATTGGTAATTGAATCCCAGCACAATAGTATATATAGATGCACGTTGTCACATACTGCGGTTGGGTGTTCGGGAGTGGAGAATGAGATAGAGATAGAGATAGAGAAGTGTAAATATAGATTTCAATTGTTTGTGTAGCGTTCGTCCACTCTGTGTTTTGTCCGTGTCTATTCGTTTTGTTTGTCTGTTTATTTTGGCGTGAAGTGCCGTGTCCTGTCTTTTGTTTGTTAAACCCTTTTATTTTACAATAAACCGGCGCCAGCCAGCGCCATCATCATTTCATTTCATCCGTCCTGTGTTTTGTGTATTTTCATTCCTTTTCCTGGTTCTGACGCCGCCCACTTCGGCCGTCTCTGTGACAGGCATGTTTCAGTGTTCCATGCTGGCTTGTAAGTGAAATGTTGCATGCTGTTAAATAACTTTGAATAATGAAGCTACTAACGTCAAGTGAGCTCCCAGGTAGAGGATAGGCAGTCGATCTAACCCCCCCTCCACATTCACACTGCACTGGGAAGAGTTTCTCAGTGTAACTCCCCCCCCCCACATTCACACTGCGCTGAGATGAGTTGCAGCGGGTTCACTTTCAGCAGGAAATAGGTCACGTCTCCTAATAGGGGAAGAGACCAGCGCAGGTTAGAGCTGGTACACTAACCTTTCCATTGCCTGTTCTACCTCTCTGCTAACCACTTCAGTACAATTCGAAACAGAGAGAGAAAAAAAGAAATGCCATTTCTGTTTTATAAAGCATCCAGTGAATGTGTCAGGACTCCAGTGAAGTCTGGTGAATGGCAGATGAAGCTCAGTGGTGAATTGCCACGGTACCTACATTACCTGTCATCCTGTACAGCAGAAAACAACATGTTCACTTGGAATAAACTTTAGAATGATTCATCTTTGCCTGCACTGCATGTTCACGCAAGCATGGGAAGTCTTTCAATATGATCAATTTGCCGTTTAACAATATGATATTATCTAATGCTGTGCTATACAGGGACATCATTATTTTCCCCTGAACATTTCAGTATCATGTTTCAGCACGCTAGTTCTGGGAGCAGGACATGGGGAGTGAAGTACAGTACCAGTGTTGGGTGTGGTCTCTGTGTCACTAGTGAGAATTGTGTTGTGTTGTATATTGTGTGCACTAGCAGGTGCCCTGTGTCGGTGTGTGTTTTCATTTATGGGTGACAGGAGGAATGGTGTATTGCTGATCGCACATCCTGGATCCTGTTTCAGCAGTAGAAACACACTGTATTACAAACAGTACAGTACAGTTCTAGGTGGGCTGTTTGCACTGCTTATTCAGTTCAATAGAATGAAGCTACTTTGATTTGGCCCTTTTGAGGGAATGACTTGCTGTTATCTCCACGATAAAAGAAAAAAAGACACTGCTCTTACCGTGAGATGCACTACAGAACATTAAAGCTTTGATGTGTGTACAGTAGCTTGTGCAAAAATAAAATGAAATAAAAAAAAAAAAAAAAAAAAAAACTTCCTCATGGCTGTAAAAAAGGCTTGGAACAGGATCCAGAGGGTATGGGTGCTGTCTGAGTGTGTAAATGTATCGCACTTACATTTTTGCACATCTACAGAACACCTTCTACCAATTGTGATGGATTTGCTAAGGACTTCATTAGCACAGTAGTCTAGTATAAGCATCTTGTGGATATAGGGAGCCAGCAGCTGGGGGTTTCAGAAGCAGCAGGATTACACAGACTAATTCACACTCCTGAGCTTCACTCAGTACTTGCACTAGTCACTGACTCCCAACACACAAAACAGTGTTTAGCATGATAGTGAAATCAATTGCATTTCAACACAGTAAACTATAAAGGCTGTATTATAGTTTCTTATAGGAACTGCAAACATTGCAAATGAGATTCAGTGACCAATGGAGATTTGAACACAGTACAGTAAAAAGGCTCTATTAGCGTTTGCTGTCCTGAATGCAATGCGAAGCAACACATTATTTCGCCTCTTTACTTGTATTTTGCTGTAGTAGATTTTCCTTGATTGTATCGGACCGGAGCACTTCCTGGAAACACTGAAGAACATGCAGGTGTTTTGAGACAAGGCTGCTGTTTGATTCCTGGATGGCTTTGCTTGTGCAGCTCTGACAGATATTTAAAGGGGAACTTTGTGAAGGTGTGTACCAGACTAGGAGGAACTGAAAGCCAATTACCCTTCGAGCCATGTGCTCTACGCTGTTTCTAACCCTGTTATTAGAAGCAGCTGATTTCCTAGAGCAAGGGGTTTGTGACATGCCTTGCATTCCGAGGCAGTTATCTCAGGGTGAGAGAATAATTCATTTAAAATAATAATAGTAATAAATACAATTGTTTTCAGTGTAAAATATGTAGTCTATAAAGAACACGGCACGTAGGGACACAGTACTTCCCTACAAGAACACTCCTGTCTCTGCTTTTCAAGTGATGGCTGTTGTTACAGTAGTTACATTTAACCTAATTGATACCACTTCTTTTTGCAGACATCATTAGTGTTTGCGTTTTTATTCCCCCCTGCAGGCTGCATTAAAATAAGAATAACAAAGAAAAGGCTGTTTTGACTGAGCACAGAGCACTGTCCTCACTTTATCCACCTCTTACAATGGAGCCCAACAAGCCTACTGCGTGGGCATCTTTCCGACAGAGGACAAAACCTCTCTTCTCCAACTTGAGCATCAAGAAGATAAAGAAGAAAGACAGCACTAAAGCAGAGGTCAGGAAGAAGCGAGTTCTGGACCAGAGGATGATGAGTACCTCGGTCCCAGACTTTCGGCATCTGCACAGCGGGGCTGCCAGCACAGACAGGGCAGCCCCGCTCCCCTCCAATGCCACACCCTCGCCGCTACACACAGCCCTAAACAACAACCATGCTGCCACGCATCTGAGGAACCGTCTGTCCATGCCAGCGGAGAGCCAGGCTTGGGGCTCGATGGATTCTCTGCAGACAAAGATGGGCATTGATGAAGTGGAGGGACTGTTGCACACTACACTGTTATCGGAGATTAAGAGTGAAGAGGAGTCAAACCAGTTCAGCACTACAGAGGCTGCTGCTGCTGCAGCTGCACAGGGTGAAGTGCCCACAGTGGAGATCACTGAAGACCTAAGTGAGGTATGTGTTTTAAATGTAAACTGTGAACATTGTCAGTGCCTTTCTGAAACTAATCCAAAATAATTCTAATTATTTTGAATTGTTATTTTCTTATTCGTAACCTTTCATAGTGGTCCATATGATGACTCACAGTATTAGTTTAGGTTTGCATAGTGCAAAGAATGTTCTTTTTTTATCGCTGCATTTAAAGATCCGGGTAGATTTTGTGGTGAACTGGGCTCATGTGCTTGATCTCTTTCCATCAATGCTTGACTGTGTGGGGTAGCGCTTCCTGATGTGATATCCATTCCCAGCAGTACTGCTCCCCCTTCGCTTGATGCTTTTGGTCTGATCTTGCTTGTGCATGAGCTATAGTTAAAGCCAGGTGACACTTACTCACAGCTATTGCCAAGTTTGTTATTTGTATTTTTTTGGGATTGAACGTGGCTCAGTCAGAGCTGCTCTCTTTGTTACTGTGCAGGGGCCTCTGTAGCCACTGGGATGCGCTGCAATAGCTTTCACATTGGCTGATATAAAACCAGTCTTGTGCACAGGGATGGTTACACATCAAACTCCCAAGAGGAATGCTTGAGGATCCTTTTATACAATATGTAGGTCTGTCTGTAAGTCTGTTTTGGTGACGGTTCAACATTTTCAAGAACGCACGACCATCAACCCGGCCGTTCCATTGTGTTTCTTTTAAGCAGACGGGCTTTGGGTTGAGAGTGAGTCTGTGTTTTGAATAACGTGACGCATCTTTGATGCAATATTCCTGTGACTAGATTTCTGGAAACCAAGCTGTTCTCTCACCACAGATGCCACTAAAGAAATAAAAAAAGCTCACAGGAGAAATTCTTAGCTGATTCTTTTGACTGAGTTTCTGTGGCACGTTGGTACTTTAAGGACATGCAGATTCTGACTGCTGGCAGTGAGGTGCTGCCAATAGCACTAGCAGACAAAGTACAGCACAAAACGAAATAGTTTGCAGGAGCACCTCCACCACTTCTCAAGAGAAAAAGTGGTCGGAATGGAAGACAAAACCCACGTGGTGTTTGAATTCCTATGGTGAACACGTCCAACATCCAGACACCGTACCTCAGCAAGAGATGGGCCAGCCCTGAAACAAGATGCTGAAATGGATGACTACATAGTGTTTTACAAGCAGCTTCTGTAATCCATTTTTAATACATGCGACTGCTTTATAAAGGCGAGTGCAGTCTTTTGTTTGGTATGGGTAGTCTGTTCTTGTGTGGAATGAATAAGAAAAGTCATGAGTCATAATACTAGAACTCTGGCTTAGCTTGTGGCTCTAGTGAGGCGCAATACCTTGGTTAGCTAGGATCTCCGTGCTGAATGACTGCTGCAAACACTACAGTGCAGCGCCAGACCAAACCAGTGGAAAGGTACCTTATTGAATTCAATTGTGTGTGTGTGTGTGTGTGTGTGTGTGTGTGTGTGTGCGCAGTCATTAACCATTAACAGTACACTCTCTGTTGCTGTTTCTACAGGAACACTTTGAAAACAATGAGCTGGACGTCTCGCAGACCTCTCAGTTCTTTGCAGCTAATTCTGTAAGTATTATACAAGGGAGCCGCACTTCGATTTTATATTGGGAACGATCATTTGACATCGGCTTTAGTATCATTTCAGTACTTCAAGTTTGAGGTTTGTAATTTGATTTACACTTCTATCAGTACTGCAGTGCCTTGTAATCAATAGCACTTCACTGTGCAGGATGTGGAATTGGGTGTCTCTCCTGAACCCTGCCTGTTCACTGTGGGGATCAGTAATATCATACAGTATGTGTGCTGGTTGCCTGGTTGCAATGTTATTTCATGCAGGGGATGAATAGGGATGGTAAACTCGGCACCTGTGATGTGAGAGAGGTGCGAAAGCAAGACTGCCTCTGCCAAAGTGCAAAATAATATTCAGAACCCAAGTTTAGCATGTTTAATACAATAATCTTGTTGTGTTACTGATGTACAGTATGTATCCAACTACTCCTTTTTTATATCATAATCACAATTCTTATTTTTTCCATTTCCACACTCAGCATTTGTATTGACGATATATTCAGAAGTTGCATGACGTTCTTTTGTCACCTGAATGCTGTACAGTGCCAGTCGTGGTGCCCGGACTGTGTGCAGTAGTGGTTGGCAGAGTGAGGGAACACAGATTCTGCTCATGGCAGTACAGAAAGAAAGACAGGCTGCATGGTGTGGGCTGGAAGTGCAGTAGCAGGCCAGCCACCCTGACTAATGGCACCTCTGCTCCCCTGTAGGTGGTGGGTGAGAAGGGTGATTCTCTGGCCGTCCTGCCCAGCAGGATCTCGTACCTCTTGACCATCAATCTGAAGGAAGGAAGGAACCTTGTGATCCGGGATCGCTCAGGTAAGCTGGCATGATAACTGTTCCTCCATCACTTTAAACTCTCTGAGCCATATCTTCAAAGCGATTCCTCCATTCTTTAAATAATTTTTGAAAGGTAGTTTGGTAGTTTTTAATTATCATGGGTTTTCACTTAATTTAAAAATAATATTAATTAAAGACTGTAGTAAACACTTTGCAGATATGGCCCAGTGTAAATGGGTCTTCAGCAGTGTGGGTGGAAACACAGTAAAGCTGGACAAAGCAAAGTTTATATCTTAACTGAGCAGTTTCATTTGTTTTTACTGTGGTATGTGAACTGCTGCTGTCAACAGAGGAGTGTGGCTGTGTCTCAGACATTCTCTTAGCATTCTCCCCCCGGCTCTCTCCTGCACTGGTGGACTCCTTGGCTGTACAGATCTCTAACCTTCACTGTCCCACCCAGTCACCTGCAGTCTGGCAGCAAATTAACTGTCCTCATCGCTACATTTAATGCAAAAACCATGGGCGCAAGTCTCTTTGCTAGCCTCAATTTCAACAGTATTCTCTAATCCCTTCTTGATTTCCAACATGCCTTGCGATTAGTGAGAATAAACATGATTTATCCAGAGCGTGACTCTGCTCAATTATAATTAAATGCAGTACCAATTTGAAAAGTAGATGTGCGTGAGCAAAACTTGTTGGTGGGTGTAACTGTTTACTTGAAGTATGATTCAGTTTCTCTGTGGTTTAGAAGATAGGGCTTGGGGGGAGAATGGTTTTGTGGTTTAAAGTACAGCAGGCCGGGTCACTGGGCAGACTGAATCTCCTTGGAATGAATACAGATGTTATTCTTGGTTCTTGCTCTCTGTATTGTAGAAATGGGGCTGATGATGGTGAGCTGCAGTAATGTAGGCTAGCTCCTGTGGGTTCACCCTGCTTATCAAGGCTAATGTTGCATTCCTTCACAGTGCTGTTGAAGGGCTGTGTGTTTCCGGTTTCCTGTCGTCACTGTTGATCTTCACCACACTGATTGAGTGTTGCTGTGCTGAGATACTGGATTAACCCATTCCGAGCCATGACTGATTCTAGTGTGGCACCTAGAAACCCACAACTCACTTTATCTATGTCCTGGCTCAACAGCCTTGTCCTCTTTACAGCCACAGTAAAAATAAATAAAATAACTAAATAAATAAAATCCGATCTGAAGTGGCATCAGTCCTGAGAATTTCTGTTGAACTGCACTAAACAGTTTCCAGAGTGCTGTGCTGTCAACGCAGGCCTCATCCTGTCGCAGAGCTGCGGAAGCGTGGGATTGTGTGTGCTGCTCTGATATGTCAGGACATGCGTCTGGAGAATTTATTAACACAGTAATTCATACATCACCCATATCCTACCAGACGGGAATCTGCCGCCTCCCACTGTGCTGCCAGGAAATTCCATATTATACTCAATTCAATGTAAGATCTAATTGTGCAAGCGATTACTGTACATCCAGAAATAATATATATAGTGTGTGTTTGTGTAACACAAGCTAGATCAACCAGTGAGTTTAAGAAGTCTTTATCCAGAGTACAGAAGGTGTTTGCTAGATGGGGCACCTTTTGCACAGATTATGTGCAGTGCTCCTGCTCTCTCAGTTATAACATGCCTTGGATATAACGCTCCTACAGCATGTCCCCCAATTCCCTATACTAGTGATTCATGCAATATTTCTACAGTAAATACAGTGCAAGTTCAAACTGTAAAGAACTTCTCAGTCTAACTTCTGTTTCTTTCTCCCTTTCGATACAGTATCTGAACTGAAGAAAAGCTGCGCTGACACTTTATAACACAGACATCTTATTCAGAATAGTTTTATAACTAAATAAATATTAGGCCTATTACATGGTTGTCTTTCCTCTTGTATTTGCTTTTTTGCTGTGAGAGGAGTTGCAGCTTTCTCTCTTCAGCCCCACTCCGGCAGCCGAGCCTGGGGCGAGCCCATTCCCTCTTCCCCTCGCCCGACGACCCGCTCTCTTTCTCTCATTTGGGTTGCTTGCCTGTTGCTTTGAACTGAACTCCTAGCTGCTGTTTAGCTAGGCAATTTTATTCCACGAGTGGTAATGTTACCTTTTTTTTTTTTTTTATAGCAGTGATTACATGGTGCTTTATGCATGGTTAATTCACAGAAAGTTACATTTTTGCTTCACTATATGTGCATTATAGAGAGGGAGTTATTTGATTTGACCCACATTCTAGCGAGGGAGCTCTGTATTTAAAAAGCACACAAATCACAGGCCCCTATATTTCGTGTGTATTTGTTCTTTTAAACCTGGCTTCTCATTTAATATAAGCTGTTTGCTGCAGCTAGTGTTTGCTCACCTTGAGTGAATCTTTATAGTTCTATTGAAGCAGCTCCCTTTTGAATGGCTGCCATTGACCAGAGAGCCAGGTGAATGCTTGTGTGCGTGGATCCCGTGCTGTGTGCTTAGTGCAGCTGAGACTGGATACTGGCAGAGCCAGTGTAAAGTACACAGTGAGGGGGGCAGCATGTAAAGCAGCCTGTGATTGTCAGCAGTGTGCACGGTGTGGGAGAAATGCATTTACTGCATGCACACGGCTCCCAGCAATTGAGTCTAAAGCAACCCAACAGCCTGTATTGAAAGAAAGCCCCAAACCTTTCTGGAGCCTTTTTAATGAACATTGGATATCCAGTGAGGAGTCTGGGATCTCCAGCAGGCCCATCTAGGCTGGGTAAAGGGTCACAATGGTCTGCCACTAATTTATTCCTGCCCTTGGTGATGTATACTGTGTGGATGAGCGCCTGTATGTGCACGTCAGCCTAATATACATGTATGCATATCTCTTCATTAGAGTAGTGTATACATGCCATTCTCTTTCTCTTTGCAGAGATGCGGTATCATATCATGTGTTGTAAGACTGTAGCATCTGCACACAGGATTAAAGAGTTTAGCAGTTTTTATTTGACATGTATGGCAAACATGAGCAATTGCTATTGAATTTTCATTGGCACTGACAAATGCTGCCATCTGTTGGTGATCCAGTGACATAACCACGTGAAGAGAAGGCCCCCAGTGTTGGGCTGTGCGTCTGCTTTGTTTCTTTTAAAGATTGTTCTGCACCTCGGTGGGGCTTTATTTTAAAAGAGTTTCCTCTTATCTGATAAAAAATAAATAACTCCTAGTTTTCTAAAGGAGGGAAGAAAACACCTTATTTTACAAAGCTGAAACACAGATACTTTACTATCTAATATAATGAACTGTATTCAGTGCAGAGTGCTTGTTTCATTGCATACAGTGGCATGGAGTGTTTAGTGTATTGAGTGTGTATTAATGTTGTGATGCAGGACCAGTCTGGCGCATAACGTTTTGCATGGATTTGAAGGGCGTCCTTGTCTGGAACAACTAGAACAAGCTAATCGCTCACAAACATGTAATTCCAGAGCAAACACTCCCCCAGCGTTTCCTGTCAAAGTGCTGTGCCGTATTGCACCAGAGCCTGTGTGTGTCTGGAGGCGTACCCAGAGAGCATTGCCTTTCTCTTATCATTTTCAGGTTCTGTGCTTGTGTTCTTCTCTTGTGTATATTCAGATGGGCCAATGCAAGGCTGAGCAGCCCTGGAGCTTCGATACGTCACACTGGCAATGTTGTTAATGTGAGCTGGATTCAATCTCAGAGTCCCACATTGCTTAGGGTACAATTGCTAATAAGTCAGAAGTTCCAGGATTGACCTTTGAAACATTTTCACTATTTGTGGTAGAAACATGTTGTGGTCCTTTTGGGAATTGCAAGCAGTAAAATGACCCGAACCAGTGTGTTAATATTTTTTTATTTCGCTAAATAAAGTGTTTACTCAGCATTCCGAAGGGTCTGTCTTGTGGTCGGATCCAAGAACAATATTTTAATCTTCTTGAATTTGTTTTTAAGACCTGGAACCTGCTGTTTAATACTATCTGGTGATAATAAAGGCACAAACACACCATTCAGTGCTTTCCAATGTCACCTGCTTTGCTAACAGTCCACTGTTTCAGGTCCTTATCTGCTGAGAAGTTTGTTCCCACTCTGTCATTTTAGATTTGCCCTTGGATAGATGTAGAATTGCTCTTCAGCTGAAGGACTTGCAGCAGAGTGAGTGTCACTGTTTCATTGTGCCTGTCAGGATACTGGTTGCTGTGTCTAGGGTGTGGCATTAGTTCCAGGTCACTACTGGCGTGTGTTTCTGTAGTGTAATTATATTAGCTCCACTCACTCTGTATACACACACTTCCAGACATGTGTGCTTCTTTATTAGGGCATTGCATCTATCTAGGGGTGTGGATCACTGCAGTTATGAGTACTGGGGAGAAAGCAAATGCTTCCTTATTCTTAGAGTAAGTAGCTGGGTTGTGAAAAATATAGTGTTATACTGCCCCACATGTTCCTGCAGCTGTTTTAAATACTTTGTCTGTCATTTGTCTTTTCTAACATCCTGATAACTGTTTACACTTACAACCTTAAAGCATGTTGCAAAGTTCTTTTCAAAGTGGTTTGTCCTCCTAAATCACTGCAAGAAGATTTAAAAATAAATAAATAAATAAAATTGAATATATATATATTATATATATATATAATATATAAAATGTATGTGTGTATATAAAAAAAGCAAATGCTCGGACTTTTCTGTCCCGTACCATATCATAGATTGTTATTGCTGTGTTAACTGTTTGACAGTGTGGGCAGTAATCCTGACACTGTCAGTGCACTAGAGCGGACATTTTGAAAAGAGCTTTGAAACAGACTTTAAAGCTCTAAGTGTAAAATGTTGTCTAGGATGTTACAATGAAAAGAGAAATTACAGGTACGTCATTTAAAGAGTTGTGCAAATTGTGGGGACGTGGAATGTTTTCTGCTAACCTTTTAACCAGTACAGCCCCTGGTCGATGTTTGTTTGCTGTTGGCTGTTCTTTGTATTCAAGGGCTAGCCCATATCTAACCCCTGCTTGTTCACTGTGTGGTTACACAGCTTTAACCAGTACAGCCCCTGGTCGATGTTTGTTTGCTGTTGGCTGTTCTTTGTATTCAAGGGCTAGCCCATATCTAACCCCTGCTTGTTCACTGTGTGGTTACACAGCTTTAACCAGTACAGCCCCTGGTCGATGTTTGTTTGCTGTTGGCTGTTCTTTGTATTCAAGGGCTAGCCCATATCTAACCCCTGCTTGTTCACTGTGTGGTTACACGGCAGATGAAATTGAATCTGCGGATCTTGTGACAGCCCACTGTGATTCTCCTCCAACGCGTCTGGGATTCACAGAGTTATTCTTGCAGTGGACGGGTGAC
The DNA here is from genome assembly GCF_017654505.1 of Polyodon spathula. Taxonomy (NCBI): domain Eukaryota; kingdom Metazoa; phylum Chordata; class Actinopteri; order Acipenseriformes; family Polyodontidae; genus Polyodon; species Polyodon spathula. The sequence goes on along the minus strand of NC_054552.1, from coordinate 34,573,402 downwards.
GCGCTTGGTTAAGCACAGGCTCTGCTCACTTTATTAATAATGAACGGATTGCCTGTCTGTCCCTGGGATCACCTCTCTCGTGGAGTGTGCACAGCAGGCCTGCTCTCCTGGATCGGTATCAGTTGAGATTCAGGAGATGTTTCGTTAGGAACCCAAGTAGAAAATGAGCTTCCCAGACTCTGATCCCACTCTGGTCCCCGTGCAGACCTTGCAGCGCTGGTTACCTTCATGATAACATTACAGGGCAGAAGCCAGAAGGTTCAAACAAAAGACTCGCCACTTTTTCCCCAGGAATGTTCCCACCAGTCGGTAATACTGCATGTGAAAACAACACCTAGACATTGCTAGTCTTGAGTATTTTGTCTATCTGACTGTGACTCTCGGTAATGCGGAGATCTAGCACACGTTAACAGTTAACAATACGTTCAAATCTCTTGAAATCGACGCAGCTGCTGGCAGTTTGTTTTCTTTTGTTGAAATGTGACCCCTGAATACATCGTAAGCAAATCGAATGTAGGTCAAATCGAGAGCCAGCGACTCTCGGACACAGTGGAGCAGCCACACTGGGACAGCCTCTAAACTTCGCTGAAGATGGCTTGTTAAAACTATGAACCTCGGGCTAGAATGTGTGTCTTTAAAAAGCACCTGAGGACTAGAGAGTGTGTCTAGATTTCTAGCGTGTGGAAGCAAAGCTGTTAAGACATGTACTGCTAAGCTGAGGGATCTCATTTGATACATTCAGACCCTCTTTTCAATGCTGCTGCTGCAGCAGCAGCAGCAGTTGGCTTATTTCTCTCTTCTTACAAAAACTCCCCCTGTCCTCCCTCCCAATCCCACTCTATAGTTAAGATGTTACTCTCCCTGGCATGATGGCAAGGTTTCACAATCCCTGCATGCTTCCTGCGTCTCAATTAATGCCGTGCCAAAGCCTGACCCTATCCACTGCTATGTGTGTTGAAAAGCAACACTTCTTCTTCTGCCCCCCCCAATTCCCCTTCTCTGCAATTCCAGACGTCAAGGTTCTTAGTCACGGCACAGCCTCCCTTCACCCGTGGAACAGTTCAAACATTATTTTGTTGTCAAGTTGCTTGGAGGTTTCCACGTCAAACCCAGCTTGGGAGGCACTGGTGTAACCCTTGGCTGCTTTTTCGAGATCTTTATTTGGGAGGAAAAAAAACCTGCCAAGCCTGACAGCTGCTCCCCGCGGAGTCTTTGTGATCAGATTTAGGTCTCCCTGTGTTGTGTTTTTTTTTTTCTTCATTTTTCTTTTACCACTGTTTTATCTGAGCGTATAAATTAAACGGGGCTGCTTTCTTTTCAGCCGGCTTGGCTAAGGGCACTTCAAGCTGCCCCCAGTGTGAGCGAGTCCTGCTAGCAGGGAGACGGGAGAGTCCTGCTAGCAGGGAGACGGGAGAGTCCTGCTAGCAAGGCGAGGGGATTAGACACCGGTTGCTTCTGGTTTCATTGGCACCGTTCTTCTGCCCCGTTGCTGGCAAGAGGACTTTTCATATTTATAGGCCGCTGTATCTTTTTAAAATGTCATTACGAGATACGATGTGAATAAAACCAGCAGGGTTCATTGTGGAGATACTGTGCTGGACTTTCCTGTACCCCTAGGGGGATGTCCAAGAGGAGGTGCTATGGAGAAAAGCTGGGTGTTTTATTATGGTGCTCTGATCAATTTAAGGCACAATACAAACTCTACTGCCTGTTTCATATGCAAGCATCCAAAAAGCTATGCTACCACAGCCGTTGAGTGTGGGCTGTTAGGTATCATATAGACGTGCCTTTCTTTCTCAGATAAATAACTGGAAATGTGTCGTACAAAAAATACCCTCGACTCAGCTGTGCTGAGTTATTTTCCAGTGTCTGCCATGTTAAATGTAGCTCTTCAGATGTGTGTGTGTGTGTGTGTGTGTGTGTGTGTATATGCATGCCTGTATGTATGTATTTCACTGCATGATTCCTACTCTTTTCCTCCCATCCACAGGCACCAGTGATCCCTATGTCAAGTTTAAACTGGATGGGAAAACCCTTTACAAGAGCAAGGTTGTGTACAAGAATCTCAACCCAGAGTGGAATGAATCGTTTTCTGTACCAGTTAGGAACCTGGACCAGAAAATCTATATCAAGGTAGCAGCTGCTGCAGTGTAACATGTGGGACTCCAGGGGAGATGCTGCCTCTGAATCTGTGGTCCCTCTTCAATGATGTTATGATGATTGGGGCCACATGATCAAAAGTCTAATTTATATTTGCCTGTCTTGAATTTCCTTTGGTTTTATCAATGTATTGATAAATCATTGTTCTGATTCAGGTGTACGACCGGGACCTGACCACCGATGATTTCATGGGTTCGACCAACCTTTCCCTGAGCGACCTGGAGCTGGACAGGTGAGTGAGAGAGAGAGAGCAGAGGGGAGGAGCCTGCCTCTCTGAGGTTTACTGACTATTACTAAATGTTCCTCTAAATGCAACACACAATTGCTTTCATATGTTTATCCACATGCCCAGGGTGATGAAATGAACCTTCTGAGACTGCTGCAATACAGAAGGTGTCTCTCAGCCTCTTTGCTTTTAAGAGCTGGGAGACTGAAAGAAGTTATGTATATAGAAATAAGTAAATAAAAGAAATACTGTATATGGTAGACAGCCACTTGAAATAGAGCTATACGGTGCACTGTTTCATATTTAACTACTGTGTGTATTAATAACAGAAAGCCCACTCTGAAGCAATCCACTTGGGCGTCGCCGCTCTGGCCTCTTGTGAAGTATAGCTTGTGTTCAGCACCCTGTATGATATTCTATGCTTATTTGTATTGGAGCACGCTGTACTGTGAAGGGCAGTACAGTGCAGTGTTCAGAAGTTCATGTGGATTTTGTTCTGGAACGCACGCACGCTCGGTTCAGGAGGTCTCCTCTCTCACGCAGGACTGTGGAGAAGGTTCTGCCCCTGAACGACCCTAACAGCTTGGAGGAGGACATGGGTGGGATTGTGCTGGACCTCTACCTGTCCATCAACAACCAAGAGAGAAAGAGTCCGGTAAGAAAGCACATATACATGCATAAATAGACACATAAAAAATACACAGGTAAAAAGATAAACCTGCTTTGTCTCTCTTCTCCTTTTCCTCTACCATGCTCACTGTGACGACCAGAAGTGGAGGAGCCAAAAGAAGAGAGGGAGCAGCACAAAGGTAGGGTATGGGCTGTGTAAGCCATTTCAGCATTTACTGCATTTATTACTTCTGGAAACAAAGCCTACACGCCTCAAGGGAAAGGCTGAAATTAAACAGATTGTCTATGCAACAGCAACCCTGTGTAGTTCCAATGTAAGGAACTTTTCAAATAAAGAAGGAAGTTCAGCAGACAGCTGGCATTTTGTAGTGTTCATATTGGGACACCAGGGGGCAGTAGTTTACCAGGTCTCAAATGGATGCACTGGATATTAAGGGAAAACAAGTTTCTGGAGCAGAGGAGATTGTAAGCAAGGTGAATACAGAACTGTGTGGGAATGTGAACTCCTTTTTCAACCTTGGTCAAGGAGACTCGTCTCCCAAAATAAACCTCTCTCTCTCTCTCTCTCTCTCTCTCTCTTCAGTCACTGTTGAAGTCATGTTTTTATGGTAAAGTCCAAACATGTAGCTTATTTTGCACACTGACTGTTTGATATAGTGACCTCCAGGGTCAGTCTCCCAAATATCCCAGTATTGTTAACGATTGAGCAAGCAGAGGTACAACCCCATAATAAAAGATTGGAGATCAAATTCCCATTCTGTATTATTTAAAAAGAACAAAGTTCAAAACAGAGCAACGTTTTGGCCAGGCGGCCTTCATCAAGCTGTATTGAATTGTCTAAGAAATGTGTTTTAATGGATAGGTGAATGTTAATGTGCACTCATCTGGAGCTGTATCTGTCTATCAGCAATGCAATGGAAATGCATTATTTGGGTCACAGCTGGGGCTGCTGTGACTGAGCCGCTGATTTTTAGGAGTGGACCTGTTTATCCTTGGGCTGATGTTTAAACAGTGGCAGTCCCTTTAACCCACGAAGTATAAAGGTGTATTTTCTCAAAGGTGCTATATAAACGCTGCTGGAGGCACTGCAGACAATGAACACGTCTGGTGGTGGAGGCACCAGTTTAACCCTAAAGGGAGAGGAGGCATTCCAGCTCTCTGCACGGTCCTCCCATGGGGGCAGTCATCTGACAGCGATCCATGAGGGAGCTGCAATGTTACGGGACGACAGCGTGGTTGAGTTTTAATAAAACGCTCTGAAACAAAAGCCCTGTGTGATCCGAATCTCTGTGACAACACTGAATCAGTAAGGGGTGTGTGTGTGGGAGCACTTATTTATACAGTTCTTTCCACTTTTCTTGGCATCGGTTTAATTTGAGATGTCATGTTTCCCGCGGGGTGAGGGGGTGGGAGAGGACTCACTTTAAGTGATTCTGTTTCAGTTGGATGGTTTCGATATGAGAAGCTGATAATTCCCAGGGATAATGAGCAATAATCCAGATGTTGGGATGTTATATCACAGCTGTGGTTGGACAGAGCGGCAGAACCAGCCAAATGGACCCTGGCTTGAGCTTATTGCTCTGCTCCCCTGCTGCTCCGCCATATGGAAACAATCCCCGGCCTTTTATAACCCAGAATAGACTTTCTCTGTAGGGGCCTCTCGGAGCTAAGTGGGATTGTTTTACGGGATGAACAGATAGAAGTGGATCCAATGTAAACACTGTGGATGACAGCACTTGGCTCGCTGGTTACTTTTGTTTCAAGGGGTATTTATAGAGGTGCTGTCATTTATTTTAGGTTAATGCAAGTCTTTTGTGATGTTCTTTGATCCCCACTGGAAGTTACTCCCACATTTCTATATCCTAATGGGAAGTAGATACGGGTTTGAGGCAGGGGGTGTGGAGGCTGGCTTTTTGAAGCTGTAATGGAGCTGGGGTAGAGGAGAATCAAAGGAGCTCCAGCCGACCAGAGCTCTGGATCTTAATCACGGAGAGGGTTATGTCGCCTCTTGTGTGGTGGTGGTTCTTGTGGCTGTTTTTATTTGAAGTAATTTTTCACAGGGCATCTTTATCGAAAGCAGTGTCCTTGTACTGTACAAGGGCCATGTCTTAGCGCTGGGAGAGGGAGGGACGGAGATGATGTGGAAGCAGCCCACACGTGCAGTGCTGAGGGAGGGAGGGAGATGTAGAAGCAGCCCACACATGCAGTGCTGAGGGAAGGATGGAGGGAGGGAGGGAGATGTGGAAGCAGCCCACACATGCAGTGCTGAGGGGAGGGAGGGAGATGTAGAAGCAGCCCACACATGCAGTGCTGAGGGAGGGATGGAGGGAGGGAGGGAGATGTGGAAGCAGCCCACACATGCAGTGCTGAGGGGAGGGATGGAGGGAGATGTGGAAGCAGCCCACACATGCAGTGCTGAGGGAGGGAGATGTGGAAGCAGCCCACACATGCAGTGCTGAGGGAGGGAGATGTGGAAGCAGCCCACACATGCACTGCTGAGGGAGGGATGGAGAGAGGGATGGAGGGAGATGTGGAAGCAGCCCACACATGCAGTTAAGGTGTGTCCGAGTTCACGGTTGTTTATCCAGTGTAGGTTCCCTGGCTGTTCAGTTTTCTGCCCTGCGAACACAACTGGAAAGAACAGGAATTAGTAACATAACTGACAATGATCTTTTGAACCATTAAAGTTAAACGAGTTTACCTGCAAATCTACCCAACCTAATTTTGTCTTCCTCTTTTCCTTTGTAGCTCCTCCTATTCCACCCCTCCACATTTCCCACCTTTTCACACACTGTATCCTCCTGTATCTACTGGTGGTCCACTATGAAAGGCACTATACAAAATAAAGATTGATTTGATTGATAACTGGTCTGCAGTGAATGCATCATAATGATGTGCGACGTTATTGCCTGTTCCCAGTCTCGTTCCAGTTGAAATAATAATCCCATCTCACAGCCTTGATCTTAGTTTTACTGAAGGAAAATGAAATTGTGCAAAAACCTCAACAAGCCCCCAGATTTTAACCGTGTGCCGTTAATGCCTGTTCCCGTTCTCGTTCCTGATTGTAACCGTGTGCCGTTAATGCCTGTTCCCGTTCTCGTTCCTGATTGTTACCGTGTGCCGTTAATGCCGGTTCCCGTTCTCGTTCCTGATTGTAACCGTGTGCCGTTAATGCCTGTTCCCGTTCTCGTTCCTGATTGTTACCGTGTGCCGTTAATGCCGGTTCCCGTTCTCGTTCCTGATTGTAACCGTGTGCCGTTAATGCCTGTTCCCGTTCTCGTTCCTGATTGTAACCGTGTGCCGTTAATGCCTGTTCCCGTTCTCGTTCCTGATTGTTACCGTGTGCCGTTAATGCCTGTTCCCGTTCTCGTTCCTGATTGTTACCGTGTGCCGTTAATGCCGGTTCCCGTTCTCGTTCCTGATTGTAACCGTGTGCCGTTAATGCCGGTTCCCGTTCTCGTTCCTGATTGTAACCGTGTGCCGTTAATGCCTGTTCCCGTTCTCGTTCCTGATTGTAACCGTGTGCCGTTAATGCCTGTTCCCGTTCTCTTTCCTGATTGTAACCGTGTGCCGTTAATGCCTGTTCCCGTTCTCTTTCCTGATTGTAACCGTGTGCCGTTAATGCCTGTTCCCGTTCTCTTTCCTGATTGTAACCGTGTGCCGTTAATGCCTGTTCCCGTTCTCGTTCCTGATTGTAACTGTGTGCTTGTTTGCTGTTTGTGTTGCAGCCGAATTCGCAGCAGAATGGCAGCCGGCTGGTGGACACGCTGCACAAGAGCCAGCTGTGGACTGGGGTGGTGTCCATCACTCTGGTGGAGGGGAGGGGCCTGCAGGAGGGTGTGGGCGAGTTCTTCATTCGCTTTAAACTGGGCGATCAGAAATACAAGAGCAAGGTGCTTACAAACGACTGCCATGAGGAGGAGGAGGAGGAGGAAAAAACAAGCCTCCTTAAATAATGGCCTTTCTGCTGTTGCTGGTTCTGCACCAAGTTCAGAAACGTACTGGCAAATAAAGAAAAACCAGCTTAGATTTATATTGGCAAAAACAAACAGTTTTACTTTGGGCATTGTTGCAATGCAACATTTTCTTTTAAAAAACGAATACAGCAGGGCATTGTATAGCGATTTGTATTTTTTTCCACCAAAAGTAATTGAGTGACATGTTTTGCATGGAGGTCATTGTTGGGTTGCATGGCACAGGGTGACTCCCAGAGTCAGGCGTGCCCAAGAGATCATCTCTGTTATTTCCAGTAGAGTTAGGCCCCTCTGCATCGTGAGTCAGGACACTTTCTAGGACAGTACATCTTACGCTACTGTATAGGATATATGTTTTCCATGTATGTACGTTCTTTTACAACTGCATTAAGGGTAATTTAGGGTTGCAGAGAATTGACTTTTGCTGCCCCTGGAAGAATAGAGGCATACCCTCACACACTGAATATGAGTCCTTGCTGCAGGGAGAATTATCATCAGGCAGGGGTTACATTTATAGTGTATACATACAGATATAAAGATCCCTAGTCATAAATGTGGCTTCTTGTATTTTTCGTTTGTATTTGTAGACTCTGAATAAATGTCCCAACCCCCAGTGGAGAGAGAAGTTTGATTTCAACCACTTCCAGGAGAGGCCGGCTATGCTGGAGATCGAGATTTGGGGGAAGGAAGGCAGGAGATTTGAAGAGTGCTTCGGAAGGTAAGTGTGTTTGCTCCTTCACCGCTTTTCATGAGCGGAGAAGGGACCGAATGGGGGACACCTGAATCTGTCTCCGCTTGCATGGAGCACCTGGCAGTATTGTAGGTAACCTGCATCTTGTCATCTGGACAGATGCAATGTGGATCTGGCTATGCTGCCTGGGGACCAGACCAATGTGCTGGAGCTGCCCCTGGATGCTCAAGGGACAGTGATTACCCTGGTTGCCCTTAACCCCTGCTCCGGGGTCTCCATCTCTGACCTGGGTGCCTGTCCCCTGGATGATCCCAAAGAGAGAAAGCAGATACTCGAGAGATACGTAAGTACTGAGAGGTCAGTCCTTTAACACTGAGGAACTGTATGCTGGTCTAGGATAGCGAACACTGCACAGCGCTCTAGCAGTATAGGAAAGAGAACTCCACTCCACTGCAGAGCGCTCTAGCAGTATAGGAAAGAGAACTCCACTACACTGCACAGCGCTCTAGCAGTGTAGGAAAGAGAACTCCACTACACTGCAGAGCGCTCTAGTAGTGTAGGAAAGAGAACTCCACTACACTGCACAGCGCTCTAGCAGTATAGGAAAGAGAACTCCACTACACTGCAGAGCGCTCTAGTAGTGTAGGAAAGAGAACTCCACTACACTGCAGAGCGCTCTAGTAGTGTAGGAAAGAGAACTCCACTCTCAACACTGCAGAGCGCTCTAGTAGTATAGGAAAGAGAACTCCACTACACTGCAGAGCGCTCTAGTAGTGTAGGAAAGAGAACTCCACTACACTGCAGAGGACTCTAGTAGTATAGGAAAGAGAACTCCACTCAACACAGCAGAGCGCTGTAGCAGTATAGGAAAGAGAACTCCACTCAATGCTGCAGAGCGCTCTAGCAGTATAGGAAAGAGAACTCCACTCAACGCTGCAGAGCGCTCTAGTAGTGTAGGAAAGAGAACCAGTATTTGTATTTATTGCCATTTGTATTTCTTTTTCAGTATAAGACACGGAACGAGTTGTCCTTGGTTAGTCTTTCTCAGCAGAAACTTCGTGCTGACAGTTAACACAGCTTTCCTTACTGTTTTCCGCCCCTGTCCTGATGTCTGTGCAGTCAGAGTTTTTGTTGTGGATTTTAGTTGGTAGATCTGATGTGGGTCTCGCCCACTCAAGAAGACTCCAGTAATATTGTGCTTTTGTTACATGTTTTCTTTCTGCTGAAGATTTATGGAATGACCCTGAAGACAATCACTTTTGCATATCTTTGTTTTTCTCTAGCATATAAAGAACTCCTTGCAGAATCTAAAGGATATTGGCTTTCTCCACGTAAAAGTGCTAAAAGCTGTGGATCTCATCGCTGCTGATTTTGTAGGTACTCTATCTCCTTTTATTAGAGGTGATGTGAATGAGGTTAACACTACACTGCAACTTTCATGGAAGTACTCTGCCACTTCCTGGGGGGGGGGGGGTCGGGTCGTCCAATATACTGTAACACAGGAAGTGAATTTATAGCATTGTGACAGGATGAATGAGCCTGGAAAAAAAAAAAAAAAATTGAAATTCAAAGCTGCTGCTTTCTTTGCAGGGAAAAGTGATCCCTTCTGCGTGCTGGAGCTGGGGAATGACCGGCTACAGACCCACACAATCTACAAGAACCTCAACCCCGAGTGGAATAAAGTCTTTACATTGTAAGTTACACAACCTGCTTACGTTGTGGCCTTTTCTTTTACTTAGGGGTCCTGTGTAAGTCTTCAAGAGACTGGCAACAGGCTAGAGAACCAGCTTTATAATTGCAATTATAAAGCCTGTGGGAATTGAAGGTAATCCTGGACCGTGTTATTGATTTCAGCCCCATCAAAGATATCCACGATGTTCTGAAGGTGACTGTTTTTGACGAAGATGGAGACAAACCGCCCGATTTCCTTGGCAAAGTGGCCATCCCTTTACTCTCTGTAGGTGCTTTTTTTCTCTTCTTAAATGCCTGGCCTTTTACTGTATACCTTTGTTAACCCAGTGAGTGATGATGGTCCTGTCCATGTTCTGAACTGTCTTTACTTCATTCTAGGTAAGGAATGGTCAGTCCAGTTGCTTCATCTTGAAGAATAGTGATTTGGGTGCACCAACGAAAGGGGTTATCTTTTTGGAGATGGAGGTCTTTTATAACCCGGTAAGTGGAAAAATTGAATCTTTGTTTCCCCTTGAAAAACATTTTGGTGCCAGGCAAAGCAATGGGTCACAGTGGTTCTTCTTTCATGTTGATATAATAGTACATGTGCAGTGTGTGTTTCACTTTGAAATCTCCACACAAAGCCTTCATTCTTGAGCCCTAGATTGGTACGGTCTGGAGCCCCTGCTTTGCGTGAGTCTCTTAATTGGATTGATGGTTCTCATAATTCTGTTCCTCAGGTGAAAGCAGGCATCAGGACCTTCACACCACAGGAGACCAGACTCATCGAGGATAATCCCAAATTTTCCAAGAAGGTTTGTATTACTTCCCGTTATTGGATGGTTCTGAACCACAGGCCAGCCCTGTGTTCGGGAGAGGCTTGGGACTCAATAGCAGGGCGGGTTCAGGGTTGCTGTGTGCTCGCTGCTGTTCATCTCTTCTGACCTTGCACTGGCAGCTTGTCAGTATGATCATACTGTGCAGCGACACCAAGTGCGTTTCATTTGCCCCAGGTCAGACATGACTGGAGGTCCAAGGGCTGTGTGTTGTGGTCTGCCCTAGCCGTGCTCCTTTTGGATATCTGTTCGCATCACAGAAGCCGCTGTTGAAGAGGTTTGAACAAACAGCCTAACCTTGACAATTCTTTCCCCTCCCTGTTTGTGTTCTCAGATATTAACGAGGAACGTTGATCGTGTTAGGAAAATCACCATGGCCATATTGAATACGATCCGGTATATTAAAAGCTGCTTTCAGTGGGAATCTACACAAAGGAGTTTAATATCCTTCCTGGTAAGTGATGTAGGTTTCTCCCTGATTAATCTTTCTATCTTTTTACATGCAGTTCACATTGGGGGAGTCTGCAGCTGTAGGAGTGTAGAATTGGCCACACATCCAACAACTTGTAAAAAAAACAAAACAAAAAAAAAACCCTTTAAGTGTTCTGCGAGTGCCTTTTTTTTTTTTAATAAGCTCCCTGATCGCTGATCCTTTCAGAGCACCCCCTGGTTGGTGTGCCTGCAATGTGCATTGGAGCCTTGGGCCCAGGCAGGCAAACCAGCAGTTCCTCTATCACTGTGACCTGAGCACGCTCCCAGACATTGCCAGTAATTATATCCACCGCAGGTGACGGAGATGGGAGAGGTTTGGGTTTAATTTTAGCTGCCTGATCCCGGGGGTTTGTGAAAAGAAGTGTGCGTTTTGTGGTCTGTTCAGAATTTACCGAGGTGTATTGTTCAGCGTAATGAGATTTTTTTTTTTAAACAATTGCTGCTTTCTCTCCAGTTTCTGTCTTTTGATGTCTGTGCGATGGAAGCATTACAGTGTGTCTCTGATTTTATAATTTTTTTTTTATGGTGCAGTTTTATAACTCTGCAGCTTCAGCACTGTTTTAAATCACTTAGAAACCTAGGCTGGCCCCAGATTCCCAGGGGCCCCTTCTGCAAAGTCGTATATTGTCTGTCATTTAAAAAAGATAACAATTCAATTTTTTTCTGATCTGGATATTAGATTTTACACAGCTCTTTTAAAAAAAAAACAAAACCCTAAAAAAACCAAGTGGAGTTTTATGTCATGTCAGCTGACTTTCAAATGCAGCTTTCTCTGTTAACATTTTAGATTTGATTTGTGCAGATGTGCTTAATTAAACCTGTAGCGTATAGGGTTGTGCTGGAATACCTATTGGTGTTAAACAGGTCCGAGTTCCAGCTGGTGCTAATACCCTTGCATGTGTGTGGGAGCGCTCAGGGTTCATCAAGACTTCTCATCTACATTGCACTTTTAATCATTCTTCTTGCAGCTAGCTCTTACTGGCTTTCAACTCAATTCTGTATCGTTGTGGAGGTCTGACTTGTCTATTGTCTTTGGTTTCGTCGTTTCAGAAAGTCCATTTTTTGGGGCAGGGTGAATGTTGTTAACTTCTACAGCTGGCGGGGGGGTGGGTGGGGGGGATTGTGGTACTTTGAAACAGTCTGCTCGACTCTACAAATCTTGTATTGCAGTAGAATACAAATGGGATGTAAAATACATCTTTACACACTGTACAGCAGTGAGCACATCTGGAAGCTTTAGATCATTACAATCTAAGAACTTCTTTTTTGTGCTATTGAAATGGGAATAATCGTCTCTGCAAACCTTGAGCCACATCCTGTACACTGCTGTCGCAAGCAACGCGAGTGCCTCAGCTCCAAGGCTAATCATTTGCCATGGTAAAGCAGCGTGCCACCCTGTGTGTTAATGAGGGGAGAACTCTTGTATATTCCTGTCTTCAGGCAGTCGTACGAAGGGAACTGTGTCAGACTGGCAGATGGCCTTTCCTTGCCTCGTGGAAGTGTAGCTAATATAATTGGAGCCTTTCCCTCCGCTGTTTCTGTGGCCCAGTTCATGTTCACTGTGCCAGGGCTGTTACACTGTTAAACAGGTATAAAGCCTAATCCTCAAGGTTGTATAAGGTGGTGGTTGTGGAGCCGGGTCCCGGTGCTTGGCTTGTTAATCCACCACTTCTGTGATTTGTAATGGAACCAATGACATGCAGGGTCAGTCCATGGACTCCGTGCACCATGGCCCATGAGCCTGGTTATCATGGGCTAACCTCCTGATGGTGGATAGGACAACACAACCACTGACCCGCTCTTCATTAGGTGTGGCTTCAGAGTGAACTCATCTCTGTGGACCCATGGTAAAGAGAGTAAACATAGAAGATGCCCAGTAAATACAAGTCCTGTATTACAAGGAAGAGTGTGTTAATAATGAACAGATTCATTCACGTGCCTTTCTCCTGTTTTGGCAGGAGCAGGGTTTCTAGATTGAACCTTTCCTTTCAGCCTGACCGCTAATAGATTGGGATTTTGTAAATGATTTATTGTCATCCATGGATCCAAATGTGAAAAAAGGTCCTGTGTAATTAAGAAATGCAATTGAAATGGTTATGCAGCCACCACTCCTTAACTAAAAACAAAAAAGGACTGAAGCATGTAAGCTTTTCCTTCATTATAATATCTGAACAAGTCAAAGTGCTCTACAGTTAAGATTTGACAACTGCATGTTATTCTGTGCAAAAAAAAAAAAAAAAAATGGGATAATGTGACAGCTTAGAAGGAAGCTTAATAAGCATTTCCATTTAAATGTGTGTTTTTTTTATCCACCCTGAGCAAGCTGAATTTTATATACATGATCAGCGTCAGCTCTGCAAAGGGGTCATATAAAGTTCTGTCCTGCACTAAACACAGCGGCCTGCAGGTGGAACCAAAGCATTATGAATTGTGTGGGGAGAAGCAGCTTCTCTGTTCAGAATCAGAGCTGGACCAAGGCTCTGGGTATACCAGGGGACCTCTGGTGTGTTTCTGGGACAAAAGAAACTTGAAATCTGTGGCATAGTGGTCCATTATCCAGTGCTTCATTTCCTGTCTTTAGACAAGAGAAACCAGGGCGAGTTGAAGGGGGTGTTATTTAGATGGGAGTCACTTCATAGCCACCCTGTGTATAGAGACGGGAGAGTTGTGTCATTTTAGCAGAAGATGATCCAGATTCTGTTTTCGCTCATTTCATGCTAACCTCTGCAAAGCACTAAATGAGATGGACTTATGTTACTGTTTTACAGCACTATAAAAAAAAAAAAAAATTACAAAGCTTGTGAGCGATCAGCTTGTGTTTTATGGGTGTAGTTTGGGATTTTTGCATTAAAATTTGCTTAATAGATTGCCAGAGGGTGTCGTCTTTTGACCCAGTCCAATTTATTTTTTCTACTAACTACTTGTGGACGTGTCGGTGCCGGTGTTTGAGGAACGTTTCTTGCTCTGCATTGCCTTGCGGTGCACGTGTTCCCACACACAGCTCCTGGGTCAGTCAGGGTGGATGGAATTGAGCCTCCCTGATGGAACTCTGTGATCCCTGCCCCTCCACAGCAGTGTCTCTGTGTGCAGAGCCGCAGTGCTAGGGGGAGGGTCTCGTGTCTGATCATCAACTGGGAGAGAGCTGAGAGGTGGCATTAAAGAATAAGTAGAGGGCTTCCGATAAATCTAGCGTTGCACGACCCTGTGTGCTGCTACAACTGCTTAAATAATGTACCTGTCATTTTCTTTTCATTGTTAACATCCTGACAACTTTTTACACTTATACATTTAAAGTCTGTTTCAAAGCTCTTTTCACTGTGTCTGCTATAGTGCGCTGGGGTTTGAGATTGTCCTCTAAATAACTGCAGGAAGAGAGATACAAAAAATAAACAAAAGTGCTCTGGCTTTTCTGTTCCGTACCACATCACAGATCTTTATTGCCGTGTTACCTGTTTGGCAGTGTGGGTCGTTATTGCCGTGTTACCTGTTTGGCAGTGTGGGTCGTTATTGCCGTGTTAGCTGTTTGGCAGTGCGGGTCGTTATTGCCGTGTTAGCTGTTTGGCAGTGTGGGTCGTTATTGCCGTGTTAGCTGTTTGGCAGTGCGGGTCGTTATTGCCGTGTTAGCTGTTTGGCAGTGCGGGTCGTTATTGCCGTGTTAGCTGTTTGGCAGTGTGGGTCGTTATTGCCGTGTTAGCTGTTTGGCAGTGCGGGTCGTTATTGCCGTGTTAGCTGTTTGGCAGTGCGGGTCGTTATTGCCGTGTTATTGCCGTGCTGTTTGGCAGTGCGGGTCGTTATTGCCGTGTTAGCTGTTTGGCAGTGCGGGTCGTTATTGCCGTGTTAGCTGTTTGGCAGTGCGGGTCGTTATTGCCGTGTTAGCTGTTTGGCAGTGCGGGTCGTTATTGCCGTGTTAGCTGTTTGGCAGTGCGGGTCGTTATTGCCGTGTTAGCTGTTTGGCAGTGCGGGTCGTTATTGCCGTGTTAGCTGTTTGGCAGTGCGGGTCGTTATTGCCGTGTTAGCTGTTTGGCAGTGCGGGTCGTTATTGCCGTGTTAGCTGTTTGGCAGTGCGGGTCGTTATTGCCGTGTTAGCTGTTTGGCAGTGCGGGTCGTTATTGCCGTGTTAGCTGTTTGGCAGTGCGGGTCGTTATTGCCGTGTTAGCTGTTTGGCAGTGCGGGTCGTTATTGCCGTGTTAGCTGTTTGGCAGTGCGGGTCGTTATTGCCGTGTTAGCTGTTTGGCAGTTATTGCCGTGTTAGCTGTTTGGCAGTGCGGGTCGTTATTGCCGTGTTAGCTGTTTGGCAGTGCGGGTCGTTATTGCCGTGTTAGCTGTTTGGCAGTGCGGGTCGTTATTGCCGTGTTAGCTGTTTGGCAGTGCGGGTCGTTATTGCCGTGTTAGCTGTTTGGCAGTGCGGGTCGTTATTGCCGTGTTAGCTGTTTGGCAGTGCGGGTCGTTATTGCCGTGTTAGCTGTTTGGCAGTGCGGGTCGTTATTGCCGTGTTAGCTGTTTGGCAGTGCGGGTCGTTATTGCCGTGTTAGCTGTTTGGCAGTGCGGGTCGTTATTGCCGTGTTAGCTGTTTGGCAGTGCGGGTCGTTATTGCCGTGTTAGCTGTTTGGCAGTGCGGGTCGTTATTGCCGTGTTAGCTGTTTGGCAGTGCGGGTCGTTATTGCCGTGTTAGCTGTTTGGCAGTGCGGGTCGTTATTGCCGTGTTAGCTGTTTGGCAGTGCGGGTCGTTATTGCCGTGTTAGCTGTTTGGCAGTGTGGGTCGTTATTGCTGTGTTAGCTGTTTGGCAGTGTGGGTCGTTATTGCTGTGTTAGCTGTTTGGCAGTGCGGGTCGTTATTGCCGTGTTAGCTGTTTGGCAGTGTGGGTCGTTATTGCCGTGTTAGCTGTTTGGCAGTGCGGGTCGTTATTGCCGTGTTAGCTGTTTGGCAGTGCGGGTCGTTATTGCCGTGTTAGCTGTTTGGCAGTGCGGGTCGTTATTGCCGTGTTAGCTGTTTGGCAGTGCGGGTCGTTATTGCCGTGTTAGCTGTTTGGCAGTGCGGGTCGTTATTGCCGTGTTAGCTGTTTGGCAGTGCGGGTCGTTATTGCCGTGTTAGCTGTTTGGCAGTGCGGGTCGTTATTGCCGTGTTAGCTGTTTGGCAGTGCGGGTCGTTATTGCCGTGTTAGCTGTTTGGCAGTGCGGGTCGTTATTGCCGTGTTAGCTGTTTGGCAGTGCGGGTCGTTATTGCCGTGTTAGCTGTTTGGCAGTGCGTTATTGCCGTGTCGTTAGTGCGGGTCGTTATTGCCGTGTTAGCTGTTTGGCAGTGCGGGTCGTTATTGCCGTGTTAGCTGTTTGGCAGTGCGGGTCGTTATTGCCGTGTTAGCTGTTTGGCAGTGCGGGTCGTTATTGCCGTGTTAGCTGTTTGGCAGTGCGGGTCGTTATTGCCGTGTTAGCTGTTTGGCAGTGCGGGTCGTTATTGCCGTGTTAGCTGTTTGGCAGTGTGGGTCGTTATTGCCGTGTTAGCTGTTTGGCAGTGCGGGTCGTTATTGCCGTGTTAGCTGTTTGGCAGTGCGGGTCGTTATTGCCGTGTTAGCTGTTTGGCAGTGCGGGTCGTTATTGCCGTGTTAGCTGTTTGGCAGTGCGGGTCGTTATTGCCGTGTTAGCTGTTTGGCAGTGCGGGTCGTTATTGCCGTGTTAGCTGTTTGGCAGTGCGGGTCGTTATTGCCGTGTTAGCTGTTTGGCAGTGCGGGTCGTTATTGCCGTGTTAGCTGTTTGGCAGTGCGGGTCGTTATTGCCGTGTTAGCTGTTTGGCAGTGCGGGTCGTTATTGCCGTGTTAGCTGTTTGGCAGTGCGGGTCGTTATTGCCGTGTTAGCTGTTTGGCAGTGCGGGTCGTTATTGCCGTGTTAGCTGTTTGGCAGTGCGGGTCGTTATTGCCGTGTTAGCTGTTTGGCAGTGTGGGTCGTTATTGCCGTGTTAGCTGTTTGGCAGTGTGGGTCGTTATTGCCGTGTTAGCTGTTTGGCAGTGTGGGAAGTAATCCTGTGCACTAGAGCGGCCATTTTGAAAAAAAGCTTTGAAACAGACTTTAAAGTTATACGTGTAAAAAGTTGTCACGATGTTAACAGTGAAAAGAAAAATGACAGGTACGTTATTTAAACAGTTGTAGCAACACGTGGGGACGTGGAACGCTGTGTTTTTCACGACTCTGCTGCTTACTTTTTAAGGAGTTTTAAGACTGATAGCAGGCTCATCAGACCATCACAGTGTAATAGACAGGGTCTGGGGCATTGTCTTTGCTGTTGAGCACCAGTACAGTTTCTCCCTCAGCTATGGTATTTATTATCTTTTAAAAGATTTGCACTTTCTCATGTGTTGAATATAGTTATACTGCTCTCCTGTTTTTCTGCATCATCGCTACCCTACACTGTACCCTGCCCTGCAAAGCAACCAGATACCATCTTTACTTCGCTGTCACCCTTGAAAACATTCTTCAAACAGGCTTTAACCATCCCAATTGTACGAAATATTACATGTCTCATTGCTTCAAACCTCGTTCCTGGCAGTACAAAGTTGCCATTCCTGCCACTAGCCCCTAGCCAGATGTTAACTTCAAGCTCGGCTGGGGAAAAAAAAAAAAAGACATGAGCATCGCAGCCACTGGGGCCTTTGATTCATTATTCATCTCCTTCTTCGTTTTGTTTTTAATTGAGGAAGCATTACAGATTACGCCAATCGTCCTTGATTTCACCCGGAAAAGTGTATCTGGATTCGAGCGACGATTATGCAAGATTTCTTCTTCTCGCTCTCTCTGTCTGTATTTACATGTTTTGTTATCCCCCTCTGGTGAGCCAGTCTTGTTAAACTTGCTTAGCTCTGTTTCCATAATCTGCTGCAATCAGGCTGGCACTTCCTCCACAGCTCCATTCCCAGGCACCCGGGAGGCATGATTTCTCCTTGCAGAAGCCAGCTTTGAGTGAAACACTTTTTTTAAAAAGCAATTTAAGAGCGACAAGTTTTACAATTTCACTTTCCTAGACTTTTTTTGTATTTTTTTTTATTAAGCAGGAGCTGTAGTAGTAGGTTTGATGTGTTCTGTTTTTTTAAAACCAAGCTGGTTTGATGTACTGGGGCAGCAGCATCCACACAGCCCTGGCATGTGCTTCAGGCTATCTCTAAAAGGAAGGCTAGAGAGGTGTGTCACTAGGATTTGGTCTTTTTGTGAGACTCGAGCATGGTGTTGCTGAGACTCGAGCATGGTGTTGCTGAGACTCGTGCATGGTGTTGCTGAGACTCGTGCATGGTGTTGCTGAGACTCGTGCATGGTGTTGCTGAGACTCGTGCATGGTGTTACTCGGATGGTTTGAACAACAGTGAAAGTAAGGGTCTACTCTTGTCTATGAGCTGTTACAGATAGGAAAGGCATTTTTTATCCTTCACACTGAGTTTTTAAAAAGCACGATAAATTTAATAAACTAAAGGAATTTTTCCAGATGCAGGGCAACTGGCTCTGAGCTAAATATATATATATATACTTAATCTAGAATTGAGAAAATAATACAATAAAAGAATTATCCAGCCCACGAGGCACACTCGCACAACATCTGATCTGTGTTTGGTGATCAAATATTGTGTAACGTGCCTCTCCACCTGGAAATAGTGTCAATGACCAGCTAATTAAAAAGGGGGATTATTTCCAGTATAAATTTACAACCGAGACACTGACGGGCTCCAAATCCCTTTTGTCTTTATTCACCATGCTTTCTGGCAATAAAACATAAACCATTTAGCAAGATATTAGTTACGTCTCCATTCTGCAAACTACCAGCAAATTCAAGGCAGAGACGGGTCTCCCATGCTTTTGCACATTAATGAAGGATGCCAGACTTGTTTTGCAGAATTTAAGCCTGAAAGGAGAGACTCAATGGGCTTTCCAGATGTTCGAGCTTCATTTTTATTAGCATTTAAAAAAAAAAAAAAAAACGTGAAACTGCTCACCTGACCCGCCATGCTGCATCACAGAACACAGGGCGACTCTGACAGGCTTGCTTTGTACTCTCATTTAGGCACACAGCTTAAACACAACAAATGACATTCTTTTATTTAATGCCATTACCTCTTTCCCAAGCCATGCACAGTTATCTCAATTTGCATTAACGCTGCATTACGAATCCCTGTGACAGGTGTACTTCCTCAGCTACCCGGGTGGAGATGAATATGGTCCTGTGTTACTCTCGGAATGATGCAGACCAGGCAATTAGACCCTGCTAGTTAATATACCTGCATTTGCATTGGGGCACAGGGTTCAAATTCCCAGCTGGGTTTTAAGTCGGTCTAGGGGCATGTTTAAAATAAATATTCCTGGGAAGACGAGCTACCTGTCCAAAAGAGTTGTTAGTTCCTCTGTGGTGAGAACAAGTGTCCCCCGGGATCAGACAGTGTGTCCAGCTGGAATAGAAATGGCTGCCGCCTGCAATGTACAAGGCTGGGGACGGTCTGCTGAGAATCTGCACCGGGTCTTTCTGATTCGTTATTCCAGTGCAGTACAGTAGAATAGGGCTTTTCTTTTCTGCTTACACCACTGATAAAGAGCATGTTTACAGGATATCTGCTGTAGAATCTTTTTATTGACACCCAGTTTGTAACTCCGACTCTATTCAGTATGACGTTCTCGGCGAGGTGCAGTGAAAGGACCCGCTGATCGGTTTAGTCTGACTTGTTTTGTTTCAGATTTTTTTAAGCCAGTGTAAAAGCTGTGCCGCTTCCCCTGTGGACGGCTGGTGCGGTTGCAACGTGTGCAGTGAGATCTTACAGCTCCTGACTGAAGCCATGTGTTGTAAAGGTGGAAGCGCCTGAGAAGCGCGATTCTCTGAGCTAGCGGTCTAGCCACTGTGGCCTGCGGGCCATGCCGGTTTAATCCATGTTTAGGGTTTAACTGACCTCTTGTACCTAGTAACCCTCCAGCGCAGTGCGTTGCAGATGCAGCGCAGCTCTAGGTGCGAGTCCTCATTTGAGATGTCTAGCTGTGGTGTCATCCTTCTGTATGACTTAGAACTGCGCCAGGAGGACTGGCAGGAATTTACAGATTTTTACACGTGGTTGACAACATTCAAAAGTAACAGGACCACAAAGGAAAATTCAAAAACCAGCAGAATGCCTGATGCTGCCCTCTAACCTCTAACACTTTACTCAAGTATTACACCATTCAGAAGCTTTTGTGAGGATTGCCATTTCATATAGTCGTTCCCTCGATATTTCACGATGATGCTAGAAGTCACAAATTCTGACAGTAAATTGTACAAATCCTATATTTTACTTTATTAAGGATCTTTACTAATTCACAAGTTTTCAATATTTCTGTGCGAGTCAGTTAATGAAAGAAATGCGAGCACTGTAGGCATGCCTGGAGTGAACTGCCGCTCAGCACGTTCAGCACTGTGTGGTGAAGTTAGTGCCAGTGTATGCAGTGCTATGGGAGTGGTGCCTGAGCCACCTCTTGCTCTTGTTGTTTCAGCTGTTCCTGGTTGTCGTGTGGTACATGGAGCTTTACATGGTGCCCCTCTACCTGCTTCTCCTGCTCGCTTGGAACTACTTCCAGAGAGCCTGTGGGAAGGGCAGCAGCACACAGGACCTGGTGAGTGCTGCACTCATGAAACCTTCAGCCAGGTTCCTCTTATTAACAGCATGGATAAAACTGCAGGACTAGCTACAGCTTGCACCTTGTACCAACTTAAAAGCACATATATACTGGGCCTCTCCTGCATTATAAGGCAGTAGAAACACAAGGCAGTAAGTAGGCTACAATCCTACACACTTTTCAGAGCAATCCCTTTATTTTTTTGAAGTTGTTTTATATGCAAAAGGGACCTCGACAGCAGGGTGTCGTCCTATTCTGTTACTCCAACGCTGTCTTCTGAAATCCACAATATGAGCCCTCTTTGTATTTTATATCCAGTGCTTTAGCAGTCGCTGCCACTGCGTCTTTACTGCAACCTGTGACTTCATTAGGAGGGCATGTAAACTGCCAGCCGTGGGCCACTCAGAGATGGGTTATGGTTACCTGGTGGCATTGTGCTGGACGACCACGTCTACCGCTGTCCTTGTCCTTCTAACCAGAGGACCACAGCAAATCCACCAGCCTGCATTAACACACACAGTGCTTTTAGATTAATGTATGGAAATGCTCATTGAAGGTACCCTGGAATATAATGATTAGTTTTTTTGTTTTTTATCCTTTTTGGATTTGAAGTCAGCGTCTTGACAGCTGTACTACAGTATACTGTACAGTCACTGATTCATTGCCTCTCCTGCAGCAGGCTCCTGTCTATCACTGCTGTAGCAGAATTAACCTTTTTCTTTCTTTTTAACCAGGAAAGTATGGGCCTGGGCGATGATGACGACGATGATGAAAAGGTAAATGTCTCTTAATTCTTGAGATTGTTTTAAAAAGAAGGAATGTGTGTACTGCAGCTAGTGAGACTGCCCTACTGGACTGGAGTAACAGTGCCATTAACATTAGTGTCATAAGTACTATTGCAAAGTAGGCACTATTTAAATTGATGTGTAGTTACATAATATTATATAACCAGTGTACTGTTTCTAAATACATTGCAGTTGAATTACTGACAGTTAAAAACCTAACTAACTAAAGATTGCCATGAGTATTAGCTGACACATGCACCGAATGGTAGAGAGCATGCATTTCACAGCTCACACAGAACACAATGCTTTCAAAAATCACAAGCGTTCTGTAGACCTTTTTCCATTGATTTCCTAGCTAGCAGTTTTTTTTTTTTTTAATAAGCAAATTCCTTTAAAAAAAATAAAAAAAAAAAAGAGAAAAATGAATACCGCCCACTGTGTTCCATTTTCCTGAGTCCCAATTAGGGCTGCATTTAAAATCCTGTTCAAAATAATATCACTCCCTCCTAGCACTTACTGATCTAATTCCGCTGGGCATTCTCCACTGTTCAGTACCGAAAACTCACAAGTTATGTTAGCAGGCATGATAAAATACTGCAGCGAAACTCTGAGAAGTAAAACTTTTAACCACAGAAGTAAATTATGCCTCCCTGTCATTTGGGACCTAATAGTGAGTTCAGGTTCCACCAGCGCTGGCACTAATTGACATCTGCTTGTGCTGTTTCAGCTCATGGAAGCTGTTCGGAGTACAATGATGAAATGGCCTCTGTGAGGCACACGTTTCTAGATCAGACATTCTCCACTGAAATCCACGAGACATTCCTTCCTTTTTGTGTTTCCACATAACCAGTCGGGGCTCTCCTGAAGGCTATTGAGCTGAAATGTTTTTTCTGATTTTGAATTTTTAAAAAGTTTTAACTGTCTAGGGATTTGAACCCTTGGGAGTAGCCCATGCTGTTGTAACGTAACCAGAAATGCATGGCTTATTGCAAGCTGTTTCTTTTCCTGGGCTTCAGGCATTCACTTTTCCACTGTGGCTCAAGTCTATATTCCACTGATCAGGGACTACAGATATCCATGGACAAGAAAATCTTTCCCTCTCTAATATCATAAAAAGTGTCACCATGTAGATTGTGCATGAAACTATTTCAAACTTACCCGAAGGGGCTACTCAACATTGCAGGAACGTGTTTTTCTTAAAATTCATGTAACAGGGTGGGAATAGCTTTAAATGTTTTAAAATATGTGTGGCTCTCTACAGGTCCCAATGTCAAAGTAAATTTAGCTTGCTAGGAAACATCGCTGTCTTGCTGTAATTGCACAGGGTAACATAGCAAAGCAGAATGATCTGCACGCAAGCTTGCCAGTTTCAAGGAGGACCTTGTCTTGGACTGCTTTAGCTGTGGGGAAGCATTTTCTCTTTCTCTGTGATGTCCAGGAGGGGAGGGCTAGGCTGTTGGTGAGCTTGGGGTTTGGTCATTTGTGTTGTTTAAGGCTATCCCATCGTGAGGTCTCTGTTGGGAGAAGTGCCGTGGCCAAAGCTTGATAAATACACATTCCATTATCAAGAAACGCTAATTGTAAAAGTTACCTTCCTGATGTCGTCATTGAGTTTTAGTGAAACCTTTTAACCATCCCGTCAACAAGAAATATTATCAGTTATAAAAAGGTCAGAGGGAGCAATCCCATTGGCTAACGAGTGTTTCAACCTGTGCATCAGCACTGCTTGGAACTTTTAAGAGCCACGCTTGCTGATTTGGTTACTGCTTTCTTCACATTAGAAATCCTGCTTGGTTAACATGGAGAAGCTGGTAATGAATTGGATGGATTGACACTTCATACCTCTATTTTTTGTCTGATACTTTTTGTTTCTTACACTTTTGACACCTCTCAAGATACACTTGCACAGATGGGTTTGTTCGCTATCTTACCACCAAGCAGAAAAATGTCAATATCCTACTTCTCCGAGTGCTTAATTACAGTCCTCACCTCTCTAGGGAAGCTGTTAAGTTCTACACCGTTTGTTGCATTTAGGTGTGATGTGGGAAGGGAGGCTTAACCAATGACAATGCAGACCACCTGGTGTGCAACACTTAGGGAGAGTGTGTAGGTGTGGAGTTCATCTTCTGATTGCATTTGCTTTAATAGCTTAATATTGAATTAGATTTTCAATAATATTAATAATCTAGGCTTTTTAAAGAAATGAAATGCTTTACCACAAATTCACAAGATGGGAAAACTTTTGAGTGATTTTTAAAAAGTGGGGGGGGGGGACGGAATATATGTATTTTTCCATTTTTCCAAACCCTTAAACATCCAGTTAAAGTAAAAACACAGTATGGATTTGAATTTGAATGAATCCAGAGAAAGCGAGTTAAGAAAGCTACAGTGGGATACAGTTCCAGATTTTACTAAAGGAGATTAATGTTAAGTGTTGTGCCAGAGTGCAAATGTGAGAAGAGATGCATGTTTAAATAAAAAAAAATTAAAAATGAAAGAAAGCAAATGCCCTTCTGGTGCATGTAATACTTAACAGAGCCCCTTTCTGGGAACGCTAATCTGTCCACAGAGGGGGCCTGTTTACAAATGATGTGGTCAAAACGACTTCCCTTTGGCTGAAGCTATCAATCTTTGGCTGACAGACAGTGCTTAATTGCAGCAAAAAAATCCCCCGATTTCTTTCATAAATGACTGTAAAAGATAAAAAGGACTTCAATTCCCGTTGGCCCCCGGCCGGTGTGGCTGAATCCTTGGGAGTCTCTCTCTCCCCTCTTCGCTCGGCTTTTCTAAGGGAATCCAGACTGTCGGGGTCACGGCTGGATTCTGTCAGCTTTGAACTGTCAGCCTCTGTGTTGTTTCTCCTGTACAGTGCTGTGCTCACCCCCTACACCCTGCATGCCTTCATGAGCAGTCATTCCATTGTTAACCTCTCTGTCAGGTACCCACAGGCTGGAGCTGGTATCTCTCTGTCAGGGACCCACAGGCTGGAGCTGGTACCTCTCTGTCAGGTACCCACAGGCTATAGCTGGTACCTCTCTGTCAGGGACCCACAGGCTATAGCTGGTACCTCTCTGTCAGGTACCCACAGGCTGGAGCTGCTAGCACTGTTACAAACTGTATTGAGGCTAGTACTAAAGCTTGGAACTGGTCTGCAGTGCAGTTGCAATGACAAAGACGTTTATTGCTGCAAATGTTTCACATATCATTTTTCAAGATGATTTTAACCTTTAAAAACCGATCTCTGGACTACCTGCTAGGTGTACTGTCAATACTATAGTACTTGTGTTTCTGTATTGGCAAAACTAAATGCAGTGTATTCCTTTTGTCTGTTGACGGACTGTAAATGCAATAGTGCATGTGTTCTGTCTACGAGGTAAGGTACATTACACTAGATGTAACTCGAATCTGTTTATCGGCACATCTGAAATGAATAAGAGATAAGCATTTATATGAAGTTTGCATATGTCTGTGTTCATTGTCTGTAGATGTCGGTAAATTGCTACATGCTACTCTTTATCCAAATGAATGAAGAATCACAAAGGGTTTTCTGAGTAGTTCTCTGTACTGTCTGAGATCTTTGGAATCTCACTAGTACTGTTTTTTTATTTAATTTTTCAGAGGTAATGAAACATTTTTCATGGAACTCCAAAAAAGTAGCACAGGAAAAGATTATGATCATCAAATGAGCACTGAAAGATTTGCAGCTGGAGTCGCTAAATGATGGGGGACTTCAAAGGCAGTTTGGGAGATAAATTGAAATAATCCTGAAAGCTCACTGGTTCAGATGCTGAGCATACTTCTGCCTGTGTTCTTTGGTCTTTATTAAGATGAAAGCTCCGTGATGTCGTTTTTCATCTTAGACTCTGAAGCTGGCTCTGACACGGGTCACCTTTTGTGTGTATTTATCACAGCCAAACTCATGTCCTTGTTTAGTTCTTTTTTTTTTTTTTTTCCCCTTATGTTGGGGACTTAACCAATAGTGTGTAACTGTCTTTCATTTCTCCAAATGGCTCTGATCCCTGGGGGATCCCTGCATGTGTTTAATATGCATGCCAAGGTCTAACATGGGTTCAGCAGTGTAGAATCCAATACACTTTAGTTGGTTTTGCGCTGAAATTAAAAGGTGCCAGTAAATGGGAGAGAGAGATGAGCAGGCCTCGCTCATATATGACATCCTCACCTAGCTAACTCAAGGGCACTTCTAGCACCTAACTTGTGTGACCAGTGGAGCAGGGTTATACTGTCGAGCAATTGGCTTGTCTGTGTCCGAGCCCTGATTGGCTGGTTGTCCTCCAATCCCACAGCCTACCACACGTGTTAACATGCACTACACTTTGTGGGCCATGTAATTATTCTATCTTTCAATGGTAAGTTGGTTCTTTGGAGATCTTTTCCTTTATTTAACAGTACATGAGTGAGATTTTCAGTGCAAAATTGATTGCCCGTGCAAGATACATGCATTTACTTTAACTATCATTTATCTGAAATAGTGAGCCACGCCAGCAGTAGAAGCCCATTGAAAAGTACTGCTGTGCAGCTTGAACTTTGAGTGGTAATGTGGTGAACAGTTTTATGGTTTACATACAAGGATCATCTCTGGATGGGAAATCAAAGGAAAGTATTTTGAGATGGAGACTTTCCCTGCTCTTCCTCTCTGTCTTGTTTAGTCCAGCTGCTTCAGGGCTGGCGTGAAGGATCTCAGACTCGCTTCTTTCTGGCTCAGTTCCCAGGGGCTTCCTGATAAAGAAGTCTGTCTGGAGGCTGTCACACCGAGCTGTTTTCAGCAGAAACGTGTACGCATCCTCAAGCCTCTAATAACAAAGAACATCAGATGGCTAGTCATTCCTTACATGTTCTTGATGTGAGAATTCTCATCCCTGTTTAGTTTTGATATCTTGGGTTCCCACTGTCCCACTGGAAAGCCTCCTTCACGAGCCTCGGACGTGTTTACACTAACGCAGTGGCTGCTCTGTTTAGATTGCTGTGGAGCTGGAGGAGACTCACGCCAGCCAAGAGATAATGGGATCCTTTTGAACAGTGTTGGGGATGCAGCGGTCAGCATGTCTACACGTACACACACACACCCCTCTCATGGGAACTGCTTTTACTCTGCTTTACAATCATTGTAATCCAGAGCTGCTGAAATGGAGCACTGTGTTCATTGTGATCCAGTTATTTAGGAAGGTACTGGAACTACAAAGTCCCTTACTTTATTATTAAAATGAGTCTGGTAGAAACTGCACCTCTCCAGACGTTTCAGTTTTTATATTGTGAGAATACAAAGGTAATCACACTGTAAATACACATGCAGTTGTGTCCGTACGCTGCACTTGCACGTGGTCTGTGTGGGTAATTACATGGCGATTAGCTTATTATAATGGGAAAGCTGATCAGTGTCGTGCCACACTTTGCATAGTGGAAACTCGTGACAGATGAGGATGATGGAGATGCATGTATCTTACAAGGGAAGTATAACAAATGTGCATTTCTTTCTTTCAAACAAAACACTTGTCTTGGAAATAGATAGTAATCCGGTGTTGAAAATGAAGCCGCAGTGTCTGGGTCTGATGCCATGGAGAGGCTGTGTTTTGGTTGCTAGGCTGTGTTGTGGTTGCTAGGCCGTGTTTTGGTTGTGTGTTTTTTGGTTACTAGGCTGTTTTGGTTGCTATGCTACGTTGTCTCCATGTGTGAAGACTCTCTGAGAGGTAGCCCAGGTCGTTGAATAGGATTAGGGTTGGAGCTGCAAGAGCAGGCATGTCCTGGTGCAACCTGTGGACTGAGAAGGCTCTCTGTTCACATTACTGTCCTGCAGCTTTAACCCTAATGCACAAAGTGGCAGTCTGGGGATATGATTGGTGTGCAGAGTTACTGCTGTTTCTTTATTTAACTTGCAGCTACTGTTACACTGTATTTTAGCTTAAAAATGTATATCCAAGCCACCTGCACCTCCAAGGCAAAGCAGCCTATTGAAACGAAGAGACCGCGCACATGGGTTGCTTTTTATTGTGTGTGTTTGTATTTCTGTTTTTAGGAATCGGAGAGAAGAGGATTAATAGAAAAAATTCACATGGTTCAGGATATTGTGATAACAGTTCAGAATAGCCTGGAAGAAATTGCTTGCCTTGGAGAAAGAATTAAAAAGTAAGTAGTGCGTGCTGGGAGCGTGCTGAAGGAGGGGCTGGGTAGGGGAGATCCAGATTCAGGGCTCTGTATTCTAGGGTTAGGACTCGTCACCAACACATTATCAAGACGAGTGAGTCCAGCCAGTTTGCTCCCTATTTAAAACACCTAGCACATACAGACTTTCATTTCAACTTGAATCAATAGTTATTGATACAAGGAGGCAGTATGGTCCAGTGGTTAACATCCAGGGCTCGTAACCAGAAGGTCACCGATTCAAATCCTCCCCCTGCCACTGACAGTCACCGGTTCAAATCCCACCTCTGCCACTGACAGTCACAGTTAAACTAAACAACAGTACAATGACCATGGACCATAACACTGGATTCGGTTCCCATGTACTGTGCACTACCTGTGCCCTCCAGCTGACTCTGTCACTGTGTTGATAAATACACCCTGAATAGTTGTCTATTTCCTTTGCAGCACTTTCAACTGGACTGTCCCTTTCCTGTCCAGTCTTGCTTGCCTGGTTCTTCTTGTTGCCATGGTTTTATTGTATTTCATCCCTCTTCGGTACATTGTTTTGTTGTGGGGTAAGTGGACTGCTTTCTTTTACTTTGGGAGGGGAGACCCGGCTTGGTAGACACATTCTAGTCTGCTGCTTTGGGACATTGCAGTTCAGGGGTATGTAAGGTTCTACAATTCCATTCAGGGTTCTACAATGCAGCTCTTAGGAACTGTGCTGAGGCTGTCTCCTGTGCAGAGCAGAATCAATAACCACATCAATAGGCAAATAATATCAAACAAACCGAGCAAAGCCATTCCTATATTTCCAGTTAACTCTCAACTCAGGACAGAGCTTTCACACTGTATAGCCAGCCCTGTGGGCATTGAAAACATAACAGTAGAAAACAAAGTACGAGTGGGGAAAACCAGCAGATTATTTCTGCCCATAGTGTCAGAAACACTTGCATAATTGGTTCTCAAAATAATAATGCTATTTCTTTGAGAAAATAATAATGCAATTTTTCTTTTTATAATAATAATAATAATAAAGGGCAAAATTAGATTTTGTTGCTCGGTCAAGAAGTGTCTGGGGAGTGAGTGCACATCTACTTTCTCAGAAATGTTGCCTAAACTGTGTGAAACTGTGCAGGACTCAACATGCCTTCGGACAAATCGAGCAAGAGCCTGTCTCACCGGGCTGTTGGATTTCACAGTGAAACTGCTGGGCTGCGATCGGGATGGGAAACTGTTTTAACAGCTCAGAGACGTCCCGATTGGATGAAGATACATCTGAGGAGCTTCTGTTCTGTTGTTGTTGTTGCTTTGCTTAGCGCTGTCATTCTAACAGTTTTAATGAAGACTACAGCGAATCTCAGTAACGCAGTAATGGACCAGTTTAGTTTGCCTGTCTGCTTATTCACTGTCACACTGTTTATCTTAGCAACAGCAGGCCAGATGTTTTTTTTTTTTCAACAGACAGATACTAACTAGCAGTATGATGATCTGTGGGCAGATGTGTCAGTGTTTTAGCCAGGTTTTCTGTTTCAAATACTTCAGTTGTGTTCTGGCTTTGGTTTGCTGTGAGTGTCAGGAGAGAGCTTATGAACTTTAACCTTTGGGGAATTTTTCTAATGAGCCCCTTTTTTATTTTAAAGGAATAAATAAATTTACCAAGAAGTTACGGAATCACTACGCCATCGACAATAACGAAATCCTAGATTTCCTCTCCAGAGTGCCTTCGGACATACAGAAGGTAAGTGTCTGATTGAGACGGAGAGGAGCTTGTCAGGATCTGGTTGTGCTTTGAAAACTAGGCAAGAAAACTGATTGGTCTGTCTCTGCCTTCCAGTGTTTTTATTTTTTAATACTTTAGCAATGTAAAACAGCATCAAAAGAACATGCAGGGATGCACTTTATACAGCTCATTGCATTCAGACAGACTCTCTTTTTGCAAGTATTTTAATTCATTATACCTGAAAGGTGAGGGACCGTCGCCACTGGCCAGTGCACCCTAATCCCGACCTACTCTACAGTAGTGGCCAGTCAATCCTGAGCAGAGGCTCCCAGTTGAGACAAGCAGTGGAGGAACATGGTCAATCAAAGCTTCTAAACCAACGCGTTTTCCCTCTGAAGCAAGGTGAACCATAACTAAGGTCTAATTTGGCACCCCTCATCATTGTGCAAATTGAATCTCGTCATTTGAAAGCGATCTGTAGCCGCCGACGCTCTGGCTGGTCCTTCCTAGACTCTATCAGCCGAACCCTCATGCAGGGCCCTGTCACATCGGGTTGGAAAAGTCAATACATGAACTTGTGAGCTACAGCAGTGCCGCTGTGCACCATATGCGAGTGTGTGTCAGCGACGGCTGAGATGTCATTTGCAGTTACATCACATGCCATGAGAATACTGCCAGTGCAGAAAATCTTTCCTTTTGTAATTATGAAGAGCTCTCAGCGCATTTTGTCTGTTTTCACTGGTGCAGTGCTGTGCGAAGAGCAGGAAGTGGCTTGCTATCAATGAGGTGCTCCTTCAGCTCCAAGCAGAAAGAATACAGGCTGTGTCACAAACAGTCTGGTCTCAAAATAAAGTCTAACCCTCTGCCCTTGCTTCAATGCCCCTTGACGTAGTCTGGCACCACTCTTTGCCAAGCTTCCATTGCCATTCTCTAAGGAACTCACTGTACCTCTTTCAGCTGAGTGGGGCTGGCTGCTACTGCTATACAGGACTCTGTGTGTATTTGTATGCATACGACTGCATTTCCTGTGTACCAAATAAAACTAGTAAACTGGCATTAGCAGAGTTCTGTCTGCCTGAAGTACTGAGGTAGACTTTCAGACTGGGTGCATTTTTAAGCCAGTGCATTGCCTCTTTGTATTTAAAGTGACTCATACTCTTGAAGAATTCATTCTTAGTTTCTACTTATTAAAACAGAAACTTCTGGCAATTAATCCTTTCTCTGCCCCCTACCTTGGGTCTGTGCTGACTGTTATACGTGACCTAAGTCAAGCACCCAAAACACAAACAAACAACCAACCCTCAGCACATGTATGATCATACATATCTGCTTCAAACATCGCTTCCTATAGAGTGAGTTTGGACACACCCGAGGAGCAAGGTGCAGGGTTTGCTGTTCCAGGTCAGTTTTTCTACGATAAAAAAAGAAATTGATCATGAATCAGTAGATGGCAGAGGGGAGTCACTGAGAGTAGGTAGGAGGGGAACTCAAGTATATAGTGTGGACACCTGAGGTCTTAATGCCAAAAGACATTATACTTAAGAAACAAAGACTTTGCAAGCAGGGTGTCTGCCAAGGCTCTGATTTAGGGTATGCAAAGGTTTGTGTAAAACCTGTTCTAAACTGCCTTCCAGCCTGTTTCTTTAACTGCTGAAATCTGCTTTTAATATTTTAGTTTTGCTGGAGAGGCAGGAGGAGAAACAGGGACCCTGGACTTCTCAAATCCTTCCTCTCAGTGATTAATCCCCTCTGCTCCTGTGTTAGGAAAATGATTCATTACTTCTGAACCGTCCTCTGCTTTCCTGCGCCGCGCCTCCTTGGGGAGCCATTAGCGTGCGCTCCAGCGAGCTCCGATTTCCTGCCTCCAACGGAATGGCTGTTTGTTTTTACAGGTGCAGCACGCCGAATTAAAACCCCCATCCACCAGCCACAGCCCGCTTCGGAAGAAAAGGTGCGTAGATGGAAGGTTGGGCTATCCTTGAAATGCCAGAACATCCACCTAGTGAAGCTGCAGCTCCCGCCTCTGGCCCTCCTGCTGCTGCCTGCTGTCTTGCTGCTCGCACTAGCTCTGCTCTCGTCACCTCTGTGGCACGATCCTGCTGAATGGCCCGGGGTGCTTGAAACACTTTCAGTATCTAATAATGCAATATACTGAGCAGTGCGGCATGCTATTCTAATCCTGCCTTATTGGAGAGAGTGGTTGACTTTGGGATTCGAGCTGTCTGCCTGTCTGTCTGCCTGCCTGCCTGTCTGGCTGCCTGTGTGCACACCGCAGACATGTCCCTGGATGAATTAAAGTTTGAAATTTCATACAGTGCAATGCACAGCGCAGCAGCTGATCCGTCTGGCTGTCTGCTTGACCACAGAGCAGGATACCTGTCTCCTCTCACTTACTGTTGCGATATGTCTAGCTGTTAACTAGGCTCTGAAAAAAGATGCTGTTACTTTACATTTATAGGCACTACTTTTTATCCTAAGTGTACATATATATATATATATACACACACATCACTAATGTAAACACTTCCGTGCACCTCATCTCTCTAAAATTATGCTTGGGTCCTTCAAAGCTACTTTCCATTTCTTGTCTACCTTTGACCAAACAAAATGAAGACTCTGTGTGTATATAAAATAAAAGTAGTTCAAGTTTTTGCATTTGCTGGGAGCATGTTGAGCGATGTTGAGTCGTGTGATGGTGTGCGATGCCGAGTCATGTGTGATGTTGAATGATGTTGAGCGAAGCTGAGCCATGTGTGATGATGAATGATGTTGAGCGATGTTTAAGTTGGGATTTTGGTGTGGTGCACATGTTTGGAAAGTAGCTTCTATATTTGTGTTGGTGTTTCTTTTCATGTTGCTTGTGGCAAATGAACTCATCTCTGTATTCTCTATTGCTGTAACATTGTGATTGTATTTTTTATTCCGTCATTGCATATATATATATATATATATTATATATATATATATATATATATATATATATATATATATATATATATATATCTCAGTTCTGGCAGATGTCTGTTTCTGATGTGGGATTTTGTCTCCCTCTTCAATAGGTAGTATGAAGAATTGTGTGAATGTGTGCAGATCTGCGATTGAAATGTCTAAATCAGCAAGCCTATTTCATTGTGTTTCGTCTGCACTCATTTTCTGTAAGGGTGGGCTGTTTGGTTGTAGCGCCGAACAGCGGTATTATGCACACTAATTCCAGTCCATTGTAAAGAGAATTCTGGTGCGTACTACTTTTTTGAGAATATGTATTATTCCAGGGCTGTAAATGTATTAAAATCCGGTATTGTGTGTTTTTTTTTTGGTTTGTTTTTACAAAGCTGTATCTAAAATCATGTTTATACAAATGCCTATTTTATTGTAAATAAGATTAAAAATAAATAATAATAAAAGAAATGGGATTTGATTTAAACGTTAATTACTGTTTTAAATCCCCATAAAGAACGGCTCGTCTGTCTTTGAGCAGCAACCCTGTGACCTTTCAACTCTGCGAGCCCCTCCTACTCTACATTCCTATAGACAGTGAGTAGGAGGAGCTGGCCGAGCCCATGATGTGACTCGTGAGGAAGTCTCAGTTCCAGCACTTTGGATTCTGCAGTGAAGCTGAAGGCAGATTGAGAGAAACATGTGAAGAGCTCAGTATTGGAGCAATAGAACCCAGAAGCACTGGAATGATTACAATCACGGTCAAATAGACAGGGAAATGCAACATAGAAATACATAGATAAAAACCACATCTGAAGCTGTGCACTCTCAAAGCAACAACACACACACACACACACACACGATGCATATATTTCCTCTTTACTTAAAGGCTCTCTGCTCCAGAGATAGCCCTGCCACCACTATAGCTTGTTTTCTGAATACATCAAAGGCGCGTTGTGATCAGCCCGTTTCTGTGGCTGTGCTTTGTAGTCTGGCTCACAATGGCTTCCTCCCAATGAGAGCTTGGTGATGGAGCACAGGGGGCTCTCAATTCTTAGTACTTGGTACTTTCAATTTCCATTAAAATCTCCAACGCCTAATGGCTCTGTAAAAGGAGGTTCATTCTCAACACCAGAGGTTTTTAATTAACACAACAATGTAGTGACCTCTGGGTCACGAGTGGTCATAACATCTTATTTATCTGCACGCTTAAACACTAAAATCACCTGGGTTATATATGTACATGCATTCTGCTGTTTAAATACTACAGTTATTCTTTATTGGGGAATGAGAACCAAATGCAATAGATATAATATAAATGTAAGTCTTGCTTATCGGGATCCTTTTTTAAATGCTTTGTTTTGATGAACTGATGTGCAACAAAACCCACTGACCACCAACCCCTAATATTAATTCTATATTAATAAACAATAACAGATAGCTATTTCAATATACAATCTGCAATTTTTCACCACAGGAAATATGTTTTCAACAGCGTATCTTTAATTCAGCAACAGTGCTCCCCTCTCCCTTATCCTCATATTTTGCATTGTAGGCATGTTATTAAAAACAGCTTACACTATTTCTGTGAACCCTTTCAGAGCCCGGGCGTGGTGTTATTCTGTGGAGCTCGCAGAAGTATACATTTCACGTCTTGGCAAGATTGAGGGGGGCTGATTGCTCGATGTGCCTATCTGAAACTGCTACTGACGTCCGTTCAAGAACCGCGCTGGCACACAACTTTAAAATAACCCCAGAAAACAGAGGCAGCCGAGATTCCTTTAAAGTCAAAACCCGCCTGGGAAAATATGTGTATAATGAATGAGGCAGCAATTCCACTTAAAATAGCCTGCTGTTTTCACATTAGGGAACAGTCACAAGTTTGGAGACTGGATGCAATTAGCTGTGCAGAGATAGCCAGAAAAGTACCTACCAATATACCTACTCCGTCATTCTGTGCTCCTCTGCCTGACCCGCACTGACTACACAACTGGGTCTGCAATCACTAAAAGTGCTTACTGTGTCTTGAGTATAATGCACACTGAAAACACTTACAGTCAGCACTGGGATATCCATTACCCAGATACACGTCAGTTGTGTTTTACCACCCTTGTATTAAGAATAAAATCAGTCCTCATTACATATATGGAACCAATTAATGCACTTACCCGTCATGCAAGATTTCCGACTCCGTCACCAGTTTTCTGATACAAAGCCCATCTCTTCAATGTTGCAATAGATTTGAATATCCGTCGCAGCCTGCATTTTTTTCTCTGCCAAATCAGCTTGAAGCAGCTGCTATTAATTAACAGATACAGACAAGAAATCCACCCGCTACCAAACCACACCCAGTCCTGACTGCTCATGAATATGCATGACAGTGGCAATTTCTTTATATTTTATCTTGATCTTTAATTGTATCTTTGTTGTATTTTACTTTAGAATTTACTGTTTTTTTGTTGTTGTTTTGTGTTTTTGTTTTATTTTTATTTTTTTTGCGGTAAACAGCAAGACCCTGTGCAGTTACAAAGCGCTTCCTCCATTTTCACAAGACAAAAATGCAGCCAAAACAAAGTGAAGAGACAAGCTACAGTAATGTAATAGTCATGAAACAGTTTTATAGACTGTGAAGTTTTTTTAAATCTGTGATCTTTAGTTGTTTTTGTGCATTTTCATTTGCAAGTGAACTGTGACATTAGGGCCTTATCGAGCACTATAATCTGCAAATTTTGAATACTGAGTTTGAATACTGTTTTAATTCTGGAAACTGCATAGTTTTTTAAAAGTTTTATTTAATCTTTTGCTAAATTGCAATACCTTTTACGTTGTATGAAGTTCTATGCATGGGTAACATTTTGATTTAATTTTGCTGTTGGGCTGTTAACGGGGAATTTTACATATTTCTATCAGATTTAAAATAATGTACTGTATTACAATCCACCTGTCATCTTTTTTAGCAAGTGATGTTGTCATTATCATATCCTTCTGAATTAAAATACTTCTGTTGAAAATATAGTACTGTACCAACAAAACAATACAGTACATCCAAATGGAAGGCTACTTGTTTTAAAACACTTTTCAGATATGTATTCTTGATATGGTATCATTTTTGTGTTCTCTGAAAAACGGGTTGGGTCCAAGGGTTGGAACGGGCCAAAGTGAAACAATCAGAGATGCGTAACAGACGTGTTTAACTGTCGCGGAAGTCAGCATTTCATACGGTCGGATATGCTGTGCTGTAATTCTGAAAACTGCCATTCAGATTGTGTTTGCTATAGATATCCAGGAGATGGGCATTTCTTTTTTGATTGACCTCAAGCCCAACGGGATAACTCAAGGCTGGATTTTACAGCACAGCCACGCCTAAGCCCTCTGTCAAGGGACTACTGTAGGGCTCCATTTGACTGGTTTGAAATTGGGTTTACAACAGCATTTCTCAGTAACTGTCATGGTAATAAACAATGAGAAATCACATGGTAATCAAAGTGAGAATTACAACACCTCGAACGGAGTCATTCCTGGACACCCCCCACCCCCCCCCACAGAACAGCACTGCGGTGCATCTGCTTTGAGATGTCAAGCCTGTCAGTCCTTGCTAACTTTGCAGGGCCTGCTTTGTGCATCTCAATTGTCTCCCCCCTCCTTCCTGCGCAGTTGTAAACCAGGGAAGGAGCACCAGTTAAAGCTTTGTAAAAGTTTGATTGGCTCAAGGGGGCCCGAGCACCGCCCCGGGCTATTCCTTTGACAAGTTGATAGAGACATCACTGGGCTCTCCGAGGAGCAGCTGCCAGGGGTCCGTTTCAAAGTGAGGGGTATTGGATGTGACCCCGCGCTTCTGACTAGGTAAATCCCACACAAAAGCCGAATCCTTAACGCTTTCACTGCTCCATCACACTGTGAGTGCAGCAGGATAACAACAACAACAACAAAACAAGTGTCTCGGAGCTGGGTGGAACCAATTAGGTACATGTTACCGCTCCTAGGAAACTGTTAATCACTCCTCGTTAACAAGCGTAAAACTCTCCACAAGGATGGTAAGGGGGATGGAGCTCAATCAAAAATAAATGAAACGATGGCACAGACAAAAGTTACTGAATATGTTGTCATATTTTTCGGAAGAAAGAAAATGCATAATGACACGACTCACAAGAGACGCCAATCACTTGTTTCTTTCAATCTCTGCAGGAATCATAATAAATACAGGAACTCATAGGAAGCTCTCATTGTTTTAACAATCTTTTCAATTTTCCACTGGTCTCTACCAAACTTTTTTTTAGTGATGGGTGCATGTATATTAGACATGTACTGCAGTAGCTTCCTGGTACTCTGTGATGCATTTTAGCTAATACAAGTTCTAAGTTTAGGCAGAAAACACACGCAAGAAACTTAGAGCCATGATACCTACCAAGTCTTCAGCGATACTTTATGAACTGGATAACAGACATTGTGTTATAGTTGTATTCTCATTAACAGGTCCACAAGCAGGACTGGTCTCAGTGTGTGGCTTGCTATGATCTGCCCGCAATTCAAGTTGCTTTAACATTTAACAAAGATTTGTTTCAAAACATTTTAAGTTTTAAATATCTCACCTGCCTATCAACTTTGGACGGGTGCCCTTTCAGTATTGTGCACATGCATATAATATTTTATTGCGGTTTATAGTTTGATTATTAGTACTGATAATACTGACAATTATTATAAAATAGATGCCTTTTTAACGCAGTTACTAGAATGAAACAGCAGCTGGATAAAAAGCTCAGTAAATCTGACTCTTTGCACGGTCACTTTAAGATAATGTCCTGCTTGAATTACTCTTCATAGGGGTTAGACATGAACATGTGCTAAATATTCAACATGAACTTGCGTGCATGCAGTAGCAGATTATACAAGATTACATTTGAATAACAGACAGGCCTAAACCTTCTACAAAACCCAGCTAACCATCACGGAGGAGTTTGAACAGATTCAGGAAAAGCAAAGCACCCAACATTCAACTTGCATTTTCAGCCACAAATCAGTTAATATATCAGTTAGGTAATGTTTTTGTTTTGCTTGGTGTGGGTGGTGGTGATGTCTTCATCTGCCTGTCAAAATGGAAGTGCCTGCAGCGGTGGCAGGTCCCCTTGAGCCTGTCACACTGCTTGTTTCCATGGTACCCTTCAGGCAGCACCACGGGCAGGCTGCGTGCGAGGACCCCTGCAACCTGTTTTTAGCAGTCGTATCTCTGATGTGTAGCCCCGAAGCAGGCGTCAAACTAGCTAGTGCGAACAGCACAAAAACATGCTTCTCTCTTTTCACAGGTGCGTAGCCTTTCAGGAGCTGTAAATAAGGTTTTAATAAGGCTGCTGCTTATGCCTCCAGTCCTTGGCAACTTTAGCCCAAGCCAGGATGATGAAGCGCTGTTTGCCAGTCTGCGAATAGTTTGTAAAGAAGGAGGTTTCACACATTTTACTGGTCCAGCTCTTCAATCTGGTGTGGACCTTGGTCTATGGTATTAAGCTTTCTTGCCAACTTTATATATATATATTTTTTTGGAAGTTCTGTATAACTTGGACCCAGTACTATCACTGTGGGGTCTGCAAATCCCAGCAATGTGACTCAGATTCGAGCTGGCAATGTGTGGCTGTGGCTCCCACCAATGAAACTGCACCTAATTAGCGCTAGGAATTATTGTCGAGGACAGTCCCACCTCCCTGCCATGCTTCTCCTTGGGTCAGCCGAGTAATGAGATCCTCACGAGAGTTGAAAAGCTTCTTTTAAAATGCATCTGTTAAACTAGTGAAGGCATACTCTATACCAATATGTTTTTCAGAAAAAACACTTTAGTGAGAATGGAAGCACAGTATAACAGAGAAGTTATTCACAGTATAACAGAGAAGTCATTGCACACTGCTAGCACAGGCTCACAGTATAACAGAGAAGTCATTGCACACTGCTAGCACAGGCTCCCAGTATAACAGAGAAGTCATTGCACACTGCTAGCACAGGCTCGCAGTATAACAGAGAAGTCATTGCACACTGCTAGCACAGGCTCGCAGTATAACAGAGAAGTCATTGCACACTGCTAGCACAGGCTCGCAGTATAACAGAGAAGTCATTGCACACTGCTAGCACAGGCTCGCAGTATAACAGAGAAGTCATTGCACACTGCTAGCACAGGTTCGCAGTATAACAGAGAAGTCATTGCACACTGCTAGCACAGGCTCGCAGTATAACAGAGAAGTCATTGCACACTGCTAGCACAGGCTCGCAGTATAACAGAGAAGTCGTTGCACACTGCTAGCACAGGCTCGCAGTATAACAGAGAAGTCATTGCACACTGCTAGCACAGGCTCGCAGTATAACAGAGAAGTCATTGCACACTGCTAGCACAGGCTCGCAGTATAACAGAGAAGTCGTTGCACACTGCTAGCACAGGCTCGCAGTATAACAGAGAAGTCATGCTAGCACAGGCTCGCAGTATAACAGAGAAGTCATTGCACACTGCTAGCACAGGCTCACAGTATAACAGAGAAGTCATTGCACACTGCTAGCACAGGCTCACAGTATAACAGAGAAGTCATTGCACACTGCTAGCACAGGCTCACAGTATAACAGAGAAGTCATTGCACACTGCTAGCACAGGCTCACAGTATAACAGAGAAGTCATTGCACACTGCTAGCACAGGCTCACAGTATAACAGAGAAGTCATTGCACACTGCTAGCACAGGCTCACAGTATAACAGAGAAGTCATTGCACACTGCTAGCACAGGCTCACAGTATAACAGAGAAGTCATTGCACACTGCTAGCACAGGTTCACAGTATAACAGAGAAGTCATTGCACATTGCTAGCACAGGCTCACAGTATAACAGAGAAGTCATTGCACACTGCTAGCACAGGCTCACAGTATAACAGAGAAGTCATTGCACACTGCTAGCACAGGCTCACAGTGCTGCCCACTGGACATGTTTAACAAGAGATTGAGTCAATGTTATAACTCAGGGTCAAAACTTTGGAAGACTTGCTTTTAAATCTAGATTACTGCAAAACAGCATGTTCAGTTCACCACCCTTTAGAACATGTATATTAAAGACGACCCATCAAAGCAGCTCACATTAATGCAGTTTTAATACATTTTAGTGTGTTTTTATACTAACCAAACTTCTGGAATGAAATTACAGCTGTTGAGTATTTCATGGGCTGCCTGCTTCACAATTATAAAGCACATGTGTTTGACAGTCAGTGCACCTGCGATAGCTTACTAACTACTGTAACTCAACCATTAGTGGAAGAATACTCAAAAGTGGTACATTTAGAAATACTGTATATAAACTAAAGTGTAAAACCCAAGTCTTTCTCAGTGTTGAACATTTTCACCAGCTCCACAATTGCTAACAGCATTAGGAACATACAAAACCAGAATTAACAGACATACCAACAGAAAAATACACCAGACCCAGGGCTGGAATGAAAACAAATGGAAATCAAAGACCAAACCAGACATTAAAATCTCACAATCATATACTGATGCACACATAATTAACTCAAGACTTCCCAAAAGTCATGTTTCTTGCCTTTTAACTGCTTAATGTAGGGCTGCAACAACTACAGCCAGAGCTTTTACTGGTGACCGGTCTTCGCCAACAGTAGACTCATCGGTTCCAATACTAGACTAATCGATGCCAATAGTAGACTCTATAGCTGAATATGTATGTCTCTACAGTTGTGATTAAAAAAAAAAAAAAAAAGGAGCTTTTGGGTTTATTTTGTTTTAATTTAACCCACTAGATTTATTTGGGGAGGGGGTACTGTCCCACCCCTTTGCAATTTGCATGTTGATCTCATCAATGTCTTTATTAACAGGTTGATAACTAGCAACAGCAAAGCATTGATTTTAAATTGTGCATGTGGATGAGTTCAACAATTTCTCACCTGCCTGGGTGTGGGGCTGTATACGTGCTGAATAAATTACCCAAACTTGGTGAGCGTGCCCCCAGCGAGTAACAGAATAGGGAATAATTTAACCATCCACTTCAGTTTGATGAACATTAATATCATGCGATTGGGACTTCGTCTCCCAAGGGAGAAGAGGCCAGTATCTGGTTTGATGAGGCTGATCAAGAAGTGACACTCACGCTACCCCCACCCTGGGAGACTCAGGTACCATTAAAGATAGACACGCGTCCGCTTTGTGTCTTCCAAGAAAACCGGTGAGCCTCCACTGCGCTGTGGTGGTGACTGCAAAGTGTTCAATATTAATATCCTTTCATCAAGGACACAATTAGGACAGCTACCACCGTGTGTTCTATAGCATCTTCAGATGAATATGTATAAGGCAGCTCATAGAACGGCTTGCTGCTGAATTACAAAGGAAATTCACCGGCCAGTTACGAGGAAATAAACTTAAAATGACAATTTGAAGGGCTGCTGTATTTTGATGTGCGCAAGCATTGAGCAGGAGTCGGTGTTCAGAAACAGACTTGGGGACTGATTCTAACTTTATTAGACATGTTCTCAGCTACTCCGAGCTTCGTGTATTTTTTTTCAGTCTTTTTTGTTTAATAATTATCCTCAAGGGTTAACTATTTCGTGACAGAGGCGGCGTTTACTGCCTTATCCTTCTCTTTAAACCTTGTTGAAATGTTTCTAATATTCCTGATACACAGCAAACTCGCTAAAAGAAACGTGTTCAGCTTGACCGGAGCAGTGCTGGATTTCTAAAAACGACTCGGTGGTATGCTTGCACAGTAACAGGTTTATAATACTTGCAGATATGGTGTCCAAAACCCTTCAGTAAAAATGTGAAAAAACAACAGAAAGAATGAACGAACACCACCAAGGAGCTAAACTACAAATCCATGGATCCAGCACTTGAAAAGACTGTTCTGTACTAATTGCAGGGCTTGTAACTATCCTTCCTTTTGAAGTGTAAATTCTAAATGCAGAACATACCCATTCCTTTCAAATTAGAAATGCTGCTATCCGTTAATCCTAGCTACTTGAAGCCAGAGCATATGTCCTCTATTGTATTCTTCTAATGAAAGATAATGTCTGGCTTGACAGGTACCTGCCTGCTGCCTATTCACCCAGACACTGGAGCTGACGTGCACCAGTTACCAAGCCAGCGAGCAAGTACAGTCAGCCATCGCTATGGGTCCAGGTGCAAGCTTATCCATCTACCAAGAGTGGAAAAGATCGTTTTAGTCCATCTGTCTATCAGCCTGTTCTCTTCCTCATCTTTTATCCATCTTTCCCTTTGATGCACTGGGTGATGGTCTTCTGTTTACACTATACTATATTGACTATTTCACTATTTACTTTGCTCTCTTTATTTTGTCTTTGTTTTCAATTTATATCTGCCAAACGTTTCCTTACTGTCTAACTATATCTTGATTCATATCCATCTGTCTATCTAATAAATCTGGTTGCTGTCTAATTCGCATTTTCTACAATTGAACATCATCTAAATTCTAGCAGACAAAAGGGTTTATTCTGTCCAGTTGTGTTCACAATGGGCCTTTATTCATTGAAACAAAATAGCTGCTGTGAAATGGAAATTGCATTTCAAACCCCTGCTTACAGTGAGGGACCCTTCAGTGGTTTCTGCATGTCAATTCGCTGGAGTAACAGGGCAGGAGCAGCCCTTCAGAACGCAGGTGTATTCATTACAGAGTTCCCAGCCAAGCAGTATCAGAGCGGGGGCTTATTAACAAGACATACTAATTACAAAGTTCTAACGAGTCCTCCAGCTCTCAGACAAGCTCTGCTTTCATTTCTGATTAAAAAGAGGGGATTGCGTAGAAAAGAAAAAAAACACACAGATACAAAAAACTGCCCTTCAGCCCTGCAGTAATTAGGCAGGTCTTTTACAGTAACCACTTGTGCTGTGATCAAGACCCATGAAGTACAGTTGCAGAGATGGTCGATCTTGTTTGTTTTAATTACGCTGCCAGTGTCACCACCAGGGTCCAATTAGTCGGTGACTGATGCGTGTGTGAGCTTCATGTGTGTCTTTGAGAAGAAACAAAAGCTAACTTGTCGTGCAGCTCAATTGGCCTGCAGGCATGACTAACCACCTGTTTGCTGTGCTGCAGTCCAGTGTACTCCAGAGGGGTAATCACACCACTAGACTTGGCCGTGCCATTCACCCTACATGGTAGATGAGGCCATACTCCTCTGAGGCAGACAGCTATCAGTTTGATGATTGGAAGCAGGGCATAAACTAGAGGGGGTGTGGGGTTCACGCTGCAATGTAACAGGAACATAGGGAAGAAGAGAAGGCCATTTGGCCAAACTATGCTCTTCCAGTTCCTAGTAGCGGATTGATCTGAAAACTTGGGTCTAAGGCAGGGGTGCAAAATAGAGTAACTCATATAGCGCCAGCAGCATTGAATTATTTTAA
Source organism: Polyodon spathula (assembly GCF_017654505.1). NCBI lineage: Eukaryota > Metazoa > Chordata > Actinopteri > Acipenseriformes > Polyodontidae > Polyodon > Polyodon spathula. The sequence continues at coordinate 34,531,145 of NC_054552.1, read as the reverse complement.
ATCTCCAAATCTCAAGTCATTTATTTTATGCCTTTGTTTTATAATTTATTATATTCAATAGGTGATTTTGCATTATTTTATATATTGTTGTACTGGTCTCTCCCACATGTTTTATTTCATTCCATTTTGGTAAAATGTAACATGAATGAACTTGTTATTCTTGCATAACACTTTACTGTACAGTTTTGCCTTCTGTATTTTGAGCTTATAAGTCAATGAAAAGCATGCTCTTCCATAGAAGTGAGTTGGCACTGTGGGCTACTTCACCAATTAGCTGTACTGTTCTTCTGGGTTCAAATCCAGCTGATTCCTTCCTTTACTTTCAAAGCACTTCATCGTGTCATTTGGCTAAATGATTTGAATGCACTCTTGATGCAGTCCATATTAATCGGATCACACCATTAGGTTACAAACTGGAGCTCGTTTTTAGAGACACCGTTTATATAATGATATTTCAGATGTGAGTACAAACTGTCACCCACTTTTTTTCTCTCTTTCTTCTTTTGCAATATAACGCTGCTTTTAATTGACTTCATGCGCTGTACAGATTATTCACAGAGACTCAACAGTGTTTTGACACCTAAGCAACATAGTCTCATATACATTGCGTGACCCCATTTATCACCCTAATTAAAGAAAAAATAATATAATGATTCTGGAGAGGGGGGCACGTGAACAACATGAAACTAACAGGTGATAATGAGCAGTTTAATGGGGAAGAAAAGGACTACAGTATTTAATCTTTCAACTTGCACCTAAAAGGGATCCACATTGATTATGTTTGGTATGAAAAGAATAAGAAAAATATGAAAGAAAAACAGAAAGAAAAATAATTCTGATTATGTTACTCTGAACTAGCAGCTAGTGTCCAATTAACAAATACCTGCATTACTTCAGTGAGTGACAGAGAGAGAGAGACAGCAAGACAGAGTAAAGCACCCAAGTCCCTGGGCAGCTCTCCACAGCTTCAATCATAGCTTCTCCACGCTACCATCAGTATGCAATGACGGCGCTCCCCTCCATTCCTAGCCTTAGGCAATGGAATATGTTCCTCCATGGTGGGGCTCTGGGCTGCCCTGCTCTGTAACCCCGGGATAATTTGGGATTCGAGCGACGGCCGAGTTAACGATTTATTCATTCCTTCATTTATGTTTATTTGGAGATGTTACTGAATATGATATCTCCTACCTCTTTGTTTTTATTACAATACAAAGAGGAAGTTTGCCTATTGTTCTGCTCCTTCAAGTTTGCAGTCACCAGTGTTACACCCAGACAGGACTGAAGCACAAGGAGAATTATCAAAGTCAGTGAAGCTACGCTACATGCCTGCTCTACCTTCAACCTCCACATTACACACAAGAACAATTCAAATGCATTAGTGAAATGGGGAATGTTATACAGGGAAAATGACTGCCTTTGTCACTTGCTCATTTTGTACATGTACCAATTTGAATGCCAGCAATGCCGATTTAACAAGTAAAGGGTCAAAGCATGAATTGCAAGTGATCACATCGTAATAACTGGTTAATTACCAATGGTTTCTTCTCTTACATGATAAATAGTGTAATACCATGGGGTTGGTCTTGTAAACACAATTGTATTATCTGATGTAACTACATGGTAACATTATAGTACAGTTTACTACACGCTAACTTCAGCATGAAACTAAAATGCTACCAAACCTTAATTCTTGTGATGTGGGGGAACTCAAAGAGCAAGACTATTAAAAAGATTCCTTGTAATCTTCAGTGCTGATAAAAGCTGATTCGTCCACCTAAGAATGATGCTGCAGGCATCTTTTAAAAGCGTTTGGCTCCGATTAAATTGACATCACCCTTAGGAAAGTGCACAGAAGTGTGTAACCAACCACACATTGCTTGAGTTGAGGTAAGGGATAATATGCACAGTGCTGCCTGTTCTTTTATTTCTTTTACAGCATTTTACACCCAATGTCTCATACGTCTCACATTGTGTGTGTGTGTGTCTATATATATATACAAAAAAATCACTAAAATTCAATTTCAGATACAAGAAGAGATTTAAGCTCTGTACAATAAAGTAAACATCTGCAGCTCCCTCACATAAACACACACATACACACACACACACACGGCTGGTGAAATTGCAACCAGTTTAAAACACTGCTGGTATCTTTTCGAAATGTACGGTGGCTTGGAAATAGAAGTGGAAAGCAGGACTTCCAGTTCACTGTATCGTTTCTGTTTTATATTAGGATCTGATGCATGTTTCCATCTTAGAGAGTCAAATTCGGTTTGGGATTAAGCTTCGACTTTTTTTTTTTTTTAATTATTATTTTTTTAAACATGCAATCTTTATCAAAGCGATGTTAACGTTTCCTTAAATGCTTCTCTTTTCCCTGAAACACAAATTCATTAACTCGATTGTGTGTGTGTGTGCTTGCGTGCATGAGTGCTTGTGTCCCCACGTGTGCGTGTGCGTGTGCGTGCACATGTGTGTGGGTGTCCGGAGGAGCATGGCTATCTGAACCAGCTAGGGGCTGACATTTAATGGAGAAAGTTGGAGTGAGGAGGTGGGTTAGTGATTCACACGAAGGACTGAGAGGTACTGAGGTTTAGTGCTTTCTTTGTGGTTGTGAAGACAATGGGGGACTGGAAGGAGGGTGACCTTGTGGTTAAAGTATTCCAATATATATGTTTTGTAGTATAGATTTAAATGTTTGTATTTTACAATGGTGTACAATAAATAGAAATCGACGTGGGGGAGGAGATGGGACATGTGCATAAATGCAAGGTAACAGTAAGGGCTGGATTTGATCAGCTACCTGATGAGATAAACCCAGTGCTGGAAAATTCTCTTAAGAAACCCCAGCTGTGGTTCAGTCCAGCAGGGTGGCCAAATCAATTCTTCAAGAAGCAGAGGCAACAGTTTCAGAGAGAAACTCACCTGCCATTTCAAACCTGTCTGAAAGAATCGGAGTACCCTGCTGACACACTAACCTCGTGTCAGTGAGAAAAGTGGTTTCATGTCTCAAATCCTCAAACTTATTTCAAACCATGTGCCTGTTCCCTGCCCACCCCTGCTCAGAAGGCACATTCATTTAGTAAATTCAAGTTGGCTGCGACGCTCCTGGATTCTGTGTTCCACATTTGTTCAATCACATTCCCACCTGCTCCAGAGCGACACATGGAATTCGGTGCCCCCTTACTTTCATTTTTCCCCCCAAAGCTCGCTCTTAGTTGCTACTTTCTGCAGTTGGAGGGGTCTGGGTTTGAAAGAGTGAACATGAGAAGCTTTCTTCTGTTTCAGACTGGTCTCGCTCGATAATTTCCTTAGGTGCTCAATCAAACTCTTTAAACAGAATTGCAACGTCCTGACCCCAGTTTATCCTGGTTTGCCATGTTTTTAAAATATGCTTTACCAATGCTTCTCTGGGATATACAGTGCTTACCTGAGCTTTTTTACACTTTGCCATGCTTTTACTGTGGTACATTTTTATAAGGCGATATTAGCGATTTCTCAGAAATATTAACACTTAATTACATTTCTTTTTTTCAGTTCAATTAAAACAAAAAGAGGAAAAAAAGCTATGATTGCAGCTGTCAATCGTGTTTAAGAAGCTCTCAATTATCTTTAGCTGGAAGCAACTAGATTCCCCCGACGTCAATTTATAACAAACAAGAACAGAATGTAAGGGATTAACCAGCCTGAGAGCAACGGTCTGTCAGGAGAGAATCATCACATTCTGCTTTACCATGCCGTTCTTCATCAACCAGGGAGCAGTTGTCAGGCAGCCAACTTTAAAACACCATTCAGGTTCTGTAGGTAGTGATTCTTGATCTAGACAGCTCAGAAGGCTTTATGGATAATTGAGCAACACATAACACAAGCTGACTAAATACAATGACAGATTTTGTTCACAGATTTTGTTTCCATTATTTCCAATGGCACTCACTAGAGGTAAAACTATAATGGGATACAGAAAAAAGTTTCAGCTAAAGCCTTCAACTACTCTTCAAATACACTGCACAGGACTATAAAACTCAAGTTTGGTTGTCATGTGTCTCTGCCTTAATCCCACACAGCTGTGATATGTCAAGGGCTGAAGACGAATATAGTTCAACAGTTCTTTGGCACATAAAGTATGTTTTCAGTCTTAGCCCAGACAATATGAGAAGAGAGGGGGGTGAAGCTGACAGAAGAGGGAAGGCTTCGGGGAGGTGATGTTTGAAGAATGTGGAAGGAGATGCCCCCCACATTATCCCTGTATCTGACTGCGGGGCATTGTCAAACTGCGCCATAACACAAGCACTAAACACCATCAGATATTCACGCTGCTTGTGATCTCCCCGGGCCTAGTCCTAGGACCCCTGGCTCAGAGCGAGGAAAACAGGTCAAGAAGTCCTGCCCACTAAGAGGAGTCTTGGTATAGAGTGACCCTGACAGGGATGTGTGTTGTGTGACCCATCACCAGCACAGAGGAAAGGGATGCTTTGTGTGCAATTCTAAAGCATTTCCAAATGAATCTGCAGCATTACAGTATACTGCAAGAGCAAACACAGAAATGATGTCCAGGTTAATAATTATCTAGTTGTAGGCTTTTGATTCACTCTTTAAATAAATAGGTAGTGGTAACGAATATATGTGTTGATGAACGGATGGTATAGGCAATAAACAGTTATTTCACAGAGATTGTATTTTCTTCATGTCAGGTTCATATGATGCAACCTTTTATTAAGAGAGGGGAGAGATTAGAGTTGAGCAGGGTTGTAAAGAAGAAAACTTGACAATGACTGAATGATTAATACGAGAGTGTAAGATTCAGAGAGACAGGCGGCTTTATTAGCTGAAGGTTGAGTTTGGTCAAATACTGTCTGTCTGTGTGTTTCTCTAGACATTGCTTTTTCTACAATGACATCCCTTAAAAAAGACTGAGCCAGCAGCCCATTAATATTTATATTATAGAAGCACAACGTAGATTTGAAACTGTTGAAATATTGGTATTTTATTTGTAAATGTTTGCTGATATTATATCATACTGTGTTATAATATAAAAATAAATAACAAAATGAGGGCACTTATAAATGATACATTGGAAAGAAGAAATTTAGAAACCAAATTAAAAATGAACAGTTCATTAGATTAGAAATAGCATGCTTGAGATTTAATTACGTTGATCTATTAACAGTGAAATAATATATGTTTTTTTATTGAATATGTGGAAACTATTTACAAGTGCATATGAATTATCACAACTTTAATCATGACGAGAAATCATAGGAAATTAAGACTACAGTGAACGCACATTCGTCATTTAATAATGAAGTTTCGAGAAAAAAAGAACAGGAAAGACAGTTACAACTATGTCCAAAAGTTTTGTGTCACCTAGAATTTTAGGATTGAGACAAAATTAAAAAAAAAAAAAAAAAAACATATATGAAGATAATAAGAAACTACAAAATGATATTGCACAAGTCTGCCCAAAGCTATAATTCTAGCGCAATATTTTAAGTTAGATTTTTTTAAATGTCACATTTTTCAATTTTTGTCAGTTTTTCCTAAAGTATATGGAAAACTACACAGTTGTATGTAATTCAATATGTTAATGTAACATTATTCAGCAGGTTTCATTTGACTTTATGAATTAATTCATTCTACAGGGTGATGCAAAACTTTTGGAGGACTTAATGTCTGAATGTCATTTGATGAATTTTCAGGCAGTTTACCATTTAAACCAGCAGGCCACACAGTTTAAACTGGGATTCAATTTAAGATTGCATGCTAATATTAGCAACTGGTTTCACAAAGCACTAACCATGTCTGTTCATGTATTTTATCGTATCACACTCTTTTTATATAGATTTGCCGGAGTCCGATTTCTTTAACATGCTGCTTTGTGAAGTAGGAGGTTGTAAACTGTAAGTTGTCCCCGAAGCAAAGACATCTCAAGGCATTTTTATTTATTACATTTATAAAGCAAGTAACAGAGCAGCAAACACAATAACAGGTATCATAGAAAACATTACAACACTGCGCTTTGCAAAGACAACACAATAACAGGTACAGAAAACACTACAACGCTGCTCAGAAAGCAGAACAATGAGAAGCTTTGCAAAGACAATACAATAACGGGTATCAGAAAACACTACAACACTTCTCAGAAATCAGAACAATGTAATAACATTGTAATTGTGTATAAGTACCCACGCATTTACTAAGGAACTACTATGTAAATACACAGTAATTAGGAGACACTTCATGTCAAGTGTTAGCATGTGTTATTCCCTTCACATCCCAGCACTCATGTATACACTTTTTGGATAAAGGGTTATGATTGCATTCGTTATTCTGTGTAGAGCACATGAGAGGAGCTGAGCAGCGTAGGAGGGCAGACTAAGAGTTCTTCAGACACATGCTGCTCTGTAGGAGGCTCAGGGAACATTTTTGTGCTGCTTATTCTTTTTAAAAACAGCTGTATAGAGAAATATGAAATCCCATTTCCTCCAGATGGCCATCCTTTCTTTCTACACCCCCCCCCCCCCCGAGATGAGGTCTGCTTGACCAGATTCATTGCAACCTGTATAAAAATCGGATTCCACGCTTTCATCCATTCCACTGCTACAAAACACAAAAAAAAGAAAAAAGAAAGCTGTTTGGTATTAATGATATTGGTCTATGTATTTTTTTGGGATGGCTGTAATCATGTTTTGATAGATGCTGGGACAGATTTACTGCAAGGTTTCAAACAGGAAACGGTCAGCTTGTCTGTCTGATTCAACCTTTTCAGTTGTTTGTTTTGAGTTTTGTAACACTGAGCCCAATTCACAAAGCTGCACCCCTGAGCTCCTATCAGTGATTCTGCTTGTTGATATGACTTGAATAAAGTGAAGAACGGCACTGTTCTAGACTGTTGGTACAGAAGCCTAGAACAACACAGTCTAGAACAATGCCATGCATATCAAAACATATTTTAGTCATAACAGTGCAAGCATGAATTATGATTGACTAAGATTCTTATTCATGAACATGAAGACTACTACTACTATTACTGTAAAAGGTGCAACCTCAGAAGCCCTTCTGCTTGCAGTAAGACATGGTTATTTCATTGGGGATGCAGTTCTTTCTAAGAGGAAAGCGTGACAGCAATGAATGGCACTGCTGCTTTAAAAGCTGCAGATGGCACTGTACTACCATGCAAAGAAACACGTGCACATTTACAAAGTCTTGGAAATGCACAGTTACCATGAGGCTGGAGAACAGCTCCTCTCTGGATCTAAGCTGTCAGAAACAGACACTAAAACGCTGCTTCCACGGCTACTGTAGACATCCAACCATTCGAGAACAGGCAGCTGCAAACAAAAGCTTCACCTTCACACTGCAATGTCTGTATGAAAGTTCTCAGCCTAATTAACATTGCTAACCCAAGTGTTTTTATTACTGTGTTTATTTACTATATTACTGTGCTTTTTATGCATGCAATGAGATGAAGTGCAGCGTGTATTTTAGAGGTTTGCAGGAGGAGAGCTGAGACTAGCTGCCTGAACCCCCGCCCCCCCTTCACAGTGTGATGGTTAAAATGGGTTACATCAGGTTCATACAGCTGTAAACTAAGTGGAGATAGACTTAGAGCAGAGGGAAGGAGACATTTATTTACACAGAGTGGTGAGGGTATGGAATGGACCAGCTAGTCATGTTCTTGAGGCAGAATAACTTGGATCCTTTAAAGTTTTTAGAGTCAGCTGCTGGGACCCGGATGACCCTGATGGGTCGAATGGCCTCCTGTTGTTCTTATGTACAGCACTTTAACTCAAACACACAGTAGACCGTGGCATTTTACAAATACACACTGTAACCTGAGGAACTGTAGCAAGATAGAGAAAATGACTTATTTAACTTTACACACATTTGGGACATATCTCATTTTACCATACAAATTACAGCCTATTGGTCATTTGGTGAAACTTAGCAGACATTGTGACCCTAGTTACTTTAGATGTTGCCACAAGTAACAGCTAACCAAAATAAGAGCTAACCCCACACTATAATTGGATATTATTGGATCACTAAGAATCCTCATCGTGTTGTTTTAACAGGGGCTTGTGGGTTTCATACTATCCTTTATAGCACAGGAGCGTTGGTGGCCTGAGCGAATGGGGAGGCATTTGCTTGTTTTTAGTAATTTATTCAGTTATTACAACAATATTAGCGGAGATTAAAACACAGAGCGTCCATTGCCTTGGGAATGTGTCCCTCTCAGAGCTCATTTCCTGTGGAGGAGCCTGAAGCAGCCCTGCTTGCCCTTTGGGTTTTCTTATTATCGTGTGTCTGTGTCCATGGGAAGCTCATCGGGCGAATGCATCTCACACTACGCGTTTACCATGCTTACCTGGGGTTCCCGCAATGCTTTCTTCAATGTACTTCCCTGTGACTTTATCATGCTTGTGTCAAATAAAAAATAGAAATAATATATATAATAAAAGAATGTAATCCAGCTTTTAAAATATTTAATAAATATATGACAGCCAGGTGAAAAGTAAAAAAGTAACAGCTGCACATTTACAAAAGAAAACACCCGTATGAAAGGAAGATGCTCGTGGTTTATTACGATGCTTATTGCTGTCTCAGATATGCCAGCGCTGTTGCGTGGTTTTAATGTCTTGAATTTGCTACTTTGTCTGCAGGGCGCATGTCCGTGAAGGTGAGATCTAAGATGTCATGCACTGCAGAGCCATTGCATACTGTGCTGGTCAGCAGTTAAACGGCTCCAGTATATCGTTGCTTGTGTAAAAGAGGTAACAGAAAGCAGCGCTCCACCATGGACTGCTGTTTTAGAGGGGATCGCATGCTAATGAAAACAACACACAGTCTCAAAGTGAGATCACGCTATTACTGCCCGTTACTAGGAAAATAACTAATACAGAATACAATAGGCTGGGGGGTTAATCTCCATGCAAAGGATTACTATTATTATTATTATTATTATTACTAATAATTATCACTAAATGTAATTAAAGGTTCTGACGATTACTACCAAGGCGTAATGGTTTATTACAATAACATATTAAATGACATTACCATTGTAAAGCTTCGAGTTGTGCAGAAATAATAATGAGGATTCTAATTCATTTCATCACTACGTGTCCCTATAACTCTGCTATTATTATTAACAGTGTTTACAACATGCTTTAAAACACGGCTATCGATGCACCAGTGACTATTTCTAGATCATTAGACTAGAGGGCTGCCAAGAATCCCTCTTGTTCATTCATTCAGCCATCATATCCATGACAAATAAGATGCTGGGCTTTGGGGAGCGAGAGGCCCGGAGATTGCAATGTGACATTGATCCCAATTTCAACAATTAAAAAGGATCATATGTATTGCCACTCTGACCCTTTCTAATAGAGCGGACAGAGATACTGTCAATATGAGAGTTTCTTTTAATAATTTGGACCAAAGTCACCTTGTCCTTTGGTTTTCAAGAAAGGAAATAAGAAATTATTAAGAAATTATTTTTAAACTTATTAATTTATTTAGTGCATTTGATAACCCAGAAAACACACACACACACACACATATATATATACATATATATATATATACACACACACACATACATATATATATTTTTTTTTTTTAAGCTACCAAGGTACAGCTATGGCCAAAGTTTTGCATCAGCCTGTTAAATGAAGTAATTTTGCTTTATAAAGTAAAATGAAACCTGCTGAATAATGTTATGTTAACATATTCAATTACATACCGCCTTGTGACATTTCTAAATCTAACTTGAAATACTGTTATGGCTTCCGGTAGCCTTCTGCAGTATAATTTACTAGTTTCTTTGATACATGATGTTAAATAAAATATTTCAATTATGTTCATATAGTTTTTTTTTTTTTTTTTTTTTTTTTTTTAATTCTGTCTCAATCCTAAGATTCTAGGTGATGTAAAGATTTAGTCAAAGCTGTATAATACACATGGGATTCAAAGCCAGGGTCTCTCCCTCGAGACCCCCCGAGTCACAGTCCTGTCACAATGAACACCAGAACCCCGACTGCACCAGGAGATCATGCATGCTCCAGCGTGGTGGCTACAGACAGCGCTACAACACACACAGAACCCACTGCACTGCACCAGGAGATCATGCATGCTCCAGTGTGGTGGCTACAGGCAGCGCTAGAACACACACAGAACCCAGACTGCACCCCGACTGCACCAGGAGATCATGCATGCTCCAGCGTGGTGGCTACAGGCAGCGCTACAACACACACAGAACCCTGACTGCACCCCGACTGCACCAGGAGATCATGCATGTTCCAGTGAGCCCAGGCCTAAGAGATTGCCAAGCCATGATTAAGATGAGCGTTTAGTTTCTCGTTGTGTTGAAATCCTATCGGATTGGATATTGACCGTCGCCTGTCCATACTTGAAGCCCGCAAGACTCAGCTATTTGCAAGTTGAATGATTGACTGTTTCCTAATAGTCAATGTAATTGGTGAGAGACACCTTTCAATGGAGTGTGGCAGCTACCCATTAGCCTGCAGGCTCATATGTTACACTTCAGACTGCCAGCTCAAAACCAAAGAAAAACCATAGAAATATCAAGGCGGCTTAGAAAGGTCCGTACTGCATTAAGTTCCCAAATGAAGAGCTGTTCATTACCACTACATGTTTCTGAGTACAGCGAAGAAGCATTACTGTGCATGAACCTAGTTTATATTACACAGCATTATTCTTATTAAAATATCTAGATGTTCTTCTCAGGTATTAACACGTCAGCCACTGACTGACAGGTGTCAGAAACAGAGAACAGGTCATTTTAACACGTATAGCGCATGATATAAAATATTAAGGAACAGGAAAAGTTTAATACTGTAATTCATCTTGGGGTTCGTATCGGGGTACATAATCGCTATTACACCCTTTGTCTAAATCTAATTTGCACTGCTTGCCATCTATTGTTGTTATTATTATTATTATTATTATTATTATTATTATTATTATACAGAATGTAAACTAAATGCGTGCAAAGAAAGGAGCATAGCCTAAGGAAAAGCCTGAAATTTGCAACTGTACAACACAGGGTAGCACACATCAACTCAAAGAGGTGTGCCTAATGCTTTTAGCAACACTTGACATTAAGTGTCTCTAATTATGGTGTATTTACAACTTCGTAAATACATGTGCACTTACACAATTCCAATGTGATTTAATCCTAACTCTAACCCTGTTCCTAACCCTAACCCTAACTCTGATACAATTGTGTACTTGCATATATTGTATATGAAGTACACTGTAACTATGCATAACATCGTAATTATGTGCAAGTACACATGTATTTACTAAGTAACTACTATGTAAATACAGAGTAATTAGAAACATTTCAACGTGTTACTATGCTTTCTGTGGTCTGGACTTGCACACAGTGCTCCAGTGCAGTATACAGAAAACTTAATGGAAGGCAATAAACCACTGAGTCTAAATGGCACCACTGTTTATTCCCAGTGAGCAAATTACCCTAATTAGCAAAGCAAATTGCTACAATGTATTAAAAAATGTGCTATATGTATTATTATTATTAGTATTATTATTATTATTAGCTGCCAGTGCTAATTACAGACATGTTCAATTCTTCACAACCCTACTTCACACGCGAGTCAAACAATTACATATAAAGCTGTCCAGTGAAAAGGCAGCCTTTCTTTTGTATTTGCACAGAATGATTCTATATAGATAGGGAGCAATGCAGGAATTATTGATGAGGGCAGCATTTAGAAGCAGCTCAGTGTTTAGCAATGGTGAAATGGCACAAAACCTATTACAAATGCCTCTCTGCAATGATATCATTAGATTAGCTCACTCTGGTGCTGTAATGCCAATATAATAAATAGACAAGATTAGTTCTGCTCATCTCTGTTTACTTATTATCATTATTATTTTTTTAAATGCATTATTTTTACATCAACCTGCTTTATCTGAAATTAGCCGAGCATTTGCTAATCTTTAGCAGATTTTAAGCCATCTTATAAAAGACTGGCATTAACCCATTCATGAAAGTATTATGACAAGTGTATACCTCTCACATTCGCTTTTATCATCTGCACACCGCTCTCCTCCCAGTCTCTCACTAGCCTCTTCACACCTATATATATATATTGCTTTTACTATATTATTTTTGATCTTATAAGGCTGGTGTCTCACAACTCACCTGAGCCCAGGGTGATCTCAGCACTAGTGTGCAACACAAAGTGCAAGGATATCCCTGCCCAGCGACAGGGCTGTACTGAAGTGTGTTGATGCTAACCCCATTCAGCTGCATTCACCAATTGTATAATATAATGACGTTATCATAGAGCCAGATGCATTCTAACCAGAATATCATTATTTTTGCTTCATATAGGGAGTTTAGTTTCAAATTATTTTTGTTAATCATTACTGGAAAGTACAAGGATCAATTAGTAATACATTGATTCCAGAGATGTACACACTTTCATTATATATATATATATATAGTATACAGCTCCAAACATATCCACACATTTGTTTTTCATGCATATTGTTTTGTAAATGAAACAACCAATTGAGGACCTTTAATGCTCTATTTGATCAAATGATTCTAGAACCCCTTTATTGTTATTCAGTATATAAGATATAAGAGAATGGTTCTGAATACATGGGTTCCAAAGGATTTTCGAAGTAACCATGTGGTTATATACAGACCACTCAACAATATGGAAACATAAAAGCCCAGCCAAGCATGTTAAAACAAAACAAAACAAAAACCTGGAATAGTATGGTATGAAACAATGTAAAAAAATCACGAGTATTGTGCAAATCATCACCACTACAACTTTAAAAACAGAATCATAAAGTCCAGCAATACTAGCGAGGTGTCAAAGTTGCAATTGATTTGAATGTAGCGAGTCAGAAGCTGGTAATTGCAGCCAGCAGCGACTCTCTAACAGTGCACACTACCACAGCGTGGGCAAAGTGATGGACGCGCTGCTTTTCATGAGTCTTGTCTGTTTGATCAGGGCTGGCGTGAAACGTAGAGCTTAGTGGATCACAGCTAGGAATGTGATGCCAGGGCTTCAGAAAAGCAGTCTCTGCAATCTCTTATTAAAGAGCCACTAAAGTCCTCCAGCGTCATACTCCAAAGCAATGGCTTCCTGCTGCTTCTAGCAATTACTGGATTCACTTTTTTTCTGTTTGTCTGAAGAGCTCCCTACAGTAGCCACGCAACTTAAATGTGCATGTGTGCTTTATTTCAATTTACTTTTCAGAATTTTCCTGTTTTCAGAAGCAATCTTTTCCAAAAAGATATGAACCCACTTGTACAAGGTTGCAGTGATAATGACAGAGGCATTTGAACAGCAACCCTGTGATCTACAAACATTTGAGAAAGCCTCAGCTTTCAAGCCAGCTGCTCTGAGATGTTTTAACATCTATTAATGCAGAATTACTGCAATTACAAGCTTTCCAGGCACCGTCCCCTACCGCTGTCCAAACGAGCTGCCGAGTGCCCGGGCAAGCCAATCACAAGCCTCCCCAGTACCGGCAGCAGATGTAAGCAATTTACTTCTGATTCCTTCATATTCAGTATCAGACGAGCTCCTGGCGACCCCCGACCCTGGAGCCTGCAGGATTCTAACCCTATCAAATTAAAGCTCTCTGCTCACTTATTCCCCAGCGCTCTGCTGGTGCTAAGCAGCCATCTCGCTGCATAGCAACGCTGACCGGGCGTGCTCGCTCATACCCCACGCCTCATCAGCAGCTATTAGGGGAAATATACATGGCTCTAATTGGGTGAGATTCAGCTAAGGAAGTGCAGTTAAAGGTCATTCTCCGCTGTGTGTCTCCTGCTCTTCACAATCATTTCTGTCCTCCGTCTTTCGGAGCTCTGAAACAACAGGGCCAAAGCTGCAATCTTATCTCCAGATACTGGGGAATGGGCTCAGTCGTGATAAAAGGAATGGCTCGGGGAATCATGCAAACACGCCTCTGGGTTCTCAGATGTTTACCGGGCTCTCCGCAAAAGGCAGGCCCTTCTTTGTGTTTCAAAGCATGTGCCGTGTGTATGCATTGAACTTGTTAGTATATATCTTTAAATAATTCTACTGCTTCATACTGTGCATGTCCTTATTACAATCTGTTCAGACCTACTGGTCTGTGATATTTATACACCTGTGTTTAGATATGCTTGAACAAATGCCTATATTGTAAGAATACAGTATGGCTATGTTATAAACTAAGGAACATTGATACTGGTAATACAACAGCGGATATAAAGAGCATGAATGAGCAGCACGACAGCCTGTTCATTGCTTTCCTTATATTCTTTTTACAGAAACCAGCCATCCTGACCCACACTCTATAGCCTGAGCTTTCCATATTCATAATCACAATCATGCAATTAAATCATTTGGGAAGTGAAGATTGATTTTTCAGTTTTTATCCAATTCATTCAGAAACCAGTAAATCCCCAAGGCTTTAGTATGATTAAAAAATAGAAGGAATCTGTATTAAGTGCACTGCAAATGTCTGGGAGAAGAGAAGAGGGAAACACGGTAGCTGACTCAATTTGATCAAAACAAACAAATGTTTTTACTACATATTGAAACGAAGGCGAATGAGAACAGAGGCTTGTTGTATTCATGTTGCTACTAGTTCCTTCTGCAATCCAAATGGGGGGCCAAGTTTGTCCCAGTTGTGTATCTGAAATACTATTTTACAGGGGTGACTGTTTTGGATAGATCTGATGTATCTGTGTGATGTACAGACACATTCAATATGCTATTCACACAATGTTAAGGTCTGGTCTTTGGCAACCCTCTCTCTGGTTTCTTTTTGTGTCTGAAAACCCTCTCTAACCTTGAAACCAGTAAAAGCACAGCATTAGGGGAGGCAGCGTGCTAAATCACAGATGAGGTGCAAAAAGCATGCTGAGGCAAAACTACTGCGCTCTTTTACAACGCTAGCGCAGAACGGCCCACATGTAGACCTCTGGAATGTGTCGCTTTGTTTGTGTGTGAAAGTAAATGCTTTGAAAACTCAACCATTTATCATTTTCTAATGAACAAAGTAGACACTGTTGTTATCACATACAATATGTTCCACCTGAATGGTGTTTAGTATCACTGTATGATATGTCTGAGACAGAAAACGGCAAAATGGTTGGAGGGTAAAGGCGAATGTAATGTCTATATAGCATACTTGCACTTTGACCAGCATTATCCTTACCTCCAGTAAATGCATGTCTGCATGGGGTCCTGCTTTCACCTGGTTTTACAACAGGGAGGCTGAAGCAGCACTGGGTCAGGTGACAATCTCAAGGTCACACAAGGAGACCATTGAACCAAACTGCCTGCAATTCTCTAGTTGTCAACCCGAGCTTCTAGGTGGGCAACCAAATGAGTCCACAGCATATCGTTGCTGGTGGAATGAGCCCTGCGCTATCACACCGACCCCAAGGCATTTTGCAGTGGACTGCTGGTGTTCCTCCCGCTATGCAGTGATCCGCTGATCCATGGTTGATAAAGGTTCCCGTACACAATGCATGCTGTTTGCTGTATTTAATTCCTCTCAGGAAACTAAATTCACAGAGCTGTGGTCAGACTAATGTGGCAAATAGAACACCAGTCACAACCTTTCTGAGGGGGCTGCACAGCACTTACATATTCTGCTTGTTATTTTATTCAGTAGTTTATACATTCTGAATTTTGAGATATATAATATGATTTGTTGTTTTCCATACAAAATGTATGATATAGCTTTGAATGGTAGCTCTCACACAGGTACCTAAGTATTTATCTTTTTAGAACTTAAATTTGAAAAATATTATTTTTGGAACATTACTGTATGTAGCGTGCACCTGCGGAGACCATCTGCATTATTCCCATTATTTTGCAGAACACATTGGTCTTTTAGTGATTGTTTAACAGGGCCAGGTCAGGAATGTTATTTACTTATTTATGTAATACCGGAATAACCTTTCTGAGAATGACCTTCGTATTAAGAGGATTACGGGGGCAGACAGGTCCAAAGATATTTATAAAAAGCCTCAAATGCAATTCAGAAGTAAAAGCACCACAAACAAAAACAAAATGAGCAAACAAACATACAAGCAAACACTGACCCACATGTAAAAAGAAACCAGAAACTCTCCCTTGAAAATGCATGCACTTCTTTCTGTGCAATAAACCCCAAGCAGAATGCCTTCATCACGAAGACCCCTTCCCAAATGAAAACCACGCTGAAGAATATACGTTTGCTGATATAGCCATAACATAGCAATACAATATACATGCAGGATCATCAGAGTCAGTTCCCTAGGGACACACAAACACAGTCTTTGCAAATTCATACAGTTGAGATATTTGAGAAAGATATACATTGAGGGCAAGTTCTATTGGCAATTATAGATCTGTGTGTCGCTCTCCTTTCACATCTCAGCGCGTACGCCGTTGACCCCAGAGCACCTCTGTGCTCCGTCCATATTGGCACTAATAGAACTGAACGCAGGCCGGGCAGACTAGCTCATCACGAATAGGCAACAAGGTCGCCTACCTCATACAGACCCCCCCACCCCGACCCCTGAACTGCGACCCTCATTTACAAGTAGGTCACCTTTGTAACAGCTGGCATTTACACGGGGTCAGCACACACTTCTGTCTGAGAAACAGCATTAAAAACCAAGGCAGCATCATTATAGCGCGTTTATGAGGGCTGGATACATGTGGCTGGCCTCAGGGAACCAGGGCACGACCCTGTTTGAGAGGAAATATGTTGTTAAGAAAAAGGTAATGGTTTACCTGAAGCCCTTAGTTATTTCAAATGGAACTGCAAGGGTCAGAGGCGAAGCTGCAGATCGCTGCCCTGGGCCTGGTGTTTATAGTGCCTGTCATTACGTTGCTTGTTTTGATGCCACAGAGGTGTGTGTGTGTGTGTGTTTCACCTTTAGCAAGAGATGTAACACTTCATTGATACATGTACACTATTCTTATACACTGCACTTACAGGGGTGTTTAGAAGCTCTTGATAATAACAAAAAACTAACTCGCAGTTTTGTTTTATTGGTTAATACACAAAGGTACACTTGCACAAATTGGTGCTGACGTACAGTTAAGCAAATACCTGTGATGCAGCACGTGTGCCTCACAGTGCTGAAGGAAAGTCATTTCACTTACACTTTTTGTTTTTTTACATACATTTTTGTTGAAAATTTGCATGAATAGGTCTAGGTTGAATTTCAATTTCTTTCATTAAATTAAAGAAATGATTTATACCTTGGTGATATAATGTGCATGCAGCATTTCACATCTTCACAGATTGGGTAATTAAATCTGTTAACTAGCTCTGGATGGAAAAAGGATATTTAAATGTATATTTTCTTTTTATTAAATTGCAAGCAATCCCGTGCAAACATGCAACTTGAGCATCATTACGATCAATAGCAGCAGGGCTTCATTCAGAAGTGTTGATGAGCTGCTGGCAGAGAGCCAGTCTCAGAGTACCAAGCAGAGGAAGCCAATCTCATCAAGAGAACAACTAAATACTGCCCAGCATCAGATGGCAGCAATTATTTTAGTGCATTTGTTATTATAGATGTAATACTTTTCACCCAGTTGAAATTAGACTGCGCTTTGGCTGCAGTTTATATTTCACACAGCCATATTCATTTCTCCATTAAAAAAAAAAAAAAAAGGTCAACAGATTTTTTTTATTTTTAGAGCTTTGGATACATTCCCAAATCAATAGGTGGCCTGAGGAAATGTTAGAACGATGCCGTCTGTTTTAACGTTTCCAATAATAGTACATTGATTACACAATGCTTTTCGAAAGAGAAATGTTGTATTGCTTGAATGAAGCACCTGTCAGTATGTGGAGCAGATCGACCGTCAGTGTGCTCTTCTTCCAGTATATCCCAGTGCAGGTTATTCTGAGACGGAGCAGTTCTCGGGGTGAATGAGGTCATCTAATTCCCTTGCAGTTTCCAGATACTAATCATTTAAAAAACCCTGGAAGTGAAAAAGATGCAACACAGCAGATCACAGCACTTACAGATTTTTTTAAAATTTTATTTGAAGTCAGATGCATCAAGATTGGCACCCAACAGTGGGTCACTGTTGCCAAGGGCTCTCACTTGGCAAGGCAGATGGCTAAAGAACAGAGCTGTTATTGCGAAGACAGCGCTATAAAAGTGAAGAAAGACGCTTTTTTGCCACGACCTTTCGGCAATAATAAGTGTCTTTAATATGGGTGATATAATGCTCCGTTTGATGGCTTATCAAATTCCCACGGTACTAAGGAGCTAGACTGCAACATAACAGTTACATCCTGACAGATGTTGAGCCTTCGTTTTGTAATACAGGAAATCACTTTTGAATGCCCGACACACATCTCTTTGCTATGAATCATTATAATAACATTAAAATATTTATCCTGTCAATAATATCAGCCTACTGCAGCTTCCAAAGGTTAAACAACTAAAGTCTAGAAAATCATTATTACAAATATTTGATTTCCAAACAAAATATTGGACATTCTATTCTAGTTCCAATTATCGTGCTACAGTATCCCTAGGAGAGCCAATACTACTAAAGATGACAGTGAAGTAGAAAATAAACCATGTTTAAAGTGTGCAGAATTACTGCACAAAAAACACAAGGGCTGGAAACCTGTTTTTATTTCTCACAACGAAAGGATCCACTGAAGCTATCATGCAAGGCTTGAAAGCACAAGCGGTGACAGACATCATGCAGCACACTATTGTTGGAGCTGGACCCAGCGTGACAGAGTGCACCCAGCTGATAGGATGGAACTCTTCTCAGTGCTTGTATCCTGTACACTAGAATCAATAGAATACCGCGCAGCACATTCCATATTGCACAGATACCAAGGGTGCTGACTCAGTCCATGCCGGAGGGGGTCAGGGATGCAGGTCAGACACAAGCAAATCCAGATGTGGACACTGTGCATTCTCACAGTCTGGATTCCAAACAGGAAGCATTTGTTCTGTATTGTTCCTCTTGTACACCGAACCATTAAATGTTCTCTACGCTGGGTTCAAAATATGAAGCTTTGAAACATGAATTATATGTAATCCCATTTGGACATCTGTTTTCTAAAAATTTTAGGTTCAAGGATCACATTTATACCTTTTATGGATCACTAGGCACCCCCAAAGTGCAACAGCATTGGTAATTGTGGGTGGTGATGATATTGCCAGCGGTAAGAGGGGCAGTTGTGATGGAACAGAAATTTCAATTAGCGACAATAACACAGACTGGAATCAGAAGGATTAGACTGGCATCACTGAAATACTCAAGCAACACTTAATAAGGAAACACATGCTCAAACTGCTACCATAAACTGAACTGTTACTTAAACAAAAAAAACTGTGCAAAGAGAAACTTTACTGTTCCCATAAATACCCTGCAGCCCTTTGCTTTGGCCAGCCTGCTAATGCTTTACGAATGTACTGCCTATATTTTCAAAAGCATTTCACAGTTCTGCTTGGAAAAGAAAAACAAAAGAAAAAAAGAAAAAAGAACATGATTAACAATAGACTCATACAGGGTAGGGTCTTTCAACAGTCATTTACGTGAGTGTCCAGATCTGAAGGTCCAGTTCAAAACAGAGCTGCAGACAGGCAGGGCTCTGTTCAAGGTGCCCTCTCCCTGCCCTGCTCGCTTTCATCCCCATCCTCCCTGTTCCGCGTGCACTCCACCAATCAGGGGCCTGGGGGCGGGGTGCAATGGGGTTACATCAAAGCGCTTTCACAGCGAGAGACTCAAGGCTAATGCTGGCTGAATTGAGAGGAGCAGAGCAAAAAGAGGGGAGGCAAAGTGAAAATAGAATAATACAAAAAAAAAAAACTGCCACTTTTCCAGAAGAACACCAAAGAAAAGAATCGAACAAACCCCTTCATTGTCTCCGCAGGCTGGGATTATATGACCAGGCTGTGTCTCGCAGACAGGAGCCCAGCTGAGGTTTTTACTGCATTAGCAAACAGACCCCTTCACTTTACAAAGCGGGGAGAACGTTAGAAAGAAAAGCTCTTATTTGGTGGACAGAGCTTTATCTTGGAATGGAAATACAACATATTTTGTCCTGCAGGCTTTCAAGATGTCATATGACAAATATGAAAGCTTTGCAAAGTGTCTGCTGCTTCGGTTCTCTATATACAGTAGCTCTGTGGTTCTAGTGAAACACGAGCCATGTGTCAGATGGTAAGATTCATGATCATCCCGAGGAACACCACCAAAGAAAACAACAAGGAATGATGCCTTCACACTGCAGGATAGCTCCCTCTCTATCTATCTGGCTCTTGCTCGCTCAAATTCAACTCCCATTCTAATTCTAGTGGTCAGTATTGGCATGACATACTATATAAGTACTGCCAAAGTTACATATTTCTATACATTTGCTATCAGATGAAAATACAGAATTCCCATTCAGATTTGCGTTTAAAGGATGTATTTATAAAGTATCTATAAATGTGTTATTACAGACGGTTATTAACAAGGAATAACAATTTGCTATATTGCACATTTAGTGACGGAAATGTCATGCATGTTACAAAGTCACAATTATATTTAATAACTCAAAATTCCCAAATACGTTTGGGAACTAAAGGCTAACCCTTTGTGTTTTAGCGCTTGTAGTTTGGCAACCTTAAACCGACATTAAAACCCACTGTATCTACAGAAAGGCCTAGTGTAGCTGTTTCCAATGAGGCCACTTTTGCTGTGTAATGCATTTCATTTTTTTTATATAAGCCTCACCCCCAAAAAATCACAACAAAATTTATAATACATATTTAAAAAAAACTACCAATTTCAACCCCTTAGTAAGTTAGATATAGAAAATATATTAGAATGTTACAATTATGAGGATTTCAAATAAAAAAAAAATCAGATTTCAAATACCTTCTACATCTAGCTACAGGATTTGATCCGAGCCGTGTGGTCTGTATGACAAAACGACTTTGTTTACACACACTGTTAGCTGTTTAACAGAAGTAGTCCAGACTAAGCAAAATATCACAAAGTACACATTGCCAAATCGTACGTAAAACCTTTTAACCTTAAAATATATGAATGCACACAAGTAAAAAATGCAGGTGTTTTTATTAAATTATTCAATCATTTTGAATATGAAAATAAAAATCAAAAAAATAAAGTATATAGAAAAACAAACTATAAATGGCAACAAAGCAGTAAACCAAACTGGTCTGGGCTACTGAAACAAACAAATAAATACATGCATTTCGTTTTTGGCATATACACATAATGTAATAGAACACATACTGTGTATACATATAAGTTATATAATTCAACCATGAACAGCAAATCAACAACAAGAAAAATGAACTATATGGTGATCGTTAAGCAGTAATCGTAACGATCATGGGCTGATGCAATAAATGTAGCCACCACTGTAAGCAAGCAAGCAAGGACACGAATAAAAGTGATGTAGTGTGGCGTACGTACTGTCAAGCATGAGCCTCCTCCCGGTCGTGTCCTCTTCCACTTCAAAATCCGCGCTGCTAGACGAGTTTCCTGTGCATGCGTTTCTGAAGTGTATCATCAACATTGGCCTGTAGGGATACAATGTTTTTTTGTTCCTAGTGCCTAGCCTTATTCAATGACAAGGCCCAGAAAGACTGATTTGATTGTTGCCGTGAGACAGCCCGGAAAAGAGATGGCTTCATCGGTGCATAACTCGGAAGACAGCGGCGTGGCACAGAAGGTTAGAAGGAAAAGCTGCCGTGTGCTACAGTAGCTACTATACTGTTCCATAACAAAACAAAGACATACATCACAATGCAGTGTTTGACTGCCTTTCATTCCAGATAACCTATTTGAGTGTAAATGAGGGCAGTTTAGAACGCTTTAAACATCTTGCAGTCATTGTTATTAACGGGGACTGAGGGAACTATTTTCACCCACAGACAGTAGCTGCAATTAGGGCTTTTTTTATATTTTGCCTTGCCACTTTAATCATAGTTAGAGCAGACTGCATTTAATGAAGTCTCAAACTGACAACAACTTCCAAACTATTTTTATTAGCGTTTTTTTTTTTTTTTTTTAGCAACTCAGAAAACCTTTAAGACCAAATGAATCCCGCTTCCAGAGAACAGTTTTTTTTTTAATGAAAGGTGCGCACACACAGTCTCTTAATAAAGCAGTTTCTCCGAGAGTGTGGGCAGAAAGTGTGTCAGATCCCAGAGCGAGTGTGATGTACAATACAGCAAGCTCTTGCATATGTAAAGCCTAGTAATAAGCTCCAATGGGATGCGTGTTGAAACTGTGAGTGGGATAACAGGAGTTGGTCATGAAAAGGCTTCATCTCCTGAGTGAAATAAATCAGGCAGTCCTGAGGAATCCTTTACAGATTCTATTTATTTCACAAAATAAACAAAAAAATATGTAATTTCTATTTATTAAGTATTTTTTTCTGTCAGACTATTCCCTGTTCATTTAAGAAAGAAAATGACCTTAGCTTTATAAAGACAAACCATCCTTTTCCCAGCGTTGTTATTTTTGTTGAACAGATTGAGTTAATTGCATTTACAGTACGTGTCGATCTCTCCCACAAGAATACAAAACTACGATCAATAAGAATTTGGTTATGTTTTATAATTTGCACATCTTGTTATTGCAAGCCTGTAACTGTCAACTGCAGAATGAAAAGCAAATGTATTATGTATTAATGCTTACTCAATGCAACTTTTTTCCTCTCTAGTTAAGCTAGTTATTTGTATGCCCACCTCTTCATTGATAATATCCATCTCATAATCTGTTCTTTAAGAGTTCTATGAACAGGTTCCAGCATTTGTTGCTGGGAAACAGGGACTGAATTCAAAATGTGTCATTTTACCCTGTGGTGTTTGTTGCACACATTTATTTGTATCTGAATTAATATTATCATCAATGAACCACAATAATGTGCATCAGGGCAGAGGTAGGCTGGCAGAACCGGCGACCCCGCGCATCGCAAGGGAGCGTCTACCCACTATGCATCTCACTGACTGGGGGCAGGACAGAATGCACAACTGCAGTGTACCACACAAGACCAACCCTTACACATACAAAGATGTCAAAATAAAATAAGATCAAACAACGGTCACTGCCGTCTGTGAACAAATGCATCAAAGGGTTAAGGAACAGTGGGAGATAAACGGTACTAGAAAACAAAACAATGGCGTGCCACTTTAAAGGTGCATCACATCATCAACTCCAGTGTTTGGGTATACTGTAGATCTATGGAAAACCTGATTGATAGACATACTTTTTCATCATTATTCCTGTTGTGAAAGATGCACCGATTCCGCCTGTCACGCTTGCAGGGCATATAATCCATGTTAGTAGAAAACTGGCCCTTTATTGATGGAAATAACACAATCAGTGACACAATCATTTGACCTTCACATGGAGCCAACTGCCAGGTTGTCATGGGTCCAGGTGAAACTGATAATATAGATGGAGTAGCTGTTCATAATGAAGACTTATCGATGCCCAATGCTCCTGTAATGTTAGTATTGATTAAACACACATATAAGTCCTTCAGGTCATCATTCTTATTTTATTTAAAGGGTTTGATGCATTTGTGACAGAGCATTAGAGCTCCCACCTGAATTGCATCAGTCACGGCTTGGTTTTGAGTCACACTGATGCAGCATCTGCATTCTAGATTCAGCTCTTTTAGATAGATAACTTCATTGACTTATAGTAGTTCTCAACCAAAATCTTTGCATAAAAAAGTTGCTCTCATCCAATTCTGCAGAAGACAAGACATTATCACTGTGAAATAATACCTGTTGGCTACCATATCCCCTGTAGTAACTTTACAAAAAGAACTGAAAAGCTGGCGTGTCGCCATTGACCATGAGGGAACCACGCACAGAACCAGTTCACTGCCATCAAGCCAGTATTAGGGACTGGAGAAGCAACTGAGAAACACAACAGGGTGGAGTTTTTGCAGTCAAGATCCTGCAGTAAATTTGCCAGACTCTACTGTTCCAACATGACAATGACTGTCTGTGGTCTTGTCGGGAGACAGTAAGCTAAAGTCCACAGGACACCCCAGAAGAGTGGGTCAAACTCAGTAAAGGCGAGAGTAAAGCTTGCTTGGTTCTCATGCTAGTAACTACAAGCTGGATTTCCAGTTTCCTCCACAGCACATCAGTGAGGCTGCCCAGGATTACCATATGGTGGTTAGGCTGGTAAGGCAAATAGTTGCACCAGTCAATTCCCAGGCACGACCTATCTGTCTTTCCTCGTTGTGCTGTGCAGTGACAGCTGGCATTCAGCTATTCGTAAAAGCCTTTTAAAAGCATGCAGGGCCTCCATACCAGACTACATTAAAGTAATTAGCTGCCAAGCTCGTAGAAAGCACCCCCCCCCCCCCCCCCCCCCCCCCCCAGTTGAACGGCAGAAAGGCTGCTGATTGAAGCCAACATCCTGCTTGACACATCTGGGCACAGGAGAGTAATGCAAACAGCTGCTTCTGCCCATATGGCTTCCAAAGGCAGGCAGCGCGGCTGTGTGCTGTGCCAACCTTAGGCAAATTATCCATCATTAATCCCACGATCTGACCAGCATACTAGCAACTGCTAATCAAAACATCGGGTTGGGGGGGTGGGTTACTTGAAAAAGGCCCGATTCAGAGGCAAAAAAGATGTAGGACTGCCGTTCAGCCAAAGCCTCAGGCAGATTCAAAGCCTGGTGTCTTTCGGAATGACCAACAGCTCAACGATGCAACACCATGAAGATGTATGCTGTGGGGCACAATCACCAGGAAGAATGACTAACCTGAGGGTATGGAAGTAGACCGAGGTGGATGCTTTTAGATTCTGCAGACTACTTGGCTTGGGACCTCTGCATTCATTAGCGAGCCCCTCTTCCTCGTGTACCAGTCTTTAAACCACAGTCTGCTGGAGGTCCCACCATGCAGAATGAAGCCTCCGAGCCCGTGGTCACGCTTCACTGCTGTAGAACACGCTCCGGGGTCGACAATGAATATATTTAAAGGGAGAGCTTTTTAATCAGTGTTGACAGTGTTTTCCTGTGTTGGGTATTTTGTCTTATTGTAACAGTTATAGCTAGTTTTAATTTTCTGGTTGCTTGACAACTTGCTTTTTAAACAACATTTACAGACAGTATAACTCATGCCTGCTTTCAGATTGTATTGTTCATCTTGGACTGTAATGTGTTTTTACCAAGCGCATAGCCCCACCTGGTGGCTAAATATTAAATGCGCTATTAGATCATTTTATTACTTACTTTGAAAGGGAAAGTCAACCCCTAATTGTCAGCACATATTTTTAAGCAGCTACTAAAATGGAGCTATCGACTTTGTTCCTTCTAATGGATGTCACTGGGAAGACAAACAAACACACAAGCAAACAAACAAACAAACAAACAAGTTCAATATGTCCTCCTTGATTTAAACTAAGAAACGTAATAATACAAGTAAGCATGGACATTTTAGGAAGTAGGGGTTCCATACAATTATTTAAGTGATCTACTTAAGTTAAACAAAAATAGCCTTTAAGAGAAGACATCAGAACACTGATGCCACTCAAACACGGTTTCTTTGAAATTACAAATCGGCAGGTTTTTGATTTTGCTGCTTTTTACCTGTCTTTATTTTTAAACAACCCAATAAGCAAGCTACTTAAAATACATCTCTCTGTGTGTCACCCAAAACAAAAACAAAAATAGCCCATTTCTAAAGCCTGTGACAAGCTTAATGCTGTCCAGTGTTTCTAGCGCAGTACTAGCTAGCACACCTACATCTAGCAGCCTAAACACACTCTGCTGTCTGCTGAAAACAAAACACAAAAGGTTCTTGCAGGATCTCTTGTTCACTACGAGTGCTGATCTATTTATCTGAAGATGAGACAAGCTTGCCAGTTTCTGCCAGAAGCCTGCACCCCATACCGAAGTGACACATGGTTTTTAAGGAGTATAGCCAGGGCCCTAGGGTCAATGCAACTGTGTAAGACATGGGCAGTTCACAGGGAGAGAAAGAAAAACGCTCCCCATTCATCAGCTTGTTCAGCAGAATAGGTACTACACACAAAACAAGCTCCTTGCCTAATGAGGATGACCCGAGCCCTTACTCAGACACAAAAGCTCAGTGCTTTGCATGGTACTGAATAACTGTTTAGTTTTACAGGTACTTAAAGATGAATTCCCTTAAAAATGGGCTTCAACCAGCCTGGGAATCTAAAGTGAGGTAGAACTTACTGGAGCTTTCTCTGTCAATACAAAGCAATGTTACAAACAAGCACGCAAACAATGTTTTAATAGCAACCGTGAAGAAAAACTGTAATAATTAAAATAAGGAATTCTATTAATGAACTAAAACGCATACTTCAGCGTGCCATCTGAGAGATTGTGTTCTCAATCAATTTAGAGGTGGGGGCAAGTTCTATTTATACACCTTGTATTTTCAATCAAACCAGCCCTATCGGTTCTATTTATACACCTTGTATTTTCAATCAAACCAGCCCTATCGGTTCTATTTATACACCTTGTATTTTCAATCAAACCAGCCCTATCGGTTCTATTTATACACCTTGTATTTTCAATCAAACCAGCCCTATCGGTTCTATTTATACACCTTGTATTTTCAATCAAACCAGCCCTATCGGTTCTATTTAAACACCTTGTATTTTCAATCAAACCAGCCCTATCGGTTCTATTTAAACACCTTGTATTTTCAATCAAACCAGCCCTATCGGTTCTATTTATACACCTTGTATTTTCAATCAAACCAGCCCTATCGGTTCTATTTAAACACCTTGTATTTTCAATCAAACCAGCCCTATCGGTTCTATTTAAACACCTTGTATTTTCAATCAAACCAGCCCTATCGGTTCTATTTATACACCTTGTATTTTCAATCAAACCAGCCCTATCGGTTCTATTTATACACCTTGTATTTTCAATCAAACCAGCCCTATCGGTTCTATTTATACACCTTGTATTTTTAATCAAACCAGCCCTATCAGTCTGATCATGAAGAGGAAAAAAAAAATCTGTTCTGGAATGTAATTAAATGAGTTTTAATGAGTAGAAAAATTAGCTTTTACTAAATAGATAGAAATAAATAGAGCATCATTTTTAGTAGAAAATGTCATCCTGTGTATAACATGCATGGCTACACAGCACTGGGTTACATCTCTTATATCAGTGGTTCCCAACCCTGGTCCTGGGGACCCCCTGTGTCTGCTGTTTTTCATTCCAACCGAGCTCTCAACTAATTAACTAGACCCTTAATTGAACTATTCATTTTCTTAATTAGGCCTTTTGAATTGTTTTCAGCTCTTAACAGTTGCATATTCCAAGTTAGCAAAAACATTTTATAAATAACTTGAACTCTGCAACTGTTTAAGAGCTGAAAACAATTAAAAAGGTCTAATTCAGCAAATGGTCAGTTCAGTGAAGGGTCTAGTTGAGTAATTGAGAGCTCTGTTGGAATGAAAAACAACAGACACAGGGGCTCCCCAGGACCAGGGTTGGGAACCACTGCTTTATAGAACACACATACTTCTTACATTCTTTTTGTATGAGCTTAAACACCACACTCTACTAAACAGAACACTTTAATCATCCCGCATATAAAATAATGCGTGTTATACTCCAGAGATTCTGGCTACAGTGCTGTAAAAAATTGAAAAGGAAATTTCCCTTTAAGATAAAGAATGGAACACTCAGTAACAGACCCATTGAAATATATTATTTGGCCACCAGGGCTATGTTCAGAACAAAAACAAAAAACTGAAATCAAAGCTAAAACGAACACCTCGAAGGGAAGTGATTCACACCACCGCATTTCTTAGCACATCCCTGTTAGGGCAGCTAAAGGGTGCATGCCGATAAACAAGAGAATGTACTGGATAAAGAACAAAGGGGAAGAAAATAAAGAAAGCAGGCGTTTTCCATTGGCCCTGACTGCAGCTAACACACACATCCACCCCAGCCTCACTGAACTTCAAACAGCAGAGCCAAGAAACAAAGAGACCTCTCCTCACTCTAAACTTGCAGCTGACCATGCTTTCTCCTGGAGGTGACTGTACCTGCTACATGCAAGGAGGGGGTTGCAGGCTAGACAGGCATTGGGCTGCCTGAGACTTCCAGTCTCCCCAAGGCTGCATTAGGCTTCGCTCCCCACCACCCAGTCCATTAATAACAGGACAGCAGTGTTTTCATTAAGCTCTACTCTCTCGCCCCTTTAGAACCGACTAGTTTTCCAGTACTGATCATTATAAGAGTCCCAAGGGGAGCTCTAAACAGCGTTGCCTTAACAAGATAGCCCATCTGTTTTAAAGTGACAGTGAACATGCATGTATAAAGAACTCTGTCAGCAGGGCTGTGGGAGCCTAACACACCTGTATCCAGCCAGGGAGGTTAGTAGTCTCGGGTTAGAACTGTCCCCAGGTCCCTAGAGGTTGGTACAGTACCAAAATCTGTTTCATCTTGAGGAACATCAAATGTTTATGGTAGCCGTGAAATGTAACATGGTGCATTGCCTGTCCTCATTTAACCCAGTCTCACTTCTACTGCGGAGACACACCTGTGCAACAGTGGTTGGGCAATCACCCAACTGCCCTCTCACTGTATCCCTAAAGAACCTTTCCACTCAAACCCAGGTTCTAAAGGTGCACAATACAGAATTAATGTATTTGACTTTTAAATGCCGTCTGCTTTTGAAATCCATACATGGTGACGTTTTCCCTGGAAATGATTGCTAAGTTGCAATTTGATTAGCAGCAATTTGCCCTCTCATTTGTTTCTGCGTTTGTCTATGCTGTGTCCTTTTCCCTCATAGGCTGGCCTGTTAAAACCTGCGCTAGAAATTCCCTCAGAAAGCTGGTGACATTTAAATGTCCTTTGATGTTCCCTCACCAAGCAGAGCATATCAACAGTAATAGCGATTCCTTTTCCTAATGCTTTTCCGCAAGATCAATACCTCTTAAATGCTACTGTAAGACAATTAAAAATAAAAGGGGGCTACTTCAGTCTCATGGCAGGCCCTGCGGCTCAAAGGCATCGTATGAGTTCAACTCCAGCCACTGGTGTAGCGCTTCCCGTCAGTCTGGGTTCAAGGTGCGTGCTCATACAGGCAGCGCATGCTCATGCAGGCAGCGCATGCTCATGCATTACTCTGAGAGCACCGGAGAACAACCCGGAGGAGGCAGGGGGTTCCGGACTTAAAATGGGACTAAATGCACATCCTGAGGTAGAACAAATATATATGACGGACAGTCCCAGAACAGGGAAAGGCATTAACAATAATGTGAAACAATGTAATTCAAAACAAATAGAGTATGTGTGCCATCAGAAAGCTTTAAAGTGCAGGGGAATAATGTGGCGGCTGTATTGATTTTATCACATTCTCTAATCATTGTTTAAAGCAGTATTGTATAGAACTAATTATTTCCGTGAAGGTTAGCCCACTTGTACGTATTTAGATGTCAGCGTATGGTGAATCATTTGAATGTAATCAGATCTATTAAACACAATCGGGTCGCATATCTTTATCTTGGAAGGCATGCAATGTTTTATTTATTTATTCATTTGCTTTTTAAATAATGGAATTGAAAAATAAATTTCAATAGCACACCCACAAGTCAGCAGACATGGCTGGAAAAGACTGCAGTACTATATCATTTCCATGCGGCTTTTTGAAACTCCTCACAGAACCTGATGTAACAGGACTGGAGCCCCGGGGGGCCTGTGCTGTAATGTCAGCTGCAGTAATGTTACAGATGTAAGTGGTTGCTGATCACCGTGTTGCAAGCCTGTACCAGTCAGACATGCCAAACCCAACACAATTAGGCGCTGACAGCAGGTGCTGCCTGGCTCTGCCGCCTTCACATATCTCAGCTTTCCTATAATCGAGTCACAAAGTGATCCCAACTTTCAATTAGCACGTCCCCTACCGGCACACAGAGCCAGACAGCTACTTCCGATTCAAACCATTAACTGAGGGCTTCAGATACTACTCAATGCGAGGCTCATATTGCACTCTGGTAAGGCTAATTCAAGAATTGCCACACTGTGCATGATGCTGTACTACTGTATATCTGGATAAGATTCAACAGGGTGACTAAACCAATGCACCCAACATGCTAGAAATACACCCTTTAAGACACCCCCCCCCCCCCTCAATTCAGAGACAGGCTGAAGATCTCACTCTGTGAGCAGCAGGACCTGCTTTCTATCAAGACCTTTCCCTCCTTTGCAGTGCTATTTGGAAAGCAGTATCTGTCCAGCCACAGCAGCCACCATGCTTGCTTACACAAACCACTTGCATTATATTCATGTTGGTCTCAGTCCAGGGCTGAAGAGCTATCAGGGGCATTATTTGTTCACCATGTCATTCAGCCAGCGCTCCAGCTTCCAGCACATGGGGAGGAAATAATATATTGCTGCAGAGGCTGTGTCTATCATTGCAGTGTATTGACCTTTAATGATGTGTTAGACACTCTCCACCTGAGGCATCGAGCAGTAATGATGGAACCCGAGGAGTGGCATATGCTGCGACTCGGAATTAACTTGACAAGGGCTGATGCTCCATTGAATACAATTAAACAAACAATGGAAAAGCCATGTAATCCATATGACTGACCACACCTTTCCGGGCTCTGTCAGATCGTCCTCTCCTCCTCTGAACCTAATGGCTTGCTGGGCTTCTTACCCAGTGCAGCAGGCTGCAATAATGTCAATTAACCTGTTAGAGCACAGACGAGACCCTTTTTCCAGGAAGCATGGATTATTTCCCATTTAACATCAAGCAGTATTCATTATTATTCATTCAGGGTCTTCATGATACAGTAGAGTAGATATTCTATGACTTTTCAGAGTAATGATCTGTTTCCTAAATGCACGAGAAGGCTGTCAAGTCAGACATTGCCTGGCACTTGTGTCAATACACACTGCCTACTTGACAGTCACCAATTCTAGAATGTGGAAAGATGCACAAGGCTCTTGTGATACAGTGCCTGTCCCCTGAATTAATATACAGTATGTTACACCTTAAAAAGCAGCAGAAATAATACAACGTGAAAAGACCCTGGAATGTAAAATGTCTGTTGCTTACTGCAATTTCAATGCCCTGGTTTATATTTGTGAATATTGATTATTTCCCTAAATCAAATATATTCACGTTTATTTTGTATTGTCATACTATTGGAAACGACATCCTGCAACAAGTATACAACTTTTCTACACAACCTCACATTGACTGTCCATTGTAGAAACATGACATAAACATAAACAACGTGTTTTATATCATTTCAGTTTCAAACTCACCCTCTCCCTTATCGAGCTTGGTTCTGCAATGTGCTCCTGTAGGAATAAGGGCAGGTGGCCAACTATTACTTATCCCTGAGTTGACTCTCACATGGTTACCTCCTCTAGACAGCAATTGGGTAACTTGTTGCAAAATAGATGTTTAAAGATTGAGGATTATGGAAAGATTTGGAATGAAAAAAATAAATGTTTCAGGTGCTTCAGAATTAATATAGTGATATTGTGAAATTTGGGTTGTCTTTACACCAAATTTACACCAAGTATTAAAATGAATGTGGCACAGTCCACAAATGCAGCTGTTACAGTTAGAGATCCCAGAGTCTGCATTGGTACTTGCAAGGAAAAATATAATATAATAAATAATACTGCAGTAAATACAGTAAAAAAATAAATAAATAAATAAAAGTAGCAAGCACAGTATGAAAGCACCGTTAACACCTACATGAAAATGTAGAATGGACTACTTCGTAACTTGAGACTTGAACCAAAGCTAAACAGGGGAGCGCTGGGTGCTCTCTGCTGTGCAGTGCAAGGTTTATAATCAGGGGAGTGCTGGGTGCTCTCTGCTGTGCAGTGCAAGGTTTATAATCAGGAGAGCGCTGGGTGCTCTCTGCTGTGCAGTGCAAGGTTTATAATCAGGGGAGTGCTGGGTGTTCTCTGCTGTGCAGTGTAAGGTTTATAATCAGGAGAGTGCTGGGTGCGCTCTGCTGTGCAGTGCAAGGTTTATAATCAGGAGAGCGCTGGGTGTTCTCTGCTGTGCAGTGTAAGGTTTATAATCAGGGGAGTGCTGGGTGCGCTCTGCTGTGCAGTGCAAGGTTTATAATCAGGAGAGTGCTGGGTGCTCTCTGCTGTGCAGTGCAAGGTTTATAATCAGGAGAGCGCTGGGTGCTCTCTGCTGTGCAGTGTAAAGTTTATAAACAGAAAAGTACTGGGTGCTTTTCTCCATAACTATAACTTATTTTTTCAAAACACCATTATTAGTTCAATATTGAAAGCCAGGCTACCGCACTGAGGACGTGACATTTAGTGCTGTTCAGAAGTAATTGGATGTGAAAGTCACACATTGGCGAGATGAGGGGTACGCGGGGGATGGGGATCACAGAGCCTGGTCTGATCACATTATTGTGAATAATTGAGCCCCACATTGGAAGCATTTCTTGAATGCCACAGGCACAGTTCTGTTCAACATTTGGTCTGTCATATATAATTTCACTCATATATAATTGTGCAATGTCTTCTGCAGACACATGGATATGATTTTCAGAAATCATTACTATGCTGGAAATATCTGTGTTCTTCTGAAACACTGGGTTCATCCAACACATTTCTAGCTCCTTGGGATACTACACTTCAGTTTGGTGGGTATGATGGAGAGATGGAGAGATAGAGAGAGGGATAATCAAATGCATTTTATCAAAATATATGGTATATTTACATTTCCTCCAGCTAAATTGCCATTATATTATATATATATATATAATATATATATATATAGATATATATATAATATGGTGGTGTGTGTGTGATATATATATATATATATATATATGTGGTGTGTGTGTGTGTGTGTGTGTGTGTGTGTGTGTGTGTATATATGTGTGTGTGTGTGTGTGTGTGTGTGTATATATATATATACATACATTGAGCTCCTCTTCCATTACATCCCAGTGGTTTTGTTTTCATTTATTCAATCTGTTAAAGTTTAAGGTTGATTTCACCTCTGCTTGAACTT
This sequence comes from Polyodon spathula, assembly GCF_017654505.1. Taxonomy (NCBI): domain Eukaryota; kingdom Metazoa; phylum Chordata; class Actinopteri; order Acipenseriformes; family Polyodontidae; genus Polyodon; species Polyodon spathula. The sequence continues at coordinate 34,498,103 of NC_054552.1, read as the reverse complement.
TTTAAGTGAAACAGATTTAATCTAATGTGAAACACATGGCAGGCAATGTAGCAACACAAGAAAAAAGAAAGAGAACTTGGAGACTAATTTAGGGTAATTATTTTGAACTTGGAGACTAATTTAGGGTAATTATTTAGATTTTATTGACTGTCACAAAAGTCCATTGTTTTATCCTAAGGTGGCAATTATCAGACATACCAATTGGCACAGCACTGTATGAAGTTTGTTAAAATCATTGTTAATGCATATTTGATACCATGACCTGATTCCTACAAGGGTCTTGTTGCGCTGCTTGTTTTCCTGCTGGTTGGGGGACATGATGTTTAAAGATGCTAGATACCGGCAATACTGACATTTTTCTCAATTGAAATTGCAACTCAGCGAATAACTTTTACTGACCGCAAGTCACGAAACGCTATTGTGACGCTGCCCCCTGTCTGTGAAATGAGATAAGGTTAAACAGGGAGATTCTCCAGTTACACAAAGCTATACATGCAACTTGAAGATTACTTTGTAATGTGATTGTCGGCAAAAAGACCAAGACAACAAGAATAGAAACACAAAAACAAACTGAAAACTGCATGACCTTCAGCAATGTGAAGCATACAGGTTTAACACACCTTTGTAAGCTCTCCTGCGGGAGGCTAGAATTTGATACCTCTGGCACAAATCATCTTTTTCACAATTGAAACAATGTTTGTGATTTGCCAAGTACTAAGCTAACAAACACCTTCGAGATCAATTAACTGGAGTTCAGATGGCTTCTCATGTAGATCAAGGTGCTCAATGTTACACCTGTAAGGGGGTGGTGTAACAGTAGAAACAAGCATTGACCGTACATGAGTCACAGACCTCTGGCCTTGCAAGCAGTCGCCACTCCAGGTCTGATTGACTGACAGATCTGTGCAGACTGAATGCCTTGCAGGCTGTGAGTAGGACCACGGCTCCCAGTTGATTGGGAAGCATTTTGAAGTGCTGTGGAGGGATTGCTGAATTGAAGACAGAATTAGTTTCAGGTATCAATACAGGTGATGTTGGCCTTTGAACATTTCATGACATCATAGTTACAACTGCTTGCACATGTGCTGGCTGTGCTAAATAAACTGTCATCATGAATTAAGATAAAACAAATATGAAAAAAAAAGGAGAAGTATTTTTAGTTAATGGTAGGTAACTGCTGGAGCTCATGCTAATCTTTATGTCAGATGTATAATTGACATCAAGCAGTTCTCAATTACTTGGAAACATGGATGTTTTTGGTGCTCCAATTATGTTGATTATAATATCACAGTTTATATTTAAACTTCGCTGGGTCACGGTTGAATAAAATGATGATTATTCTGAATTCACCCTCAATTCTACATGTGCCTGCACTTAATTTAATTATTTTTTAATGTTTTTCTTTGCCTTCGTCCCTGTTGATATTTGAAACTGTTTCATGGTTGCTCTGGTCGGCACAGGTCAAGAAATTAACCTCATTTTGACAATGAAAAAGGAAACTCTCTCTTCGACAGCATGGAAGTAGCAGCGTTTCATTAATAGCTTCTGTCTTCCTCTCCACCTTTTCTTTCATTTTTATTTGTGAATTATTACCTTCCTTTCAAAAATATTTTCCCAATTTGTTTAATTTTATTTGTTCAGCTGTGGCGCTCAGCTGTGCTATGCTTTGAAGTTGCTCCGAGGCATTTTGTGTAAATGTACGTGTTCTTGGAAAAATTTTCGCTAAATGTGGCTTGAGATCACAGCCTGCAAGCCACTCCTATTGTACCTTCACTCATCCAGTTGGGATATATAAGCTCAGTTTAAAGGAGGCTGTATTAAACAATATACAATTAGCTGATTACAGGTTAGTGAAGCCTAACTGCACTGCAATTTAATTGTAACTGCAATGTCTATCTATCTATCTATCTATCTATCTATCTATCTATCTATCTATCTATCTATCTATCTATCTGCTTGCAGTATGTTCAGGAGAATCAGGACACCCTTATTATCCTTTAATAAAAGGAGTTGGTTGATATGAAATGGAGTCCGTCTGTCAGTCTGTCTGCCTGTCTGTTCACCATTCTGTAACATCCGATTGCAGCGCCTTCATAAAAGAGTTGGATTACATGGAATAGAGTCCAGAGGTACATGAACGGTGGACATTTAGACTTGAATGAAATGATTGAATGGATTAATTTCTTCCCAGTGAAAAGCATGCTTTGAATCTATGCTTGCTTTCATTTGGAAACATTTCGTCTGCTTTTGATTTTTTTTTATATAAAAATGAAATAGAACACAATATTAGGCCTGGAAAAGGGTTATTATTTGGTGTTATTAACACTGAGAAGAAAGAGTGTGTGTAGATCACTGGAGTACAACACACTGCCCTATAGCTTGTGATTATACAAGCATGATGAAGCAATCTGTATGTTACCCAATTACCCTCACCTGTCACCAGTACTCAATTGATCAGGAGAAGTGTTGGGAGATGTGAATGAAATGCACCTCAGAGCTGTGCAGTTTGAGCGCGGTGTGAATGGAATGCACCTCAGAGCTGTGCAGTTCGAGCGCGGTGTGAATGGAATGCACCTCAGAGCTGTGCAGTTCGAGCGCGGTGTGAATGGAATGCACCTCAGAGCTGTGCAGTTTGAGCGCGGTGTGAATGGAATGCACCTCAGAGCTGTGCAGTTCGAGCGCGGTGTGAATGGAATGCACCTCAGAGCTGTGCAGTTCGAGCGCGGTGTGAATGGAATGCACCTCAGAGCTGTGCAGTTCGAGCGCGGTGTGAATGGAATGCACCTCAGAGCTGTGCAGTTCGAGCGCGGTGTGAATGGAATGCACCTCAGAGCTGTGCAGTTCGAGCGCGGTGTGAATGAAATGCACCTCAGAGCTGTGCAGTTTGAGCGCGGTGTGAATGGAATGCACCTCAGAGCTGTGCAGTTTGAGCGCGGTGTGAATGGAATGCACCTCAGAGCTGTGCAGTTCGAGCGCGGTGTGAATGGAATGCACCTCAGAGCTGTGCAGTTTGAGCGCGGTGTGAATGGAATGCACCTCAGAGCTGTGCAGTTCGAGCGCGGTGTGAATGGAATGCACCTCAGAGCTGTGCAGTTTGAGCGCGGTGTGAATGGAATGCACCTCAGAGCTGTGCAGTTTGAGCGCGGTGTGAATGGAATGCACCTCAGAGCTGTGCAGTTTGAGCGCGGTGTGAATGGAATGCACCTCAGAGCTGTGCAGTTCGAGCGCGGTGTGAATGGAATGCACCTCAGAGCTGTGCAGTTCGAGCGCGGTGTGAATGGAATGCACCTCAGAGCTGTGCAGTTCGAGCGCGGTGTGAATGGAATGCACCTCAGAGCTGTGCAGTTCGAGCGCGGTGTGGATGGAATGCACCTCAGAGCTGTGCAGTTTGAGCGCGGTGTGAATGGAATGCACCTCAGAGCTGTGCAGTTTGAGCGCGGTGTGAATGGAATGCACCTCAGAGCTGTGCAGTTCGAGCGCGGTGTGAATGGAATGCACCTCAGAGCTGTGCAGTTCGAGCGCGGTGTGAATGGAATGCACCTCAGAGCTGTGCAGTTCGAGCGCGGTGTGAATGGAATGCACCTCAGAGCTGTGCAGTTCGAGCGCAGTGTGAATGGAATGCACCTCAGAGCTGTGCAGTTTGAGCGCGGTGTGAATGAAATGCACCTCAGTGCTGTGCACGTGTCATTCAAGATCAGAAGGCAGTGTTAATTGTACTAGGCATATTTTGGAGGATTTGTTTAGATTTCAAAGCTGCCTGTAAGTGAATTGAACATGGTGGACATGCTAATAGCTGCAGGAGGAGGCTGTCTCATTAGTACAGCTGCAAAATGACACACCACAGAAATGGATCCCCTCTCTGGAAGATTGCTTCTGATTCATTCAAGGAGGTTTACAATGAGCAATCAAAAAAAAAAAAAACATCACCCTTAATCATGTTATCATCATTTACAATTGCAAGATTCCAGCAAGCAGATCGAAGGAGCACCTTTTCTATGCTTCCTGTGGGAGGCAATCAGGGTGTCAGGGTGTGGCCATGAAATACACATTTATGAACATAAACTTCAGTTAAACTGCAGCTAAAATTGTGTAAAATAAGGCCATTGGCAGTATCACTGTATTCCAACTGCATCAAACAATACCCTCTCACCCCAGTTTGATATCATTATAATAAAGCTGTGGAACAGGCATTATCCTGCTGCTGCTGCTTACTTGCAGCAGGAGGGGGTCATACACAACTCTAGCTCTGTTACAACAAAGAAAGCAAAGCAGACATTTAATAAAAGGCTGACGTTTTCAACACACACTTATAAGGTATAAACCAACCTTCATAAATCAAAACATTTGTAGATAGGATACACCATCCTACTGTGTATACCAATTTACTATGGCCACTCTTTTGCAATTTGTCAGCTATTCACAGTCTGCCATTCAGTACAGTAAATGCAAACGCATCAGTATAGTGACACACACTGTTACTTCATCCAGACACAGCAACAGCTACCAACTTACCACCTTTGTGCCCTCTGCTTACAGGAACACCTTGATTTCTTCCCCCTTTTCTCAGTTTTGACACTTTCATTGGATTGCCTAATTCCCTTCTATGTAGAATGGATTAAAGTGTCCGAGGGTACAGGTTTTGGGGGGGTTCTAGAATCCTGTGCTGTCAGATGGGCCGTCCCTGATTGGCCGAGCCCTGATGAAATAACCATTGACTCCTGACTCCTCCAATTTCGGTGAGCTCCTCGGAGTCAGCCCCAGTGCTTTCTCCGAGATTGAGATATTTGCAAACTGTCATCTTCGATAAATAGCTGTCGTTCGTGATGCTGCTCACAGCCCCAGGTCTGAATTTAAGGAGGTTTGCTGATGTTTCCCATCTCTGTCATGTCTCTTTTAAATCCAGTTTGGTGAGTACAAATAGAAGAGAGACACGCTAACTCACCCTCATCACTCATCAGCCAGCGACTTGTTTTGCTGTTAGATTTTTGACATATTACAATCATTGGACTCTATAAATTGGGCTTTGCCATTGACATCACTAGAATTAAAATATGTCATATCGTATACAGTCTAAGAACTAGGACAAGACTTGTGTGTCCACAAACAACCTTACAGCATACAGTTCCTGAGTTATTCCATTTCAGCAGCAATACTTAAACAGCTTAGCTTTTGATTCAATACACTGAAATATATATATATATATATATAATATATATATATATATATATATATATATATAATATATATACACACACACACACACACACGTATATATATATATATATATATATATATATATATATATATATATATATATATATATATATATATATATATATATATATATATATATATATATATATATATATATATATATATATATATATATATATATATATAATATGTAATTCAGTGTCATTTGTGCACAGCTAATTTTATGCAAGTTCTTTAAATTGAGGTGCTATCCATAAGGAAATGAAATGTAGTATCAGGTGTCTCCGCTATGACAACCTTCTTCAGTATAATTTTCAAACTTACTTGTCAAACAGCCACAGAGACAAAGTTGGCAGCACACGCGTCAGAAACTTCTACTAAAAATGTAGCAAGTTTTTTAAGACAACAAATTTTATTTCAAATGAAAAATGGAGTTGATCACTTTCTTTAATTATAAGATGATGTGTAAAAAGAAGTTTCTGGCGAGGGTGTTGTCAAACCTGTCTCTGTGGCTGTTTGACAAGTAAGAGTTTGAAAATTATACTGAAGAAGGTTGTCACAGCGGAGACACCTGAGTAAACACAATCTTTTTCTAATTAAGAAAAAAACCAAACATTTTTGGCAGTGTAGTAAATTTCATCCAGTTGACTACAAACATTTCCTTTTAAAGAAGTTGTTTTTGAAGCAGCACAGTGGTGTTACAGTCTAGAAAACCAGTAGGCCCAACCTAACCCTAGTTTACAACCAGAGCCGTTGCTGAAAAAGGACTGCTGCAGCTACAACGTTTGGTAACTTGATGGCACTGCTTGCAAAGCTAAAATCTTGCAGCATTTCCACCCTGCCTGATAGGAGGCAGATGAAACTTAAAAATCCTCCCCAGGAGTCTATAAAAAAATTCTGCATTCCCCTCTCACTGTATGACGCTGAAGCCTCATCGACTGCGTCTCGTCTGGGTATCCTATACTAGAGAATGTAGGAAAACAGGTTAAAAAGAAGCCTTGCAGATGCTGCTTTTTCACCAAGCCATGCTTTAGTTTATACTAAGTTACTGCTGCTCCCCCCTTCCCTTCATTTGATACACCCAGCAGCCACACAACTGGCTCGGCGAGACAGTATCATAACCAAGTATGTACCATGCAGGAGTTTAACATTGCAGGAGTTTAACATTGCCTCGATAAAACCTGTAACATTATAGCCCCAAATGTGTTAATATCACTAAATGAGTTTACCAATGGAAATGAAGCTGACAGAAAAGCGTCCCAAAGGCCTGTGTCTCTGGATATAATTTATAATATAACAGCTATAAAACGTGTAAAAGTTATCAAAAGCGAGACCTGTCCCCCTATCTCAGGGCTCGGGTTGCATGTGCTCTTTCACAATAACAAGTGTTAAAATAATTAAGGAAAATGGCTTTTTGAGTGTCTGCTCTCCATCTCAACTGCCACTTTTCCCTGCCTTGATTCTTAAAGACACAAAGACACAATTCGAAAACAGGAAAAAAAAAAAAAAAATCGTTTAACTTAAATCATTCGCTGATTGCTTGATACCCATTGCAATTCAATGCCCTTTTCATAAAAAGAATGATTTTATTATAAAATGCCATGGGATTTATTCATGAAACTGCCCCAAACAACAGACTACAATCTTCTTTGAAGAAACGTTCTTTAAACAGCTAAAACGTTAAAGCTTTGTAATTGAAGCCCAGGCCCTGGTTTAAGGTAACTAATTATGGAACACATTCATCTTGAACTGGTGATGAAGGTGTGCTGGTGGACCAGTTCTGAAATGTCAATATCAAGGTATACCCTTGCTCTGGGGATGCAAAGCATCTGCACCATGAAGCAATGCTATGCTAAGAAGCTGAACCACATGACATGCAAACTGCTTGACTGTGCGTTATATAAGGTCGAGAGCAATTAGCTGCTCGTACACAGGCTGTAAAAACAGGTAGAAGAAAAAAGAGTTTGAAAGAAGCATGTTAACTGGAGCCAAGAGGACTACAACAGCAACTGGGGATTGTGCCATTTGAAAGCACAATAACCCCTATGCTGCATGCAGGTTTTTGTCCAGAAGGTGGCGTTGGTGCATATTACGCACCTCTATTTAGTTCTGAGTACAAGCTGGGAAGCAGTTTGGTCAAGGGATAGTAAAGACTTGTTGTATCTATTCACCTTCATTTTGGAAAATAAAATCCCTGCTAATATTGTTTGTGTGGGTGACCAACACAGACAGATCCAATCATTATTCATTTAAAAGGTCTAACAGCAATAGAACAAGCATCAGGACTCGATTCCTGACCTGGTGAACAAGTAGTTAATCAGCACTGCATCTCTATGGCAAGGTGACAGTTGGGAGCGGCTTATCAGCGCCTGTAAATGAGACATAATGGCCCCACAGGAGAGTTAAGAAATGGCTTGTCTTTAAGCTGCCACAGTGTTTAGTGTCTCCTTTATTATATTCATGGCAGTAATGTGATATGTCACAGTTTTGCTAATACACTTCTGCATTCTGTCATCTCTGTGTAATGCTTATCAAGTCTGCAGTGATGATTCACCCTCTTGTCAGGGACAATTATCCCTGAATGTGCCAGGGTTAGGGCTGAGCCTGTTATTAATGTTAGAGAGCTGTGATGCTCTCCTGAGGTGTGGGTGTGTGAGACTTCAGACTCTGCAGTCACAGTTCAATGTGGGGCAGGCAAGGGACCCCATGCTTCTAAACTTGACTTGAGCCACTCAAGAGCAGAAGTGATCTATTGCGCTTATTGACATACAAGCTAGTTAAGGGTTGGAAATCTTCAATGATTGCCTGAGAGCTGCATTGCTGTACTGTTTGACTCTGTGAATGTTAAGAGTTAAATGTAAAGCCTTGTTAAAGGTGTCTTATTAACAGCACCAAGGACTGTAGCCCTTTATCAATCTGTCACTCTTGAGGTGCCATTGATATTGCATACTTCTAGAAACAAAGAAACTTCAACAAAAGAACATCATTTTTGCATGACCCTGGTCATGCATGCATTCTACACAGACCCCTTTCAAGTGAAACACCCTCTTCCCATCTTTAAAACAACAGATTGTCATTCAAGCCTTTTATTCTTAGCTGTTACAATGTCCACTATGACAGATTGTGATTATTGATATTCATTTATATTTGCTTCTTCACAATGATTGAATATATATCTAATAACAAGGTGTAGCATCTGATTGGCTCATAAAATACTTATTTAACATGTTTTTCTTGTGGTTGAACTTACCTTTCAGAATTGTTTTCCTTGTTGGGATACTTCTCCCACTTTAATGCTGGGTGGTGACATATTGATCAGTGATTGACAAATTGACGTGACATATGTAGCAGGGTGGAGGCTGGGCATGCCCCGCAAGCAAGAGTCTTAACCAGAGCAAGAGATTGGTTAGTCTGCCTACGAGTTTTAGAGCTTTGAACCAAACCCCATGTAACCGACAGGGGACAGAATCACACAACATTGCCCATTACACACATACAATAGGAATTAAGTTCAGGTTGTATAGAGCGTCTTTTCTGACACATGGTCATAGCTAGAAAAACTGAAGTAATAGAATGACCCAGAAGGAGTGCAAACTTCACAAACATGTAAAAGCTTAAATCGTTTACTCCAAGGTATACATGTGCATTTAGGGTTATTTTATGTACAGTATGTATATATTGTAAGGTGGCAGAGGGAGGGTCAGATTCCTCCCTGCCTAAAACATGTGAAAATGCATGTTTTGTTTGATTTAATTGCTTTTGTTTAATTTGTTTGTTTAATTGCATTTGTTAGTTGTTTAATTATCACCTGTACCTGGCAATTATTAAAAATTAGATCCAGGTGAAGGATATAAAAGGGAAGCAGTTAGTCTGCTCAAGGCTGCTGCTGCTGTAGAGTGTAGAGTCCGACTGGAAGTCATAAGGTCTGTTTAAAACCTACGTTTGTTTTTTGTAAAAATCAGTGTTAGTGTTTTGTTGTCGTGTTATATGTCAGGTAAACAGCTTAGCTGTCCTGTGTGTTAGTCAGGGACCTGCATAAGTTTAGTTATTGCTCTGAGGGAGCTAGGTGTTTGTTTGTTTTTGTTTATTTGATTTATTTTGAATAAAAGTGCACAAAAGTGCTTAAAAATCAAAGTTTTTATTCTCTGGCTCACATTTTTAAAGGGGCACAAACCCAAATTACGGCCAGCCTGTTTACAATATCTAGTGGCCTGTGTCTAGCAACAACAATAATATTTATGGAGATGAATGGCGATCTTTTAAAAAAAACAAAAAAAACAAGGGAGTTCACATTTACGGTATAGGGTTACCTTGAAAATTGATCAGGAAATAAAAACTAGTCGTTTATTTTTCTCCAGCTTTTTCAAAAGCACCACAGGGGTCTTTGCTTTCAAGCCATCATCAAGGTAAAAGCTCTAGATACAGCTGTCAAACCCGACAGCAATCACTGGCAATGATGAATTCCTGGACCATCGCATTAATATTTTCTTTTAACTTTATCTGTTTTAAAATGTTCTTTTCATGAAAGAAAATAAACTCCTCTCACTGACCTTTTCAATCACGCCTCAGTCAGAATCCTTTTCCCCTCGACCAAACTGGAACAATTATTTAGTCATTTTAAGCTGAGAGGTCCACTTTGTGAGGTCTCATTACGGCAGAGTGGGTCACCCATGGGATGTGAAAGAAAAGCAGAACAGTGAAGCCCAGCATAAACACTTCAGAGCACTTTAACATACAGAACAAACAGATTGCTTAATATTATTTAATATGAATATACAGTATGCATACATAAGCAAGGCAGAAATTTCTGTAATGAGGTCAGTAAAACAAGTGCCGTGCACCTGTATTATTATTATTATTATTATTATTATTATTATTATTACACATTGAATATCACGTCACGAAAGGTTATTTATTTTTAGTCATCTCCAACTCCTGACATTGAGAAGCAGCTGCTCCTTTAATAAAAGTTAAATAAATGATTTTTGGGAACAAAGTTTGGGAATGACTATTTTCTGAAAAAAAAAAAAAAACCCACACAATTAAATTTTCCCACAAATTCCTGCAGACAAGTTTGTTTTAAATTGCTCCAAGCTGTGATTCCCACGTGAAAGACATCTGCAAGCATCCTTAGTCTGTCAATCATCCCTGCCAACTGAAGCCTTGCTATGTCAGGGTCATGACCTTTCACTCTGGGCATGCGCTTAGAGCCACAAGTGAACCCACTGTTTCAATAATTAAGGCTGTTTTTAATAAAGAACGATATAATAACCCCCTTTCATTTCTCTCTGACTCCAGCGGTTCAAACATGCTGATGAAATTAACACTCTGATATTGCTATGTCTTCATTATAAAAGAGGAGGTGAAAAAGAAGATGCTCTTCAGTTCAATTCTTAGACCCAACCAAACAAATAATTGGTTATTTTATTATTTCCAGGAGCTCAATGTTTCTCTTCCCTACAGATGATTGCATTCCATCGTATTTGCCTCCAGCATAGATCCTAAACTTTAAATGCGAATCAGCATGTAGAATCACCTCTGAAGTGCATGATATGTCTGTTTGCCTAAAGGTAAAAAAAAAAAAAAACCTGCAGCCCCTGAAAGTGGGCTAGCAACTCACAACAGTTCCTATGTAAGCTTAAGAGCAATGCAAATTACTCAACACACTCAAATAATGACCCGCAATCATGATAATGACGGTCGCAATAGCGGCCACACTTAAAGCACAGACAGGTGAGTTAGGAGTATAGAGAGCAGTAGGAGCTGCAGGAGATTTTACACCTCATACATCTCCCCACTGTGGTCCAGGCAGCGAAACCGACTCTGCAGGATGCCGAACGTTCCCTCGATGACACGTCGCCTTAGTACACGGGCGTGGTGTAGTGAAATGACCTTCACTTTCTGCATTGCTCAATAGTGTCATCACCCAGGGTCGCAGGCCATAGCCACTATCATAGAAAATTGAGTCCGATTATGTAAATGCTCAAACATTTTGCTGTATAAATTTTTGTATATACAATTTGTTATTTTATGTTATAAAAACATTTTTAAAACGATTTCCTTAAGATATACTTTGATTAAACACAAATTAAATACTGAAATAAATAATTTGTTCCATCAATGACTTTAAACAGTACTTTACAATAGATAAGAGACCACTCGACGTTACTGACTTTACCCTCTCAGCTTTGCCAGCTCGTTGCAGGAATTTTTAAAGCCGTCAGGTTGTTGAGCCAGAGCATTGTCCTCTATAACGGAATGAATCATGCAGTTCTGGCTTGTGCACATGTGTACACCTGGGGTTCTGTGGAAGGATGTCACGCTGTGGCTTTATTTTCAGTTCTGCTTTTTCAGCTGAGACTGTCTGAAGCCTACAAATCTCACAGAACTATCAAAAGTGTAAATGCACAGGTACGCAGAACAGTCCTGCATGTAGTTCAAGTTCAAATAGTGCGATTCTGTGAAGATATTCTCTTTTTAAACTAAGCGAGTCTGCAGCAGCGTATCAAACATTCAAAATGGTTTTTATTACTTTTATTTTAATACAGTACTCTGCATTTTGATATGCATTTTTTATTCCATGTGCAGTTCTATTTCTTTCTATTTTTTTCTTGACAGTTTTCTATTGGCATTGGGGTGACAGTGCATAGTTATTCTATTTCATATACAGATAAGTGACCCTATATAAAACTGAAAATGCTCTTCTACACATTATAAAGCGATCGCCATTGTTGAAAATCTCAATACATTGCTCTTAAAAATAGCTTTGAACAATCAGCCTGGGTCACTTTTTTTTTTTTTTTTTTTTTTTTTTTTTTACTGTTTATTGCTACCTGTTTTATTTAATTTACTTTCTTTGTGTATTGGTATGTGCATGTCTTTATTGTTTCAAGTTCTCTTCTGCAGACAAAATTCATTTTTAAATGCAGTATCTGGTTTTAAACTTTCCACACCTTATCTGTCCATCTATACGTCTATCTATCTATCTATCTATCTATCTATCTATCTATCTATCTATCTATCTAGGGAGCAAACTCGCAGTGCACAATAAAACAACCTGCCTTTGAACATGGATAAATACGCTCTGATTGACAGATGGGAACTTCACAGGCTATCAGGATGCCTTTAATAATACAGTGCAATTAGACTCCTCATTGTCAGCTGTGAAATCACTGGAAGCAATAGACAAACAGGTTCTCTAACTGTCCCCCTGGGCTTGTTTCTGTCCTCTTTAACACTGCAAGTGATGGCAGGTACAAGTAAACACAGGAGCGGGGGGAGCCTGAGATCCTGCACACACTTCCACATCCTGTACTTTGAATGATTAGTTTTAGTGGGTTGTAATGCGATCAATGGCCAGCTGGTGGTGGTGGTGTATATACTTAGTATAGATGTAAAGTATTTCTAGATGGTGATGTTGTAATGTGACCAATAGGTGACTGAATCCACCTGTATAGGTTCTACCCAGTACCTCTGGGGAGGTATGGTATTTTTACTGGCACATTTTGACATCTTAGATATTTCTGCCCCAGAAGGCTCTAATGCAATCAATCAATAAATACAGCACATTCTGTTTATTTACGGTGTCGCACCAGATGCATGTCATTTCTATTGGCTGTGTTAGAACAGAATTTTGCTTTTCTGTACACATATTGTGGGCCTGTATTGTCAAGTTAAGCTATTACTACTCTGTTACATCGCACTAGATAATGACATTGTGAGCCACGAGTCTGCAGCACCAATCTTGTATTGGTTGCTCTTGAAGGACTGCTTGTTTGCATGCACACTGTCTGATGTGCTCATAAGGTAGTATAGTTACTGAAGTCTCTTCTTGATAACTGGGACTCTGCATACATTGTTTGGGACAAAACTGTTTGTGACAAACATGTCCCAGTTAGGAGGAATGCACCGTGCAACATTCACAATCATGCATCGTAATGACAGCATTACGTCTCTCTGTGCAGTGCTGTTAGCGCTCACTTTGTTTTCCCATGTGAGAGGAATTGAGAAAAGGAAGTTGTTCAAGTTAAAAGAGTGAAACAATCCAGGACAGGTAACAATTCCCTCTGATGATAATGAGACTGATGATACGGGGATACAAGTTAGGAATACTGGCAATCTGAAAATAAATGACTTAGCAAATGTTTGAGTATAAATCACCCAGAATGCATCCAGGGAGACCCAGGATAGCTAAAGAAACTCTGAGGCTATCTGCACTTTAAGCAATTAAATTGTCCTGCTGATTGCTTTACCCAACTTCCATGCTCTCCACTCCTATGTTGTCTCTCGCTCTTCCTAGCCTCAATGTTTGTGCTGAGAAAACAGGGAGAGTGCTTATCATACAGGGATCAAATAGCACTGAAATTGTACTGGCACATCTCCCAGAAACAAAATCTCCATCACACAAGCTCTTCAGGGAACATATTACCCCCTAAAAAAAACAGAACTCCCAATAACAACCACAAAAGATAATCAATCTAATCCTCTGACTGCTGTTGCGCTTCATGATGGAATCGCTTCTGCTGTTTAAGGATGGATCAAAACTGAATTTGGCAGCCATTTAAATGAGAGATATCACAAAATGAAGGGGGAGTAGGGGTTTGGGCAAAGTGCAGGAAACAATCACTGCCTCGGTATTGGTTCCAGCGCATAGGCCCACCTGGTGGTCAGGCACAGTAGTGACGGTGACTTCAGCACGTACTGCAGCACCAGCAACCCTGCATACCTGGTCAGGTGTGTAAAGATGATGCTTTGGATCAGAATCATTTTCTCTGCTGGCCCCTATAGAAGCAGTATTACAAATGTGGGACCAGATGACTTGAAAGGTCACTTCCCCATCATGTGTTGTTTTTGGATTCAGGAAGTGCTCAAAAGGAGCAGCAATACAGAGTCCATGTCTGGGTTCTAATTTACAGAAAAGTATAGAGGTGAAAGAACTGAGCTCAGAACCGCTCAGAATGACTATAGAAATCAGAATCATTAAGGGGGCGCTGACAGAATACATGACATAAGAAGCTATGTGCAGTTTAAAATTCCTTTCTGGCGATTAATACAATCAGAGCCCAATATAAACCTAAACACATCAAGTGCATGTCCATCTGGTCCATTTCATTGGACTTCTTTTACCATACTGGGTTATTATTTATTTATTTTAATAATGCTAAAAGAGACAGATCTAAATAAAACCTGGCTTGATGCTGTTTACCCATAAGATTTTTGTTTCTATACTAGATCGTCAAACAGACCCCTTTGTATTTTTACACACGGCATCAGCTGTTTTTAAATAAATCCCCCCCCCCACCACCAATACACTCAAACATATTCAGTCCAGTTGACAGGGGTCTGTATTTTTGTATCGTTCTTGTATCTTTCCATTTTATAAAATTGCATTACGCTGAATATTACTGACTTCATGAAGAAAGTGCCTTGCACCACCAATAACATCGGCACCTCTTTCACGTACAATTCTATGGACCAAGATGCATGATCATCACCCAGCTTCTTTAGAGGATAGCTGTAAAAGCTGTTTGGAAGAAGTATGAAAAATGCAAAGAGACAATGCCCAATGTGTTTCGGTACATTACATTTGAATAATTCACAGCTATTCAACTTTTTGAATAGTACACACTATACTGGCAGTTGATTTGGTTGGTACAATAACATGTGATCAGCAGGTGTGCAAATAGATTTACCTGAAATGTAATGGATGAATAAAATTCCATATTTATACTACTGTATACAGTATGTCACACATGGATATTGACCCAATCACTTACTATTGTTGCAAAACTATATACAAGATACACAGGTATATAGTACAAACTACAATACTCAACTAAATACAGTATTCAAATATCTTCTATAATGCCCCCCCCCCCCCAAGACCCATTCAAATGCTCTCTGTAAGACAAGGCATGCAGGGCTAAAGCAGTGTTTTTTTTTTCCATTTCATCAACCCTTTCACCGAATTTGCTTTGTTTATGACATTGAGGCACATTGATCGGAAACTAGTGACTCCTCACACACAGAATAAAGCCCTCAAGTACAATGCAGGCAAGAACTCTTTAACTGTCAAGCCAAAGGGGACCACTTATTGACTGCCTGCAAATGTCCAAGCCATTTTAATTGATCTGCCTTCGAGCAGATTTGCCCCTGTGAGCGAGCAGGGGCTGTGGACCGTGGGCTGGAGTGTTGAGCTCCCTGCTTGCTGAGGTGAACAGATTACTGTGGCTGATCAAGCCCAGTACACTGATCAGCAAGATGATATTTTCAGAAGAGTTTTTGTTTTCCTTTGTGGAGCCGTGAGTCAGCCCAGGAGCTAAGAGTGGAGTTCATACATTGTACACTAAACAATCTCTCGAAGCTGCTCGGCAAGCAACAATTTCAATGTGAGATCTGCTCACACTGGACCATTAGACCAGCAGTGTCCCAATACTGTGACCCTGACCATGAATCCAGACCTGTTCGGAGCACAGAATAAAGCTGGGGCAATGCATGGAACCAGACACGTACAGCATGTGAGCAGGGTGGATTTTTGGGTAAATTATACATTTTAGTCTTGTAGTTTTTGCTGTCAAACCAGTCAAACCAGTCCATACAAAAAGTAATAGTATTACTTACATGACAACACACTGAAAAATGTCACATGCTATATATATATAATAGCCTTTAAGCTCTGGGACAGTGGATTACATTGAGTTTACAAGGCTGTACTGACAATTTAGCAAAAGTCTACATAAAAAGACTGAATCATCCTCTGAAGCAACACACTTTCAGGGAGCTGTTGAAAAGAAATCTACTTGTCCTCTTGTCAGAGTATCGTTCATAGCAGTATTGTTTGGGACATTTTTTTTCTACTGCTAGCACTTCGCAGCTGTATCAGACTGAAAAAAAAAAACAACCAGAAAAAATCCTTTAAAACTTTGGACAATACAAAGCCCATTTCTCCCACAGTCAGAGGCTGTCACAGAGTTTTCATAGCACAATCATGCTGACAGTTGATTCATGTGCAAATATTCACATTCCCTCAATGGCACATGCAGAATATAAAACAGGGTTTCCTACACTGGAATATGATAGCATTTGGCAAATAAGGAGCGTATAGCTGTCACAAACAGCTGTCTATTATGAGACTATTTATTTATTTAATTATAATATTTAAACAGGTTAGCCCCCTGAGAAACTACACCTCCTCACAGAGTACCCTTGTTAGCAACACGGTTACAACAAAGCAAGTACACACAACATTCAGCCAGCGATAAAGTTAACAGACAGTTGCGTTATGGGTAACACAGGTCCTTCACTGCCCTTCTGTGGTATGGCGATGATATACACTGTGTATCATGAATGAGGAGAAGCAAGAGGGTATTCCGTAACCTTAAACACGTCTCTCATGAGAACTCTGTTGGCTCACAACAAGCTTTGTTAAGCAGGCAACCCCTTAGCGCTTTATTACAATCACATGTTCCCCGTGTTGAGTTCACTTTTCATTCTGATGTAATGAAGCCCTATTAAGACCTTAGTAAGCAGTCCTGTTTATAGAAGCTCCATGTGTCTCCATGTGTTTTAACCAGTTAAGAATGAGTTCAGAGTTCTATTAGTCATGTTCCCGATACAGACATCTTATTCATGTTCGTAATACATTTGCTGTGACCGTAACGCTGAGCCCTGTAGATTAGGCAATGAAGGGGGATATAAAAGCAGGTTGGTACAGCAGTTAGGAAGATCGCAGGTGTGGATGATCAAAGGTGTGGACCCAGTCAAGGCTTTCTCAAGGCTTAGCCACTGCAAATGATGCTGAATGACTTGTTGCTGTACTTTTACCATGGCATACAGTACTACACTAAACTTTTGTTATAAATGGAATGACATAGTTGACCTAGATACAGATTGCAAGGTAAGTAGGTGAGATACAGTACATCTGCTCCCTGGTTAGCAGGGACTTACCGTTCTCTCATATGTCAGTTTTATGTTTTCAATTCCTCAGTAATGCTTTGTTGTGTCTTATCTGAATGATGCCAAAAGCAGTCAGGAGTTAAGATGTCTAAACTCCCACTGTCAGTCATTAGATACTGAATATCTTGTGTGTGTATCAAGCTCTAAGAAAGTGCCTGCTTAGCGGTGTCTATGGTAAAGGTGCATTAGAATTAACTCATGCACACAGCAGGGTCTGCTATCATGCCATGTGGAGCAAATACAAACAGGTGTAAATCAGCAGGTTGAGTAGCCAAAAGGTAGATGACATGGGATCTCCCACAATAGAGATGCTTCTTATTGAATCATTTTAGTAGATAAACTGTGACGATCCTCGTCCAGGACAACAGGAGGTTTCAGAGCAGAGGATTAGACTCTAATCTTTCCACTTGGACCACCTGGATATTTAACTTTGCATTGGCAGAGTGTATTTATTAATGAGATAATTCACACACTCTCTCTCTCTCTCTCTCTCTCTCTCTCTCTCTCTCTCTCTCTCTCTCTCTCTCTCTCTCTCTCTCTCTCTCTCTCTCTCTCACACACACACACACACACACATATACAAAACAGTATTGCAAGAAAGAATTAGCCTGTAATGGACAATGTTTCAATATTCAAGCAGCTGTGGTATAACAGTATATAGCATTTTTTTTGAAGATGCTGTGTTGCTCTGGTTTGTACAGCAGACAGCACTGTTTTGAAAACATCATTGGATATTTTCTTAGCAGCATGTATTCTGAAATATGCTTGTGGCTGAACAAAGTGTAGATTTCTACCACCACCAATGTATGTACAGTAGCAAGCAAGAAAATTGTAATCAGTGCTTCAAATTGTATTGTGCGAGAATGTATTAATACATTATTTAGCTATAATGCAGTCCTTGAATACTTTTAAGGCATTGCATATTTGGGTGACCATGGTTACCAGAGACAAAAAATTCCCTTGAAGATAACTTTGTGTAAGAAAGAGATCTTTATGAATGAATAGGTTCTTATTCATTTATTTAAATATGTATTGACCTGTTTCAATAACACCTTCCATTCAACTGAGGAATGATACAATTCAACTGAAATCACTGTGAACACATGTGGAGCCCCATTCCAGAATCTACAGTGGTCAATTCCAGCCAATTGCATTTTCAACAGATAGATATGAGGATAGGCAATCATCAACAACACAACATGTGCATACTGTACACATAAAAAAACACACTACCAATTTACTACAACGTTATACCATGTGTTATGACTTCCTTACAACACCATGAGCTTCACTAGTAAGCTATTCCACATAGCTTTGGAATATTGGGGGAGCGCTCTCATTCTGTAGAAGACAGACAGGGTAAGCAACACAAAGGCATGGCATTGTTGAGAATTGCATGAACAAGGCGAATCCCATTGTGTGACAAAATGCTGCAAATGAGGGCCTTCATCTTTCTATGTCATTGATCCCAAGCTGCATACTTGTGAAGCTGTGCTGATCACAGCCCCATTCAACTGAAACTCTGTTCACATCAAAGGGAAAATGGGCTTTAGATAAACATGATAATAATAATAATAATAACAATTATAGTAATAATAATAATAATAATAATAATAATAATAATAATAATAATAATAATAATAATAATAATAATAATAATTCTGTTTTCAACACATATTTTGAGTATAATTATCGCTATTATAGTGTGGTATGACTAGGTCAGCTGGATGCCACTGCAGATAGCCGAGGCTTGGTGGCATCAAGTCATTTCAAAGAAGAACATCATTGTATTAGTCATTAAGGTGCTGTGCTGCAATTGCTGCCATTTTAAAAGCCATTTTTTCCATTGGGATTTGGAAGGTTGGTGTTTCCATTGGGATTTTAATGTTTTTCAATACCTATTAACATTAACTGACCTGTTGTTGCTGAGTAACAATCCTGTTGGACCCATTTTTACAGTGGCCGCATCGTTCCGCTATCGTTTCGTCTCCCCAATGAATCTATCGCACCTGTGATTGGAGGGATCCAATGAGATTACCAATATGAAATTCTAACCATGGCTAATGTTTTATTTTTGAATAAATAAGGAATTCTACAAGCGTAAAAATGATAAATGTGTGGGAGGGAGGAAAACGGGAAAAAAGACCCTGAAATGTAATTCAGAAAAGGGTGTGCGTGCGTGCGTGCGTGTGTGTGTTTGTGCATGTGTGTGTGAGTGAACGACAAAGTGCTGTGTGTCCTCTTTCCTTCATTCTCTTCTTCAATGTTTTCTATCAATGCCTGACCGCTGTCTTGTCAGTGGTCACTAAGTCAGTGAATGTAATTACAATTTCAGCCAAAGTGTTATTACCTTGCAAATCAAACAACGAAAGCAGATTTAAAAAAAAAAAAACAAATAGGGGATGTCATCTTTTAATTTAAATGAGCCATGTCTGGACGTAGTGCCAAGTAGGCTGCAATTCCTACTCGACTCAAGGACAGTTGAAAACGGCAGCAGAGAAAGAAGTTTCAATGTGAGTTTCTTTTCACCAGGAGAAAAGAAAAAGCTACAGTGGCTGTTGGAGATGATTTTTCCATTTTTTTTTATTCAGCGCTTAATAGAGACCACAGCTTCTGTACTTCTCCACACAGTATACTGGGCTCTTATGAGTCCCATATCTATATAATGGAAACACAAGAGGGAAGTTGGCATGGGACTGCTGTACTATATGTTCTTACCAATCAAACTAAAAGTGCAATTCTGTAAAGCTGAGAGGTATTCAAGCTTGTATCAATGAGCGTTGTCATAGATATGCTTTATCCTGAGTGTGAGCCTGTTCACACTTGCTTTGTAGGCAGTATTTAATATTTAATAAAGTTGGAATCATTCGTACCAAGAAGAATCAGACCCGGTGAGGAATATTTTTGCTTCAATCTTCATCAAATAAAGGGTAACTCCTACACTCAAATGTGGTATAATTGTGGTTTCAGCTTTGTGCACACCTATATAATATATCATTTCATCAGATGTAGGGTTGCCACATTACTACAGTGTTTATTTCCAGCTGCACTTGTGTTGTCTGTGGTTTCGGTTCACCACAATGTTAAACACCAAAGCGGGCGATTTCAAAGTCGTTCAAACACATGCCGCATCAGACATCAGCTAACATACTCATCTGCTGTGCTATCTGGTGGGGCGCTTTTACAAAGCCAGTGTCTGGAAACAGAGCAGCTTTCAAACTTTGCTGGGGATGAACAGAAAAACACAGCCTGCTTATTGAATGCACTGCACTTTAATGTCTCTTTCAACCATGGTATGGATTTCTAAGCAAATCACTCTCACATTATGCCAAGATGGCTCATTTTCTTATTGACTCCCAGGTGATGGTATTTTAATCATTACCTAATTGTCTCAGTGCTCTATTGACAGATTAGAAGCCCCCCCTGGCCTGTTTTTGCTGACGCCTTCAAGGCCTCCCAGATCTGGGTTAACCTTTCGATGTCCACTGACGATCCGTGGCCTGATGATGATTGATTGGGGTGGCCCTCTACGTTAGATAAAACCTAATCAGCGTTCAGAGTAATTTGTGTAAATGAGACCTCGTTATTGATGATGAGCAACTTTAGGAGCTTTCATGCAGCGTTAACTCCGTGTGGCGATTGGATCAGCAATAAAACTTCCCTGTGAATCTTTTGAGCCCTGGGGTGTATAATGAGCTGTGAGCTGTATATAAGGGCTGTGCTAAAGAACTATTATTGAAATCACTCCGTCTATGGCATTTTTCATTGTAATAGAACAGTTCTATAGCCTATAGTGCCACCAAGTAGCTGAATATTGCAATTGCTCCAGTGCTTCTACTGGTCCTCTCCCCCTCTCTTCACCTATATGTGCTTCTATGGAATCCCTCTCCTATGGGATGGCTGCAGTGTAGTGTGTCACCCTGAGTGTTCTTCACGCTGCTCTTTGTGTTTACTCCCAGCAGGCAGACATGCTTTTTATTATCACAAAAGACGACTGTCACCAGTTTGAGTCAAGATAAAAAATTGTGGCATTTCTGCATTGTAAAACCACAGAGAGACCTGAACACGATGGTAAAAATCACAAGCACGAGCAAATGGAATGTAACTTGTATTGGGAGTTGGATTAGGGAGCCCACATCCTGTAATGGTGCTTATCCAAATAGAATCAGAGGTAGGTCATTCAAATGAAAACGTGAAGGGGCGTGGAGCAGGAGGAAGTATAGCTAGGTGCTCAGCTTGTCAAAGTCTGGAGGGGTACAGCAGTTTTAGTGTTCCATCACAATACAGTAGAAAAAAAATATTTAAAAAATCAGATATCAAAGACAGATCATAGCTGCATTGCTGGCACTGGACTTGAGCACCCCAAGGTCTGTGTGTGCGTGTGTGTGTGCGTGTGTGTGTGTGTGTGTGGGTGTGTGTGTGTGTGTGTGTGTGTGTGTGTGTGTGTGTGTGTGTGTGTGTGTGTGTGCGTCTGCATGTGTGTGTGTGTTTGTGCGTGTGTGTGTGTGTGTGTGTGTGTGTGTGTGTGTGTGTGTGTGTGTGTGTGTGTGTGTGTGTGTGTGTGTGTGTGTGTGTGTGTGTGTGTGTGTGTGTGTGTGTGTGTGTGTGTGTGTGTGTGTGTGTGTGTGTGTGTGTGTGTGTGTGTGTGTGTGTGTGTGTGTGTGTGTGTGTGTGTGTGTGTGTGTGTGTGTGTGTGTGTGTGTGTGTGTGTGTGTGTGTGTGTGTGTGTGTGTGTGTGTGTGTGTGTGTGTGTGTGTGTGTGTGTGTTTGTGTTGTGTGTGAGTGTGTGCGTGTGTGTGTATGTGCATGTGCGCGCGTGTGTGTGTGTGTGCTAAGCCCATACATCTCCAGTAAGACCCCTGCAGGAGGAGCCCTGCACTAGGAGCCAGTTGTGGGCTTCAGCATGGATCGACGGGCCAGGGGCTTGATGATGATTGATCATGCTATTTTCTTCATTACTTTAAACCTAATCAGTGCTCACTGTAATTTGAGTAATGATAGCTCATTATTGCCAATTGCCATAGCTTAATTTTACCTCACTGGTAGACCCTTTGGGGAAAAGGGCTTGGGGATCAAATTATTATTATCAGGGGTTCTGATGTTGTGTATTGTGTATGTGTGTGTGTGTGTTTGTGTATGCATGCGTGTGTTTTACATGTGTTTGTACGAATGTGGTATATGAAAGTGCTTTATTTTTAAGTCTTTCAGATATGATTTCTACCTATCCTGTATGTTGGAATTTCTAAAATCATAAAAAAATTAATTATAATAATTACTGACCTTGTGTGAGAGTCTTTCCTCTTTGTTTCTTGCAATCCATATGAAATATAAAGCCCAGGGCTTGTTTTGAACTCCAGAGTCTGGCAGCAGTAAAGAGTCTGGTATTTTTCTCTAATCAGGAGTAAATATTAATTTAAAATCTGCATTTCTTTCTACTGCTCCTAATTGACAGTATTTGATAGACTGAGATTTAAAAGACCAGTAACTAGAAAAAGAAAAACAGCTTGCCGTAGATAATCTGAAAACTAATTACAAAGAGGCATAATAAACCCGTCCACCTGAAACACTACAGTACCATCCTTTGTGTTCCGCTTGTATTTAATTAAATAAACTTGTGCAAATACACCTAACAGAGGCTGCATATTTTTAATCTAATTAAAATAAGTGTCCACAAACTCCAAATAAAATTAGAATTTCAAATCTTGCCATGATGGGGCGCAGTTTAATTTCACCAAAGAGCCCATTAAATACACAGCCGTTGTCCTTACTAGACTGGTAGATGTAGTTTGTTTAAATCATTCAATCGTTCCCTTGTTAAACAGTCAGTGTGGTGCGACAAACGAAACTCCTGCTGTCTACAAGAAAAAAAATCTTTACAACATGTCAAAAAGATTAAGATTGTATGTAATTCAATAGTAGTTATGGATACCACTGTGTGACTTTCATCTCTTAAAACCCAAATGCACTTGAGATTCTGCAAATGCTTTGTTAACAAGTTTGTGTGTATATATGTGACCTTATGCCCTAATAGGCTGTCTGTATTTCTTTTCTAACCCATTTCCAAATGGTGGTTCCCTGTTAACCTTAATGCTTAAAGAAGGTGGGGCTGGTCCCTATTAAGCTGACTCCATAGTGAGGATTGCCAGCATGCCTTGAGGTTCTGACCAGGTGTGCTAACATTGAAATGGATGGGAACTAGAAAAAAACCAAGGAAATCAAAAATAAACATTTCAACACTGTGTAGACACATACTCTGAAGTTGGCACAGAAAACGAGAACAAAATTGAATGAACCTGTTTCCAGACCTTATGCAAAAGAAGGCATACATTATAGATGTTAGTCTTTAAATAATTTACAAAAGTCAAAAGGGCATGAGTGAATGCTCATATTTTGAAACAAGTTTTTTTTCTTTAGTTACTAATGAATTTTAAAAATGCATTCTGTCTTACAACGCATGCAATATTAAAGTGTGCAGACTGAAAGATTATATATAATACACTCACAGCAACAAAGAATAAAGCAAAGAAAGAAATCCATTTAACCCAGTGAAAACCTAATGAGAGGGTGTTTCTCAAAGAGCTGATTAAGTGGCACATGCTCTGTACTTTTTTGTGGTCTTTGTCTAATTGTCCAGCACTGCGAAATGAATTAAATGCATGAAAAAAAATAAAAATAAAAAGGATTTTTTTATAATATATATATATATATATATATATATATATATATATATATATATATATATATATATTGTATATATAACATATATTCTTTTTAAATCTCTGCATTAATAGCTCCAATCAATGATGTATTGATCTGAAATTGTAATTCTGACGATACTGTCAGAACAGAGCAAATGGTTGTTTTTCCAGCTATTCTGTGGACCCAGCAGTCCATTTAAGATTTGATCCCTCTGTTTTCACAATTTCAAAAGTTAGAATGGGTTCTGAAGAGGCTCAAAACATGAAGTAAGAAAATCCAGCCTGACACAAGTTGTTTTTTTTAAACTCCAGAAGTGAGAGAAGTTCTTTGACTCAATCCCAGCCTCCCAATCTCATTTATAAATTCTCTTTTTACTCTGTGCAGTAGCTGTCCTCTCAGCACCCAATCACTTCAGTGCTAGGGGGTGAATTACAGGACCCCGTCTCAGATCTAGCAGGGACCTCTTCCACACTTTCAAGCTGCAAGCTGTGAGGGATAGGGGGAGAAGCAAGAGAAAGAGCCAATAGGGGTTGGCTAATGTCAATGGTTCAATTTACTTAAAGAAATGCAGTGTAGCTACTTGGCTACTGTGGGATGCGAGGGACTGGCAGGAGAACTCTGACGAGATATGGATGTCTAATGAGCGTGGGGGTGAACTGGAAAGCTTGAAATACATACATTCACAATGTTCTCTAAAACATATTGGGACAATGCTGTTGAAGTGTATACATGACAATACTATAACACACACACAGTAGACAGTATTTGCAGGTTCCCCAGAACCAGCACCTGAGACAACTGACACTACCCTGTAGGGTTAGGGTTAGGGTTACTGTTAGGATAAGGGTTAGGGTTAGGGTTGGGTTTAGGAAGAGTGTTCTATTGCTTGTTTATTTTTCAGCAACGCTGAGCACTCTCTCTAAAACGATTGGTTTATTTAAGTCACTTAGGGGGTGCTCCGAGGGAAAGCACTTTACAAATTCTGAACAGAAACGTCAGAAGTGGTCCTGTCAGTGTTTTATGGGAAGGGAATCCCAATCAAACCAACGAGGAAAGTGAATGCTACCTCAGTCAGAGGCTTTGTCAAGCAAAAAATGCACAACGAAATCATGACCTCTGTTACACAATGATTTTATTTTAAGGGTAAGAATTGTATTAATGAATGAATCTCATAAGAGTAACATGTACAATCTCGTCAGAAGATAAAAGTTATGAACCTCATCCTCTGCCCAGTCAATGTGTGTTGGGCAATATTGCAGTTTCTAGTTACTTTGTTTAATCCGGTATAAATTAACCTGGTAATTTATCCAGGTAAATCTGGTATTTTTTCATATGGCAGAAAATACTAAATAAATGTAGTGCATAGACTTTGGGCTGTGAGATCCGTATGCAGGCTAGCCTGGTTTAACCCTGCTGGTGGCTGAGCTTCCACCTTGATAACTGTCTTTACTCTGGCCTTGATGCAGTCTACCATTAAGAGCACTGATGCCTCATATTATTGAAGATTATAGGGGTACTCTGCTGGTTTTGATAGCGTTTTCACGGCCTGATTGGTGTCCATTTCTTTTCATCTTCTTCTCTTTTGTGAGTTCAGTGTCAGAGTTTGCTTGTCTGTTTGCTTGTGTGTGCGTGTTTTTTTTTTCCTTTCCTCCCCCAATTTCTGCTCATCAAAAGGAAAGCGAATGAAAGTCCACGTTCAGCCCTTTCAGCTTCACAGATCCCGTTTCAAGACCAGAGCAGCATTTGAAGTCCTGCTTTCTGTACGTTTGAAGCCTTACCCTGATAATTTGCGCCTCTGTTTTCAGCACTTTTCTTACCTCCATTTCCAGGCCTGTGGAAAGGATGGAGGGCTTTCATATGGAACTATGGCTCTGGCAGAGGATGCGGGGGCACAAAGTGGGGCTGATCTGTCACCTCTTCAAAACCCATCCAGCCTTTTGTAAGCATGTCTGTTACATTAAAGGGAACCCAAACTCTCCCACCCTGAAGGACAGCACGACACATGCTATAATCACTGACAATTTTCTTTTGAAATCATCTTTCCTCTTTCAACTGCAGCTGTGACTTTACAGAGCTCTGTTGTGCAAGCTAAAGGGTGTATCGTATTTACTGGCAAAGCAGCGCTACTGTACCGCCATCACAGTCACAGTACTGTACCTCTAACCCTGGGGTAGACAACCTTGGCTTCTCCAGTCCATTCCATTTCAGGGTCTACGTTTCAACCAATTCCTAAATGATCTGATTGACCCAGTCGAAGACAATCAATGTAATTAATATATAATCAATATAATTAATATGTAATTAAGCACCTGGTTTCAGCAGTTTGGAAACATATTTTGTTTAGTTTTGCCAGGTGAAAAGAGGACTGGGCTGACAGCAGTTAGGCGAAATTCAAACTGGGTATGTAAAAAAATACATATAAATTAAATAAACTCAGCCCTAATCTTTTAGCCTTAATACCATAGCTGTACCCCCTCAGCCCTTTCCTGCCTCGTATTAGCGCAGCAAGCGTAGAATCACAGGCTTTGGGGGCCTGAAAAGGCTGCAGTTTGTGGCCCTGACAAAATAATAAACTGGTGCCCTGGCAAAATAAAAACAGGAGGCTGTAGAACTGTTGGATTTTATGTAGAGGAAAATGTGAAAGGCCTAATCTAAAACAAACAAGCATTTATAATCCTGAAGGCCTTTCTCTCCAGTGTTTATATGATAAAATAAATGGTGTTTAGGCCTTTTTTTCGCACTTGGAATCTGAACCATATGTGGAGCAACGAGTCTCTGGTGGACGTGAATAAAAAGAAGAGTTTCACAGGCTGCATTTACTCCCTTACTGTAATCACCTCTCCAGAGGCACATTAGAGTCCCTGAGCCAAAGAAAACAGTTATGATTACAAAGTGATACAATCTGCCCCCATGCTGATTCATCGGCCTGCAATCTTTCCATTGCCCGCCCCACCGATCCAAAAAAACTGAAACGCAACAAGTCCCTGTTAAACTCATTCACAGCCTGCGGCTGTTTATTCTCGTTAAAGGCCACCTATCACCCCTTCACTCACTCTGTCGAGATTTACTAGACAAGTGAGGCGTGAATTACCGTGAAATTCTTTCACTCAAATGTCAGCTGGAATTAACGCTGAGCCGAACACCAGTTACTTAGGGTTTAGCATCAGCAGCATTCGTGATTCACAAAGTCTTTAATCGCCAGACTCATTAGAAACAGCTTCAGCATTTTATATCTCTCCTTTCTAATAATGAGCTAGTGGAGCGCTGTGGTTAACAAGGTGAGAACTGTGAGCCAGCAGATCAGGTATTGACTCACTGTGTTTCTTTGGCCAAGTGTCTTGAGCTGTGTAGTTGGGTAAAATACAATAAAATGCAGTTTTGATTTATATCACGCCTTTAATAAGAATGCAGAACAAGGAGCTACTGTAAACCATCCATATTAACACAAGCTATGCATAGAAAAAGGTGCTTTCTAGATACCAGTGTATCCATAATCTAGCTTTGCATTTGTCTACATAGCAATCTTCCTGTCATTTTCCCTAGAAAATAACAAAAGCCTATTTGCAGGACATTAAACATGGGGTGCCATACTGCTGTATTGAAACTGCAAGGGAACATTGGCTGGATTCTGGAATTGCTTTTATTGGCAATTTGTTTGTGGAGCGATTTTGGGAGTTATCAAGAAGCTGAAGTATTTTAAAATTTCTTCAGGGGTTCACATCTATTTACAGAGCACTGGTGTTTGTCTCTACATGCCTGTTTGCATTTCATGAGGTTTAAAAATACCTTCCCTTTAAAAACACAAACCTCTTTAGTCATTGGTGGCAGGTTGAGCTTCGTGATAAGCACTCTTAGGACAGAGATGCTGGCTAATGATCTTTGCAGGACAGGGGTGTGCTGCACACTTCAGCATGCCAAAAATACATTTTTATTAATTTAACAAACAATTAGCGGACATGAGCTTTTGTGGTGTTTGGCAATTTTTCAAGGCTCTTGTTCTAGGTGACCTTACAGTTTTATTGTGCCGCTGATTACAACCATAGGACTGAGCCGAGCCCAAATGCACAAACGTTTGTCCAAGACAGCACATGGTAATGATGTAAATGGCACTTTATTTAAGGTTGCGTTGCACTTTATACTGTTGTATTAACCTCCTAACAGTGGTGCATTCATATGTCATTAAACCTTTTCAGGATAGAACAAAACAAATGCATGTTCACCATTCAGAAGAAAATGTTCCAATTAATGTTAAAATAAAACATTCTTTTCTGCTCAAAAATATTGTGCAATAACTGGTTTAGTGGTAGAGTAAAAGCAGCTCAGCGCTCCAGGCAGTTAAGAGGTTAAGTTCGAAACTCAGGTGTCACCATCAGTACTTCTATTTGAAAATCTGTGCACTCTGGCAGCCTGGCACATCCACTTCTTTACTTTAATCACTGCAAGCAGTACAAATTCATGATGTCTTTCATCTCTTTCAACAAGAACCAATAAATCACAGGAAACTTCAAGCCGGCACTCCTTTTTGGAAGCTGTTAGGTGTGGGCTGCATGTAAAAACTTGGATTATTCTCAGATACAACCACAGCTCCTTAGCTTCAGAGATTGGTATCGATAGAACAGATATTTTTGAACAGTTCCTGTTACATAAAACTGACATAAATTGACACCTAGGATTGTATTACTATTTTGTGTTGATATTTTCTCTGAGCACCTGAAAAGACAATCCCAGTCCCAGTTTAAATTATTTTCAGCTTCAATAATGCAGCTGAAATACTGCCACGCTGTGTGTCAACTGCACATTTAATGGAGCAGCTTGAAAGTGTAGAGCGAAGTATAATGAAAAACATTCCACGTGTGCTGTGCCTTCACAACAGCAGAGCAGCTTTTCAATGGAAGCATCTGGTTAAACAGTTCTCTTCCAATGCTGTGAGTCCTGATTGTATCTTATTTTCATTAGCCCGTAAAAACCAGCACATGACTGATTCAGAAAGGATCAGTTGGGCAATCTTGTAAATTAGTACATATTTATGACTTGGCAACATCTAAGAGGCCGTATGTTTTTATTTATTTATTTATTTTTAATGCGCAGTACAAGAACAATGTGTCTGCAAAGTTTAGATATGTTCCAAATTAGTTGAGTAAGGAATGTGCAAGACCTGGCTTCCTGCCCATGCAGCATTATTTTGGAAAGGCTCCAAGAAACACATGGATTCAAAACTGAAGTTTGTGTTACCGAACTAATTGCTAACAACTTAACTCATTCACTGATGGCTACGCAGAACACAGAAGCAGTTCTCAGCCAAAATATTACAATATAATGCCATAGTGCCTAAGAAAAATAACTTCTTGTTCATAACCATAGGCTTTTTGGCTGTAGCAGTCACACAGACGCTCACAATATGAGATTTCTCAGGACTGAACAGACACCAGAAATGCACTTGCTTTGCACAGTCGTCAGTTCGTGGTTCATTTGCAGTTTATTTTTTAAAGTATTGCTATTCTGGGTGTTGCCTCAAGGTGTGCAATAACATTAGAGGTTATGTACAACTTCAGTAATTAATGCATGCATTAACTACAGCTATAAAAAACAGCATCTGTTTAATTGCTCTTAAAATTGCATTAAATCTGGATGGATCCCATAAAGACATAGTGTTATGCAAACAGCCCATGCAGCATTGTTTTTATTAGGCCGTTGTTCTTGGTTTGTTCTCTTCCAATACAAACCTCCTCATTAATGGTTGTGGTCATCTTAGTTGCATTGTAAATACAGAAGCACGTGTGTAAATACAGTGCAATTACAAAAGAGAGTTTTTCATTTTGTAATAGTACAAGCCCATGTAATTGCTATGTAATTGCCTTTAATTTATTTAGTTTCTATTCTTAATAATGTAGAAATATTAGCATTATTTGTCTTTCTGTGATGTGGGGTAAGAAGATTCTTATTCTCAAGCAACATAACCTGCAAAATGAAATACAAAATGACAGGAGAGAACTCCCTAAACATTCTGATATCAGACATCCAAAGGAAACACAAATCTCTTCAGTGAACAGTCCTGGATGTAAATACGATTCAGACAGGGCGTTAGATAGGAATCCTATTGATGGCTCTGCCAAAAACAATATGTTAGTTCTTTTTTTAGGACATGTCTTTTTAATGGAAGGTATTACTGATATTGCCATTGTGTACTAGGCTTCCAGCCAAAACCAGGCTGCAGAAAAAGTGCTCTCGTAAAGTTCAGTAGATGTCTGTAATATTTAACCAGCTGGCAATACATCAGACACAACTTTACTAGTTAGGATTTGAAATTAGAATCTAAAGTCACTTTATTGTTCTTACACACTCACACATACACACACACACGCACACGCACACGCACACACACACACACATACATGCACGCACACCTGCTCACACACACACAGCATTGTACAAAAACATAAAACACACGATTACAAATGCGCACGGACAGTGACAAGACCTAAAAGCATAAGCAAGCATCGGAAACCATAAAGCTACATCTTTTTTTCCTCTTCAGAAATGTGTGCTTAAAAAGCTCTCTGCCTGCCCCCCCATATTTCTCAGTTTAAAAAACAAGAGAAGGATGATTTAGCCCTTGCAATAGAACTTTTGACAGTTTTAATGATCTTCATTTAGCATCCCTACTCTGGTAATTAGCTTCTGATGGTACAAACAAATTGAATAGGTGAGTTTGTAGCTTTCTTCATCCAGGGTGTTTATTATTCGATCATCAGCCCTGCATCCTGCCCAGCGTCTGAGAGACAGATACTTGTTGTGTATGGTTGTAGACACTACTCTAGACAGCATGTAAGGAGTTCAATTAGGTGCCAGATTTTAATGTTGTTTAGGTTATGATAAACAATAAGAATCAGCAGTAACTCAGGAGAAGCATCCTACTTTTCCAAAGAACGGCTATAAATAAAGGATAAATGGATAGATACACAGTTAAACATACACGCTTTTCCTAAACGTAATTTGGTGTGAAATACTCTCTGGGAAAAAGGGATACAGACTTTTTTTAACCCTGTAAGCTCAGCCGCTGATAAAAGGCATACATTATGTCCAATCGAGCAAGCTCGATTCCACTGTTGAACAGCTAGTCAATGGAGAGGGCAGGGAGAGGCAATGGAGCGAGGTAATGTGTAATCTTACTACTCAATGGGCTGTGCCCAGCGCAGGGCTTCCGAACGCTGCAAGTGTCAGGGAGATAAATAGCAGAGTGTCCCCCTCGAAAAACATGATTAATACCCAGGCTCGTGACGCAGCCGAAGATGAAGTGGGAGCAGCTGCTTCAGCAGCAGAGGCACGCAGGGAGAGAGGAAAAAAAAAAAGAGGAGCGAACTCAGCAGAGCAGAGAGGGCAAAGAGTAGGACACACAGGCAACCGAGGGAGGGAGGCTTGGCAAGGGCAGTCGGGGCAGCGAGTTCCTCTGGCTGGTGTTTAAATAATCTTCATCGCAGCCACTCTTACTCACGCACCTGTCATAACTGGGAGCTCACCACACATTTCTCAGGGGTTTCTGTTAATATGAGAACCGGAAGAGTGCGCGTTTAGCAGCGCTACTCGTGTATCTGTTTTTCATTAATAAATCAGTATAATTGCAAAGAAATACCCAAGTGCAGTAATCTGCACTCTGAGAACACGTGTTAAAATTCAATTCTGCAGTTAAATGAATTAAAATCACTATATGCAGGGTTTGAATGGGCTGCAGTGGTGTAAACTGCATTAGCACAACCAACAGCCCCCCATGCCCCACTTCACTCACCTTAGAGGCTGGCATGTCTAGATAGAAGTTGGGACACCTTGGCTAAGAAGTATGAGGAATCCTAGCATGCGGTGCCATGTCAGGTGGATCAATCAAGGGCTCCACCCCCCATTGCAGCCAATTTGTCAGCTGTTTTGATCAACCACCAGGTGATCAAAAGTCTTTTTTTTTTTTTTTCAAATACAAAACACAGGCTCTAAAATGTATATTTTAAAATTATGTTATGTTTTTGGCTGTGGGAGAAATAGTTTGCAAAATGTGTCAAATCGCTGAAGTGGTGCAAAATCACCCTTTACAAAAGCTACTGTACAACTACTTTCTAAGACTAATGACTCATTTTAAAATACTCCCAGGTGTACAAAAGCTTGACTTTTCGTTTATATTTTCTAAAGTCACAGGTCTTTTAAATAAAAGCATGGGATTGTGTGTGGCTCATTCTGGTGGCTGTTGAACGATATTGATTAGCAATCCCTATTTTTGTTCTGTAAATCCACAATGAGAAAAGGTACGTCTCCTATACCACAGAATTAATTTACTAGATAAAGAAAACACATATATCAGGAATATAATAAGCTAGAAATCCAGAACACTGGCACAACACAAATCTACTGCATACATTTACAAAAACTAGAGCAAGTAAACACAGTACAGATTGAACAATATAAACTGATGCAACAGCAAACATACAGAACAGTTAGAATATCCAGAGCAGAACTGCCACAGCAAAATAAGGTGAACATAGATATCTCAGCATACTACACCACGATCCCTTACTGTGATAGATATCTCAGCATACTACACCACGATCCCTTACTGTGATAGATATCTCAGCATACTACACCACGATCCCTTACTGTGATAGACATCTCAGCATACTACACCACGATCCCTTACTGTGATAGACATCTCAGCATACTACACCACGATCCCTTACTGTGATAGACATCTCAGCATACTACACCACGATCCCTTACTGTGATAGATATCTCAGCATACTACACCACGATCCCTTACTGTGATAGATATCTCAGCATACTACACCACGATCCCTTACTGTGATAGATATCTCAGCATACTACACCACGATCCCTTACTGTGATAGATATCTCAGCATACTACACCACGATCCCTTACTGTGATAGATATCTCAGCATACTACACCACGATCCCTTACTGTGATAGATATCTCAGCATACTACACCACGATCCCTTACTGTGATAGATATCTCAGCATACTACACCACGATCCCTTACTGTGATAGACATCTCAGCATACTACACCACGATCCCTTACTGTGATAGACATCTCAGCATACTACACCACGATCCCTTACTGTGATAGACATCTCAGCATACTACACCACGATCCCTTACTGTGATAGATATCTCAGCATACTACACCACGATCCCTTACTGTGATAGATATCTCAGCATACTACACCACGATCCCTTACTGTGATAGATATCTCAGCATACTACACCACGATCCCTTACTGTGATAGACATCTCAGCATACTACACCACGATCCCTTACTGTGATAGATATCTCAGCATACTACACCACGATCCCTTACTGTGATAGATATCTCAGCATACTACACCACGATCCCTTACTGTGATAGATATCTCAGCATACTACACCACGATCCCTTACTGTAATGAGCATTAAAGGAGTGGTTACTTGAGAAAATGACAACTATCTATTTGAATCTCCATAGTAACCTTAACTATTCAGTGAGTGTCAATAAAAAGATAACACCCAATGCCATGCACCTATTCAATAAAAAAGTGTACTGATTATCCTAGAAAGAAAGACATAGTCTCAAAGTAAAGTTAAAAGCTAATAAAGGATATAGGTGACCTTGTTATATACTATATAGACTATTGTGGAGAGGAATAATGGCTTTTTAATGCTGCAATGTGAAAAAAAAAGCTTGTTATCTTGCATGCAACAAATGATCATAACTGTACCATGGCAGATTCAATTAATTTACAGACCCTGCTCCACAGAAAAAAATCCAAAAATATGTTTCCAGTAGCACAATTGTTTCCAGTAGCACTTTACATTGTGTCTCTAACTACTGTGTATTTACATAGTACACATTATTACAATGCTATTATGCATAGGTACTTAAAGTGTAAATCTTTTTGCACGATATATGTAAGTACCCAGTTGTATCAGAAAAGGATTAGGATTAGGGTTAGGGTTAGGGTTAGGGAGAGTATGGTTAGGTTTAGAGTCAGGGTTAGGGTTAGGGGGATTTAGGGTTACATTTAGGGTAAAGGTTAGGGATAGGTTTAGGGTTATATCATTGAAACAAGATGTAAGTACATTGCAACTGTGCACAATAGCACTGTAATTGTGTGTAAGTACACATGTATTTACTATGTAACTACTATGTAACTACACAGTAATTAAAGTCACAATGAAAAGTGCCACCTTGTTTAGAGTAATTTAGCAACTCACCCATTGGCTGTAAAATAATGTTTCTGTATGCTGTCACGACACCTTGCCACAACACATTACAGAACACTTTTAGAAGTTTTCTCTAAATAGCTGAGCGAACACCTGGAGTTTAGGCATCTTCCCTCTTATTTTTATTTGTTTGTTTAGCAGATGCCTTTATCCAAGGCGACTTGCAGAGACTTGGGTGTGTGAACCGTGCATCAGCTGCAGAGTCACTTACAACAACGTCTCACCCGAAAGACAGAGCACAAGGAGGTTCAGTGACTTGATTAGGGTCACACAGTGAGTCAATGGCTGAGCTGGGATTTGAACGGGGGACCTCCTGGTTACAAGCTCACACAGCATCCTTCAGTACAAGATTTTTAAATCAATCATAACGTTTTTCATAACACCCCTCATCTGTTCTGTGGATTGGCTCGAGCAAAGTCCTGCACTGCAAAACATTAACAAAAACATATTACCCGAAAGAAAAGAAACAAACAAACAGGAGCAGTCTGTCTGGGATGAGCTTGTTGAGTTATTGGTCCTTTCTCTAGTGTAAGTAAACATGTCGAGGGGAGGGCTAGTTATTCATGGTTCAGGGCTCCAGCCCTCCCCTCTCACAATGAACTTTTCCTGTATAATGAGATGATTGATATCTTGGAAGTAGGCGCTTTAAGGAGATATTAATCATTCTCGATGTTAATTTGAATCATGCTTTCCATCATCTCCAGATGCCGAGGATCACCTTCCAGGCAGACAATAGGGCAGCCTCGCCACTCACAATGTCATTTTGTTCCACTTTAACTTTATTTTCTACTGGCTTGTTCATTGCATCTGTTTACATGAGTCCTTCGCCATACTCTTCAGGCTATAGCGTGATCGGGATTAGGACTTCACACGGCTACTGTGCTTGGGTCGGCGTGTGGGTCTGTTTCGTTCTTAAGATTACCTCCGGGGTCACCATTCCAGAAATCTTGTGGTATTGTGGATCCTTCACACATCTGTTCACTGTTTCAGAAGCAAAAAAACTAAAGAAAAAACACTGATAGAAACATAACTTTCCTACAGACCTTAATTATAGTGGAATGCATTTGCATAGAGAATAAATGTCCATGCTGGATATTTGTTGTCCGTGGATTTGCGTCGCGGTGACCATGGCCAGGGAGTAAGAACGGGAATGCAGCTGCAGTGTTAAGGGCCTTGCCCTGCATATTGTAATGAAATCATGATGAATGGATGTGTCGGGATGTGACAGCTGTTGTGAAGTGTTTGTTGGATTGTAGCTGTTGTGAAGTGTTTCTGGGATTGTAGCTGTTGTGAAGTGTTTGTTGGATTGTAGCTGTTGTGAAGTGTTTGTTGGATTGTAGCTGTTGTGAAGTGTTTGTGGGATTGTAGCTGTTGTGAAGTGTTTGTTGGATTGTAGCTGTTGTGAAGTGTTTGTGCGATTGTAGCTGTTGTGAAGTTTTTGTGCGATTGTAGCTGTTGTGAAGTGTTTGTTGGATTGTAGCTGTTGTGAAGTGTTTGTTGGATTGTAGCTGTTGTGAAGTTTTTGTGCGATTGTAGCTGTTGTGAAGTGTTTGTTGGATTGTAGCTGTTGTGAAGTGTTTGTGGGATTGTAGCTGTTGTGATGTGTTTGTTGGATTGTAGCTGTTGTGAAGTGTTTGTTGGATTGTAGCTGTTGTGAAGTGTTTGTTGGATTGTAGCTGTTGTGAAGTGTTTGTGGGATTGTAGCTGTTGTGAAGTGTTTGTTGGATTGTAGCTGTTGTGAAGTGTTTGTTGGATTGTAGCTGTTGTGAAGTGTTTGTGCGATTGTAGCTGTTGTGAAGTTTTTGTGCGATTGTAGCTGTTGTGAAGTGTTTGTTGGATTGTAGCTGTTGTGAAGTGTTTGTTGGATTGTAGCTGTTGTGAAGTTTTTGTGCGATTGTAGCTGTTGTGAAGTGTTTGTTGGATTGTAGCTGTTGTGAAGTGTTTGTGGGATTGTAGCTGTTGTGATGTGTTTGTTGGATTGTAGCTGTTGTGAAGTGTTTGTAAGATTGTAGCTGTTGTGAAGTGTTTGTTGGATTGTAGCTGTTGTGAAGTGTTTGTGGGATTGTAGCTGTTGTGAAGTGTTTGTTGGATTGTAGCTGTTGTGAAGTGTTTGTGCGATTGTAGCTGGTGTGAAGTTTTTGTGGGATTGTAGCTGTTGTTTGTAGGATTGTAGCTGTTGAAAATTTTAACTAAATAAGCCCTACTTGGGTTAGGAGGGTAACAGTACATTCTGCACAGTGCTCTTCAGTATAGATAACTTGTCACTTCGAGGCTTGGTGTTCATGGACCGTTCTCTCTGTTAACCTTCCTGAGATGACATTCAGTATTTAAAGCCACAGCAATATGTGTGTGTGTGTATATATATATATATATATATATATATATATATATATATATATATATATATATATATATAGTAGGTATTATTTAGTTGAATTGTACAGTGCAGATACCCCTAACCCTCTCCTGCGCATCCACAGCAAATAGCCTGGACCAGCATTCCAATTGATGAAACTTGGGTGCTATGCTTCGGTAAATCATATGCTGGCTACCTCCAATCATGTTGAGAATGGTAACACAGGAAAAAAACAAAGCACTTCCAATATGATTAGAGACAGCCACCCAGCACCAAATAGGAATATTTTGAGAACTGTTTTTTCAGGGATTTCTGTATCTTAGACTAGTTGGATTGACCCTTTAAGTGTTGAAATTACACTTGCAAACCATGTGTGAAATCAAACAAACAAAAATATGTAAATAAATAAAAAGTCCTATTTTTTTCTTCAGATAAAGACAGAAGGGAGCCAGTTCATTTGTGTGAAAGCTACGTTTTCCAGCTCACTTTTAAGGAGCAGGGTTAAGTGATCTTAAGGGCTGTTCAGAGTGGCTGACCATCACTGTACCTCTCAGCTGCTCCTCATTATGGAGGCTACACCTCTTCATAAAACAATACTGCCCTCAAGTCTCACACAGGCCTGCTATCAACCCATGCTGAATGATGCTAATTTACAAACAGCAGCAAAACCATTGAGTAGAGTGTTAGCGGAGGCCGTGTGAATGGACTGTGAGATGGCTTGGCCCCTTTGTTTCTAGCTTCTTCCCAGGGCTGATGATAATTTCTCAGCATTGGGGGTGCCTGTCTACCTAATGCAAACCCTTTCTGAGCACCTGTTAATATACAGACTGAAATGGAAGAAGGAATAGCAAAACAATAGAGCTATACATGGACTGTCCAAGCTCTTTTTCTTACAGGCATGCTTATTAGTTTAAATTTGTCCTTTCATGCATGGGGTATTAACCCTCACCTCCTGTATGTAATGTCTGCCAGAGGAAAAAAAAACATGCTTATTTTATAGCAGTAGTGGCTGGCTTATTATTACCAGGACACAGTGATGTACATCTATAGTTTCCGTGGAATAGTGGTGGCTGGCAAGGAGTAGTTGAGAGAGATCTCTTGTTCATAATAAAAGCAGTGGTGTGTTTGCAATCACCTTCATACCATGCCTGATGCAGGAGTACCTGTGGAGCAGTGGAGAGGATGAGCACACAACATGTAGTGGATGCTGGAAAGGTACATCTGTCTGGCCATAGCCCCGGAGCACTGTAATGGGATAGCTTCTTCTCTGTATATCTCATAAACTCATCTAATTGCTCTGTTATATATCCCTTTACCAGGCTTGTGTAATCTGCTCATTCTTTTGCAGCAGTTTACCATGCCTTGTCCATGACTTCACTATGCATTCAGCATGCTGTGCCGTACTTCCACATGCTTTAGCATGCACAGTTATGCATGTTTTCATAATGCTTTTTGTTGCACCCTGGTGCTTTGTTAGTCACAGCAACAGGACCACTGAGCAATATTTGCTACAAAACTGTTGTATCCAAATACATTCATTAAAAACAAATGGATATTAAGTTGTATTACGATTACAGCGCTAATTGGAAGCAATGAGCAAGTATGAAACGCGACTCGTTTCTACATTTCAGTGAAGCCTGACAATTATTATTATTAATTTTATTATTATTATGATGATGATCAATACATGGATATATCAGAGGTCAAGGGGAATTTAATGAAAGGCAAGGGTCACACTAGCTGGAGGGCAAAGGTGAGGCTAACCTCAGCAGGGTCGGAAGTGGAGAATCACGGTGTCTGCTTATCGAAACTGCATTCATTATTCTTACAAATCTGTCTTTCCTTCAAAAACCTCCCATATAAATATATTATACACAGACAGAGTGGGCTTAGAGCGCACAATCACTTTCTCATTGTCAAGATATAGCCGTTTTGCTGCCAATTCCAGTCATGCTGACACATAAAGTAACTTAAGAAACAGCACTCTTGTGAAGGCTGCTTTAAAAGAAAACAATAAGCTTATTGGCCCTCATCGTCCAAGCATACCTGATCCGCTGCACTGATAAAAGACAATTAA
The DNA here is from genome assembly GCF_017654505.1 of Polyodon spathula. Lineage (NCBI taxonomy): Eukaryota > Metazoa > Chordata > Actinopteri > Acipenseriformes > Polyodontidae > Polyodon > Polyodon spathula. The sequence goes on along the minus strand of NC_054552.1, from coordinate 34,459,543 downwards.
TCCTAATAATCAAGCAGCTCACCACCATTGCTCAATCTGGCAGGCCTTTTCTGCATGAAGGCGAGCACAGAGTGAGTGAGCCTTGAAACCCTTGCAGTACAATGGACCGCATACAGATGCTGTTCACACTGCTTCTTCATTTTGAAGACTTTTATTCTAACCATTGTGTGTGGAAGATGTGCCAGGGGCTTGGTTGCTACACTTCAGCAAAAACGCACAGAAGGGATTCTGTCCCAAAGTTGTTTTTTACTTTAAAAGGTACAATATGGTCCTTGCATTCTGTCTGTGTTTGTTTTTTTTTAGCTTCATTTTAATGACACGTTAATGCAGTATAACTCATATTACCTGTTCTTTGGTCTGTGTGTGCTGCTGATTAAGTCTGACCCATGCATGCTTGTATTGTGTTGCTTGTGCTTGTAATTGTCTTTTCATTGTTTTCCAGGACCCCCTTGTAAATGAGGTTCGCTCTCAATGGGTAATTCTCCTGGTTAAATAAACTAATACAAAATAAAATAAAATAAAATAAAATAAAATACATAATAATAAATAATAATAAAAAAACAAAGTAATTATTAATAGTACTGTAACTGCATCGTAACCTCATATAGAATGACATTTCAAGCCAGTTTCTAAGGCCATGTGTAATTACTCTGTATTTATGCATGTTGTTGTGTACTTACAATGTAATTACCAGGTAACTGTGTGTGTAGTTATAACAATGTAATTATAGACACAATAATACATACACTATTTATGGCCCATCCTGTTTTACTTACACCTGTTCCTCACTGGACTAATGAAAGAGCCCATTAGTGTTATTACAAATAGACTGAAGACAAACCTAGCAAGGAGCTGAGTCATAAAACCAAGCTTGGTCTGAACTAGTATTGACCAACCTGAGCGTAGATGCAGACATGAGGAGGAGGTAATTCTACACATTAAGAGTCTGTAATTGCTGTGTATTTACATAGTAGTTACTTATTAGCTACATGTGTACTTACACATTATTACAATGCTATTATACATAGCTATAATGTATTTAATGTGTACATATTTATGTAAATGCACAGTAATTAGAGACACTTAATGTAAAGTGTTACTGGAGAGGTTAACACAGGCATGGGTGCGTCTCTCTCTGTTTACTGATGGGATACGATTCAGCATGCTGACACCAGCAATAACTACATTGCACGCTGCTGAACTAGAATAAGCTGCTCTTTAAACACAATGTGACTTGTATTCATGATCTTTAAAGGATTTATTTGCAGAAAGCAGGGCTGAGCAAAGTGATGCAGTGCACTTACTGTAGCACCAAACTGTTTGTAAGACAAAGGTTATACAAGAGCTTTGCAAAGATAGAATGAAGTCACTGCGGCTGGGTTTTAAGCAACACCTTTTCCTGCATGTCATTTGAAGAGCTGGCATATTAATCACACTCATGTCTGCTAATGCTAACAATCCGTCAAGGCAGCCGGCACAGCTCTCCATCTCCTGTGACAGGAAGATTTGCCATGAAGCCTGCTGATTCGTCCTGGCCCTTTTGCCTGTAGGACAAAACAGACACAAACAGTTTTTTTTTTATATATTCCTGTCCTGTCCCCTCGTCCCTCCTCTGCCTCCGTCTCTCTCTCTCTCCCTCCCTCTCCCTCTCTCTCTCCCTCTCTCTCTCTTTCCCTCCCTCAATAAAATACTCGGCCAAAAAAAGAGCTGTATGTTGTTTTGGCTAATTTTATTGTGGGCCAAACCAAACTTGCAAGGCAAAGAGAGGGGACTGGGCATTCACAATGCGTTGTGTATTTTAAGGGTGCTGGTCATCACTAGATTAAAAATTGAATATGTGTTTTATAAAATGATGCATTAACAATGCCCTTTGTGAACTCAGTGAAGAAAATGAATTATACATCCCTCTCTCCCTCTTCCTCTCCCTCTCACTTTCCCTCACCCTCTCCCTCTCCCTTTCCCTCTTTCTTTCTCTCTCTCTCTTTCTCTCCCTACCTCTCTCCTCTCTCTCTCTCTCTCTCTCTCTCTCTCTCTCTCTCTCTCTCTCTCTCTCTCTCTCTCTCTCTCTCTCTCTCTCCCTCTTCCTCTCCCTCTCCGTTTGTTTCTGTGATAGCTCAGAGCTTATCGACCGTGAAAGACATTTTCACTTAAAGAAACGCTTACACAATGTTATCTCTTTCGTGGTACATGGCTTTCCGCTATTGATGACATGGTGCTAGGGGTCGTTGACAGTTCCTTGTGCAATAATATCAGCAATCAGTTTGATGGCTTCTTTGGTTTATTTTTGTGTGTTTTGACAAACTGTTTTTTTTTTTTTGGGGGGGGGGGGGGGGGGGGGGCAAATTTCAGTTTTTAATCCTTTCAAATCCAATCTATTCTTTTTATGCCTGCAGGTATTGATTTAGCATGTTTACTAATTTTTTTTTTCAGTCTAACTGGCACATGTGTATTTCTTTAAATCATTAACTTTAGCAGTCAGTGAACAGAAAAAGTGAATTGCAAAGTGAATTTTTCAATAGCATGTTTAACCCTTGCATTGCCACATGTCTAGAATTCACTGCAAATATTTCAAAGATTGCAACATAGTTGTCATGCCCTTGGCCTGTCACCACAAGGAAGTAAAAAAAAAAAAAAAAAAAAAAATGGAATTCTCCACAATCTATCACTGTGGGGTCTTTGACAACACCTACGATCAACCTGAGTGCTAGACAGCCAGCAGATCCCCAGATACTTCTGTGATGTGCAGTAACTAAACTGAACACAGACCTCTTTTCTCAGCTTGGAAAGAAAGTGAGAAATAAAAAGCTGAGTTGTCGTTTAATATCCCTATGAGCCAGAGTCAGTGTGCGGCAGGCATTTCATTTCCCTGGAAGACAAAGCCTTCCACTGACACCTCAGTGCTGACAAGTGGAACAGCGACAGGAACATTGTATTAAATCATAGCAGGGATCCTGAGCCCTGAGAAATGGGACACATTCATTTCTGTAATTTGTCGTGAAGGCAGCACGATGTGTACATAAATATATATATATATATATATATATATATATATATATATATATATATATATATATATATATATATTTCCTTTTTTCCTTTAAAACTCTCTAATTACTGGGCTTCACACAGCGTAAAATGTACAGCTGTGCAGACTGTCAGAGCTCCGTGGGCTGTTAAGCTGCTGTGTGTGTTGACAGTGGGTGGTGTTACTGGTTGTTTTATGATCTTATTTATTTATTTACTCCCTGCAAACCTGTTGGAACTCCAGACACAGAGCAAATCGCACTCCTCAACAAGCTGGGACTGCTGAGACTTGATATTATTAAAACCAGTGGGTGGATTGAGCAGCTGTGAGGGAAACATACTGGCCAGCTGAACTGGGACTGTGATGCACATTCAATACAAAATAAAACTATGTACAGCAGAGCTTCAATTATCCAAACTAATTGGGACCCATACTAGTTCTCATAATCAATTTGCCTGGATAATCGAACAGGTATTAACAACGATTACTGTACCTTTAATAATGTATAGAATAAAGTTAACACACACACACACAAGAGCTTAGTGCACAAGTACCTACTGATGATATAATGCTAATAACCTATTTTATCACATTAAGCATACAAAATTACATAGCTTTGCAAATCATTAAATGAATGCAGTTCAGGAAAACTTTAACACCTGTTGTGTTGGTTAAGGTAATGAAATATTGTAATTAAACGTCCCATATACCAAACTCCAATATTCAAAGAATACAATTCAGTGCAACTTGGACACATTACAGAACTTTAGGAATCATTAAACTCCAAAAATTCAGTAAAATGTTTCTATACTTTGGTACTTGCCATTAAGGCTTTGTAATAATGTGCAATTAAAATGGATAAAATAAACATTCTTAGCTGCTCAATGACAAAGATGAAATAGAAGAACACTCAAGAACAAGGTCACTGTTTTAATTTTCTTAACTGCAACAATTTAAAACACTCATTGCTGCATCCATCTAAGGTTTTGATGGTCTGAATAATTCTGGAACTTTCATTTGCCTCAGTCTGCTGGTCCTTTTTTGGCAGCTAAATCTCATAGCTGCTTCAGCAGGTTGATTTAACCCTAAAGACCGTGATGGTGAAACAGGACCATACTGAAGTGTCATTCTGGGCCTGTGATCGGGTAAACATGAGTGGATAGGGGAGGGATTGAATTCACTGCGGGCATTTCGTTTTTAAAGGGTGGAGACATTTTCAGAAGCTTGCAGAAACAAAACATAACACAATAACTTGTTTACAGCTAAGCTAAAAATGAGAAAGCACTGTAAATCTGATGTACCATGTGTTTTAATATATATGTTTTTACAACGTGTATAAAAATCAAGAAACGAGTGGATATAAGCAGATCTATTTCATAGCTAAATTTATCAGGTACGTTTTTTTTCTTTATTACCGATAATAATGGAATGAAGAACTGTTATTTTATATATAAATATTTCTTTTGAGAAAATAATCAAGAGTAGTGTCCATTATTGCTTATAAAGACCCTGAGAGTAAATCAGTATTATGCCATTGCAATCACACAGGTGAAACAATGTCTTGTAATTTGCCCAAACATTTTATAAAGTGTTGGAAAAACAGTGTTCTGAATAAAAGGACACAGATTGCAAGATGCTACTGATAAAAACAGTTTTGTTTTTTTTTTGTGAATTTTTATAGGAAGAGAGTCGACTACAGCCAAAAACACTTGATCCTGGGGGAGCATCCCACTGAAAAACATTTTGTCCTGGGGGAGCATCCCACTGAAAAACACTTGGTCCTGAAGGGTTAAGAGGAAATCTTCTAATCGGAGCAGAATTCTCCTTTTGGCTAAAGCACTACAACAATACTTTATTGGTTCAGAAGGATCAACCTGTGTTTTCGACTGAGATATCTATAATCTAAATCTATATCTATATCTATATATCTATATCTATATCTATATCTATATATTTAAAGGTTGATGTTACCTATTTGTGAAATGTCTTTCAATTACACAATTGCTATGTATTAATAACAGTCATTACACTGTAATAGCAATGTAATTACATCGATGGCTGTGTGAAACGACATGTTTGATTATCATCCTTTTAATAACTCTGCAACTATGCATGCTGACCTTTATTTACAATGTCATTACTATGTGACACCCTGCACAGTGCAACCACAATGTAATCATAGACCCTTAGTTAGACTGCTAGGTTTTTTATCGGTGGAAAACAGGGACAGAAAGTGGGGTTTTGAGCCAGCAGGGACTCTCTTTCCTCTGTAGAAAAGAACAGATGGCCCTTAGGCCTGCCTAAGCTCATTGAGCTTGAAGCTTCTTGACAAGCTTCAGAAGGAGAGCGGTGAGTGGCAGGGGCTGGGCCTGAGCAAGGGAGCTGTTGTGATCAGAGCAGGGTTGGAAGCACTTCACTCAGCGCCTCCTCTCCCCATGGGGCCACTCAGGGGAAGGGATGCACTGACGAGGTGATCAGCCACGTCACTATCAATCACTATCAATACCGAGTCACCTGACAGATGAGAAGGAGGCTTTTTATTTCTCAACAACTGCTTAATGCAATATGATGTTGCTAGGGTGTGTGTGTGTGTGTGTGTGTGTGTGTGTGTGTGTGTGTGTGTGTGTGTGTGTGTGTGTGGTACAATACTGTAGATGAGCTTTGAACCCCTGGCAATACTGCTGATAGCCGCTAGACCTACAGTATTGATGAACAATATCCTGTGACCTTGGCATCTCAATGTTAGATCAATACAATGTTAGATCTAAGCCTCCATGAAGACCAGGAGAATCTTACGTTAAGGTAAAGCTAGCTCCCACAGGAGACCTAAACAACAAGACTAACCCAAGGGTCCTCTATACTCCAAACCTTTGAGCCATTTGACTGATGCCCTCTCCCAACAGCAAAGCAAACAGCAACCCCTTTCTTGCCCTGATCATTTCTCCCACTGCTCTCACTTTGTAGAGAAACAAATCCCTCATTCTTTTTTACTTCTATTAAATGTGAACATCCTCAGTTCACCTTAAAATGGCAAGTTGTGGCAGCTGCCTACCTGTACATATTCATCATTCATCACAGAGCCAAAAAATAAATAAAATATGAGCAACTTAATAGCTGGTCAGAGAATTATTTACCATTGACCGTGGATGAACTTCCGTTTTGTCACATCCAGCATGTGCAGAGTGAAGGTGCGCAAGCCAAGGATGAAATGGCTTAGAAAAAAAGTACACAGAGCTGAGAGACTCAGGGGTGAACTCACAGCCCATGGGGATGATTACACTAGAAAGATTTCTGACCGGAAAGTGGCCCTGACCAGTAATGGCTGTTAATGGCTGCGGTGCAATGCATCGGGGCTGGGCAGGTAGAGATTGTCTAGGACAGGGGAGGCTGCCACATTGGAAGTGAACTGTGATAGGGTGGCACTGAAATATAGGGGGAGTGGGAGGTCAGGCCTGTGATGATAGTATTTTCCTGATAGTAATTGCTTGCTTATTGACTTTTGAAGGTAGCAGCGAGGGTAACACTTACAGAGCGATGCTGCTCGAGATTGAAAGAGCTATTTTTAAAGACTCAGGAGGTGTTGCAGCAGCATTTAAAAAGAGCATGTTCTTTCTTTCTTTTTTTTCTTTCCCTGTATAATTTTCCGAGGTGTCGCCATTTCAGGGGTCAAACAGTATTGACAGCAAGTTAAGTTATTTTTCAAAAATATATGCTTTCAAGAGTTTACCTAAAACAAGATGATGCCGGAGATGCATTCCGATAACCTCATGCTTGTTGATATATATATGTGATATATATATATATATATATATATATATATATATATATATATATATATATATATATATATAAAAATTCCATCTAGGGTTTCTGTGACGTCATAAATTACTAGACTGAAGGTCGAGTTTATAAACTGTCACAGAAACCTGAGATGGAATTGTGTTCCTGTAACTCACTGACGAGGCCCATCTATTATTTTTTGGAATACATGGATACCCTTGTGATGCTAATAATAAAGAAGATGAGGTTCAGCAGTACAGCTGGGTTTTTTTAAGCATCGTGTGTCAGTGCTGTAGAGACGTTCTATGTCGTTATCCGTTAAACTTCAGCTTTTTTTGGATGATTGCCTTTACCTTCTTTCAATTTCCCGTTCCTCTCCAGTTTCTCTGAGATACGAATGTACCAGCTTCACATCATTTTTTTACCTTTTTTTACCATTTTTTTGTACCTCATTTTGTTGCTCATTAATGAACATTTTTGTATTGTGGGTGTTGTCGAGTAATTGACAATGAGACATGTTGTGTTTGAATTGAAAGCGATGGTCTCAAGGAGTCAAATGGGTCAAAGTTCAAGTATATTTTCCTCTAGTTTTCATGTTTACTAAAACATGGTTACTGCATGTTTAAACTCCAGGTTTTAGTTTTTTAAGTATCATGATGGACCATACTTTATAACTTTTGGTGTTGAAAAAATCATTAAACTACATAAGATGAATGCAATTTTGAAAAAAAAAAAATTAGATATATATATATATATATATATATATATATATATATTATATATATATATATAGATATCTCTCTCTCTCTCTCTCTCTCTATCTATCTATCTTAGAGAGAGAGAGAGAGATAGATAGATAGATAGATAGATAGATAGATAGATAGATACTGTATATGGTCCAAGTTGTATTCTATTACTTCATAAAACACTGGAAACTATAATTTGGTTCGTTTCCTATTCTGGGTTGCAATCTGTTCCACATACAGCAGGATAGAAACATGGGATCTGACTGAGGCTCAAACTGAAGATGCTGGCTTTGTATCCAGCTGCCATCTGAGCTCAACAACACGGCAATTAACCAAAAAGAAGATGCGCTGTGAATTGAAATGCTTGTGACTGTCAGCCTGACCTCCCTCCCGGAAGCTCTTACCCTTCAGCAGCATTCCAGAAAGGGCACAAAGAACCAAAGCAGAATGAAATGAAAATCAGCTTCCCTGAGACATCCCTGTATCAGAGCCCAGGTGGGCACAGGGCAGGTCTGTACTGATACCAATGAAGTTAAATACGTGATGGAATCATAGTCCCTGCATGCACCCAGGTCCATATGCAAAGGTTTTATTGGGAAAATGTTATTTTCTGTAACCCAGTTTAAAAGGTTTGCTATGATAACATGTGATTTTATCTCATTGTATGGGCTGAAGGTGCACTGCAGGTAAGATGGGTGGAAGTATTTCCTTAGCTATAACCCCATTGACATTAAGGTGGAGCATCCTCTTAAAAAAATCAATCTTAAAATGAATGCAATTAGCATGGGACAGACATCAGATACAGCCATTCATTGAAGTCCTTTAAGTACCTCAACTTCCTCACAGATCCTCCCCAATTGTAAATATGTATTGGTTTCATTGTTTGTGTGTGGATTTTCTCCAAGGTAATGATCATGCTGCTCTGGATCGCTCACCTCTGACAGGTCTTTATATTGTGTGAACAGCTTGAGAAGACAATTTCTTCTTTTTCTTCTCTGCTCTGTGTTCCTCATCAGGTTTTGAAATTAGGTTGGATTATGTTTTCTGGCAGTTAATTTCTCTCTTTGAAGTTCTTAAACGGGGGGTCACAGTACATCTGCACATCAAAGCTTTATGAATTAAACAGTTTTCTCTCTCTCTCTCCTCTTTTTGGAGAACAGAGAATGAAGTCGCCTGCAGTGATATGCTATTGTCAGTCTACACAGAAGGACTTCTTTTAACAGCAATAACTGTGCAACAGAGAATCAGCAGCATTCTATTATAGAGAACCGAATGGGATCACTGGGCTTCTGAGCAAGGCCAGACTGTTAGATGAAAGTACACTATTTAGAATGCAAGCTTCCTTTCTATTTAAAAGTCTTCTAAACCTAACACATACATGGCTTTGTGTGTGTGTGTGCGTGTGTGTGTATATATATATATATATATATATATATATATATATATATATATATATATAGAGAGAGAGAGAGAGAGAGAGAGAGAGAGAGAGAGAGAGAGAGAGAGAGAGAGAGATTAAATGAGAAAATGAACAATAATAATGAATAGACAAACTGCAACAGAGTCACCAAGTTCACCAAGGAACATATGTGAACCAGATGACCGTTACAAGCAAGGGGTCAGTTGTCAGTTGTTGTTTTTTTTCCCTGTCTGTCTTAGTGACCAATGTAACTGTAAAAGCATATCAGCAAACAAGTTGCAAACCTGTAAGCTGTTTATAATAGCAATCCTTCATCAGAAAGACTAATGCTACGTCTCCTGGAGATGGGTTTTTTGCATTTCAGTACACTGCAGTTATACCTCCTTTCAAAAACACACACACACAGACATGCAGGCATGCATATATATATATATATATATACACACATATATAATTTTGCTCAAAGAGCCAACTTCCCAATGTTTCGGTATGTTTAACATACCGTTGTCAAGGGACAGTGTTTGAAAACAAACATTGGAGGTATTTATGGGCTTTTGATGCCATGGATGGCCCCTTCCTTGTGTCTGCTGTAATACAGCTGAGCCTCGCAGCATGTCACATTAGTCCCAATGCTCAACTGGCATCTTTTCTTTCATCCCTGCAATTACAGAGAGCAAGGCTGGCAGGAGGCTTGGCCCTATAGGGTTTGACTGGCTGAGATCTGATCAAGCCTGGAGGAGAGGGTCACCTCGTCCCTGATTTCAACATGCTATGATCTCTAAGCCAGTTCCAAGATCGTCCTGATCTAATGCAAGCAGACACTGCCTTTGAAGACCCCCTTGGTGCAGCAGCCCTGGAAACTGCACAGGGTCAAGTAGCAAACAGACGGCAAAAAAACAAAACCAAACAGCAAGCTGCTAGCCATGCCTTTTCTGATCTGTATGAAGGGCTGCAGTATGTGAACTCGTTCAATCAGCATTACTGGATTAGGCAACTGACATCTATATGGAGTAATTGCACTTAAGGTATCATCTTCTTAACAATATATACTGATCTTCAAAGGTCATCATCGTCAGCAACAGACAAACACAATAGTTTGCTGAACTGGTCTGAGTGTCAATGGAGAATCCACATGCAGTCCTGCAATCAGGCCTCAATGACTCTATTGTTGTCTTCAGGAAAGGGGTGTAATGAACATAATGCACTGTTCACTGGGGCTGCTTGGCTATAAAGAACAGGGTGCTGTCTAATGGAGGCGCTATCTCTCCCCTCCCTTCCCTCTCAGTCTAACCTAGTGGTACGGATCAAAGAGGGGCCCAGAGAATCCTCTTCTGTCCTAGCTTTCTTATGACTATTCAGCCACTGACCACTTTCTGTTAACCTGTTATTGATCTCAGATCCACAGGATTCAGAGATACACCTTGGAAAGCAACTTAAAAAAAAAAAAAGCAGTACCTCATACACTTTAGAATAGGTTTAACTGTGAAGCTGTTCGTAGGCGGTTGGTATTCTTCATGCAAGTATAAAACCACTCGATTGAAAGAGCTCATTGGCTGCACACCTGTGTTTTCTGAATAAGTTCCTAATTAAGTGGCCACACACTGCATGATTTCTAAATGTATTCACCTTCAGAGTTTAAAGGGTCTATACCTAACCAGAGCCCTCATCCATGCCTTAACTCGTTAGAACAGGATCCAGGGACAATCCCTCTGGAAATGCACATCCGTTTATTACCTTTTGAATTAAAAGAAGGGAAATTGGAGTGAATCATCATTAATGTGTGTAAAGGGCTGGTCAACAGCCTCAAGGCCCCTTAAATATATAATTAGCCAGTCGTGCCACCTTCAAATGCTTGTATGCAATTCTACATCCTTTAAAATGTGCCGTCTTTAAATGTGCAGCGCAGTGCTGTTCTATGAATTGGGAGCTAACAGGAAGATATTCTTGATCTGATAAAAGCAGACGTTGCCTCTGAGGGCTCCATGATACCACAACCTTGACAACCAAGCCAGGTCAGAGGCCTCAGCGAGAGAAGATATGAGGCTCATACCATTGTGTGTGAGGCAGGCAGCCTGTCTGGAATTACCCTCCAGGCTTCATGTCGGCGTTAACACTTCAAACACTCAATATCTCCATTCCACCAAAAAGAAGAGAAAGCTGCCAGTCATCTCCTTTTGAAAATGGATATGGATCTCTGCAAAGGTCATCGCCAGACTAGTGGCTTCATGACTAGCTGTGTTTGATAGCCGAATGTCCTAATCTCCAGCACTGCCGCTATGCCTTCAGGTAGAGCTTGAGAGACCCACTACAGAAAGTACTGGACCAGCAAAGAAGCGTGCTGTGAAATCGTGAGTCATGGTATACAACCATTCACCAGACCAAACGTATCGGTAAAGAATACAGTGTTATCCTCCCTGACTAGTTCTGGCACTTAAACATGATCTGTCAGTTTGCAGATCACGTGTGGCTCCTGCTTCTGATGGCTATGCACAGCACTGCACACCTGAAACAGACTGCCAGTGGTTTGCATGGACTTTCAGTGGCAAGGTTATTGAGTGTGGAACTCCGAATGTTGGGTTGCAACCCATTTCTTTCTTAGAGCTCAGGCATGTGTAACCCGACTTATCTAGATTTTATTTTCTCCAGTATTTAAAATTAACTCTATATTTTAGATATATATTTGTGGTAACACTTTACATTAAGAGTCTCTAATTACTGTGTATTTACATAGTAGTTACTTAGTAAATACATGTGCACTTACATGTAATTACAATGTTATTATACACAGTTAAAGTGGACATTTTTTGCATGAATATCAACAGAGAAAAACTAACAGACATGTAACTGTGTTTTCAAGAGTATCCAGTATCAGTGTATAGACCCTTTTTTGTGTTCATCATTGAAAGCTGACCCATATGATTTGGTTTCCAGTGGCAATGCCCTTTTAAGAATCAATCCACCAGCGTTCATCACAGAGCCACCCGTTCCCAGCATGCACTCTGGTTAAGTCAACCAATAAAACCCAGAGTGCCGTGCTTTGGGGCTCCTGAGCTGCTGACCGTGGGGCTTACCTGCCTGGGAAAGGTGATGAAACACATTATTAATGGGTCAGCAATCCCCTCTGTGAATGTGATGGCTGCACAAACAGGTACAGATCCTTTTAAACACACTAAACAAAAAGAAAGAAAAAGGCATCACACCAGAACAGCTTTGCAACTCCAGCCAACTGCAACAGCATACAGTAATCATCCAAAGAGGTATTAATACATATTGAATTGTGTGGTCGGAGTGTGCATTGCACAGCAAGAGACCTCCGATCGCTGCTCAGTGTAGAGCGCACTGCAGGCAATCTCTTTATGGAAGGTTTCATTTTCAGTCTCCAGCTGTAAAATATTCATTCCAGCCTATAATTCTCTGTAAACCAGATCAGAGACTGGGAGCTTTCGAATGAGCCGAGTATAAAGGATGACTGGGCAGTGTGTAAAAGTATTTCAGTGGACGGGTCTGAATGACCAAGGCCAAGGGTCTTCCAACTGCTTTTGGACGCCATACAAATTTCAAGATCACCACACTGCATATTGTCTGGTCATCGGCTGCAGTTTTAATACAGACGCACAAACAGTTCAGATATTGTGGCTAAAACTACTTCCCCTTTAGGGTGTTGTTTGGCTTTTCTCCCTTGATGCCAATGGAATTCCTAATTAGCAGGGATCCTAGGAATTTGTTTGCTGCAGAATAACAAGGAAAAACACTGATTTTCTACACTGTCGAATTTTTTGTTTGACACTTGGGGCAGGGCGAAATATTGTTATTTGAAAATGTATTTATTTTTATTATGGAAAACTAGAATCCCTGCCAATTAGTGTCTAGCCACCTGGTGGCCCTATTTGGTTGTTTTTCAATGTTATTCTTAAAGGGGAAGTCGTTTTTTCTTGCTGTTGTATTACCATTAGCCTTCTATTCCAATAATACCCTATTAGAATACATAGAAAGTTAATGGGTCATTTCAGGTCAAGATTAAGGATCGCCATTGGCAAGGCTGGAGATAAAGTCTTATGCAATGACTGAAGAAATAAGAGAAATAAGATAAACAGGATTTAAAGACTATGAGTGATTAAAGCTGATCTAATGTAAGTTCTCATAGCATGCATCTCCAGACTACCGAGGGAATGAAAGTGCGCTGGAGATTCCTCCCTGTTAGGTTACGAGATTCAAGGGTTTAACAAGCCCAGCTTCCCTACCCTTCATCTCTAATAGCTACGCTGGGTCACATTTCCCTTTGGAAAGAGAAAGCATATCAACTGTCCCTCTTTCTCTGCTCTCCATTACCTCTGTCACTGCTATCGCTTCAAACACCCAGCACAGCTTTCAAACTGCCTGTCACCTTTAACCAGATATCGTTTGTGCTTTATTAGCGCAGGATGAAGAGCAGGGTGTCTGACAGAAGTGAATCGTGAGCAGGGCGCCCCAGCAGTGGTCGTGTGGAAGATTTCAGCATCATCCCCGGTCCTTGCTTACAGTACAGGAGGTAAACTGGAGAACCAGTGCAGAACTGGCTTGTCTTCCTGAGAAAATAATTACAACATTCCACAGCACTGCCGTAGGTCAACTGATACAGCGAGATTATAAACATAGCAAACCAGGAGCTCCTTTCCTCTAAACCTCTGTGTAATTTAAACTTTTATAATGCTTTACACAATGAGATACACAGAATGCAAAACTCCTGATTACAAAACCAATCATTTTTATATGAATACATGCATCAATGAATGAGTCATTTATCGATGCATGTATAATTGTAGTTGTAGTTGTAGGACAGGAGTAAGAAGGGTGTTGGATTATTCTAGTTGATCAGCCCGGCTGCAGCACAGGCAATGGCAGAGGGAGCAGCAGGGTCACCACTCCTCCCCCAGTTAGCGGGGTTACTCTCTGGCAGTGCGAGTGAAGCTGAAGGCTCCTCAGGCAGACACACACGCTTCTTTTAGAGGAAAAAAGGAAGAATTATAAATCAAAATGTGTCCCATGGTAAATGTGCACAGTGATTTTGAATCGTTTCAGGTCTTCTTCTACAGCAATGTTGTTGTAGTCTTCACTCCCCTTTGCTGTGGATTCCCCCAGTATGCCTCAGTCTGTGTTACTCTTCTGAGCCCTGTCACCCAGCATGGTCTTTACTGGAGCTGAATGCATCTCTCCTCTACACCACTAGAGGCCCCTTGGCTCACAAGCCCAAAGTCCAGTGCCTCTCTATTGAAATATCTTCATTTCCCAGACCTACATTAGGATGGGGAAAGGATACTTTGTGTACCGACATGAATGCTCACAGATATATGATCAATTCATTAATATCAGGGCACAACACGATTTTTTGTAATATATATTTTTATATTTTAGATAAATTTTTACTAAACATTAAAATGGCCACACTTCATTTTTAATAACAGTGTAACGCGAAGGAAATGGATCTTGTATGGATGCAAAATTACAGGAGTCTGGCTATGCTGTAAGTGAACGCGGATACAGTGTACAGGACAGCACAGAGACACCAGATCTTTTGGGAGCAGAGTTAATAAAATCAGAGACAGTCCCTAAAACAATTAGAAACCAAGAGACCGGACTGCTTGTCTTTCTAAATGTGACTCTGCATGAAACACATGTATATATATATTCCATGCAGCATTATCATATTGAATTTTGTACAATATTTTTAGAAAGAAAATTCGGGCATTTGATTGTTTATTCTTTGTCAGATATTTGTATAGATTTTTTTATTACGTTATTATTTTGATTATAATGGTATTGACATTGCAGAATACAGTTTTATTAAGGAACTGTCATACGGTGCAAATATTAATAAGGTACACGAATTCGTGCGCGTGTGTGTCTGTTACTTTCAATAAATCAAATACATTTTATGTATAAAACGCGTTATGAAGGATTAATGCAGAATTTCAATATACAATACTATAATACAAAAAAAAAAATTAAAAAAATTAGGCTACCGGTGCTATAATTATGGCAATGACTACCATACTGTATAGTCATCTGAAAAAGTAGTTAATTAAACTAATTAAACCGTACAGTTTTTTCCCCCTATTGTATTCCTAAAAGATAATTTGAGTTGTTGTTTTTATTTCTCAGTGTTTAATCTTTTAGTCAATAAACAGTAATTGAGAATAATAATAATAATAATAATAATAATAATAATAATAATAATAATAATAATAATAATAATAATAATAATAATAATATAATAATAATAATAAAGCACATTTATACAGTTAAAAAAAAAAATTGTATAAAATAACAGGCTGATCTTAGTAAAGAAATGATGATGTTACCGTGCTTGAGTTAAAATCTCGGGGGTTTATTGGGAAGCGGAACCGCAGTCTCCCACTAGGCGGCGCTGCAGGCTGTCTTTTGAAGGTTACGTGTGGCCCACAGCGGCTTATCTCCACTGTGGTTCCCGTGTCACTCCCTATTTAATGGCTGTCAGTAAGAAGGAGACAGAACGCGGCGGGTAATTAAAAACAAATTGCAGGTAGGAGCCGAGTGCAGAAAGATGATATTGTCATTAATACTAATTTAGCATGCACCTGGACTAAACAAGAGGGAGCGAGGGGAGCAAATAACACACTGCAGCAATGCACCGATACTAATAATGAATACATTTAAGAGATCGAGCAGCGCACAGCTAGTTAATGCCCATGCTAATGGTGTTATCTACGCATGAACCCTGCTACAAACCATCAGATCTTACAGATATTGCACAATAAATGGCAACGTTTTTAAAAATAAATAGCGGTGTCTTTGACGCTGCTTTTATGCTGACCATTTTTTGGGGGAGACAGGAATATATATATATATATATATATTATATATATATATATATATATATATATATATATATATTTGCTTTTTTTTTTTTTTTTTTTTGTAATTTGAAGTTTTCAGAAATTTGCCTAGCTAAAATATATGTGTTTTTTTTTTTTTTTTTATATAAAGACAATACACGTTTTGTTATTTTCTTAGAGAGAATGTTTACAGAGTGTCAAGACTTAAATATCTATCTATTGAGCACACAAACACGTGTTCTACAATGGGTTCAGTATATTTAAAAAGTACAGATATTAATGCCAATGATATTTCTCAATTCATATATTAATAATGAAGAACCAAAATCAAATTACTAATAATAACTAACAACTGTGGAACCCATACTGGTAAGCAAATACACAGTCGCATTATACAAATATGACAATCCCTATATATATATATATATGGAATGTATTATATACAGTATATACATATTGTGTTTTCAAAAATGTTTGTTGTGTTGTAATTACAGTGTTGTATTTATTTGAGCGTGGTTAAAATTGGCTGTGGCTTGCTGTGCCCATGCAAGGAGCAGCCATTGACAAGGAGACTATATAGAAGCCTTGTGCAGTATCCCTGGAACCTCACCCTGTTTCTGTTCATTTCATTACAACCCCATGGAACTGTTACCGCCCAGAACACTTTACTAGTGTGGATTGATGACACAGACACATCTGTGCATGAGTAGCCTGGGTGACTGTGTATCCCGACATGCATGCCTCATGTATGTGTTTCATCAGCACAGAACAAACACACTTAAACAAACACTAAAAGAAAAAAGGAATTTCCATTTTCCATTCACTGTACTTTTTTCCAGAGCTGAAAACCATTAAATCATGAGAACAGTTTGGGAACGAGAAAAGGCCATCCGTCCCATCAAGGCTCATCCCTTGTTAGCATCCCATTCTCCCAAATGGGGGGAAGCTAATTTAAAAGCACAGAATCTAGTCAGAGATTGATTATGCCATTTCTACCCCTCTCAGCAAGTTGGCTCAAATACATTACTATTTTTAATATTTATATTATATTATATTATAAATAAAATAAAAATGCACATATTTGAATATCTGTTACATTTCTTGTAGTTTTCAAACATGCTGGTAAAAGTGTAAAATACTGTGTGTGTGTGTGTACTGTGAGTATCAGAGATGGCTGCTGTAGAACTGGAAATACTGTAAGTGTACTGTGAGTATCAGAGATGGCTGCTGTAGAACTGGAAATACTGTAAGTGTACTGTGAGTATCAGAGATGGCTGCTGTAGAACTGGAAATACTGTAAGTGTACTGTGAGTATCAGAGATGGCTGCTGTAGAACTGGAAATACTGTAAGTGTACTGTGAGTATCAGAGATGGCTGCTGTAGAACTGGAAATACTGTAAGTGTACTGTGAGTATCAGAGATGGCTGCTGTAGAACTGGAAATACTGTAAGTGTACTGTGAGTATCAGAGATGGCTGCTGTAGAACTGGAAATACTGTAAGTGTACTGTGAGTATCAGAGATGGCTGCTGTAGAACTGGAAATACTGTAAGTGTACTGTGAGTATCAGAGATGGCTGCTGTAGAACTGGAAATACTGTAAGTGTACTGTGAGTATCAGAGATGGCTGCTGTAGAACTGGAAATACTGTAAGTGTACTGTGAGTATCAGAGATGGCTGCTGTAGAACTGGAAATACTGTAAGTGTACTGTGAGTATCAGAGATGGCTGCTGTAGAACTGGAAATACTGTAAGTGTACTGTGAGTATCAGAGATGGCTGCTGTAGAACTGGAAATACTGTAAGTGTACTGTGAGTATCAGAGATGGCTGCTGTAGAACTGGAAATACTGTAAGTGTACTGTGAGTATCAGAGATGGCTGCTGTAGAACTGGAAATACTGTAAGTGTACTGTGAGTATCAGAGATGGCTGCTGTAGAACTGGAAATACTGTAAGTGTACTGTGAGTATCAGTATCAGAGAGTATCAGGCTGCTGTAGAACTGGAAATACTGTAAGTGTACTGTAAGTATCAGAGATGGCTGCTGTAGAACTGGAAATACTGTAAGTGTACTGTGAGTATCAGAGATGGCTGCTGTAGAACTGGAAATACTGTAAGTGTACTGTGAGTATCAGAGATGGCTGCTGTAGAACTGGAAATACTGTAAGTGTACTGTGAGTATCAGAGATGGCTGCTGTAGAACTGGAAATACTGTAAGTGTACTGTGAGTATCAGAGATGGCTGCTGTAGAACTGGAAATACTGTAAGTGTACTGTGAGTATCAGAGATGGCTGCTGTAGAACTAGAACTCTCCAGCTGCTGTGCAGATCTTTGAAATGCGGATTGTTTTTCTTTTGGTGGTATTGCTCAAAGCCTCCCTCCCCCAGACTGGATGGAAATGCTGGAGAGGTGCATGAAAGGAGTGGAATGTGAGTGCGCAGGACTTTGTTTCTGTCATTGTTTACTTCATGTTGATAAAGCCGCGGCAGTCGGTGAATCTGTAGGTCTGTAACTGGACTGTGATCCAGCCAGGCTGTCTTCACCCGATCTGCATTTTAAAAGCAGCAGGTACTGAATGCAGTGCAGTATGGTAAACATCATGTTGCATCAGAGCCCTTGCTTTTAAGGATTCCTTTGGAATCCTGTTACACCATACAAAATGGTTTATATATATAATCTAGTATTGTGAGATAGGCTTTCATATATACATATAGCTTGTAAAGTGATTTACTTTGTGTTTTGTATATTTTGTTATGTAGTCATTTTACAGCGTAATGGGAAAACATATTATCCTGCATCTTTCGGACACAAACCCCCCTTTTGAGAATTATTAGTTGATCTGAAGACTGTACCATTTAATGATGAGCATAGTACATGCCTTGGAGTGTGGTTTACTGAGATAAATAATTGCTGAGGTATATATTTTTTTACATACATTTTTTTGTTAATTATTAATGCGCAGTGTCAAAACAAGAGAAGATGAAGTAAAAAAAAAAAAAAAAAAAAAAAAAATTCGTGAATGAAAAGGACAGCTCCTCTATAGTCACGATGCTGTGGTATTATTAACGTATTTCTTTGACTCCAGACTGTCACTGTGTTATAAACAGTGCTGGTTTAGGTCTAATAAGACCTAAGGTCTAATAAGCCTTTATTACAGTATCTGTGTAGAGACACAGACAACACAGAGCAGGTTTGTAAAAACAATCAATTGGTCACCACTTATTTATTTATTTCACCTGTTAATTTAAAATAATTGCCATGGAGATGCAAAGTATTTTGACAAGGGGGTTCTGGGAGGCTCCACAATTGCCTTGCATTAAGGTGCCTCTCTGTGTGAGAAAGGTGTAACAGCATGGTCTGGGAGGCGCTGGGAGTGAATTGAAATGTCTTTCACCCTGGCCCCAGTGAACGCAGCTCCACCTCACAGTCACAGGACTGTCAAGCAGCTTTAAAGGGAGAGAAGGAGAAGTGATTTGGAGAGACAGAGGCTGCAGGTGTTAATTATTTCAGCCAGTTATCCAAAATCAACGATTATCCAGAACTTTTTGTTTGTATTTGTTGTTGTAATTTATTTCCCTTATTCTAAACTACAAAAAAAAACAAAATACACATTGTTGCCTTCTAAAAGTATTGTAATGTGTGTGAATGCCTTTGTACATTTATCGTTTTTATGAATTTATTTGTTAATGTGGGACTTCTGTAAAGGGGTGAGGGATTTACAAAGATTGAACCTGGCTAGAAGGGATCAATCAATTAATCACTCAATCAATCAATCAATCAATAAATCACATACAAAAATAGTGTGATTGGAAATGCTGCTGTGGGATACAGTAATAATAATAATAATAATAATAATAATAATAATAATAATAATAATAATAATATCCCGCTTGAATGACAAGACATTTTCTGAATCCCCCCAGCAGCTATTTGTGTTTGCCTTTATTCAGTCCTCCCCTGTGTAAACAGCAAGCCTCCTAATGCAGTAATTACCGAGAGCCAAACATCTATTTTTCACCCACGCTCTGCCATTACTCTCCGTCCCAGTCCACTCTATTGAAACTCACTTACTCTCCTCACAATGAGTTATCATTGACTGCCGTTTAGGTGTTCTGCTGCTATTCGTCTTACTGAGGAAGGGACCGGTCCCAATGCAGTGAACAATCATTCTCTTCCAATATATCAAACATGCACAGGAAAAAGCATCGCAAACAGATAACGGAGAGCAGTTAGCAGACACTTGGAGAGAGCAGGACAAGAAAAATGAGCGCAGTGGATTAGTTTAGAGAAGCAGCCACCGTTAGCTAGCGGCCCTTGTTACTGTGGGGTGGGGGAGGGGGGGGGATGACCTTGAGTGCGCCCAACTCAGTGAAATCACAAACTGCCTTTTAAGCTTCATCTGTGGTTTACAGCAGCAGAGGAAAGAGAAGCACAGCATTCAAATCAAAATGTGTAATGTATCCGGTCAGCTGCCATGGGAGATGTACTGCAATAGAGCAAAGCGGAGTACACACCGGGTTTAGTGAGCTAAGAAATAAACCAGCAATACATTGCTTACATTCATCTGAAGCTGTTATAATCCCTAAGGACATTTACACTAAATTATAACAAAAACTAAAAACTAAACGCCTGACTAGTTGTTAATGGTGAGTGTAAGTTTGCAGGTTCAGCCGTCTCTTGCACTGTGAGAGGAAGCCTTCTTTAATATTTTCACAAAGTATGTCTGTGACCCAGAGCTGCGGCAGTTTTGTGATTGTGTTCTATTGAGAAACTGGCTTAAAAAAGAGTATCCAGATGCAGCTGCTCCAGCCAGGCAGGGAGAGAGCATGCTAATGTGCTGCTCCCTGCCTAAGCTCGCTAGCAGATATGAATATTCACATGTGACCTGTGAAAGGATGGGGAACAGTGTGTATCTGATGTTACCCAAAGCAAACCCTTTAACTGGATCTAGTCCTCTATTTATAGCTGTGTTAATACAGCAGCCAAGCGCAGACCCCAGCGAGTAGTGGGGTTGAGGGAATGGCAGTGTTTCTGTTTTTCATTGCCACTACCAGACAAATAAATACAAAAACTACAAAGAAATACCATGCAAGTAGCACTATGGGCTGGGTCTACCACGTGTTGGTAGACCGTTGGTCTATTTAAAAGTCTTCTTTGTAGCTCATAAATTAATCCACATGCTGAAGGTTAAATATCTGCCAGACAGAAATTTGCGAAACAAGCTGTTGCCCCATGTAGTTATGTGCTGTCGGGGATTCTTGAATATGGACCGGAACCGCATAGACGGAACGGGCTGCTCTCAGCCATTTGACCACCTTCAGGGTTAACTTCCTAACAACCAAGCATCTTTTTTAGGGTTTGTCAGTTTAATTACAGTATCGTTCACCAGTGTCTGATCATACTGACACCTCATGTATTGATTCTGCTCGGCTGCGAGTGCTGTTTGGAACCGGCTCTTAATGAGAAATACGGTCACCCTTGAACTGCGGCCTCTGACTCTCTAATGCACTGTCTCTATTTTTCTCTTAAGTGCTCTAGTGGCTGAAACAAGAGGTGGATTAGAGAGGCAGAATCTGTCTAGGATACAATGTCCATGAATGATGTTGCAGCATGGAAACAATTGGTGATTGGCTAATCTGTGATGGAATGAAGTCATTCCTCAGTAGAGTTTGCACATTCCTGAGTCGTGGAGTAACAAAGACTTCGATAAACTGCTTTACCGATGATCTGTGGACTTTCCCATGGAACCTGGGTTCAAATCTGACAAAATCATCTTTGACTATTGTGCAGTAGAGATTCGAGCATATAGTGAGGACAGTTGAACCCTGTATATAACATCGCCACATCGGCCCGAGTTACAGCTTGGTCCAGGCTTTCAGACTGTGAGCAAAGTATTCAAGTGTGAGTGCATGTCATTCTGATCATTACAGCTATATTTTAAAACACTAAAAGGAACTTTTATATACGGAGAAAGGCAAAACGCTTGTCTTTCAATCTATGAAGTTTCTTTGAGCATTTCAAAATTCTACTGCTTGTTTAATAGTTGTGGTTACTGTAGGCAGGAGGAGGGTCATGAAGCTTGTGCTGATGACTCCCATTGGAGAGGATCTCTGGAAAGCTGTGTGTGTGTGTGTGTGTGTGTGTGTGTGTGTGGGGGGGGGGGGGGGTTTGGGTGGAGAAAACCCCCCCAAACCCATATTGCAAAAATTACAATATTTGCAACTAACAGCATGATAAGAGGGCCTTATACATAGTTACTCAGTTCAATTTTCTGTTCACCAAAATGCAGCGTTGCTCATTAGAATAAAATGAGGTTGTCTTTGTAAGGGTGGTGCTTTGCTATTGCAGTGGAGAGATCCCTGTAAATAACACCACGTTCTGCTCAAGCCCTTTCCCTGACATACAGAGCAAGAGTCAGGAGCTGCTTTCACATCTGAGATGTGCTCCTTGTAACGTGTAAATAATAAATGCTTTGGGGAAAAAAGCATCATAACACCAAAAAAACAAGAACCTTTTGATAATCAGGTCGTTAAACTTACTATCTCACTTCTGTTTATACCATTAATGTGCCAATTACACCATGAGGAACAGGTTGCAATCTTCCAAACAGTTCATTAAAATGAGTGAATCCCACCTGATGAACAGTTCTGTCCGAAACACAGTTATTAACACATATACAATACAGGCAATTATAGAGATTGTACTAATAATAATACTGATATAGAATATAGAATACTAATAGTAATGGGCCTGCATAGGCTGCATGCAAACTGATTGGCTCTCCACGATGTTTAAATGCTGTGATTTTTAAATGCTGTTCATTCCTCAATGAAGAGTGAATGGATTTCAATGCACTTCTTTCAGGCTTGGGGTTGGACCACCATGCATGAGAGCATTGTCGCCTCCTGCATGATTTCTCAATGGTGTTTATTAGCCGCTGATATTGTGCTGTGAGGTGCAGGGAGGTGGGAGATTCTGCTGCCATTGCAAGGCATTCAGAGCACACATCACGCTGACATAATGCAAGTGTGAGGTGATGCATGTCTCCCTGCAATTAAGGAGTTTAGTTCTCTTCCAAGGAGGAGGATGTGTTGGTGAAGCAATTAGGCTGCAAATCTCACAGGTGTCTTTCATCTGTAGAAAATAGGGGTGTTTGGCGAGCCCAACCCCCGCAGCAGGAGAACCTTCACTATTAAAGGAGGGTAAACTAGTCATTTCACTAATGAGGGTTAAAAAAAAAAGAAGAAACACCAAAAAATATGAAAGGATTGCCTGGGCACTATGCTGTGTTACAAAGAAAGGCTTCCCTCCCCCATCTTCCAGCACACACACAAACACAAAACATACATACTAGCACAGATGCCAGCTCAATTCATCCTGTCAATGACCACAGCACAGAACTACTCTGCAGACTGCAAGATTTGAAACTACCTCGAATTACCTCTGTCTGTTAACCTGTGGAGGTCGAAGGGAGTCCCCTTTGAAACGTGTCTCTGATTTAATGATTTAGACCCCAATGTGTACAGTATTCCATGGAGAGTGACCCCACTTGGTGGTTTTCAAACTGTTAGTTTGTGAGTCTCCACACACATGCCTCTCCACTTACAAGCTATTAGGTCTGTCTGTATGAGAGGAGATAAATGTGATATCACACTCAAACCTATTATATCACATAGAGGATGGCATGTGACTACAATTTACAACAGACAGATAGATCATTCAAGCACATATATAACCCTTTCTGATCATAAATACACCTTCTAAATGAATCACCTGATTTAAACAATAGATGCAGCGTGGGATTGTAATCATGACAATATTCCTCAGCATGCATTATAATTTGTAGCATTTTGTTTAATTTGTTTTGCAGTGTATAAATGCATCTTTCAGCTCGTCAGGAGACAAAAAAAGTAAAGCTTTAAAGAAAAAAAAAGTACAAATGTTTAAACATAAATCAATCAATCCATCAGAATGCAATAATGTGCAGTGTAGACACCAGACCTGAAAGGCTGCTTTGGCATGCTTGACTTCTCTACATCTTGGTCTTGGAGGGTTAATGATACTCCTTCCTTAGTGTTTTGGCAGATAATTCATTCTGACTGCTAAACACAATGACAAATAACCATTATTCTTTTCCCTGCACTGGTAATCGGGACAACTTAAACATTTTTTGCAGGCACAAGTGAAACCATTAATCCTCCCTGATTTCGCCGATAAGTGGCGACTGCAAAATAATGACTGTGTCACCCTAGGAGAGAAAAAAATGTGAACAATTAAAACAAGCTGGCTATTATCTAGTGAGTCCCGAGTCCCTTTTCACATTTCATTAACAATATTGTAAGTGATCTGTACCTTATTACCAAGCTGCGACAATCAGGAGAAACCCAATTAGTCAAAATCTGAGTCCCTGCTTTCATTTTCTAATGAAATAAAATGTATCTTTGTATAATGTAATGTGGGCAGATTTGTCTGTTTGTACAAATGAGATGCTGTTATAATACCAGTGGTCCAGTCAGTCACTTTCACTTAATGATGCCGAATTCCTTTATTAATGCCCGTCTCCAGTCTTTATTTAAGAGTACAGCATTGTCAGAACAGAAACCATTTCACCCCTTTCTGAGATGTTTAAAAAACATGCTTAAAAGCAATTATGCATGATTCGTAAAGACATACTGCATTTAATGACAGTTTAATATTGATGTAAAGGGATAGAGACTGCATCAAGGCGTAATGCAGTATTTGTACATGCATGTGTTTTCGGTTGTCTTAGCACGCACACACACTCTCACATCCTGGTACTTTGCATTTATATCCGGCTTGTGTCTGAGCACAAAACCCTGTGGGTAACCCGATACATTTTTGCTGTCACGTTATCATCAATGTGTGTAGCAAACCCACTGATTTAATTACCTCACCTCATCTCTATACCACAAAAACTCCTGTTGTGTTTATTAGTGACCTTTAAATTCAATAACAGCTTGCCTGTTGACAGAGATAAATACAAATCTTCTGATTAGACAGCACGTTAGCAATCACAATGCAGTCTCCAGTTGGTTATACTTTTTCAAGCCAGATCTAGTGCAAAGCAAATTCCACTGCACCTCGCAGCCCTGGTGCTCAATTGCTGGACTGCAGAGACAAAGTGTCCATGCAATAATTGGACCCCTACTATTTTAACAGATTGCTAGATAATATCCAAATGACTTGCATGCAAACGGGGCGTGTGCGTTATCGATGCAAACGGCCACCATCCACAGTTTTATGAGTAGTGTTCTCACACCAGCAGTCTGAAATCCCTTCATCCAAACCCGTGATTGCATACTCAATTATTTGATTAGAGACTGTCACATTTAGAGGACAAACAAAAAAAAAGGGATAATTGGTGATTTTCTTTTAATCGTTTTTATTCAACCCCCTTGAGAACACCCCTTAAGTTCGTTGCTCAAATTGAGCTTCACTTTTGCTGTGTGTATTTTGGACACTCACAAGTAGTGGCTTGGAGGAGAATCAGAAAGTATCTAATGGAACAGTAAAACCCTTTCAATTTAAAGTTCGGGCGGTGCCTGGAATGTGGAGGTGGGTTAGAAAGGTGTAATGGGAGGGATTTTCAGGAGTAGAGGTTAAAAGCTAGGGGCAAACTCGAATGGCTTAGATCAGCTGAAAATCATGACGGTAGGACTTTTGTGAACAAAGCTTTGTCTGCTCTTCTCAAAGCATGATGTGCCTTGAATGTAATATTTTCATATGAAGATTGGGCCAGTTCACTGTTGTTCAGAAATAGACACTGATGGCAGCATGAAGATTTCCTGGTCTAAAGACCATGTTAAAGGACAGTTTCAATTTACATTGTTTGTGCTGGAAGAGGTACGTAGAGCATGGGTGTAACTGATCAAAGGATTCAGCAACGTATCACTGCTCTGGATTCAAGGAAGGGGTAAAACAGCCCTGGAAGCACCAGTCGGTCAATTGGAAGTTGAGCGAGAGGGAATTAAACATGCACTGGCACTCAGCCCCTGAGCTTCACTCACAGCTTAATCAGACCCTACCTGCAGTTATTGCGCTTGATGTGACCACCTTGTAAACTCGATCAAGAAGATTCCAGCAGTTTGTGGCCTGTCATGTTCCACACCCCCAAGCCCTGGCTTAGTCTACAGGTGCTTCTTAACACTTGTTCTCCCCCAGGAGTGTGTGTGCATGTGCGTTTGTGCGTGCGTGTGGTGTTTGTGTGGTGTATGGGTCTGTGTCTGTGTGTGTGTGCGTGCGTGCGGTGTGTGTGTCTGTCTCTGTGTGTGTGTCTCGTGTGTGCATGTGTTAGGGGTGGGGGAGTACAGCTCTATTGCAAGACCTGGTAAAGCAAGTTTGATTTGATTTGGATCCTATTACGGTCACTCTTACTTCTCCCGTTTCAGTGATAATGGGCAATTGGAGGAGATTATTGTGTTGGGGAGGGAGGTAATGTGTTGCTGAACGAAAGCAGCCCAAGTGATGCAGAAAAGTTATAATAATATGTTATATTGTAAAAAAAAAGTATGCTGTTATATATATATATATATATATATATATATATATATATATATATATATATATATATATATATATATATATATATATTATATATCATATGATTTTAACAAAAAAGGCAAAAATTTAACCAAAACAGTTTGGAATTGAAAGGAGAAAGCAATCCGAAGTTGATAGTATGTTTGTACTCGTGGGTTGAATTGTGCTATGTTAGGTCACTGTTTGTTGACCTCATGGCGAGGTTACGGGAATTTGCTTCTGATTACATTGTGTATTAAGACCAGAGGGTGAAAGGGCAGCTTGAGGTCAGTAAATGTTACCCTTGTGTTGTCCTTTTTACAACTGCTGACAAACAGAGCGACTTCCTTGTCTGTCTAAGAGGGATACTGTTTAGCGTTAGAGAACATTCTGGAACGTGGCAGCATCACAGTAGAACCATACAGTAGGCTTCAGCTTTTCTCAGGAACCAATAGGGTTTTTAGATTAAAAAGCATGAAAGACTTAAAGTATGACTGATCTTAATATATATATATATATATATATATATATATATATATATATATATATATATATATATATATACACACACACACACACACACACACACACACACACATATATATATATATATATATACACACACACAAAAAAATGGAGCTGCAGGCTGATTGATCATTATGAAGTGCAGTTTTGGGTAGCATATTCCCTGTTATCTGAAATTGGTCTTTGCTAGTGGATTTAATCCTCACAGCCAAACTGGACTACTCTTTTAAAAATGTTGTTTTTACTCATTGGCACCCTGACCTCTGCGCTTCTGTTGCTTTGCAAAGCTAAATCAATTCTTCTAACACAGTGTCAGTACACCAGAGTAAAGAATATCACTAAGCATCTGAATGGTGTATCGCTGCACAGAATTGAAACCGAGGACCTTAACCACTGGAAACAGCAGCTGCTATGATGTTAATTTGACATGAGATCAGAATTCATAGAAAAGCCAAACCCTATTATGACAGCAGGTCTTTACTGAGTCTACTTCCATTACCATTTTAATTTATTTTAAAGCTCTTTGCAGTGAAATCCACAGGTGTGGACATGTCAAGTTATTAATGTCGAGGTCTTCATTTGTCTTTTTAACAACGAAAAAACAAATAAAACAACCGCGACAAAAGAGTAATAATAATAAGAAAGCAAATCACTCTAATAAAAGGGAGACTTGGCCCAGGCTTGAAGGCCATCTTCTCTGAGTGAAAATAATAATAATAAAAAGCAGACATCTGATGCTTGTTAATTATTAAGGACATGTATAAAACCTCCCATATCGTCTTCATTTAAAGAAAAATAAATTCAGCTGCATTTCTGCCACTCTGACAGGAGAAGAAGAAACCCTGTTGTGTGAATCCTGCAGAAGGCCTTGAACCCAGCCATTCATCCCTTTCAATTCATCAGCTGAGTCTAATTGCCAGAGAGGACACGAGACCCAAAGCCCGATTGTTCCTTATTCTCTTTTGAGGCAAGTGAGACATGAAAAGCGAAAGGCTTGCTTTTGATTTTTTCTGATTCTCTTTCTCTCCTTCTTTGTGTTCTCCCCACTATCCTTTTCTGAGAACGACACATTCTCTTTTCTCTCTGGCCTTTTCTTCAACCATGTAAAATAATGATAAGGGCCTGCTTCATTAAATAATGCCCGGGCCTGGAGGTCACCTTTGAGGGGAGAGGTCTGGAGGGATGGCCCTCTGCTGTGATATAGGCATCGGTTAGCCTTTGCATCTTGCCCTTTCTCTCTGGTTACCTTTATATACCTTGACCCTCATTTTCATCATCTCATCTTAATGAGGCCTAGGCACACAGATGACACAAAACCGGACCAGCGTGGCTGGGGTGCAGGGCCGGAGTACAATGACCTGAAGTGCAGTGTCAGGAAAGGGCACATCTGTGCTTACTCGTTAAGAGTCTGGAAGATCTCCTGGTTTCTAAGACCCTACAAGCTGTGCATGAGGACACCTTCTTGTCTTGCACTGTTCATTGTCAACACCTCTCCAAGAAGCCATGGAGGATGAACAGTCTGGGACTGGAATTGCAGAACCTCCACAGAACACAAGAAAAGCTGATTGCTGTCTTGTGCAGAATGGACCGCTGATTAGTAGAGGCTCATTATAACCTTTTTCTCACCTCAGTAGCTCCACTGCAGCCCACACTTCTAAGTACTTTAAGTTCATGGAAAAAGGCCAAAGTAAAAAAAATAAATAAAATAAAAATAGAAAAAAAGGCATGAATTAAAACAGAAGCAACACAAGTCCCCTGTGTTCAATGTCAGGTCAATCACAGTGCAGTACAGAGACTGGCTCAAACTTTCTCTAACCACAACAACAGCAGCATGAACAGGAAGAAGAACAAGAAACCTTTAAGCAATCATGTAAAGCACGTAAAACATCTTAGTGTTGGTGAGAGAACAAAGCCTGGCCCTGTCACGGTATCGATCGGCTCCTGAAGACACACAGATCCACAGAGCTCTGATTGCTTCCCGCTTCTCTCGATCCTCTCAGAGAATGTGCTCATTGATCTGGCCCACTTCTCTGGAGTTAGCTCGCTGATAATTCCTGACCGAGGGGGCTTCTGTAGGCCTGAAAGCTACGCGTTTAGAAGAAAAGAAGATGTTGTCTTGAAACACAGTCGTCCCAGTCAGGCTCGTGAGACTGTGTAACGGCTGTGGGGTTGGGATGGGTATTTATTTATTTACTTGCTTTATTTACTTCAAACTGAACACTCATTGTTAGTCTTCACTGTACCTCCGTTAATATGTTTACCATCTTGTTGAATAACAAATTGCAACTGCAGTAATGCTGTCTTTTTTTTTGTATGAAAACGTAATTCAACTTAAACAAAAAAAAAAAAAGAAACTGTGCACCGAGTATTAAAAAAAACAAAAACATTGCAGATTTGTTGTAGCATTTAAGCAAACTCTAATTATGTGTGCGTTATCTGGTTTGTATTAATTACAGCAGATAGAACTGCAGACTTGATTTGAATGTGTTATTTCCTGAGTGTTAGAAATGGGAGCAGCGTACACCGCAAGTCTTTGATATAATCTGCAGTACTTGGTTTTTTTAAAAAAAACATTAATCTCAGGACATTTGATACATATGCAGCTGCACTAACTCTTCCTCTTCATCACTACTGAGGAGTCTTGCTGTCTGAGATTTCCAAGTAACTGGAATAGTTCCATCAGAGTGCTCTTTTTTATATCAGCGTTAAGAACATGTTCAATAAGTGAACTATAGTACATAACTAAAACAAACACATAGATAAACAAGTACATTCAGTTAGATATAAATCTTTCCAAGAAAGTAACAGTTTAATTACTGGTATTTGGACTTCATGGATATGGCTTCTAGTCTGCACTAGTAAAGTTAACGATAGGATCTAGTCTAGTGAATTCTACACAGCGCTTCTGATGTTGTAGCGTGTAGAGATATGCAAGTATACCCGAGACTGTTATAAGAAGCAGGCAACACATACTGTGTGGCTTTTCAAAGGGATGCTCGCATACAAGACCATTGCCTTTCTGCGTCGATGTTGGAGCTCATCCCTTTGAAAATCCAGGCTATGGAGTGACATTTAACTGTGCTTGATGTGAGGAGCCAGCTCCCTTTACCTTCCGAAGACACAGCCATCTCAGGTGCTGTTGATTCCCACTAAAAACTCCTTGACAGCATTTCAGTAAACTTTAGAAATATACGTACAGGCTGGAGTCCTGGAGGGCAGCTGGTCTGGGTACGATTCATGATCATCATCAAATATATATAATATCAAATATTCACTCATCAAATACTTGAGAATGAAAGGACTGGGGTTCTTTATAGATGGAGGGGTGGACAAAAGGAGAGCAAGATAAATACTGTCACGTTAAATGCAGCAAAGTCTCAAATTGGCGATTTTGTTCTTGTAAACAGGTCTGAGTGCGCCTGAGAGGAGAATGTTGCACGCTAACATTGCAGGCATAAATACAAAGTGTCCTTTGGAATGGGTATTACCCAGCACTCTTTGTGCCCACTGTGTTTCATTGAAACATCATTAAAACAAGTTATTTATAAAGCAGGTCACTTTCCTATAAATGAGTTGCTTTACAGTATTGTGTGTGCCCCCCTAAAAATAAACACCAAAAACATAGAACCCTACATACAGCAAATCATTAAACAGTTAACATTATTTCTATAATAATAATAATAATAATAATAATAATAATAATAATAATAATAATAATAATAATAAACAACACTGTATTTGAAAAAATAAGTGCAGTAAATGTCAGCCCCTTCGATTAAACCATATGGAAAACCTAATTAAAAAGTGTACTTGTGCATACAAGATTACATGAATGACAAGGCTTAATCATAAGACCACTCATGAGCGACTGGGTAGGTACTGGTAAGCTTCCCTGCTCAGTGCTGAAGGCCACGCAGAAACGTGAGCTTTGCTGTGTCTATTTTTGGATCTGAATTGCCAATAATGAGTCCACTGTGTGCTGTTGCTTTCAGCTTATTTGTGCCTTTTGACTCCTTAATCAAGTTCTCTCTGTCTGCATCTCTCCTTGATTTGGCTAAACTGGTTTTGATTGATCGCTGCTGATTTCTATTAAATACACTTGACTTCATTTGCATTCTGTTAGTACTACTTTAATAATACTAATATAAATGTCTGCTTCATATTAAAAACAAATGAAATAGACGTGTGTCACTGTTTCATCAAAGAAAACATGCTTTTGCTTGCTGTAGCTGACCAATTAAATCCAGTGGTTTCAGATATGTTTATCACATTGGAACAACCTACTTTCTTGTCATAATCCCTACACCAGCTTTGACCCAGATTTCATTGCCGGTGCTACCAAAAATGGATCCAGTCTACTGAAGTGGACCGGTCAGCAGAACCCTAATATTTCACACGTTAGCTTCTGGCACTTGGCAAAATGGCTTTGTACACAGTAATGTTTCAGGGTCTAGGATCCCTTTTTTTTCATCAAGCATTGAATAAAGTAGAAAACTGAAAAAAATAATTAAACAGCAGTAAATTCCCGGTCGCCATCAACAGTCAATTCAAACCGATCAGTTTGAAAACTCATAAGGGAGTCGCCATTTCACTACCCCTGTTATGCCAACATGATGGAGAATGATCCACAAGCGTGCAAGTTCCCCCTGTTCATCATGCCTTCCCTGTGTTCGGGACCTTTGCTAACCTCGCCTCAGGTACCAGCGCTAGGCCCACATCTCAAACACTCCCAGCAGGCTTTTTTGGGGCAGCAAGGCCAGTTGACGTGGGGCACCCCACTATGCACCTCACTGGAAGCCAGAAAGCAAGTTCCTCATGGCAGCTGTGAGGCCTGGCAGCTTCCTTCGAGACGTGAACCCACTGACCAGAAAGGTGTGAGCCAGAGGCACGACAGAGTCCTTGCAAAGGTTCTACACCGGCTGGGAGCAGCAGAGGTATTCCTGCAGTGAACTTTGACAAATGTGTCAGTCTAACCCCTTAGCGTGGACGGGACTCCTCTTTCCAAAGAGCTGCCTTTTCCACTGTTTTATTTTATATTTAATGGTCCATGAATTAATGTTTGATATTTTAAAAGTGTGAATTGTTTCACAAATACAGCAGACACCAAACGATTGTTTCCGCCCTGAAGCTCGTTTATAACATCATTTGTAACACATACTGTATATAGGTGCCTTATTGATTGTGTACAGATTGGAACTGATAATGAAGCATTTTTGTAAGTTCTGTATATGCAAAATGCTTAATGTCTTTTTTTTTTTTTTTTTTTTTTGACTAAGCCTGAGGGCTGGTTTAATACACTAGTCTTATCAAAATGTTATTTTGGTAACAAGTGGAATGAGTCAGTTGGCACTGGGATTAGGATCACCTTTGTAGGCAATCTCAAGAGGGGAGGCCAAACATAATGGACAGGTAGATTGAACTGCTTCTCAAATCCAGGGAAGATCTGAGGCTTTGTGTAAATAGAGATGGCTCTATACTCCAGGGCTGCAATTAAATAGTCCACCTCCTTTGTCATGATTGCCTGAATAATAAAACGTCAGTGACTGGTAAATATTTGACATCATTTAATAATAGCTGTTAACTAAGCATTCAATACTTGCTAAGAATCTCAAATGAGATGTTAAAAAAAAAATGATGTAAAGTTTTTCACCTTTTTTTTGTTTAATTTCCATTTAATTGTGATCAGTTGTTAGGTAATTGGAATAAACTGCAGAAATCTGTGCCTGTGATTTCTCATTAGTTCAGCATCGATACCTGCGTGTAATCTGTGGGTCAGTAAGCTGCTCTCCACGCTGCCCAAGTGAATTCATTTATCATCTTGATCCCGGGTGTCTGGAGGAAATTAGAAAGCTCTTCAGAGCTGAATGAAGTTGTACTGAACAGCTGTCTCGTAGCTGACAAAACAGGGATCTGCAGCCATGTGCAGGCAGGGCTGAGGCTTTGGCTTCAGTGGCTAACAATACTAAGTGCAGCCTGCGAACAGGCATGCAAAGGCTTGTCTTATAGTGTAAGGATAATTAAAAGAAGCAATCCCAAAGCCTCCAGGTTGGAGTGTGTGCATGCTTTATTAACGGTGGCTGTATAAAAGGATAAACATGCAGTACACAGTGTTAGATTGGTCACGTCCTGCAATGCATTAAAGAAAATGAGGTAGTTACACACGCACATGCACACGCACACACACATGCACATGCACACGCACACGCACGCGCACATGCACATTTCTGTAGCAGCAATTGTTTCTCAGAGCTGGATACCACACACATTAAACTAAAGAGCCTGTCTGCATTATTCCTTTGTTGAATGGTGGCATTCAATCCAGTTGTTCAGAAGCATGGAATGTTCTGCATGTGCTTTCAACAAGGCGCTTACCCAATGTTAACTCAAGGATTTGGTATCTTTGCTCTTGAAGAGGCATGTCTGAGTATGTGCTCTTACTGTATGTCTGGAATTGAATAGCACAACACAGTGTAGCAGGGAAAGCGCTACAGGGGTCGTATGGCAGAGCTGTAGTTTGTGATTGAATTCATCCCTTAGTAGGGGCCAGGAGTCAATAACTCCTTGATCATAAAAATATCTTGTGGCACTGTATATTGTCCTGGTTATATTCCAAAATAGGTCACGCATACTGTACTTGCTAGGTTGTGCCAGTGTGTGTGAATTTGACAGTTGGAATATTGCAGGTGACTAATCTGAAAGTGACATTTTCCAGGTAAGGAGACATGTAGCACAGGGCTGGTCAACAGCTCTTTCCAGCTGCCTTCAGCACCCACCCACCTGCAGTCGATCAGATCCATGACTGACCCACAGACTGACAGCCATCAGCTGGATCAGCCAGCGGCTGTGCAGACTGTGAATACATCCCCGTTAGATCTGCTTTCACTCCATGCTGGAGGCAATTAAAAAAAAAAAAAACAATCACCTGTCTTACATTTAATTAGCACTAAAAAAAAAAAATTGATAAAAAAATAATGATTTTGGTTTAAAGAGAAAAAAAAGCAAGGGGTTTCACAGAGATGCAGGAGCTGGTGGAATCCCAGAGAGACAGAGAATAACCTTTTCCCTTGATTTAGGAATCAGGCATTGATCTGTCACGCTGTTTGTACTAGCAGAGTTCCCAGTGGTGCGCTTCAGCTTGAGAAACGTTAAGGCGAGTTCATTAGCTGTCCGTAGCTTGTTCCTGTGAGCGGATCACGATAATACTGCAGTTAGTTAATGGCTTTCTGCTGTTTCCCCCAGAGCCTGCCTGTCTAAAGCCTGCGGGGCTGAAAAGCTTCTATTGCGAAGACAGAACCCTCAACCTGGGGCTGCCTATCCCTGCCTGGCAAGCTGGAGCAAGAGATGCTGTTCGGAAACAGTGTGATTGCACAAATGTGTGCAGGGGAGATATTTCAGAACAACATCTTGCCCATCCGTGCGGTTTTTTACATGGCTTTGCAGTTAGAAAATGCAGATGCTGATAGTAAATGAACTCCTGTGCTTTTCCTGTGAGTTTGAACTGGGAGCCAGGCTTATCATCAGCCAAGACCGTCTCTCTCTGGAGGGCAACAGTAGCTGGGGATTGCTCGATACTGTTATATTATTTTACTTTATACTGAGACTGGGCGTGAACCGGCTAGCGCACGCTCCTCAAGCGTTAATCACTGCAAAGTAGAGCCAGGCTGCTTTCTAGGAGCAGTTCTAGAGTTTTTACTCTCATCTCCCCAGCAGAGGTCAGAATCAGTACTGACAGTGCAGAAATGAATACTGCCCCTTACATGTTTCAATGCTGGTTACCAGGAAGAGGTAGCAGCCACCCTTGGTATTGAACAGTGTATATGACCATATACAATGAACAGCTGACTGGAGTGTTTCACATTGGAAGGGATCAATGCCAGGGCTGAAAATCTTCACAACTTGCCTTGTTTTTACTTTCTTGGCCAGACAGCCTCCTACGCTGGTGTCACGTTTTTAAACAAGATCATCCATAAAAGTCTTTGTAAATGTCAGGTGCTTTCGTCAGATACAGTACGCACTGGACTATAGGACAACATTTTATAGGTATAAAAAAAAACACTCGCCGTGGAATGCCAGCTTTAAAAATGCCTAATTGAAAACAAAATGACATGCTATTTTTAATATCTGTTAGCATTAACAGTGTTGAGGAAAGGAAAAAAGATTGAGTGAACGTCCAGTTAGTCTGTGCAGATTTACACCTTGTAATTTATATGGCAGCAGTACTCTATCCTAGTGCTGACGTGGATTTAGTGCACCGCCGTTCTCAATCAGAGCAACAATTTAATTGCAGCATTAACATCCATTAACATTTAACTAACCTTTTACACTAACCTCGAGCTTAACCTTAAAGACTATATGAAGAAAAAAAAAAACCTGTTAAAATCACAAAGTGTTAACTTTGTGTTGCTTGGCTGAAAGAAGAGCTTGTTTCTGATTGCCTGGTGTGCAGACAGTATGTTTGTCTCAGTTTCATCGTGGTCCCTAGCAAGTATTGGTAGTTAGTCAGTAGCTGGGAGTACATATGTCATGATAAAGAACATGAATTGACGTGATTATCTGCAGGTATTTCTATTTCCTGCAGTGTGTCATTATACAAGCCTGGCTTCACTTGTACAGTACCATTATTATTATGTGCACTAAGCTGCAGGTTCAATGCACATACTGTAATGTCTTAAAATGTTTGCTTGGTTTGACGTTTCTATGAAAGCTTGTGAGGCTAATAACTTTTAAATGGCTTTGTAGATTGCTCTGTATACAGCTCCATAATTACTTAATAACTAATGAAGGTCTTTGCATAGTTTCTTTAACAGAACTGTTCCCCCAAAGCACCCTCTAGACCTACCGGCTGAATCTTAACAGGTCTTTGAGCAGAATCATTAGCGCAGACTGCTGTGAACTGCCATTGTGATAAACTAGTTGTTCTTCTTCAGTTTTGAAAGCAGGCTGCCCAGATGCGTGTTTTGTGGAGGGGCTGGTGGAGCTATAGCTGTGTGTGTTTCTGTGTTTCTCCTCTCTCTGAGACTCTTCTGGGATTCCACACTGCTTCTGACTGACCAGATGTCTTTGCAGGTCACACGTGAACTGGGCTTCACTGCTGGAGCCAGGTCTCCTGTGGCACTGTGCACACAGCAATCCCAGCTCCAATGCCCCTTCTTCCTCTTGCTTGGCCCCTGGCTGCTGAGCAGCTCACCATTGGTTACCGTGCATCAGAGTGCTCATTCTTGTTATCCTGGGCTTTGGCAGGCTGCTGTACCTTTGCTGGTGACATTCTCAGTCTAAAAGTGGCTTTTGGTCCCAATGCAGAAAATGTGAAATTGTGGCGTTCAGGAGCCCCAAGATCACTGGGTCAGCAGAACCTCTGAAACATGTATTACAGTGGGGCGTTACAAAGATCCAGGTGGACCCTTTCAAAGAGAGGCAGTGTCCAGTGTCACTGTCTAAACCAGCACACATCTTACAAGAACTGTTAGGACCATTAGACTTAAAGGCCCAACACTTTTTGGTTGATCTTTCTGTTCATTTTCAGATTCCTTGTTTTTCTGACCAACTAAATTAGATGCGATTCATAACACATTTTTAAGCAGCAAACAAAATAAAAAAAAAATATATATATAAAATGTATATCTAGAGAAAAAAATAAAGAGAAAAAGATAAAGAGAAAAATATATAAAGAGCATCTCATTTATATATCACTTCACATATTTGCCCTTTGCAGGTCATTCTTTGTTCCTTAGACCTTTCCAGTTCAAATAATTTGACCTTTTTTTTTAGATTACTATGGATGCTGGACAGTTTTGACTCCTGATGCTGTCCTTTGTGTCTTTTTGACATTTCAGAATTCAACCATTGGCTTCTTTTAGGACCATCAACTGGGACCTTTGGCCCTTTTGGGAATGGAGCTTTTGACCCCAGCTGTCTTGAGACTAGAACTGGACCTCTTTTTATTTTGGACTTCTGGGAATTGGCCCTGAGAAGGCTCCTCCATGAATTGCATTGCTCAGGAACCCCCGAAGATGGTAACATTTTCGTTTTGTCACATCTCCAGGAACAACAGGAAACTTTTCACAAGCTCTTGCTAAATTAGCAGCTGGTACATTTTTAAGAAAAGATCAGAAGGTCACTTTTGCTGGAACAAGACGCCGAAGCATTACAAGACCTTTAGACCTTTGTGACCAGTGGCTCTGCCATCTTTCACTCTGTCATGTTTAACTAAAACCAATACCTATTCAACCCGCCATCCATCAGTGTTACTTTAGAACATGCCAGATTGCTCTCCATGCATCTGGATTCCTTTTCACCCTCGTATTTATGGTAAACACTCCTAGCAGCAGCTGGGTGATGGGAATTTACAGGTTAATCAATTGCTAGTTAAGAGCTGCAGTAAACATTTACCAGTCTAATTTATCCTGAGGTGGCAACATTTCCATTGACTGTTTTTTTGGTTTCTCGTTGATAAGCAATGGTTTATTATTTTTGTGTAATGCTTATTAAGCATTATCGCTGTGAACAAACCGTTGCTTTCAAATAAATGGAACTCCCATGCAGTGCAAATGTGTACCTTCCAAACACTATGGAGGCAGTGGCAGCAGATCTTAATGTGGCTCACAGTACCTATAACACCAGCACTTTCACTGAGCTTTTTCTATTGACTAATGCTGCCAGTCTGGTCTTGTTTCACTATTACAGCAATTTAAGGTATTGCATCCTTCTGGTCAGTACCACAGTACTGATGTTGTCACTGTTCCTATTCACATCAGAATTCCCAGCCTCTTTGAAGGTTGGCTGCAGGGAATTGACATCAGAACTCAGGAAAAAATACGCCTTCGGAATTGATACATGCACTAGAAATAAATAGCAAGTCATGACACGGTGTGACATCCTGATCTTGGACAGTCTGATCTTGCTGTATACCAATAGTAGCAACAGTTATTCACCCCCTCCAATACAGTTCTTGATAGGAATTAACAGCTGCGTGAATATTTCATTCAGTATCATTGCACATCACAGAGCTATTAGGCAGCATTTGCTCAAGACATTTACACTATTTTGGGAGTTCCAAAGTGTGAATGTCAATATAAGTTAATAAAGCTACATGTTTGTCATGTATAAATATTTTAGCAATAGCATATTACTCAAGGAGGCTCTTAATAAGGCAACACATTACTTGAAAGCTTTGTTAATTAACAGTGTATGTAATTATCTAATAATCACTACCTGGAAGCTGTTAAAAAAATAGAATCAAATAGTTTTGCCATTCTGTATGTAATTAACAATTACATGCATGCCTGTTTACCCCGATGTATTTTCTTTAATCATGAATCAGAATTGCTCTGATTAAAATGAATTCATCTGCATGGCATTGAGCAGTTAAGAAGAAGCTGGGAAATGCAGACACAGTTTATTCCATTCATTATTTTTTTTCACTATTTTATGATTTAATGGAGTTAATTAATAATATAATTGCAACAACTTAAAGGCCACTTGCAAATGAAACAAATGTTCCTGTTGCAAGAGTAGAATTTATCAACACAGGTTAACAAACAGGTTCTTTCCTGACTCCCCTTTATAAAGGGTCATTTTGATGTGACCGTTCTTACGTGCCAGCTGTTTTTATGTGTTAGATTTCACAGTGCTTTTCCACACTTACCAACGCCTGCTTGTACAGCAATCCGTATGTTTTGCCTTTGCCCTTTCCTTATCTTTTTACTCTACTATACCACTGTAACCTGCAAAAGGGTATAATGACTTGTTTTTGCACTTCAGTTCTATCCAAAATAAATAAATAGATCAGTAAAATAAGCGGCTGTTTATTTTCTTCTCACCAGGTTTGTTGTGTTGCCTTCTCCTGTGTTCCAGCCTCAGTGTACCTGGCTGATGCACAGTGAAGGGTCCAGGCCCTCATCTTGCTTCTCTCCCTTCTCGACAGGAAGCAATGCTATTCTTTCTTTATTTAGAACGCCCTGTTCCTTGTTTCTCTACCCCCCTCTCCACTCAGACACACGCACACACACGCGCACACACACACAGACACACACACACACACAGGTTGCTGTTCTGCTCTGCTCTGCCATGGCTGTGTTTTTTACCCCTGATATGGCTCCAGGACAGCAAGCAAACACATGATAATATTTTTTAAAAGCATAAAGAGATGGAGATCAAAGCTCAGCTGGAAAATCTCCAAAATGCAACCGCAGACAGTTCAGTCAGATATAAATGTTCTCAGCGGAACAACAACAACAACAACAACAATACTACTACTACTACTACTAATAATAATAATGGTAATAAAATTAAGTTAGCTGGCCAATAGCCTGCATCTTTCTAAGGAATGATGCCACCAGTCACCTCGGAAAGCTAGATATTATAATGATGCCACCACAGTCACCTCGGAAAGCTAGATATTATAATGATGCTCAGATCAGTTTGGAGAACTTCTGGTGTCCAGGATTTACATCCATTACCTGTGTAAGGATATTAGCAGCGAGGGCTTTATTTGGATTAAGGGACATGCCGTTGCTTGTAGGGAGAGAAAGAAGAGGGCAAGAGACCTTATCATATTCAGAATCATAGCTAGATTAGCAAATGAAAAAGCTAAACAAACAAATAAATCAAAGCGTTAATGGCTTCAGATGACAACTGAAGCATTTTTTACGGCCTCTCTTTAAGGTGTTTGGTGATTGGGACATACCCTAACCCTAAATCCACACGCTTCCCTGAAGCCACCCCCAAAACCCCATCACCTTGCAGGGAAAGAAGACGAAGCGGACTTGTATCTTTAAGCCTGAAGAGTTCTGCTCAGCGGGTTACTGTAGGTCTGGAAACAGAGCCTTCAATTCTACAGTCATTCGTGTTGAAATACAGTGACAGGCACAGTCATTCGTGTTGAAATACAGTGACAGGCACAGTCATTCATGTTGAAATACAGTGACAGGCACAGTCATTCATGTTGAAATACAGTGACAGGCACAGTCATTCATGTTGAAATACAGTGACAGGCACAGTCATTCATGTTGAAATACAGTGACAGGCACAGTCGTTCATGTTGAAATACAGTGACAGGCACAGTCGTTCATGTTGAAATACAGTGACAGGCACAGTCGTTCATTTTGAAATACAGTGACAGGCACAGTCGTTCGTGTTGAAATACAGTGATAGGCACAGTCGTTCGTGTTGAAATACAGTGACAGGCACAGTCATTCGTGTTGAAATACAGTGACAGGCACAGTCATTCATGTTGAAATACAGTGACAGGCACAGTCGTTCATGTTGAAATACAGTGACAGGCACAGTCGTTCATGACAGGCACAGTTGAAATACAGTGACAGGCACAGTCGTTCATGTTGAAATACAGTGACAGGCACAGTCGTTCATGTTGAAATACAGTGACAGGCACAGTCATTCGTGTTGAAATACAGTGACAGGCACAGTCATTCATGTTGAAATACAGTGACAGGCACAGTCGTTCATGTTGAAATACAGTGACAGGCACAGTCATTCGTGTTGAAATACAGTGATAGGCACAGTCATTCATGTTGAAATACAGTGATAGGCACAGTCATTCCTGTTGAAATACAGTGA
Organism: Polyodon spathula; assembly: GCF_017654505.1. NCBI lineage: Eukaryota > Metazoa > Chordata > Actinopteri > Acipenseriformes > Polyodontidae > Polyodon > Polyodon spathula. The sequence goes on along the minus strand of NC_054552.1, from coordinate 34,419,088 downwards.
AAGGCACAGTCGTTCGTGTTGAAATACAGTGACAGGCACAGTCATTCGTGTTGAAATACAGTGACAGGCACAGTCGTTCGTGTTGAAATACAGTGATAGGCACAGTCATTCTTGTTGAAATACAGTGAAAGGCACAGTCGTTCGTGTTGAAATACAGTGACAGGCACAGTCGTTTGTGTTGAAATACAGTGACAGGCACAGTCATTCGTGTTGAAATACAGTGACAGGCACAGTCATTTGTGTTGAAATACAGTGACAGGCACAGTTGTTCGTGTTGAAATGGTGACAGGGCATCATCAGCAGGGCCGTGTCTCAGGACAAGGGGACTCCAGCTCTCCATGAATTCATCTTGCTGGTGAGGATGAGTCGTTGTTTAGTCAGGGAACATCAGGGCTGGAAGAGGCATTGAAACAGATAATAGGTGAAGAATTACACAGCCCACAAGCCCCTCCTGATTCAGTTTAATGAGTTATACAATCTCGTTACAGCTATTTCCTCCTCTGGCACTTGCACAGCTCAGACCCTCAGGAAAGCACATTATTACCCTGTTAAGGTATAGGCACAGGATCCTATGTATCTGTTTATATGTCTTTATTCTATACTCTATGTGGGTGCTGTTTTGTGCACATACACCTATAATGATGTCCCACAGTATTGCCACCTGCTATTCATTGATAAATAATCCTGCAGTAAAAGTTGGTGTTTTAAAACAAATAAAACACCAATCATCTGCTTCTTCCATTTTTTTGGGACTGATAAACTAATGTGTCATTACAAGCATATAGTATTTCAACAATGAACAAGTAACATTACAATTAAGACAACTAAAATATTGAAACCACAGAGCATCAATGCTTACTGCGAGGTTCCATTAGAATGCAGTCATACATTATCAAATATTGTCAATAGCAACAAAAAAAAAAGTATTTCTTGGTGTTCCTACATTTTCGCAATGACCTTGTCATGAATAGACACAGGTGTCTGTGTGTGTCTATCTATCTATCTATACTGTGTATATATTTACAGCAGTATTCTGTGGTTTCAAAGTGCCAACTGTCTGAATTTGGAAGAGTGCCTGTTAGTGCAAGCGATTTAATATGTAACAAATAAAAAAATGTTGGGGGCAAAAAAGGAAGTTCAGCTTAATGATCCTTTCATACGCTTTCAAGCCGCTGGTGATAAATCTTTCACAGGCTCTTGTTTAACTAAAATCCAAACCCCATTCAACATCACATCCATCAGTGTTATACTGAAAGCGATGACAAAGCACTTTCAATTATCCTGGTAAGTAACTCTGGAAACAGTTCATAGCCGGCCTGCTGCAAGGCAAAGAAAAACAAATGGGGCTGTGGAGCTGGTAGGGCATGCGTTTGACCTGGCCGGTATACAGACTATTGCAATTGCTGCTGGGTCACCTAACTGCTGCCTACACGGAGATCCAAGGACAAGCCTGCTTCTTGTGTACCGCTGCCACACCAGTGTCTGATTTATTGGCCTGACATCCTCAGTTCCACCCATGCGGCTCATCAGCTGTGCCACGGAGATCCTGCAATAATTAGCTGCCTCTCGACTCCTGACACAGCACTGCATTCCCCCACCCCTCTCCATACATTCCATACATTGAGCCTTCTACATTCTAAAGCCTTCATGAATGATCTTCTATACTGAAATATTGTGTGTGTTATATGTGCTGGTTGATAACAAGGCCTGTGCTGCTCTTCAAATAGAAGTGGATTTATGTATATTTACACAAGGTTTTGACGGGACACAATAAACTCTGGTGTTGCCGTCTCAGTTGGTGTTCTGAGACCTTCATTGGAGGACACTGTTGAACCAGTGGTTGATCCTGGTAAAAACTGAAATATCAACTTCGCCTGCTAAATGGCAACCAAAAAAATAAAGAAAAAGCCAAGATCACTCTGAAGCAGTGTTCTAAACTGAAGGCTGACTGCTACCCCCAAACCACCCACCCACCCTAGAATTAGAATCACAACAGATTTGCTGCCGGCAAAAACACAAAGTCGCTTATTACTAAGGAATTATGAGTTTTTTAATAGCTGTTCTGTTTACACCTCAGAACACGGAGTACATGCTTTATTTCCAGGTGTCAAAGTTTCCCAGCAGCCCCAGGCTTTCACAGCAGTTAATTGGCCAGCTGAGAGATGCGCTGACTCCCTGAGTGCCGGGGCTCATTTGCTGTTGTGAACTCGAGGGTATCCCTCTGCAGGAAGGCCGCACTGAGGTTACGCGCGCCTGACAAGCATTGCTTGCTGTGGCCAACGCTGGGAAAAACAACTCGCAAAGTTTCTTTCTTTTTATCTTTAATGTTGCATTCAGCTTTCTGAAATAAACACAGCCACAGTATAGACTCTAATTGCTAATATAGTTTTATTGGTGGTTTGTCTGAGATTGAATGAAAGGCTTTGGATTCCTTTAAGCTCAGAACGGAATTTTCCCTTTTCGAAAACATCTTTAATAAAACATACACCCAGAAACTTTGAATTGCAGATTAACATGTATTACAAGCTGACTGAAAACTTTTCAAAACAGGAGTTAGGAAACATACAGTAACTATATCATGGACAAACCAAACCCTAAACACACACATGCACACACACACACACATGCACACACTTAAACACGCACATTTACTGGCTAAGTATAGGTGTGTGTATATTTTTATATAGCGTATCTTTAAACTCCAGTGTCTCTTCAGGTCTGTTTTTGAGGGCCAATTATCACCTCAGCGTTTTTCCTGCACATTACCATTACACAGAGCACAGCACAAAACAAGGCGCTGAGGCATTACCAGACCTCTGTAAACCTCCTGACCAATGGCTGTAAATCTTCCACTTTGTTGTGTTTAACTAAAACCAATACCTATTCAACAGCACATCCGTCAATGCTGCGAGGGGGACGATGACAGAGTGGCTTCAATTGTACCATATAACAACTTACTGAACGGCAATCGACTGAAACTTCCCCTGCCTTCAGTCTTGCTGCCTGAAGGAATGAAACCCCCCTGAGCAGCTGCTGTCATCTTTTAAAAAGAAACACATGAAGTGAATGCGCTGCAAGCTGTTTCTAAACCCGGCGATCAAGGTAACAGTCTGCCCACATCTCAAGCTTATAATTAGTACTGTATCATCTACAGAATCTGGGGGAGGCAGTATCCTTACGTTTATTATCCAGGTGTCCTATAAATGCTTTATACATGACCAATCCTGGAGGCCATCCATTCAAATTGTGTGATAGGTCCAGAGCTGTGGCCTTGATTGGATCTGAGTTTGAATGATACCAGAGGATTAGAATTTGAGTTGTATGGGTTCATGTTCTTTGTATTGTATTGTATTAGCAAGGACGAAATTTCACTGAATATGCTGTTTTAACTTCTTTGTTGTTCAAGGGAAGGTTAGCACTGTACGTGCGTGATATAAACCCAATTCTTATTCATCACGTGAGGGTGAACCTTCAGACAAGCTGGCTTAGATTTGAGAGTAGAGTGTGCCTTCCCTTTCAAGTTCACATTCAGAAGCAGTCATTTCAGAAAACAAAATGAATAAATAACCACCACAAAACATTTTAGTGAATTCTAATAGTTTAAAAAACCCTAAGGTTGTATTCAGTGAAAACCCAGCAGGCGGCACACTGGACCACCTGCAATCACGTCCAGTGTGTTCCACAAACCCTGCAGCACAATCCCTAACCTGCTGTGCTGCTAGTCCTGCTTACTGCTCTGCTGCGGGCACATTAACAAGCAGGAGACTTCTAATGAGCTGCAGCGCATGGTGTAGAGGCTGTGCAGCATCGCCTTGCCTTGTCTTGTGAAATAAATCTGAATATAAATATGCATTATTTAGCTTAGAACGAAGAAGAATTGGGGTGGAGGGACTTAATAGAAGTCTTTCAAATCTTCGAAGAAAGGCGGAAATGAAGCGTGGACAGACTTTACACAGAGGGTATGGTGGTGAAGCTATGGACTGAGTCACTATGTTGTTGAAACTCAGATTGTTGCCTGGGCAGAAGACTGGGTTTTGCAGCTTTGTATTCTCAAAGAAACAGGTCCCCCATTGTTGTTAAATCAGTCTAAATTATTAGCTGTGTTGTATCTGTGTTAAAAGTACAATGAACTGTAAAAAGATCAGTGTAATAGCATTCTCACTGGTTTAAGATCACTTCATTAAACTGCAGGCTGCACTGCACTATGCTGTCCTACCAATGCACTGCGCTTTGATTGTTCCTCCGTCACCACTCTATGTCAGCAATAAAAAAAGTACAGTATTACACAAACCTCATTTCCTATTGTATTCACCTCGAATTGGTATGATATAAACATCAATATGCGACACAAACCAGACCTGTCATAAACCCAAACTCTGGCATTCATTTATCCCATCAACAGGTATTCCTTTTGGAAATACAATTGTGTTTATAATGGTAAGGCTCCTGTGGCGGTTCCAGGCCTGACAGTTACCTCTTTAAACATCAATCTGCCTCCGCGGGAAGGCAGCTGTAATTTGCCATCAGTTCTGCAAGTCCGTCTTTGCTGACAAGCATCAGGGCTGGCAGCACAGCTCAGCCCACCCAAAGTTTCCAAACTAACTAACCTCAGCTGGCTCGCCCCCATCCCGCACGCTTTCTGCTCGACAGCCTCTCAATGAAAGCCGTCCGCCTGAGTGCCGTGGAGAGAACAGCCGAACAGCCAGTGATAGGACCATTATTATATCTGTCTTATTTAGTTTTCTGCAAACTGATACCTATTAACAAATGGCTGTCAACATGTTAACAAATAAGAGGGAGCGAGGAAGCAGAGGAGCCAAGGCAGTCAGCTAGCAGTGCCAAGATGAGTTCCACTGTATTCAGCCTCATCACAGTTATGACAGACCCACAATGTAAACCACTGTGGCGGGAGCTGACTGCGGAGTACAGGTGCTTCCCAATTCCCTCTGGCTGTGCTGGTGAGGTTTATTAGCGTGAAGGACATTTCAAAACAGGGCTTTCAAATGCTTTGTCTTCATTTAGGTTGTATAGGACTAGACCTCTCTTTAAATAAACACCATGATGTGTGTGTGTGTGTGCATGTGTGTGCGTGCATGTGTGTGTGTGTGCGAATGTGTGTGTGTGTGCGTGTATGTGTGTGTGTGTGGCGCATGAGAGAAAGGCACATAGGATAGAAACAGTACAGAAAGTTAGCTTTGAAGCATTTTAGAAACTTTATCAACCCAATTGACCTTACTTTTATGAGATGGGAAATATCAGTCTGTGCAATAAACAGAACGAGCATTGAGCGATAATCATTTTTAATTATTTTGACTTTTGTATTTGTAACCGACTCGCATGACTGTGTTCGTCATTGTGGCCTGTCTTCATCACCCTCAAGTACACATGTAGTGACTATGTAAATGCACATTAAATAGAGACACAATGTAAAGTGTTACCCATCATTTTACCCTGTGAAGAGTTTTGACATCATGAACTTAGTTAATGACACAAACTGTATGAAGAGATACTTAAGGAACATGAAGCTTGATGGACATTCATCAAATTGTGTGATCGGTCCAGTGCAGAGACCTTGAATGGATCTCAGTTTCAATAATACCACAACATGTTGTAATGTTTTTTTGTATGGGTTTAAATTCGTTGTATTATATTGTATTAACAAGGACAAACATGAATATGTTGTTATAATGTCTTTGTTGTTCAAGGGAAGGTTAGTTCAGTACCTGCATGAATAGAAACACATTTTTATATTTATCACAGTTGGTACAGCCATGGCTAAAGGTTTTGCATCACCCAATAGAATTAACTAAAGCCGAAAAAAACCCTGTTGAATAATGTTATGTTAACATATTGAATTACACACAGCTTTGCAGTTTTCCATATACTTAATGAAAACATTACAAAAATAGAAAAATGTGACATTTCCAAATCAACGTTAAATACTGTAGACTTTTGCAATATCATTTTGTAGTTTCTTTGATGACATGATTACATCAATTGTTGTTGATGTTAACCCTTTGGTGGTAGCAGTAGTCCTCTGTAAGTGTGTGCTGTAAGTGTGTGTGTGTGTGTGATGGGGGTAGCTTTGTTCTTATTCTTATTTAGGTTTTCATCTCATTTATCTATCTAAAGTATTTATTCAGACAAAGTCACGGCAATGACTCCAGGCAAGTTAGGACTACTACTGTGACTCCATATGCAGGACCAGGGCTGTTGTCAGAACCCAATGAATGCTATTGTTCCTACTGTAGCAGACTGAAAGAAACAGGCAATAGAAAAGTTATTTCTTGAAGAAGTACAACATACTGGAGTATTCATGAGACTCGGAGTGAGATTTGTTGGAACTCTGTAGACTTTGTATTGCCAACCCCCCCCCCCAAGTTTTTAAAAGTAGTGTTTAGATGAGCTCAGCGTGTGTGCCGGGCAACGGTCACTGTGGTGTTCTGGGGTTGAGTGGAGGTGCACACAGTAGCTTGCCTCGGCAGTGTTGGTTTCAAGTGTTTCCTGGAGGTTCCCTTATAAAGGTTTCATTTTGCAAAGTCATTTAGCAGTTTTCCCATACTTTCCCCATGTTTATACTGTACATTTACCAAACTGCTTTCCAAACCTCTCTAGGAGCTTTCCAATACTGATCTATGATTCACCCTAACCCTGCCATCTCATTACATTACAGGGCTGTGTGATCCATTCTGTTACCCCTTGGTTTTCGTAAGTTTTGTATCTGCCCTGTTTTGGATATTTTGCAGTCACTTTGGTCCCTCGTGATTTGCTGATTGTCAGCTATGAGTAACAGCTGTCTGTGCTGAAAGAAATCAGTACATGCAACACAGTGTGGGTGACAGATAATGGTACTTTGACAGCATTTAAATGGCGCTTAAATTTAATTTCAAGTTGTTTCTGTTGTTCAGTGTGTACTGTAAGAGGAAAAAAGAAATGTCAGTAATTGATTTATGTTTATGATTTATAAGCTGTTAATGAGTCCATGCTTGTCTATCTTTGTCTATACTGTACTATACTGTATGTATGTAGCAGTTATTGTAGACTACGCATGGATGGATCAATGCATGTATGCATGTATGCATGTATGCGTGTATGCATGTATGCGTGTATGTATGTATGTATGTATGTATGTATGCATGTATGTATGCATGTATGGCTCCTTTAAGAGTACTGTACTTGTCTAAAGGAATACTAACATTATTGTTTTAAAACGACTCACAAACTGTGCCCCTCCAGTTGCATATGTCTAAGTGAGATGATCGACAATAACATACAGCTGACTGATATATATATTTTTTTATATTTTTTTTTTCTAATTGTAGCCAAGAGGGAAAGAAAGCAGCATGGAGTAACTTTAATCAGTGCTAATTAGAACATCGTTGTAAGTAATTACAAAAGATTTTGATTGTCTCATTTTCACACCAGAGGAAGGCCTGTTCCAGGCTACTTTCTTAATACGTATTTGTTTTAGAAGAGAGAGGATGACAATTATGGTAATCTGCATCACAGCATGAAACTTCGTTTAAGATAAAAAAAGATGATCTGCTAACTACACATAATAAATGCATCATCTATTTTTTTAAAATGACTTTTTAATTATCTTGTTAGTCATAGCTTCTGTTCAGCTGGATCAAGACTACTTTTGTTCTGTGATAAACTAGAATATTCAATTCTTTGTTTATTTTTTTAATAATAATTCTATCTATGGCAGTGATGCTGATGTGCATTTCTTGTTCTGTTTCCCATGTTACTGTGGTCCTCAGATATTGCTTATCAATATGATGTATTTCTTTATCAATTTATTCATTTATTCATCAACTTTCAATATTTAGGTCTTGCTCTTTTATCAAAAACTGTAATATTAAAACTGCAACTCATCAGGCAACAATAATCGTCTTTCATAATTTTACATTTAAAATGTTGTATTAATCTGCGGTTTGTAATGTACAGTGCATTCATACAGTACATACATTCATACAGTCATACTGAACATACAAACAACTTTTTTTTCTATTCATTATCATTCCATTAGAATATATCTTCAGAGCACCAATTTCCTGTGGTCTTTACGGGAACAGTGAATGGAAACAGACATTAGCGAAGCATTGAGACAAGCTCAGAAGACTTGCAAGGCAGCTGCCAAACCTAAAAAGCACTTTATTAGCCAGGAGGTGGGTTAAGAAGAACCGGTTGGGTATTGATTGAGGTGGCTGGATGTATCCTCAGCTGCACTCTCACTACATTTTTAAGTGTAAATATGTGACGTTGAGCGAGGGGGTGGGGCGCCCAGGAGCAATCTTCGGGTTTTGTGGGTTTCAGCGGGAAGTTGGAGTTACGGGAATGATCAATGGATGGGGCATTAGGAGTAGACTAGGCTACAGCATCCAAACCTCAATCTCACTACAGCTCTGCTCTTTCATGGACAGCTTTATTAAACGGAGTGGTTTGGAGGGGAGGGAAGTGACTTCTTTATTGCCTGTGTTCTGTACTTTTATATGAGTTAATTACACAAATCCACTTCACTCATCCCTTTCTTGCTCTGCGGTTCTCTCTAGCGAAAAGTATCTAAAGTAGTGCGGTACTGCATAAACTAGGGGTGACTTATCATGTGCAGCCTGATTGTTCATATTATTGAAAATATGAACATATGAAAGCAATGAGAATGCCTTAATCTATAACTTTCAAAACACACAATCAAACTATAACGTAAAAATGTAAAGTCAAGTAAAACAGATAAACCTTTCTGACCCGTGCCTTCGTCGGTAAACTTAGAAATGTTGTTTCTTATAAATGGGGTGGTTTACCAAAAGCTGTCAGCAACTACCAGGGCACGTTGTATCAAACTGGTTCTTTAAAAGGAGTGCTGTATTTGCACAACCAAGTCCCTGGCCTCTGCGCTCATCTTTGGGGCAGGTGGTGGAGGGGTTTCAGGAACACTAAATCTTCTCCCAGCCAAGCCCTCTGGAACCACAGCGTTCCTCTGAGGTTAATGGGGTTAATGGCTTGGTGCTGCAGCGTACTACTGCATACAGAGCATACACACAATGTGGTTACGATAAGTACAGAAGGAGCTCCTTCTCAACAGCATATCTACTTCATAATTAACCATAGTCAACGCACATACACTCATTCCTTCTCTGACCTGGAAGGCTCGTCTATCTTCAGCGAGCTTTGAAAGACTGGAAATCACATTCTTCCTGAAATGGCTGGTTTACACCAGTACCTGCACTTGACTCTGCACATCAAAAGCATGCTTTTCAAAGTTTTAATCTGCATGACATTTAAGGAAATCATGAACAAATCTAGCATTACATGAATTATCACTTCTATCACTACGTTTGCAAAAGCTTCTGTTTTTTTTTTAAATGGTCCCTTCACATAAATGACAGTCACAAGTGTTAAAATATACAAAACATACTGCCAGGGACTGACTAGTCAAAACACTGCTGACGATGATTACTAATGAAAGTTTAGACTTTAGTTACATTTATTTAGAAGGATTGAGACAAAGTAAGAGTGAATGGACATCTGGAAAGCATAGTTTAGTACTTTAAACAGCAAAGCCTGAGAAGGGCTTGGGCCTGTTTCCTTTCTATGTGTGCTCCCAACTGAGTCGTGAGCACATTTAAAATAAGAACACAGGATAGCGAAGATGATTGACAACATTCACAGCCACAAGCATGCCTCAAACATGTTGGAGAGAGCAGCTGATGAAGGGATTGGCCAGAATGTTTGTCTACTTAGTGTCCTTCACGTTGTATTTATTTATTTATCTATTTATTTATTTGTCAAGGAGACATACAATAATAACATAAGTGTCATTTACATAACACGAGATGTTAATTTCCGTTGATAGTCCCTGGGCAGACATTGGTGACAACTATAAAATAATACCCCTACTGCTCCTTTTCCAACTCCTAAAATATTTAAGTAATGCTAGAATTACAATCACAAACAGCCAATATAATACATAGCGCATTCCATCAATATATCAGACACACACTACAACAATTCAAAAAATTTCATATAATAATAAATAAATAAATCACCTATTAAAAAGAAAAAAAAACTATTGTAAATACATATTAATCAGCAGCTTACATGATAATCATAATGCATTATTAACCAGTGGTACAGTTACTAAAAACATCCTGAATAAGTTAATGATTACACAGTTGAATATGCTTAAGCCAAATCTTAACCTTTTTACCTCAACCATCACTGATGTACCCCAAAGAATATTGCACATTACACTATGCATCTATTATTACATCCTTAATTGATACTGTGCAGCAGGCAGCTCATGGTCAGTATTGACCAGTTCCCTGTAAATCATTCACTCCAGCTCTGAGACGACAACTAAACGGAGGAGAGGTGCAAGAGACAAGCAGTCGTTTAGACTGGGTGTCCTGTGGCTCTTACTTTGAGGGCAGTGTAACAGGGCCATTGCATGGCGCCCCCAGATGCGTGTGTATTTAGAGGCTGAGAGAGGAGAGAAATATAAAACTGCATGTGCTGCACTTAAGAAAGATCTTTTCTCTATCTAGACACTGCGGCTCCATTACCATCTGCAAAACTCTCATACTCACTTTGCAGAAGTGTGGAAAAAAAAACATATCCTGTCTTTTGTGGTGTTCTTAAAGTGCATTCGATTTGTGCTGAACGCACGTCTTTTGCATTGTGGCTTAGTGGACCTTAAAACAAGCTTCCACGGTGGGAGATTGCCATGTGGAGAGTGGGGGAAGCAGGGCGATAAGCAAATGATGCCAATTGAATGCCTCCCTTTACCATGCCTGCTCAAGAGCAGGTGGCATTTCTACTGGCCTAACTGTATGCAGAAACTCTTTTTCAGTGTGTACAGAAGACCGGGTATTAGTTGTTAAAATCTTTCAGGGGGGTACGTCTTTAGTTAACAGAAGCTGAGGGTGAATACATGTAGTCCAGTGTAGTGTAGCCTTGCTGTATGAAAAAACATTTCTTATCTTACCTGTTTGCCAGGGCTATTTTTAAATTATTTAACATGTGTGTTTAAAAACATTGTGTTATCAGATATCTCACCCCAGGGTCATTAGTTCAGTTAACAGTAAACAGAATATAGTCTCCGTCTGTTACTGGCTGATGTGTTCCATTGCATCATCATGTACTTCACCAATGTGCTGTGAAGAGGGGCGGGGCTACAGAATATCTATTGGCGCCTTAAGGATGTGAGGCTGGGCTAGGCGGAGAGCTGCAGAAGAAACCAAAACAAAGAATAAAGATGAAAAACATTTTTTGGTATAACTCATCATATAAGAGGCTGATGCAACCATAAAATGCTCCAGACCAGGCAGCAAAATACCTGAGATGTTATCGGAACAAATTCCATGGAGATTATCTCTGGGGAAAAAAAAAGCATTTCATAGGTGTTTTAGGATTTGAACGGGATAGGAAAATAAATAAATAATGATCTGATTACACGACATGAGAAATAGTTTTCAACCCTGGTTTGCTTTCCATTGTGTTATGCAAGGTTTTGCTCAATAAAATTTTCTTCTTTTTCCACATTAGAACCAGCTAAAAACAAAAAAAAAAGAGAGAGATTGTTCAGATGTATGTAATTTGGTTGGCAGGATGGCATTTGATCAGAATTAAGAAGCGTGATCCATTACAGTTTGTTGCTGTTGAGGAGATGGAGACTAGCCATCAATAGTTGCCAATAGGCTTCAATCTGCATTAGATAATCATTTTAATTTGGGAATCAAATGTTAGAGTTAAAAGTAAGTGCCTGTTCCTGGTGAAATAACGTTGAGTAAGGGTTTATAACAAGTAAATTACCAACAAAGTTCAACTCTTGAGCCAAAGAATCATTCATAAGACAACAACAGCAAAACAGGTTTCACAGGCAATCAAATAAATGTATAATTTAGTAACAATCTAGTTCAACTACACCACATTGATAGAACTTGTGTAAAGAAAAGAACAAAATGAAGCAAACCTAGACTAGATGTAGCTTTGTGCAAAGCACTGTTTACTCATTGGCTGGCAGTTTGCTCATTTTACATTCCAAGCCTGTGGCTCGGTGACCCTCACATCTCCTCTCATGTGGCAGGCAGCAGCACAAACTAGGCAGAGAGAGAGATTCAGAATAAAACAAAAAGAAGAAAACTGAAAGGTGAAACAGTCTGTGTGGAAGTGAAGGAAGTGTGTGTGTGGGGGGAGGGGGGTACTGTACGTGGGGAGTGGTGTGAACAGATGAAGCCATCATCTGACAGGACTCGTAACGGAAAGCTGCAGAAGGGAAGGGAGGAAGAAACTGCAGAGGGAAGAAAAGGGCAGCTGATGGCAAGAGCTGATAGAGACGTCAGCGGCGCTCCAGTAATCTCGTGACGCCTGGGCCCAGCGAGAGGCCAGCCGAGCGCAGTGGCGTGACGGGGAGGACCACCCTGACAACGCAACCAGGGGGCAGGCGGGCAGGCGGGCGGGTAAATCAAAGCAGGAGAAAGTCGTTTTCAAGAAATTACAGAAATCTCCATGGAAATTAGGATGAAACACTTTCTAATCTCCTGCTCTTCACTGCTGATAAGGGTCAGCGATTGAGGTTCTCCATCTCCCTCTTATTTTATTATTCCCCACTGATTTTTTAAATACTTAATTTCCTAATAGTGCACCATACACATACACACACACACACACACACACACACACACACACACACACACACACACACACACACACACACACACACACACACACACACACACACACACACACACACACACACACACACACACACACACACACACACACACACACACACACACACACACACACACACACACACACACACACACACACACACACACACACACACACACACGCACACGCACACACACACACGCACACACACACTCACACACACACGCTTGTGTGCACTCACACACACACACACACACTTGCCCATCTCTTTCCCTTCCTTCTGTTTAGACTTAACCATTTGGATATGAAATCTGAAAGGTTATAAGAAGGCACATGAACACACCATAGACTAAGCTACAGCAGAGAATCGCAGTGCTCACAGCCCTGGCACCACAAGAAAAGGCTCTGTCTGTCTTTCTAACTGGACTCTTATTAAGGAAGTGTTGGCGGCTCAGTAGGATGCCTATTGTCCATTGATTTGATGGTCACAGCTTGTTCTAGAGTGCAGTCTTATTATTTAGCATGGTAACAGTACTGCAGCAGTCCTTCCCACTCACACACAGCGTGGGAGAGTATGGCTAGGCTACCCTGAGAGGAAAAGCAGGTGGCCGGTACCCTTCCCAGATTCATTTGTAGGTTAAATGAGAAGCATCTTCTAGGGAATAGGATTCCATTACAATTCTAGGGTTCGTATTTTCTGTTTTGTGAGACAAAACAAAGTTAATAGGCTGCACAGTATTATCAGTCATTCTTGAAATGAACACATTTCATTTGAATAATAATGTTTTGTGAGACATGATCTAAGTGAATATTCCAATTCAATGAGCAAGCTGCTGATGATTCACCCCAGAGAGGATGATAAGAGGAGCCCAGGGTCGTTCTTCTGAAACACTTCATTGCAACACGAAGCATTCGAAGTTTGAGTTTCTGGAGTACGAGTCTGGAGTGAGCCAAAGAGCTTCTCCGCGTCACCTTTACATTACAGCACCCTCTCATTTCAATATGAGAGAGTAGCAGCTATCAGGCACCATGGCTCTCTCACTTCAGTCATGTTGCAGTGTGTCATTGAAGCAAGGTGATTGAGATAACTTCTTACATTATTAATATGTCCTTCATACAGACACACAGCCCTTACTGTGATTATCCATTGTGTTTCAGGAGAGAGAGACAAAGAAAGGCAAGAATAAGTGAAACTGGAGCTCAGCTAACATCTGTAAGCATCGCAAAGCTCACAGAGATATAGTACAGCAAATAAAAACATGGCAAACAATGGTTAGCATGGGGAAACTGTAAAATGATTCTGCAGTTTTACTATGGTGAACTTAGGGATACACTTGCATGGTAACTGCATTAAAATATAGTTTCATACTCAATGCAGCTGCGGGGTTTATTAGTATTGCTTTAAGATATTCGTTTTTTTAATGAACAAAAAAAAAAGTCCATGGGTACCATTACAGCTGGAATGAAAGGGGCAAGGTGTAACGGTAATGAATTTAAAATACAATACATATTCACTAGATCAGTCATCGAGTGCAGTTTTTAACATCAATTAGTGCTGAAGAGAACCTTGTTTCCAAGAATCAATATGAAAAATACGCTAGCGAGCACAGCTCCTCTACATGAGTGCTGCAAGGCTTCTTCAGACAGCACACTTTCATTCTCATTTGGTGTAAAAGTGACCCCACAATGTGAACAACCAGGCTTTTCTTTACTTGTGTGTAGCACTTGAAAACTCCAAGTCATCAAAAAGTTTCTTTCTGGGAAAGTTTCTCCTGACAACGTTCCCAGTGGACATGTCCCTCACGAGATGCAGCTTGTCTTCTGCCTCCTGTCTTCTGATTTGCATGCTGTTTATTATTTATTTTATAAGAAGTATCCAGCATCTGATGAGACAGTATGTTAGCAGGTACAGCCGGTTTCCAGTGATGCCAAATTTCAATGTAGCAGCATTTCATTCCCTTTGGGCATATTATGACAGTTTAAAAAAAAAAAGGCACACAAGCACAATGAAGTACACGGCTGAGGGTATGAGATTCAGATCTGTGTTTGAATCGATGTGTAAATTATTCATTGGTTTCAACTGAGTTGTTTGTTTTTTATGCATATTAGCACTGACACCTGTCTGATATTTTTGTATTAATCACCTTTCGTTTGAACTTCTTTTCCTTTTCGTTTGTTTGTTGGTTAGTTTGTATGCAAAAAACAAACAATAAAAAAAAAAAAAAAAAAAAAAAAAACCAAAACCCATCCCCACTTATCAATAATCAGAACTCATAGCAATTAATTTGAAATCTGTGCACTGGGGAAGCACATTCCCAATTCATATATCTGTAAGAGCTGTTATTATTATTATTATTATTATTATTATTATTATTATATTATTATTATTATTATTATTATTATTATTATTTGTATGTTTCTGAAAGCAGCTTTAAACTATTCATGCACACAAACTTGGTGAACAAGGTGACAAGTATTCTAATTCTACAGGTCTATTTATTTATATGAATTATCAGTAAGAATGATTTCTTACTGCTGCAAATAAGAACAATTGAATGTTACTGTTTTCCATTGCTGTATTTTTAAAAATATACTACATAGTAGCATTGCTGTAAGCTTATGCCTCCATATCTCTCTGTTCTATGTGTACATTAATATTTGAATGGCCTATACTGTAGATAGAGGGCTGCATTTTCTGCGTTTCAGGCTGACAGGTTTCTCCTTGGGAACACAGTATTGATTCTGCTGAACTCAACTTAAAAGGTGCCTCTGTGTGTGTTGAAGCTTACAAAGCTGCCCTGGCAGTCAATAAAGAAATTTTGGACATTAGTAAAAACATTTCCCTATCAGAAACTGGCTGGGCTCTGTGCAGCAAAACATCTGTGAAGCAGAGTTCCTGAATCACTGTCCAGATGTTACAATTGAAAGCAGAGCTTTTCTGATTGACCAGCTGTTTGAAGAAGAAGAAGAAGAAGAAGAAGAAGAAGAAGAAGAAGAAGAAGAAGAAGAAGAAGAAGAAGAAGAATTATACTCACAGTAATCAATGCAGCGAACACCAGAGCAAAACAATGTCAATTTGTACTTGTGCCTCCAGCCTCCTCCAAGGGCTATCTCACTGCCAGCAGCCTCTGCATGAGCGTCGGTACAGGCAGGATCTAAGAGCTGGCAGAGCTGGTCTAAATAAATCAGCTCTGGTGGCCAGCAGTTTCAAAACTGCAAAATCCTTTACCAGAATCTCCAAGCCAACTATTCTACCATTGGGAACTTGTTGCAAGGTTCTGTGAGCCAGCAAATTCAATTCAGTGGAACCCAGTCCTGGGATCACAGAGCCAACAAGTTGCTCAACACAGAGAGCTCCAGAGAGGTACACTAATTGGGTCAGATACTGCAGCCTTTCAAGTGTCAATGACTGTCTTTTCTACCCAATATGGTTGGACTTTTAGCTACCCCGATTCCAACTCAGATTGTGCTTTAATCTTGTGGCTTATTAAGGAAGGGAGAAAATAGAGAGGCTGATTTTTTAAAGCTTTTTGCTACAGTGCAAAAGAATTGCACAATATTTTGTCAAAGGAAAGAAAAGCATGATATCGTTACAAAGCAGGTGTCCACAAAGTTGTGGAGTGAAGAGCGGTCCTTTAGGATTTTAAAACTGTTTTTTTTTCTTCTTCTTCTTCATCCTCAACCACATTTTTTTGTTAGGTGGAGCATGTCAAGGGTCCTCTGTGTTTAGTTTTGTAATGTATCAAGGCCTCATGTAAGAGTTTAGGATTTTAACTGTTCAAAGTGCATTCTAACACAGCGGCTTCAAAATATATTTTTATATGTAGGTCTTTGAACTAATGAAATCCAACTTTTCCATTATGATGTCTGCTAATTCATACTGAGAGAGGCAGAGAGACACACACTGTTAATTAAGGAGGCATGCCAGCTCTGCACAGTGCAGCGACAGAGAAAGACATTTGCTTCGGTTTTTGAAAGCTTCTCTTAACCTCCTAACATCAAATGTTTCCCACATACATGAAGATATCTATCATCTTTGCACATGTGTTGTAATTACCTTACCTACTGTACTGTGAGTACAGAAATCAACTTAGTTTCTAAAAAAAAAAAAAAAAAAAGTACATTTAATAAGGGTTTTCTTCTAGTTATTTAATAAATCTAGTAGACTGTAGTGTCGCTTCCCCTGACACCTCTCTTAACGCTAGTATTATCTGTTTTATTTACACTTTTGTTTAAAGATTGAACTTGTCTGATGAATCCTGTTTTCCAAAGTGTCCCGGACTTTAGATCCGCTTCATGAACATTTACAAATGGGTGCGTTATGAAAGAGAACACAGCCAAATAGAACAGATAACTTAGATAACGGTATATAGTAAACTCTCTCTCACACACACACACACACACACACACACACACACACACACACACACACACACACACACACACACACACAAAACATACCCATAATTTTTGTTATGCCATGAATTAATTAACATTTTATTTAAATACATTACTTTTCATTAAGGACTATACTACACATGACCATAGCTAACTTGGAATTATCAATAAAAACATACCCATAATTTTTGTTATGCCATGAATTAATTAACATTTTATTTAAATACATTACTTTCATTAAGGGGACTATATAACACATGACCATAGCTAACTTGGATTGAATTAATACAATTGGAGTATAATATATATATATATATCATATTATATATATATAGATCTATATTATATATATAATATATCTATATATGATGATCTATATATACTTATACTATTATAATATATAATAATAATAATATAATAATAATAATAATAATAATAATAATAATAATAATAATCAAGTTGTTCATTACAACCCTTTTCAGTTAAATATACTATTCTTATTCTATACTTATCATGGATTGGGACTTTTTTGATGTATTATTTGTTTATCTTATCTTGCAGAAAAATGAATGCCCTAGCCTCATTCATGATTACATCTTTTTCTTTCTTTCTTTCTTTCTTTCTTTCTTTCTTTCTTTCTTCTTTCTTTCTTTCTTTCTTTCAATTTTCAATTTGGTATAAGAAATGACACTGATATCTTACCAGTTACACAAACACCTTTCCACAGTGCTGGCAACTTGACATTGCGAGAGAGGAGAAGTGAGAGGATTCTATTATTATTATTATTATTATTATTATTATTATTATTATTATTATTATTATTATTATTATTAGAAGTGTATTCTTCTTGTTTCATGTGTATTGTTTAAAACTACTCTACATGTATATTTTTGTTTTCTAATATCTAGAGAAACATTAAACATGAGTAACACACAAGACAAGGACAGTGAAAACCTGCATAAAACTGAAAAGAATATAGGACTGTGAACCTTAAACAACAACACCACCGATCGACCTGGCTATTAATACCGTGGTGTCTGAAGAAGAACAAAGACAGGACATATTATTACAACTGCTTTTATTTGCATCTCTTAATCACTGGGGATGGCGATTCATTTCCTATTGTTTCTGGTATGTCTTTTATGATTTTTTCAAGTAGTTTCCATACCTATT
Source organism: Polyodon spathula (assembly GCF_017654505.1). NCBI lineage: Eukaryota > Metazoa > Chordata > Actinopteri > Acipenseriformes > Polyodontidae > Polyodon > Polyodon spathula. The sequence goes on along the minus strand of NC_054552.1, from coordinate 34,400,842 downwards.
TTGTAAAGTGCTTTGAAAAGCCATACCTTGTAAGGAGCTAAATAAATTGAACATGAAAAAAGAAAAAGGGAAAAATCTGTAAGAATATAAATAAATTCAAATTGTTTATGTTATTTAAAATTTAGAATTGTAGCATTTACTACTGAGGTATACGACTAAGACAACTACTGTAATTACTATTATATTAATAATTTAATTATTATATGATATTATTATTATATTAATTTATTATTAGAATAATAATAATAATAATAATATAATCTATCTATCTATCTATCTATCTCTCTATCTATCTATCTATCTATATATATTATATATATATATATATATATATATATATATATATATATATATATATATATATATATATATATATATATATATATAATACGATATAGCTAAATATATATTAAATTTACTGATATCCCATTCCCATAATAATATATATTGGAATATTAAGATAATAGCTATATATAGCTGTATATATATATATATATATATATATATATATTTTCTTTCTAACATTTTAAAACATGTGTCAAATAAACTTTTATTAAATAAGATTAAATAAGATCTTCCAGAATATCGAGTGCAGTAAATTATATACGGCGGAAAGCTGGCTGGGAAACTATTAAACCAGAAAAGCTAGTAAGAAAAAGGAAGATAAACATGGTGTATAGACTATAATCTGTCAAAGACAAAAAGTGTTTTGTATAAGAAGAAAAGAAAGGAAATAACATATTGTAGACTAGTACATAAACAAGAAATAGACAAGATATAGACACGTTGCCTGATGTATTTATTGTAAGCGTACAGAAGTACTGCTGCAGGGGTCACATTGAAAGAATAGACTATAATGTAGGTCCACTACACCCTTCCTCCTTTAAAGATATTTTGATGCACTTGAAAGAGTGACCCTTGTGAAGCAATGTTAGTCAAAAAAAGAGTATGCATGCTGTAGCCCTTTCACAAACGAACTTTCTTGGAAACAAACATGTGCAATTATAGGGACTCACAGAAACTCAGAGCTTTCCCCCTTGCAGATTGACCTAGAAGCTAACATAATGCAATGCTCAGTTTGATCTCGAGGAGACCAGTGTCTGCTGTTCTAATTGATCCCAGACGCAGTTCTGTGAAATACAGATAGATGGCAGTGCAGTCAAGGTAGAGCAAAGGACTGGGACTCTGTCTTCTGCTTCTCTCCCTTTGGGTCCAACTCCTATTATCCGCTTGTAAATTAACCTGTCAATTTATCAATCAACACCATCTTGATTCTCTCCCTCCCGTTCTGCGGCCGGCGTCGCACTGAATTTGCCTCATAAATAACTGGGAGCCCCATGTTTGTTAGTATTGTGAATGAGTTTATTATCACTTAGATGGCTGCTATGAATCACAATACTGCCAGGAGCTTGATAAGAAGAAAGCGGGCATGTTAAAAGGGTGTAAGCTGATTTTATTTCAGTGGAATGGATGAGAAAAGGAAGGAAGGGTTGGGAGTATACAATTCAGTGAAACCAAAAAAAAAGAGAAATAACTGAAACAAATGATTGCATTCATTAATGTATTAAAATGTTACTGTGTGTGTCGTTGCCTGTTATTTAAAAATAAAGGCATTCTAATAATGGCTAGATAGGAAGTAAGCCATTACATGTTAGATTTGGCAGTGGGCAAGCCTGAAAAATAGCTAATATAAGTGAAACCTTAAATGGTAGAGTCAAAATCTAACATGAAGTTATATCAAGTTATATATTAATAAACACACCTTCTATAAATAAACTGCTGTTGGGCTACTATTCCAGCAGTATTGTACACTGAACTGAAATAAGCACGAGGTGAAAGAAAGACAGAATAATAAAAGAAAGAAAGCCCGATATTAGTCCATCAACAGAGGAGACACATGTGATTATATTTCTGTATAGCTTCTCAATAAGGCACAATGTATCAGTGTAAAATAATGCACTCTGATTACCAAAGTGCCCTCCACCCCTCTTTGTGTTTCAATGTGACGATGCATTGTTTGCATTGTTCTGATTCTGGTCACATGGTTTAACTGTTTGTTTCTGTGTTGCTGTTTTATTTCAATGCTTAGTTCTTTGGGTACTTATTACAACCCGTTTGTATAAAACATTTCATACATTGGCATGCTTTATAAATGTTAACCAGAGCTCTCTTTGCACCAGTTTAGATGGCACGATATTAATGTGATGAAAAATATATTTACATATTTGCATTTAAAAATTTCTATCTCAAAGTACTGTGTACTCTTCTGAGCACTTCAAATGCACAATGCTATTGTTTTGTCTTGATTGCATCAAACATTAATTCTTCTTCTTCTTCTTCTTCTTCTTCTTCTTCTTCTTCTTCTTCTTCTTCTTAGCAGTAATTATAGTTATTATTATTATTATATTATTATTATTATTATTATTAGTAGTATTATTATTCTTACTATTATTATTAGTCATACTAGTGGTGGTAGTATTTTAATATGTAATCTGATATTACTCTAAATACATACATACACACACATGCCTTTATTCAACACTGTATATCTACATTACTCATCTCAAGTCTTAAATATGCAGCTGATATGACAATAGTTAACAGCTGAACAAAGTTGAATACATGAATCTAAGGAGAAACAGTGAAAGTAATCAGGCAGGTGTGAACAGGTTAATTAGATACAACAATCCTATTTTCAAGACACAAATGACAGTAACAAAATGAATAGATTTTTGGAATATATAATATTTTAGTCATTATACTTAAGAGGGTATTGGACAAAGACATTGTGCCGAGGTTAACCTGTCTAGGCACAAATGCACATTGTGTTGATAAGCTTTTTGAACACACATAATAATGAGTTAACATGCATGTCTTTTTTTTTAAGCATTCACACAGAAAAGCGGCTGTTTTAATATGATTTGAATAACCTGATGTTCTGCGCCGTGTGTGCAAGACAGCCTCAAGATGAAACATTTACCCGGATTGGGGAAAAAATGAAATCTGTGCTCTACAGTACAACAATAAGCACGGAGGCACTTTTTAAATCTCCAAATTGGTAATAATGTGATAAGATAAACTAGGTCCTTAACAAATCCTGCTAAGTGCAAATGAGTCTGAGGGACCTCAATTGCCCTGATTCATTCTGCTGTATTTTTCTTATTCACATTGACTGCATTTCATCTATATATATATATATATATATATATATATATAATATATATATACACACACACACACACACACACACACACACACACACACACACACACACATATATATATATATATATATATATATATACACACACACACACACACACACACATATATATATATATATATATATATATATATAGATATATATATATATATATATATATATATATAGATAGATAGATAGATAGATAGATAGATAGATAGATAGATAGATAGATAGATATGAAGCAGGGAGGTGGACGGAGGGAGACGGGTCCCTCTGAATAGCTGGAAAGAATTTTCCTCTTCATTTGTTGTTAATGTAATAGGTGACCATAGGGAAGGGCTCTCACAATGAGAATGGCGGTGGGTCTTTTAACACGCACACAAAAAAGGGACACAACATCTGGTAATTAGCGTCAGCAAGCTTAGCCTAATGATGTAAGCAGATTATTTTCCAATAAGGGCGGGGGGGTTTAAGACCAGGCTAAAAGACCAATAGTATCTGCGGGTGTTGCTGTTTGTTTCTAATAATATTCTTGCATTTATTTTTGGTTCCGGCTTGGGTTTAAGACATAGACCTTGCTGTCATGAAATAACTATTTCCAACACCTTCAGAGAGCATTGGAAACTGTTTCCTGTTTTGAAAAAGTCTGTTTGGTAATCTGCAGTAGCAGCCTGGAATCAGCTGTGGCTTCTGCTGTCTGGACAGACATGGGTATCAAATAGCATTACTGGTCAGTATAATCATGAAACTACAACTAATGGTATTGAACAATTCTTTATTTTTTTGTTAAAACGCTCCATACTGTGCTACCAATATCATAGATCTAATTAAATAACATATTTCTTAATAGAAAAAAGGGAATAACTCAACTGGAATCACTTTCTAGAAACAGTGTACAGTGTAGAGGGAACACAAAGTTATTTTATAGCTTGTAACTTCAGGATGTTAGGGTTCAGGCCACTACAAGGCACACCAGGGGAGACTTGTGGTCTGATACACAAAGTTGCCACAGATTAGGTCTCCTGGAACCAGGTTTGAAGCCATTGTTCCTGAGAAAGTGGCTTCATGTTGCCTCAGCTTAAGATACTAGCTGTAAGATAAGGGTCATGCCTGTATAAACTGATGCTTGTGGAGCCCTTTAAAGATCTTTAGAGAATGAGCGGCAACATCACTGATGCACCAGTTTACTTATACTCAGCTCTGGGCACAGCTGAGGCGTGAGACTAAATATACAAGATCATTTGTGTAATAAGGTGCTAAGTTCCTGCTTGCAGAAAAGGGCAACTGGCATGTGGGAAAAGGGTGCAAGGTGTAATTAACTCCTTGGCATCTCTCTTCTCAGATGTGCAGTGGGAGCCAGGGACTTTGCAACTAAGAGGTAAGGGCTTTTTGAAGACAAAAATAAAAACAGCACAAAAAACAACATAGATTACAAGGGTAGTGATGAGCCACTTGTCTGTTTTGGACTAAAAGGGAAGGTGTCAGTTGAACATATTTTGAGTGTATAAGACACGTTGGACTCTATGTAGGGGGAAGAAGGGGAAGAAATTAGTAGTAAATTGTATGAAATAACTAAAATAACACAACAGAGACAGTTACTATTTATTAGTTGCTGCATTAAGAAAGTGCTGTATTAAGGTCTTAAGTATGCAGTGAAGGTTTGTGGTTTCTGAGAGGAGCTTGACAAGTCTACAAAGGGAAGCCCTGCTTGCAGTAATTAGAACTGCAGTTAAAATGACAGCGTTCTGCAGATATGCTTTCCATGGGACAGCAGCATTGTCTTATGACAATAACACCATAAAAGCGTTATCTCATCACTGGGTTCAAAAAAAAAAAAAACTATTTATTTTGCTAATAAGATGAACAGAGCAGTGATTTTTGATGAAAAGCTTTCACATATTAAAGTATAATGGAAGTTGTATTGGGTTTTACACACATGGCACACGACTGCATCTCCTATTATGACTCAGAAACCGAACCCGAGCTTCTAAATAAATAAACTGGAGTTAATTACAGACTGGAGTAAACCCATTGGAAATACGTCCTGATCTCTGGATCCACGAAACAACGATGACTAGAACCTCAGTGCTGCCAGATCGAAGCAGTTCAAGCCTCCCTAGTCCCTGTCTTTTCAATCCTTGCCCCATGAGTTTTCTATCAGCTTCTACTGCAGGAGATGCCCATGTCCTCTGCACTGGGGGCCCTGGGACTTAGCAGCTAACTGACGTCCCCATGGCAATTCTTACAGTCAGCCAACCCCAGGGGGAGAGCAAGTGCCTCAGACGGATACTGGGAATACGATGACAGCAGATGGTACCGAGTGAGGAGCTATGGAAACGACAGGGCTGAGTGAGATGCTGGAACAGAGCTGGCCGACACGGACTGGTCAACTCCTCCTGGAGTGGTGAAGACACCACAGAATTGGGAATGTATATAAAAATATATATTTTAAGCAAATTTGTGATCTCACCTCCCAACAGTAAAAGCATAAGCCAAGGGTCCTGGTTTATAATCTAAGAAATGAATTTGGGAACCCTTTGTTTACTGATATGAGGGATGGCTTTGCTAACTGAGCCATTCAGCACACAACAGCTTCACTCACACAGCCTTGTACTAAGCCCTGACATATGGGCAGGTAGAGTGGCACAAAATCACGCTTTCATCCGACAGTGCTATTACTGTTGGGTGCACAATAGCACTTATTTATTGTTAACGAAGGTTAGACAAAATGACCCTCCAAACTTGCTATAGAAATACACACATTTCACAAGGGCATTGTGAAGCCACCCCCAGCGCCCTTCTTCTTTTATGATGTATCAGAAGATGTTGTGTCTACATCTCTTCTCTGTCAGTCAACAACACAAAAAGTGATCTGGCAGTTTTTAACACCGCTGAGCCCATCTAGGAGAAGGACCCTTTTCATTGCACATACTTGGCCGCTTGTCATGGAGTAGGTCTAACATAATGGGCTTGCTCAACATGCTGAGCAGCAATAGCCAATTAAGTGGCTTGAAGGGGATGCTTCCAGGCCCACGTAAAAGGCTTCAGGTGTGAAATGCTTGTTTTCGAGAGTGCTGAAAATGTATAGGGGCTTTCAAGTTTGCCATTGCCCCCTAGTCCCCCCTCCAACCCTCCATGTAGACCTCCTTGGGAGGAGGCGGGGGGTGGAGAGAAGGGCTTTCAAGTGCAATGTTCTATTCAGCATCGGAATACTGTGTGTTCTTTCTTTTTCACAAGCTGGTAAGGGGGGGGCAGAGGCGATGCAAACAATAGCTTTACAGCACAAAGGTAGACCGAGAGAGAGAGAGAGAGAGAGAGAGAGAGAGAGAGAGAGAGAGAGAGAGAGAGAGAGAGAGAGAGGGAAGCTAAATAGAAAAAAGATCGAATTATATGGTAATTAGGACAAATGTTGACTAGAAAAAAAGGAAAAGTTCAAGAACTACTTAAAAAATTATACCCAAGCTTTAGAAAATGAAGGCAGAGCATCAGGAATAAGTCCATTGAACTGTCCAGATGAGAAACCATTGCAGAATCCTCTTTGTCTTTCTGGCTAGTTGAAGGAGACACAAACCAGGAGCAGTTGATACCGTAGCATGAGGCTCCCAGGTGTTATTGAAGCAAATCTGTCTCTTTGCTTTAGAGCCTGTCCCTTCCAATGAAAACAGAATAATAGTCCTTTTATAACAGAGGCTTACAGTAGTCTTTTAAAGCAGCAATTGAATGCACCATAGAAGCATACAGTGAATCTTACATAAAGACATCTGTGCTACATATGCCTGCCTCGCCAGTTAATCTGCATTTATTTATGTATTTATTTATAATATTTTACCAGGGCACAAAGGGGTCCTGCGGTGATGGCAAGAGCGGTTCAAACCCAAACCCAAACGCAGACATACACCCCTGCACAAACACACACACACACACACACACACACACACACCACACACACACTCACACACACACAAACACACACACACACACACACACACACACACACACACACACCGCACAACACACACACACACACACACACACACACACACACACACACACACAGCACACACACACACACACCACACACACACACACACACACACACACACACACACACACACACACACACACACACACACACACACACACACAAACACACACACACACACACACACACACACACACACACACACACACACACACACACACACACACACACACACACACACACACACCCACACACACACACACACACACACACACACACACACACACCACACACAAACACACACACACACACACACACACACACACACACCACACACACACACACACCTGCACAAACACACACACACACACACACACACCCCTGCACAAACACGCACACAGATCGCAGATCCATTTCATGCAAACTAGCAATCTCCACATCTTGGTACACTTGCTGTGCATGAGGAAGGGAGAGTGGCCAGAGGGAAACGATGGAGAAGAGATAGATTCATCTTATAAGGGTCGTATATCATGGGGGTGTCAGATGTGGAAGCAAATGAATGGACCATGTTTATCTCAGCTGAGCTGTACGCTTTACCCACCCTTCACTCTGGGCACTTCTTAATAAATTGGTTCAGTCCGAGGGCTGCGCTGATAATGAAGAGAGGGAGAGGCAGCTTCCCCTTTGCTCCGAGACACTAGAAAGCTCGTGCTCCCCATTTTTTTTATCTGGTTTGATTGGGGAAGCCCTTCTGTAAGATGAAGTAGGGAGAAATCAAAATAAATGGAGTCTATTAAAACCAGCAATGCATCAACTGCTTGATAAAGTGATTAATAAACAGGCATGGATGGTGATTGATTAAAGCATTTCATCAAACTGTTAAAGAGGGCTTAATGCCACTGGTGCATGCGTTTTAAAAATGCATCTTGTAAGTGCAGCAGTTTCCTCTTTGCAGTTCTTACAGCATCTTTCCAAGTAGGTTTTTATTAAACTATATATATTAGACACAAAAAATCTACATTTTACTTGATGGTATGAGCTGGCAATTGTGAAAAAGACGTGAAATTGTTAGGTAAGGCTAACACTGCGTCTTTACCTGGCCCATGTTCGGACAAGGCTATCCAGTACACACTGCTTTACTGGTACAGTAGGTGGGTTCACTTCACACAACATGTGTGTTCACCAGTGGGCAGGTCAAGTGAGGTCTAAGATAGTAAGTCTCGGGCTCGCGAGATAGTAAGTGGTGTGGACGAGATAGTAGCCTTCTGTTTTAATCTACACCATGTCCCTTTAGGGGTTCAGTAGTAATGAGACTCATTTCTGTATACGAAAAATTCTCTGCTATTATAACAAACATTCCCAAGTAGGACCACGTTTCAGATACCTGTTACACATATACATAGACTTCTCATACATAAAACAAGCTAGTATTATTAGGCTATTATGTTTTTAACATTCAAAAAACATGAACAGTTCAGTTACGTTTATATTAGTCTAGCAGTCTGATTGAGTATTAATAACAACATGAATATATTCACAAATGTATTTACATTTATATTTATACCCTATTTAAAAATGTATATTGATTGAAATGGCGTCAGGAGGAGAACGACACATTTCCATACAATCGATCGAACCACTTCATTGCTTAATATAAACAAGATAATAACTTAATAGTCATGAACAACAGGATCTCCTGGGTACTTGTAACTCTGTTAACTTGGGATTTCAACATGTAAACACAGCGCTGGGGTGAATCACAAACAAAAAACAAATAGAAAAACACTTTGAGGAGAAACATTTTCTTTTATTGATTTTTTTGTTGTTGAAATGTAGATATTGTATCTGGAGTTAGGGTTGGAAGCATTGAAAAAAAAAAAATGAAATGGGTAAAGTCAGGATCCACAACAACCACAAGAATAAGTGACCTGAGGAATTCAAATTAAATTACCCACAGAGAATTATTAAACCCACTAACTAACTCTTGGTGGTGGAGCCTGCATAACTTATGAGTTAGCAAAAAATAAACCGTGCATGTGAGAATAAAAATTTCAATAGCTCACTAAATACTTCACGCATTTTTTCGGTTCCAAAAAAAGACCCTCCTAGTCAATGAGTGGTCCTACTGTCCGCTTGCCAGGTATGGAGTTTAAACATGCAGCTGTTTTTGAGTTATTTAGCACAAAAACAAACAAACAACAAAAAAAAAACTTCTAATTTGTCCAAACAAATTATTTTGAACTTAAAAACTAGGACAAAAAAAAAAAAAATCTCTCCTCACACATACACAGAGCACATGAAAATCCCGATCCGTTTTGAAACGGCCGAGAAAACGTACCCCTCAAAATCAAATTTAAATGAAGCTCTGCCTGCCGCCCTTACCTATAATATATTGCACTATTGCACCATATATATCTATATATAATATATATATATATATATATTTAATATATATATAAGTATCTATATTATATATATATATATATTCCCCTATTATATCTACTATAGACGTCCAAATTTATAAAGGAGGCTAAGGGAATTCAATAGTCAAAGGGTTTAAAATAGTCTACAGTTACACCTTTGACTATGTAGTAAATGACATCACAAACACATTCATAGATTTACATACAAATAAGTGGGTCAGTTACCTTGGTAGCCAAAGCCTATAAGTTCAGACACACTTTTTCTTGGCAAAGGTGTGTTTCCTTTGCTGGCCTTTTAAACATTCCAGTTGAATAAAAAGTTGAAAGCTTTTGTTTTATGGCTTGTCTCTCTGATTCAGGTCCTGTAATCCTCTAACCCTCCCTCCTGCTATGCTGATAGAGGAGAGGGGTCTGTTTCAAACACCTCCACTGCTGTTTGCAGCTCCAGACATTCCACAGCAGAGCCTCGAAGTGAAAAGAAAGCACAAGCCCTCCATCTTAAATGTCACGACTGCCAGTTCAGAAAAGGGACTGAAAGGGAGTGATTGACTTGCCCTGACGTTCAGAGGTTTGGGCTCCGTGTAACTATCTCCAGGGTTAAGTTGCGGGGCAGTGATAATTGCTATCAATAAGAGAGCCAGCACACTGTACACTGTGCATGTGGGTGTGGAGAGCAGGGATTCACAGGCTGCCCCTGTGATAGTTAGATATATTTAACTCAAGTCAAGACCGTGGGTCCTGATTGTGCTTCTGCAGTGTAACTGAAAGAATTATCGTCAAAGCTAGAATGGAGGAGTACCTTAAATTAGGTGTTAAGGGGTAAAGAAACAGCTGTGATCCCTCATTATTAAATCCTGCACCTCTGAACGGCCAATTTGCACTAGTCCTCATTTCCGGCCCTGTTGTTAATTCTCTGACTAAAGGCGCTGTCACAGTGAGATAAATGAGGCTCTTTGCTCTCTGGGATTCTCATTACGTATCCAAAATGAACGCACGGTACATTACTATTTAAAGGTATATGCCTTACATCTTTTGAAATGCTGTTTAATAGGCGGACTAGCTAGCAGTACTAAACCCTGGTATGTGCACAAAGTTGGAACCAGAATACAGGACCCTACCAAATTGCAGCCTATAGATATTTTTTGGATCATATCAAATCATTATTATTATTATTTTGTATCTTTGTGAAGGTTACTGTTCATTTGTTAATATGTTGATCCTGCCAGGGGCTTCCCCCAGGGTGTGGTTTATTAACAGGCTTTACTGCTGACAAAAAGAAAACAATGCAATGAGGTTGATGGAAATTCAGGTGTATATGTGTTTTGGGAGGTGGCGTTAAGTTCTGCTACTGTATAGATGATTTAAATAGATCAAATGAATTTGTAACTGTAAGGCTGGACATCCATTGTGTGACGAGTGGAGGGTTCTGTGCCATTAGACGTGACAAGATCATAAAACACTGCTGGAAGATGAAGATGGGTATTGATCCCAGACCCTGGCCAGCCTACCAATGAACCCCACCCCCCTGCCCAGCTCCAGAACATGTTCAGGGTTTCTTTGTATTCAAGCATGTAGGCTCAAAGGACCACAATGTAAACATAATGTTTAATCAATAGACAAACCTCGTTTCTATGAAAGCAAACACAGTTAACACCTCTCCTGCAGTGTAGTGATTACAACATTATATGGAATAATAGCCCAAGGGGCAAATTCTAGTGATTTTAAGACGCACTTTTCATGTAATTACACAAGCCTTTATGTTCACTTATTGTATTAATGTGGACACATTTAATATGGTGTCTGAGGTATCTGCTGCAGTTAGTATACTATCTGGACATTAAAGATATTCAGATCTAGTAGATATTGGGAACATACATGCCTGTGAACATGTGTGTATGCATGTGTGCATGTGTGTGTGTATGCATATGGGATTACCCTTGTTGTTGTTATTGAATACACTGCACTATTTATCACATATGAAATTCACACTGTGATAAATATGAGCCTTATCTCTGTTCTATTATATTCAATTGAAAGGATTGAGAAGACTGGTTAGTGTAAATTGGTGTCTGCAGACTTCCCTTGTGCTTCTGAATCATCTTTTGACTAGGGGTGAGTGAGAGATTTTTTTTTTAAGGGGGACGCACAAAAGACTCCCTTCCAGTTGCAGAATAAAATCCATTTGTCACCTCGGTGTTCAAGGCAAAACAGGACCACCATCTGTAGGTATGAGAATATATTCACACCTTCCTTTATTAACCTAAACAAAACCCCTCAGGCTAATGGCTTTCTTCTGTAAAAACAAGTTCCCCAGAAAAGACCCTTAGGGTGTGTGGAGACACTTATCAAAATCCACTACGGTACACAGAAAACAGGGCTGCACCCTACAGGCACACACACACAGACACAGTCACACAGACACAGACACACAGACAGGGCTGCACCATACAGGCACACACAGACCACAGTCACACAGACACAGACACACAGACAGGGCTGCACCCTACAGGCACACACACAGACACAGACACATACACAGACACACAGGCAGGGCTGCACCCTACAGGCACACACACAGACACAGACACAAACATGCAAAGACAGACAGGCAGACTCACACACACACACACACTCATCTCCAAGATTAAATATATACAGTATTTCTGTGTACTTGTTCAGTGAAAACCCCAATGTGTTTTGTGTTCTATGCTGATACTCTTATGTAGTGCATTTTTATGCAGCAGAGCGTCTCAGAGTATGAAAGACCGAAAAAGGGCATGAACTGCAATGCACAATGCAGCAGCTATTACGTGTTTAGAAACATCCCACATACAGGCAAGCAATTTTCTCTCCAATTGTGTTTTAGGCAGCAGTGTATGTGTGATTCAGAGCTGGGCTCCAGTCACTTTGTTCTCTTGCTCGGAGTGGGACTGGGTCCCCTGTCGTGTGCATGGACAGTCCTGCTGAGCCGCCGAAGGATTCCATAGCGCTTGTCATGAAGGCTCAGGAGTGCTGAGCCCAATGCACGTCAAACTTCACCTCCCCACCACAGAGAACGAGAAGGAATGGACACATGTCTGCACTGAAAGCACAGCAACCACAGCACTCCTTCTGAAATGAACTTACTATGCAGACTGAAAACACAATGCCATGAGTGAATAACTACATTAATACAACACTCCTTCGGAATTGAACTTACAGAATGAAAACATAATGCCATGAGTGAATAACTACATTGCAACACTCCTTCTGAAATGAACTTACAAACTGAAAACACAATGCCATGAGTGAATAAGTATATTAATACGACACTCCTTCTGAAATGAACTTACTATGCAGACTGAAAACATAATTCAGTGAATGAATAACAACATTGCAGTCTTTTTTCTACTAGAAGAAAAATAAGTAATATTACTGTAAAATTTAGAAATGCTCCTCATTCTTTTCTGTGTAACCCATTAGCACAACTGCATGAAGCAAATAAATATTTATCAAATGTTCAGGCAGGCAGAAGTCCTGTAAGAAAGACAGAAGAAGAGACTAAGGAGAATGCGCCAAAAGTACGAAACATGTCAGACGAAGAGCTTTTTTCTAAGGAAGAAGAAGAAGAAGAAGTAGATATTAGAAGTAGAAGATTTAGAAAAAGAGGAAGAAGAGAAGAAGAAGTAAAGAAAAACATAGCCCCATTCTAAGAAAAGAAGCAGAAGAAGACTTTAAAGAAGACACAAAAGAAGAAGAAAGACGAGAGAGTACTTAGTTAAAAAAGAAGAAAAAAGAGCAGAGGAAGAGAAGCCTTAGACTTGAAAAAGTCTTACAAGACTTTTGTTATTACGGTAAAAACAGAAGAGAACATACAGAAGAAAAAAGGGAGGAGAGAAAGAAGAAGAAAAAAGATACGGAGAAGAAAAAGAAGAAGAAAAAGAAAAAGAAGAAGAAGAAGAAAAAGGAGAAGAAGAAATTTGAATTGTGTGCGGAAAGAAGATGACGACGAAGGAGAAGAATGAATAAAGAGAAGAAAGAACATGGGTAATCGTGTACTTATAAGCAAGAAGAAGCCGTAAAAGAGAAGAGAAGAAAGCAGAAGAAGAAGACGCGAAAATAAAGAAGAAAGGTAAAAGAGTAGAAGAAGAAGAAGACGAAGAAGAAAGAGAAGAAAACGAAGAAAGACGAAGAGAAAGTAGAGACGTAAGAAGTAGAAGATAGAGAATGAGAAAAAAGAATGAAGAAGAAGAAAAGAGAGAGAAAAAGAAGAAGAAGAAAAAGAAGAAAAAAAAAAGAAGAAATGAGAAGAAAAATTTTCTTTTTGATAGGGAAGAAGGAAGAAGAAAGAGAAGCGAAGAGAAGAGAAGAAGAGAACACAAGAACAGAAAAGAAGAAGCGAAGAAAAGCAAGAAGATCGTCGAATAAGAAAAAAAGAGAGAAGAAGAAGAAAATAAGAAGACAGAAGAAGAAGACCGAAACTAGGAAGACTGAAGAGCCCCAAATAGCAAGAAAGAAAAGTAACAAGAAAGAACGAAGAGAAGCAAGAAGGAGATAAAGAAGAAGAGAAAGAAAGAAACAAAACTGAGAAGAAGATACAAGAAGAAGAAAAAGAAGAAGAAGAAGAAGAAGAAGAAAAAGAAGAAGAAGAAGAAGAAGAAAGAAGAAAGAAGCAGAAGAAGAAGAAGAAGAAAAGGAAGAAAGAAAGAAGCAAGACAGAGAAAGAAAGAAGAAGCGCGAGAAGAAGAAACGAATGAAGAAGAAAAAGAGGAAGAAGAAGAAAAGAAGAAGAAGAATGAAGAGAATAAGAGAGAAGCAGCGAAGAAGAAGAGAAATAAGATAAAAGAGAAAGAAGAAGAGAAAAAAGAAGAATAGACGAGTGAAAAGACAGAAGAGAACGATAGTTATTGAGAAGAGGTAAAAAAAGAAGAAGAAAGAAAAACCTGAAGAAAGAAAGAGTCAGAAGAAAAAAAAGGAAGAAGAACAAACCAGAAAAAAGAAAGAGAAGAAAGCAAGAAAGCAAGAAGGAAAGAAAAGAAGAAAGAAAGAAGAAGAAGAAGAAGAAGAAGAAGGAGAAGAAGAAGAAGAAGTAAAGAAAAACATAGCCCCATTCATTATGGAAATGGTGCTCTGAAGCATGGTGTTTTATGGGAATGCTAGCAGCTGAAAGGCATGGCGGTGTGTGATAGTGTTGCCGGCTGGAGAAGCTATTGCTGTAATGACAGCTCAATTTGATCTCCTTTGTGCTTTGGGTCCAAGCCCCTCACTCTGGACTCTGTTTTGTTGTCTTCTTCTTTCTCCCTGGACTTTGATTTCCCCTTTGTTTTTCGGCTCTTCTCCTGACATGACTTAACAATGAGAGATGCCACACAGCCATGACCTTTCACACCCTGGAGGTGACCTTTAACTTTCCATGCATGACCTCTGACTCTGGCGCTGACAGCTTGATTAATTGCTGTGTGTTATGATTTATGAATATCTCCTCAGAATAATTAACAGGGCAACAGGTGGCCCTGTGATAGAGCTACAAGAGTGACATCACATTTGGCAGAGGGCAGAGATATAAGAAAACAATGTGGGGAAGGTTCAGGGTGCTTTGGTTATGTCCCGTCTCAGAATCCGCTCCCGTTCTCACCCATGCATCATTTTGACTTTCATGTATTCACTCACAATCTGGGGTCAGTTCCATCCCCTGGCTGTTTAAAAGAGGTCATGAGTCTAAAAAAAAGAAAGAATTTCTACATTACTGGAGCATAATTAATAATAATAATAATAATAAATAATATAATAATAATACTAATAATAATAATAATAATAATAATAATAATCTGTAAATGAAAGCAAGCAATATTAATTTGGCTTCAGATCTGCCTGTGTTTGTATTTACTGCAAAGCAAAGCTGGAATACATGGTCCAGGCGCACCAATATCAGCCTGATGTACAGTCAAGACTCTCCTCTCTGCCTTAGACAAACATTGAATGGAAGCTCTGGGCCAGCTTTGAAATGACACCTAATGCAAAACAGGAGAAGTCTTACATGGTTAGGTTTGACACTCGCCACTTTTTATTACTGTCTAGGACTCTGGTAGTCTTTGTCCCGTGACCCTGTGGGTTCAGGGGGGGCGCGTTACGGTTCAGACAGGGACATCTATCAGAAGATGAGAAAGACACCCGTCCTTGTGTGGGAGAGTGACTGCGATTCGGAGGGAGGTGAGGAATGGGGTTATCGGCTGCAGCCCAGTCCTCTGCAAAGAATACACTTTAGTGTCTGGTGGAGCTTGTTTGGATCCCCAGCCTTAGAGACCTGGAACCCAGCTGTCACCAAAATCACCTGAACACAAGCTGATTTGAAAATGGCTTCTCTTTGATAAGAGCAGGTCTGACCTTTCCTTCCAGTTCTGACACCAGTGGCTGTTAAATTCATGCTGCCTCTTCAATATCTGTGCCCAGCCCTAATGTTGCCTTTAAGAAGGTGAAGTATTGACCTCCCCAGCACTCGCTGTTCACTTCAACATGACAGTAATTATTAGAGGAATTAATAACATGCACCCCCTTCGTCTGGACTCTGTAGAGCCTGCCTCCTAGCAAACACTCTCCCATGTGTTAATTTACATGAATACCATAATGTAATCAAGTTAGTATTTCCTATATTACTTTGGATGTAACTCGTTTTGTCCTAAATGTACTAGAAAATAACAGGAAATATCGGGAATCGTTGCTTCCTTTTAGAATAAAAAGCTAGCACAGGGATTTCAGTCAAAGCTGTGTGATATCATCAGACATGCAAATCTGAAAGAGAAGTACCTGTCAGCAGGTGTCAGTTTTGCATCTGGAACCTGGATTTAAATTATACTGCAATACTAAAGACGTTTCTATGCCTTGGCTGCTTGTGAACCTGAAGCAATATTTAGCTAATTTAGTTTTTTCTTCTAAGCTCAAATTGACATAGATGAAGGGAGCCTGGCTGTAGCATCAGAAGAGACTCAGCGCTGTGATGATATGTGTGGAAGGGCATGAGAAAGCACTTTCAGAAAAGCCTGGGAACTAAATGGAGTTTTTGTATGATAAGCCACACTCTGTAAAGATGAGCACAAACACTCAAGCAAGCACAGGAGCATTGCAGTCAGTTCAAAGGGGTTCATTTCACTGAGATTGTGGCTCTGTTCTCCAATGTAACGATGATACCAAGAGGCTTGTTTCATTTTTCACAGCAGAAGAACTGCACCTCACCCTCTTCAGTGCAAATATACACAGAGGCACAGAAACACCTGGATTGGAGCAGCTATTGCTTGTATATGTAATATTGTTTTCATTTGTGTCTGTGTTTGGCTGTTTTAGAAGCCATCTGCGTTACACAGAGATGATTCCAGTCTCTTTAAGATCCTGGCTATGAGACCTGGACAGGTAATGAAGTAAGGAATATTACACCAAAATAAATTCATGAAACTTAAAGGGGGTGAGCTGGGGGACAGGGCAGCAAAAACATCCCACGTGTTGCTCCAGTCAGAATGATACCCACTGCTTAAGCTATAACCCACTGGCTAACACTTCATAACAAATATCAGTAATTCAAATATAATTACGTGTGAAGTGATACATTTCCCATTGAACTAATATTGAATTCAAATTAAGCTTCAAACCTTAACCCATCCTGCACACATGAATACCGACGACACGTCAAAGGAAGTACCGATACACTTAATTGGGAACACACTGAGGATACATTTCACAGGAATTCAACATGAATCCAATAGGATTAGTTGATATGTAATTAGATTGGAAATCCCAACACTTATTAACAGGTGTGATCAAGCAAGCCAAGCAGTGAATGGCTAATGCCACTTCTTCCCTGTCATGCTGGGTGAGATATGAAAAGCTAGAAAGTTGGCATATATATATATATATATACACAGGCTCAATCGCAGTGATTCTCCCTCACACTTTAAATGAATTATCTGGGAGCCGGGGAAGGTTAATTTTGGCCCAAGACCTTTTGATTGAATGACCCCTCTGTGGTGCTGCAGTGGCATAGAGAATGACCTTTGACACTCAACGTGACAGGAGAGTGAGCTCCCCAGCAGATCTCTTCCTCAGCAGTGATGGAGCTGTCCTCTCTCTCTACCGTACCACCGGGACCACAGGGCTGCGAACTGCAGAGGCAAACTTTCAGCTTCCTCCCCGCTTCGAAACTTTCCATTAGCCACTGCCACCCCATATGTTTGTGCAGCACACAAGGTGGTTTCTCGGATACTGTGGTTGCTAATTATAAATTGAATTTGCATTTTAATTAGAATGGTGGCAAATTAAAGTGTGCCAGCTGGAAAATTTCAAACGGTTTCTTTCTTTCTTTGTCATCCGTTGTTTTTTTCCTCATTCTCTCTTTTTTTAAGGAGAGAATATGTGTCAGAGTCGCTCTGCACCCGACATGTACACTTTTTAATTCCCCCCCCCCCTTTACTATCTTTTACTGACACAGACATAAGGGGCTTATTGTTAATCTTCCTTCATTAGAATGTGCTAACCAGGTTTTTACGAGGCACATTCGCTTCAGTGCAAACCCAAGTGTATTTCTATACACGCTATTATCTGCTCTCACCCATTTCCTTTCTTCATGCCTCATTGCAGTACCTGCTTGAGACAAGGGGCATGCGGGGGAGCTCTGATCTGTGACTTGTAAAGCTTGAATGCAGGATGTTCTTTAAATGAGTGACTCAAATATACAACAGTCTTACAGAACACAGGCTGCAAACCCCATGGCTAAAGAAACCAGAACAAGAGAAGAAGAAATACATCATTATATATCTTCCTGGTTTACCTGGGTCAATGTACATATTGCACATATTTCTGCCTCAATCTCAAGCAGACTGCACACTACTCTTTGGCTGTAGCACAGTTCCATACAGCGTTTTTCACTTTTGACATAGGGATGCAGGGGTGCAGCTAATCCTTTTGGGTACAGCCTGTGTAACGCAGAGTCTCTTTTATTTCTTGAATTTCTCCTTTTCCCAGCATCACTCCTCCATGGTCATTCTCATTCCCTCTCTCTCTCTCTCTCTCTCTCTCTTTTCCCCTGAGTGTCCTTGCTCAATAATTGTCATTAATTGACTGACAGCTCTGATAGACCCAACTAACCCCCGTCCCGCTCTCATGTCTGCTTTTAAATGAGTGCTTGTACATCCAATGACCTCGCCAGCTCATCAGCTGTCACTGAATTCAAATGCAGATGTAAGTGCATAAGATTAGGAAAATCATGTTCTTTTCCATGCTAGTTCCAGGGCATGCAGAGACAAGTCTGTGCACAACAGCACATGCACTTTTTGCATTTTTTTGCAGCAGAATTTTGTATCATATGGTTTCGTTTTATATGTGAAACGACATTCAGAAGTTATGGAATTTCTATGGCAAATAGATAGCTAGCTAGGTGGTATCTTGGTAACAAACAAACACTCAGTTGGAAAACATGTTATTCTGCATTATGTAGCACACTTTAGTTAAATGTGCTCACTTTAGCACACTTAAGTCAAACTTAACACATCTGCCTCTTTCAGGAACTATATCATCAATACCAAAGAGAAACCGTGGAAACAGTGGAAACCGCAGAAACAGTGGAAACAGTGAAAACCGTGGAAACCGTGGAAACAGTGAAAACCGTGGAAACCGTGGAAACAGTGGAAACAGTGGGCAAAGTAGGATCAATCAGTCCACACCTGCTCTGTCGGTTACTCAATAATGCATCTACAGGCCAGAGTAAATATATCATGTTGCTGAAAAATGGCCATAACATGAAGATTAACACTGATGCTGTGCTATTTAAAATGTTACTGTAAAAACCCCTTGTTGTAAATAGTCAAAGCTTTTAATAACACATTTACAGGTAAGATTTATATTTGGATCTGTAAACTGAGGTGTGAGCCCTTTTCACACCTTGATTACATTGAACTCAGATATGCAATTGAGAGAACCCACCCAAGGCTTCCAATATGAACTAATAAGCTTCATCATTTCATTTCATAGTCCTATCTTTGTTATGGCTTGTTTTACTTAATTTAGCTTGGTTTTATATAATATACATACAGTGTATGAGTCCTGCTTTATGTACTAGATAAACATATGTGTGTGTGTGTGTGTGTGTGTGTGTGTGTGTGTGTGTGAGGTTTTCTACTGGTTCAAAAATGTATTTGTGGGTTCTCAGTAGCCATTAACAACAAGCTGTTAGTTAAAAAAAAAAAAAAAGGTTGATCACATTGTATATTGAGAAGAACAAAAACAGAAAGAAAGAGCAAAGTTTAAACATGCAGATTTTAAAATGTAGAATAAGTCCTTTCACACTGACAGCGTGTGTGTTTGTTGCGTGGGGTGTGGGTGGAGATGTGTTAGTCTGCTTGAATCAAGTTCTCTGTTTAAATGGAGGTACCAATTGGAATGTGTGACCATTGAATAGCAAGATGATAGGTGACATAAATTCCTCTTTGAGCCAGCTGCCCAGCAAACTTTACTGAAACAGTCTGCTATGACAACGTACCACATGGTCCGGAGAATGTGACAGTAATGCCACACAACTGAAAGCCTGCCGTGAATCATGGGTACCGTATAAGCAGCCTGGCAGCTTACAAAACTGTGTGACTAACATTGATGATGTACTGCAAACTTAGATTTCATCTTTACAGAGGGAAATTCTTCTCTTAAAAAATGAATATATATATATATATATATATATATATATATATATATATATATTATATATATATATATATATATATATATGATAAATAATTGGTCCATTACGTGTCTCTAATTAATGTGTATTGACATCATGGTGTGGGAGGGTATGCTAGTGGGATGATGTATTGCACAGATGCCTTGTATTAACCTGTTGGGATTACGAGTATATTTCTGTATGATTTCCTCAGAAAGGTAACTGATTGATGTGTTGAGATTCTAACTGTAGAACAATGTAAAGCACTGCTTTCATCCCCATGTTGTGTACAGTAGCAAGTGCTGTGATTTGTTTTGATTTGAATGTTAAGCAGCAGTCTCACGTGGTGCACTGTACTGTACACTAAGCTCTCAGACTCATTTTACGATTCACTTCTCCAAAAACACCATTAGAAAGTTCCCCTGGCTTGTTAAAGCTGAAATTCCAAAAAAGAATCTCAGCAGGTAATCACCCCCTGGTGCCCTTTATTTCCAGCCCTTCACGAGACCACCTGACTATCAGGTGAGCCATCCACCCCCTCCAGGCCTGAGGGGTGCTAATTACACAGAGCTGAGGTGGGACAGGTGTGTACGGTATTGCTGTCATACCTGCTGACAATAACAATCTAACATTGCATTTCTGTGGAAGCAACGGAGGCCGTGTTTAACCCCATCATTCCTCTTCCTTTGATGCTTCATAGCATTATGAGTGCAATTACATGGGCCTCACTGTCTCGGTGTCTGTGGGGTATTATCTTGATCAGTTTGAGGCTCCTGCCTGGTGGGTAGTGGACTGCATGCTAAATACAAGGAGAAGCTAAATCCAATTATCCTGCTAAGAGGGAAAACACAGTACTGAATTTCAACCAAGATCAGCTATGGACATTTTTACTCAGATGAAGAGGTAGCTGTTATTATTATTATTATTATTATTATTATTATTATTATTATTATTATTATTATTATTATTATTATTATTATTATAATAATAATAATAATAATAATAATAATAATAATAATAATAATAATAATAATAATAATGTAATGTGTGACACGTAATATGTCATTATTGTGCCCGTCATCCCACATGAAATAAAACATCATTTTTATTTTGTACCTATCTATAGAGACCAAATATCACTACACTGTGAGTGAAGTTCATAATTATATAATAATAATAATTATTATTATTATTATTATTATTATTATTATTATTAGTGAGCTTGCCCCACATTGCCCTGCTAAAATGCCTCATGCCAGTTCTGCACACGTATGGGTGAGTGCATGCTTGCCCATCCAGTACCTATCTGCTTTCATAAGGGCTCCTGCCAACTGTTTAGGGCATCAGACCTCTAAATCTCTTTCCAAAACTGGATTAGAGGTGAAGGGCTAGGGCACCAGCCCAGTGTGCCAACTTTAACTTTTTAAGCATGTTACAGTAGTTCATGCATGCATCTAATTTTACAACGCTTTCTATATTATGTTGCTTCAATTTGAACCAAAACAATTGCAGTAAAAGGTGCTCCCTAATATAGAATTGTTCTCATGCAATATTTTGCTATCTGACATTTTAATTAATTATCTAATTAATCAAATGAATAATGAATGAAAAGGGATTTGTGGAATGACTCCTCTGATACTACGCTTCAGTTTCTGGAGGTGTCCTGGAGACCAGAGACAGCAGAGTTACAACATGTTTAAATTATTGACTGCTTAAAGGGTCATGGAAAAAAAAAAATCCTGCAATGCATTCATGTGCACAAGATGCATTAAGGTCAATATATTTGGGGCTATGAGTTAATGAGTTTGACTCTTCTAAACTTCATAAAGGGTGCAAGAACGAGGGTTATTACTAAGTGCTGAAATTACTTCTGGTCCAAATTGAGCGAGTTCTGCGTTGGGATTTGGGGTGGGGGAGTATGAGTCAAGTAGTAGCATTGCCATGATGCAAGACAAGTTACAAGCAAGATAAGAGCATTCAACACAGCTGGAGCAGTGTGTCAGACTGTGACTCTGTTCAATCTATGAGCAGTGTGTCAGACTGTGACTCTGTTCAATCTATGAGCAGTGTGTCAGACTGTGACTCTGTTCAATCTATGAGCAGTGTGTCAGACTGTGACTCTGTTCAATCTATGAGCAGTGTGTCAGACTGTGACTCTGTTCAATCTATGAGCAGTGTGTCAGACTGTGACTCTGTTCAATCTATGAGCAGTGTGTCAGACTGTGACTCTGTTCAATCTATGAGCAGTGTGCTAGACTGTGACTCTGTTCAATCTATGAGCAGTGTGTAGACTGTGACTCTGTTCAATCTATGAGCAGTGTGTCAGACTGTGACTCTGTTCAATCTATGAGCAGTGTGTCAGACTGTGACTCTGTTCAATCTATGAGCAGTGTGCTAGACTGTGACTCTGTTCAATCTATGAGCAGTGTGTCAGACTGTGACTCTGTTCAATCTATGAGCAGTGTGCTAGACTGTGACTCTGTTCAATCTATGAGCAGTGTGTCAGAGTGTGACTCTGTTCAATCTATGAGCAGTGTGTCAGACTGTGACTCTGTTCAATCTATGAGCAGTGTGTCAGACTGTGACTCTGTTCAATCTATGAGCAGTGTGTCAGACTGTGACTCTGTTCAATCTATGAGCAGTGTGTCAGAGTGTGACTCTGTTCAATCTATGAGCAGTGTGTCAGACTGTGACTCTGTTCAATCTATGAGCAGTGTGTCAGACTGTGACTCTGTTCAATCTATGAGCAGTGTGTCAGAGTGTGACTCTGTTCAATCTATGAGCAGTGTGCTAGACTGTGACTCTGTTCAATCTATGAGCAGTATGTCAGACTGTGACTCTGTTCAATCTATGAGCAGTGTGTCAGAGTGTGACTCTGTTCAATCTATGAGCAGTGTGTCAGAGTGCGAATCTGTTCAATCTATGAGCAGTGTGCTAGACTGTGACTCTGACCAATCTATGAGCAGTGTACTAGACTGTGACTCTGTTCAATCTATGAGCAGTGTGCTAGACTGTGACTCTGTTCAATCTATGAGCAGTGTGTCAGAGTGCGAATCTGTTCAATCTATGAGCAGTGTGCTAGACTGTGACTCTGACCAATCTATGAGCAGTGTGCTAGACTGTGACTCTGTCCAATCTATGAGCAGTGTGCTAGACTGTGACTCTGTTCAATCTATGAGCAGTGTGTCAGAGTGTGACTCTGTTCAATCTATGAGCAGTGTGTCAGACTGTGACTCTGTTCAATCTATGAGCAGTGTGTCAGACTGTGACTCTGTTCAATCTATGAGCAGTGTGTCAGACTGTGACTCTGTTCAATCTATGAGCAGTGTGTCAGACTGTGACTCTGTTCAATCTATGAGCAGTGTGTCAGACTGTGACTCTGTTCAATCTATGAGCAGTGTGCTAGACTGTGACTCTGTTCAATCTATGAGCAGTGTACTAGACTGTGACTCTGTTCAATCTATGAGCAGTGTGTCAGACTGTGACTCTGTTCAATCTATGAGCAGTGTGCTAGACTGTGACTCTGTTCAATCTATGAGCAGTGTACTAGACTGTGACTCTGTTCAATCTATGAGCAGTGTGCTAGACTGTGACTCTGTTCAATCTATGAGCAGTGTGTCAGAGTGTGACTCTGTTTAATCTATGAGCAGTGTGTCAGACTGTGACTCTGTTCAATCTATGAGCAGTGTGTCAGACTGTGACTCTGTTCAATCTATGAGCAGTGTGTCAGAGTGTGACTCTGTTCAATCTATGAGCAATGTACTAGACTGTGACTCTGTTCAATCTATGAGCAGTGTGCTAGACTGTGACTCTGTTCAATCTATGAGCAGTGTGTCAGACTGTGACTCTGTTCAATCTATGAGCAGTGTGTCAGACTGTGACTCTGTTCAATCTATGAGCAGTGTGTCAGACTGTGACTCTGTTCAATCTATGAGCAGTGTGCTAGACTGTGACTCTGTTCAATCTATGAGCAGTGTGTCAGACTGTGACTCTGTTCAATCTATGAGCAGTGTGTCAGACTGTGACTCTGTTCAATCTATGAGCAGTGTGTCAGACTGTGACTCTGTTCAATCTATGAGCAGTGTGTCAGAGTGTGACTCTGTTCAATCGCAGAGTTCAGACACAGCTGGGACTCTGCTAGCTGCATTCCTGCTCCAGTATGTAGCTGAAATTATGCAAATGATGTTCATGCTGCTACATTAAGCAAGGAGGCTTAGAAGCACACTTCACTGGGCTCACATGGTGTTGCTGCTCAAACAGGATATACTAGCTGTCATTAACCCTACTCACTCCACAGGTTACACACGATTATCATCTGGATGGACCACATGCTGATACGGAGCACATTATTAAACTGAAGGGGAAAAGGGGCATTTGTTTTGCTGTATGTTACTATATATGGTCTGTATGACAATAAATAAACTGGACCTTTAACAGCACACTAATGCTTTAGGAATACATCCCTACACAACATAATTGCCTCTAATGAAGTTAGTTTGTGATATCTTTGGGCTGCTTTGGGAATACACCAGCCAAAAAAGGTCAATATATCCAATTTATAAGAAAATATGAAGAGAAAAACATACATTTGCATTTGATTTCTCTTGGCAAAGCTGGTCATTAATCATCATCAAGCCACTTTCATCACATTGGCTACTCTACCCGGGTCGGAACCTACCCAGGTCATATCAATGCACCGGAAGCAGCTTGTTACTGACGCGTCCATCCTAGCTTCTCTGGATTGAGCCATCAGCCCAAACGTTGATTAGAGAAAATGTTTCTTTATCCCTGCTGCAATCTGGCTCTTTGTGTGTCTCAAACAACAAAAATATAGCGAAACAGAATAAATAGAAACGTTCCATGTGGAAGTGAAACTTTCACGCAGACGTGGCTGTTTGTTATTTCGTTGGGCTTACGCATGGTCATCATGCATTTTACCTCACTCGGTCCAGGGCAAATCGCGTCGACCCACATCCTGAGGTGGGTTGCTGCGACCCGGGTACAACCCAGGTACATGGTTTCACACTATGTGGGAGTGACAGTGAAAGGGGCTGTAGTTAGAGTGCTGGACAGCCCTCCCTCGTTATACCACCTCTGTTATAATGCATTCCACAACAACCGGTATCCATATTAACCAATGCTGGGCTCCCCTGTTATACCTCCATCCTCGCTATCCACCCTCTGCCGATACAGAGAGCCAATGCACACAAATGCATGGGAATCTCCCCATCTTTACCACCAGCAAGATACTCGTAACCAACTCAAAAGCACAAAACGACCGCTTGATCTTTGACACGCTACCGTCCATGTTGTTTACTGTGCAGAACACGCTATTGCTGTTGTTGTTCTGAAAAATAGTTTTCCTTGTTTTTGTAGTGTATTGGATTTTTAATGCACCTCATTATCCTGCCACTCTCGCTATCCCAGCAGGGCACTGTATATAGAGCAGACACACGTGTAAGAGGTGCTGCTTCCACAAAGCCTCTGTGCTGCTTCCTGCTTCAGTCGAGTGGATACATTTTTCTTTTTTTTATGACCTGTGAGGTCCTCATGAAAGAAAAGGGTGTCGAGTACAGAGAGGAGTGGATGTAATTTGATGTTTTAAATAAACGTTTGGGGGACAAAATGGCTTAATTACAGGGCATTCAATAAAAGAAAAACACAGCAACTGTTAGTATTTGTTTGGATTTTAGCAAAATGTGAAAAGATTAAAAAAAAAAAATGTCCATCCTTAACTCAAATGCAATATAAACTATAAACTATTTATTTTAAAAACTATGTATGTAACACTTTTTTTAAAGATAAAATGGCATATTGTTCGTGCAATTAAACAAGCAAAGGTCTCACTAAAAAGCAGATGCATTACAGCTGTTGGGCTCATGATGAGTTACTCAAATAACTCAATGAAATAATAAAGACATCCTGATATTTCAAATGTTACTGCAATGTATTACTACCCTGTATTCACCCCGTGCTGGATCCTCACCAGCACGCCCACATTGTCACTCTCTTCTGAGCTGTACATGCTACGGGAGTGATGACATCAACCGAAACAACTCATCCCAACTGCCAACTGCCAAGCACAACAAAGAGACAGCTTCATCCCTCTCCGTCTCCATGGCACTGAATAAAACAGTCCCTTCACACATCATTAAAAACATACATTTCAATCAGCACGGATTTTATAAAAGCACAGAAACATACAGTACCCAGAAAGGAGGAGAGTAAATGTAGCTGACAGTCTAGTTAGTGACTGCTTTGTGGGTGTAAAAAGGGCTCATGGTACAACCTGTGGAAGAACAACAGTGGTGATAAAATCCCGAGAGATCAGAGCACAGCAGCATGAAGTACTGACGTCCCCACCAGTGTACGGAAACACTGGCTCTTTGTCACAATGCAGGGAAGAGCACTAACCTTACACACAGTATTACTGGGTCCAGTTTTCATTCTGCTTCTTCTGCTGTTCCCTGCAAAGAAAGAACCCACGCAAAATAACTTTGCTGCAGGACGCAGCAGAGAATTGATGTTTTTTTGTTGGTTGCATTATTATTATTATTATTATTATTATTATTATTATTATTATTATTATTATTATTTATTAGTGGTAGTAGTTCTTATAATAATTCAGGAGAAATAATATATAATAATATAAATAAGAATAAAATAAACTGCAACGAGGGAAGCCACAGTAAGCAATGGCAGTGATCTAAAATGACTCTCGAGTTTGCTGATGCTTTCATGTCTGCTACCATTTCCTCAAAAAAGCCGGTACACAGCCAACTAATCTGATACTTCTGTCATTGTGCAGTTCATGGGGTTCTTCTTTGGAACAGCTTTCCAAGGTTTCTGAACCTGGTCCTGTTCCAGCTCCAGTGCTGTACCTCTTTGCGAACGCAGTTTGATCTTCTGTTAAGTAATGTTCAGACATACACACGACTTCATTAGCATTCAGTGAAAGAGCAGGAGCAGCCCCCCCCCCATCTCTCCTCGGGCGGTGGGATTTGGCAGGAAACCGATACACCTGGCAAAACTCAACATCCTCAAGTTTGTGGAGAAGAGAGGAGATGAAGTAAAACATAAACTATTTCCGACCAAGGAGCTGTCAGCAGGCAGGGAGCTGATGGGGGCTCTGCAGCAACACTTCATAGTTTGACTTGAGGAGAAGGTTTTTTTTTTTTTTTTGCCAGTTTAAAATGGTGGTTTGAAATGCATTATGATGGGGACAAGGTGTCTGTGCCAGCAGTGTTGTTAGGAATATTCTCTCATGTCATAAACACTCAAACACAACTGCAATCATACAGCGTGTCATCCACCAATACTTTATTAACGCATTATAACCGGCTTCATAAACAGCAACAGCAGCATTTCTGTGCTTCATTCTTTTTAGTCAAGTATCATAAACAAGCAAGTTAGAAATTGGTTTTGATTGGGTTTCCTTAACCTAACTGGAATATAACTGGTGTGTACTTTTTATTTTCCCACAGCTCCCAGTTATCTATAAATTCCCACTGGAGATCCTGTTAGACTGTCGTCATTCCTGCAGAAGCGAGAGAAATCCTGGGAAAAGAAAGAAAAAAAAAATGATGTCTTCTCTAAAGTCTCAAAGAAGTTCTTGTTAGTTTAAAGATCTGAAAACAGAAGCAAAATTTCTCTCTCTTTCCTGCAGTTTTTAAAGCTAATAATAAGTCCCTGAACACATAGGCCTGTAGCTGAAAGCAGCTTGTCACGGTGGATGGTAGCTAATGAAGATCCCCTTTAGTTTATCTTCATCAATTGTCAAATATCTGAGCCTGTGAAGTGGTGTGATGAGGTGCAAAGACAGATATTTGAAGGGATTTTAACTCATTTGAGCAATTACATGCTTAACTGGCCCAAGATAATGTGTCAGCCCAGGCTTTTTTTCTCTCTTTTACATGGCACAAGAGGGGAAGCTTAGAAATGCAGGATTTAAAACACAAAGGCTTGGCCCTGAATAGAATGAAGGCACCAGAGAAATTAATTGCCACTAACAAACAGCAGGGCTGCTTACAGGTTTTGTGTGCCACTCCGTTACCTACCAGAGTGACGGGAGGCGGGAGGCGGGGGGGAGGGTGTAAGTAATAGCTCATCAGAGGTATTCTATTTTTCTTAAACATAAGCACAGGAGCCTAGTTTTACAGCCTCTTCAGCATGCAAGGTATTGCACATTTTAAAGAGGAACTGCGTTGAACCAGCTGGTGGATTTATAATTCAAGATGTATTAAAAGCTAGACTGTTATGAGAACAGCATTCAGAGTGTGTCTGGAGAGGCCTTTCTTTCTCCTCTCTGGGAGAGGCATTCTCTTGTTAAGGTGGAGGTGAGTTCCCATGTGATCCCAGGTCAGGCTGCTGCAGGGTCAGGTTTAATAGAAGTAGCCTCGATGCTGGAATCCTCTCCTGCTGTCAATGGCCCTGACCAATAAACTCAACCCCAAACTTGAAGCAGCACAGGCCCTCCATTCTCATTCTCTGCTCTCTGCTCCTCTGCCCTCGCACTGCTAAGAAGGCTAAATTGGGTGTCAGTTAGTGCTCTGCATACTGCAGTGGTGCTTCCAGGAGCTGGTCCCCTGTCCACAGCACACTGCTCTGGGGTCAGCACAATATATTCTCTGCTTGACCCCTGGGTGTACCTGCAGTTCATTAGGTTTTAGATATATAGATATATGGATATATGCACTGTATATAGATATATTTTGGATGTATTTTCTGGCTCAGCTTTATATTACATATGTACAGCGTGAGATATGTTTCATATCTATTAAAGATACATTCTGAAATTAATTCATAGTTTATATTTAGAATGTGTTTACAGATTGTAATAGGTATCACTGAAGGATAGAAGCTTATCGACTTGAAGAATATAAACCAAACAATACCATTGTGACTTGATTGTCAGAGAGAGTCTGCTAAATCAAGTGATAAAAAGAAGAAGGTTAGGAATGATAAGCAATGGAAAAAATACTGTAATCAGATATGAATTGATTATGTAGGGTAAATAACCATTGAGATTGTGGGGTTGTTTTAGTTTAGAAACCCAAACAAATCAAATCTTGCTTACAACTTCTGCTCCAATTACAAACGGGTCTTTGTTTTCCAATAATTGTGTGTGTAATATATATATATATATATTATATATATATATATATATATATATATATATATATATATATATATATATATATATATATATATATATTTCTATAGTAAACAGATAACAGTAAATATTATTAATGATGCAGAAATAATAAGAAATAATATGGGTGCATGTGAGAGTCATTAATTCAACCATCTGGATTTCTTTCTTTCTACATTTTCCCCCCAACATTTCCAATAGAGCACAACTTGTATAAAGTAAACTCCAAATTAGAGAACTACCTTCTTTTTAGCAATAACATTCTCTAATAGCTGTGCCACTATAAAGATCTGTCCTCAGAAGTTCCTCAGTTTGTATTTTTGCTAAATGAATAATTTGGTTTATATTTTACATCTATACAGTATATTAAGTAACATTGAATAGTTTTTGTTATAATGTATTAATAAAAATTAATATGATATATTAATATATATATATTATATATATATAGATATATATAATATATATATATATATATATATATATATATTTTTTTTTTTTTTTTTTAAGTAGTAGGTTATAGAAATCACTGTCTTCTGTCTAAATTTGCCAGGGAGGCATTGGGTTTATTATTATTATTATTATTATTATTATTATATTATATTATTATTATTATAATGAAAATATATATTTTTCGTTTAATTATTAAATGAAGCTACAGTTAAATACAGAGTAAAAAAGTGAACAGTGAATGTAACAGTATTTGTAATTGTCAAATATATAATTTTATATATATATATTATAATATATATATATATATATATATATATATATATATATATATATATATATATATATATAATATATAAATAAAGAAAATCGGCCCAAAAATTCACATGGTTACAGTATATTCTGTACTGAGTGTCCACGGTCTGTTTTAATAATAGGCTGAACTGTAGCCTTTTCAGGACCCATTTGCTTTTGATCTGCTGATCGGTATGAAATCAAAAAAGAAACTTTGACGCTCAATGATTTCACCCTGGTTAGCAATTTAAAATACAAGCAATATATATATAAATATACACGTGTGCACACATAGCATTCATGGTACATAGCACTACACCAACAAGACAAATGAAACATCACCGTGGAGTACTATCTTCATTATTATTATTATATTATTATTATTATTTTTTTTTTTTTTTGAAGAAGAAGAAGGCGCTTTGCATTAATCTCGTAACCTGCCCTTGGTAACACCGGCATTCTGTCACACCGGTTGCTTGATATTTTTCTCTCTCGCTTGCTTCTACACCCACACATCAGCGCTCCGTCTGCACCGGCGTGACAGCCATCATCTCCTCACTCCGCCAGCGCTCCTGTCAAAAGGCGGCCCAGGCACGCACAAAGACATTTGCATTTTGTGCATCTCATTATGCACATAATTGCATACCAGTGCAGCAATTTTTTCCCATTATCTCGCGTAACATTATCAGTGACGTCTGAAATACATGTTTAAATGTCAATTATTGACTACAAAGGAAGGCTGACCTTTGAAGGAGCACGTTTTTCTAAGCATAGGCTGGGCTGTGCTGTGACTCGCTCTTTAATTCCGCTCCTTGGATTAAATAATTAAACAGAGCAAGTATAGTCTCAAGACTGCTGTTTGTGAAGATATTATTCTTATTATCATTACTTGTATTGTTCATTGTTTTCTGTGGTTGGCAGGGCTTGGCTTATAATATATTAATGAACCAGACAAATCATTTGTAACATTGTATTTATGTTTTTTATCAATGCATTTTTTTTTCTTCTTGTAAGTGTACTGGAAATGGTCTGATATGAAGGAAACGATGCTGCTGCTAGTTTTGGATTTGTGACGTCATGATAAAAATCTAAATAATAAATTTGCTTCAGTGGAAAATCATCAAGTTGCAAGAAAACTGTTGTAGTCACGAGTCCATATAAACATCATCACAGATTCATTTTTTTTTTACTGGGAAATAATACCCACTTAGATCAAACGCTTATTTCAGAGCTATCCTAGACACAAAATACAAAACAAGACACAAAACATTATAACCTATCTATCTATCTATCTCTATAAACTAACATACACAACACTCAGGACAGGGCAAACTGAATTAAAAAAAATAAGAAACTTCCCCCAAATCCACTATGCAGTCTGAAATTATTATTATTATTATTATTATTATTATTATTATTATTATTATTATTATTATTGTTGTTGTTGTTGTTGTTGTTGTAGAAGTGCAAATAGCTCATTAATTTACTTTTATGTATTTAATGTTGTACACATCACATCTAAAAAACTTGGGAGGAAATGAAATCACTCTGTACACAAATTTTTGTTTCGTCTTCCACACGATTCAATGTAAAAATAATAATAATCTGTTAAATTATTAATTAATAATAATACATTATTAAAAAGTGTGCCCGTTTTATTTAAGAAATGGTGAAGCCTCAGCGAGGAACTCCTCGTTTATTTGTGGACTTGGTCGGTGGTGTTTTGCAGTCTCACTATGGAAGCAATGTCACAAGGAGGCTAGTGTCATTCTGTTCATTAAATATTTAACACTCTTTGGTGAGTGTCCGCTAAAAATAGAATGTCGAACGGCTGCATTCAACTCCTCAATAACGGCTTATTTCAACAGTCTTCTATATGTGCACATTACTGGTATCATTGTTTTGATGTGACAGTGGGGAATGTAACTTTAAGAGAGTCCAGATTGAAACGAGTTTGACTGTGACCTACTGCCAATGGAAACCAAGAAGCCTGATTTCAAAACGCTTTCAAAGCATGGCCAGTGAAGGCAATGTATGTTTCAGATTGCGTCTTCATTAGTGTCATATTATATAAAATAAACACAAATTAAAATACATCTGAATTAATAAACATCTGGTGTAAAATAAACTGGTAGATACAATCAAAATGTTGTTTGATATCATTGCTGTAGTTGAAGATGAAGTTTGATAAGATGAGGCAGTTTTAAAACAGCCAAGAACAGCTTTATGTGTATCAGACTGTATTTTGTCCTACAAACAGACTGCTTGAATGGGGCCAATGCCATTAAACTGTATACCATGCTTGCTTTGTTAAAGAAAATGTAATGTATAAAATCTCCATGCCAAATAACAGCCCCTTCCTGCTGTTGTACACGAATCTCTTTCCTATCACTCGATTCCCAGCGAGACACTGCAGGGCCCACGGGTCCCTTTCAATTTTACATTCGGAAACATTTAAATATTTCTTTTATACATCATTATTACACTTGTTAGACTTGGGAAATGAAATAAATCACTTAGATTATCCTTTTAATTAAATTTAAAATAAGCGTGCCCAGCCTACTTTATTCAGCTGAAGCTCTAGGGGTGTCTCACAGAAACTTGTAGCTGGGGTGAGCATTCTCAAGCAGTTTTTTGGTTAAGGGAATTTATTTTAATTGCACCATTAAATAATAGTGCATTTGTCAAAAGTGCTGCTTTTTCACAATATGCAATATAATAACTTGATTGTTGAAAAATGTGCACATTAGACAATATATATACAGTCATACTTGCTCATAAAAACTCTTGATAGATTGTTAATTGAATTTATAAATTGGTTTCTCTATACAGATTAATTAACTATTAACCCGAATGAACAGCATTTGTGAATGTTTTAATAGCCTAGTTGTTAACAGTTAAGAAAGTAAGAGGCCCTTAAAATAAACAGTGAATGATGCTTCAGAATGACAGTATATGGTTTGGCTATTCTAACACAGCTTGTTAGAACAAAAAATAGAACTCCCTGATAAAGAAGCAGGCAGCTTTCCACTAGTAGTACAGTCCTCAGTGGTTACCCCATGCTAGTGATATTCAAAACTGTTTATACACATGGATTCATGTGTGATTTAAAGGGGTATCAAAGTGGTCACATAAACAGGAGGTCTTTAAAATATATTTTACTGTGCATGTAGTCAATGCTACATTGTAATGAGGGTTATTTAAAAAAAAGAAGAAAAAGAAGAAGAATAAACATGAACAGTTCTTATTTTTTAAAACCCACAAAGAATCAAAAAACATGATTTAAATATTTAACACAATGTGTACAATGCGAGGCCTACCTTTACTTCATCAGAATGTTTATTTTTTTTTATTACAAAACATCATTCTTTTGAAAACCAGCAATACAATACAGGGAGCTATAAAGAAATAAAAACATATTTTAAAACCTATGATTAATTAAAGTTCCCCATTTGTATCAATAACTGCTGAACTGTGCCCTCTAAAAGACCCCCCCCAATGGCCTTTGAGTTTCAGTGGCCTTGAAGACAGCCATGGTTATTTGACCCTAACCTTGGCGTATGGTGACCTTGACCTGCACCTCACCCCTTCCCATCCACCGGGCTGCATCTGTTCCTTTTCCAGGGACACCCAAGAGTTTAGTGAAATTAAAGCATCTCCTTGAAGTTCCATTTGTTTCCCCAGTAAAGGTTTAAGGCCTGGTCATTAGGCTGAACTTGATCTGTGGCTCCCAAAGTTACCACTGTAGAATGCTGAATATAATGCACGTGTCATTTCCTGATAAATTCCTATTGACAACAAGCGTTTGAAAAATATATTTATGATGAATTAATTTGCTCTTGGTGTAAAATGGGTATTTTTGATTTAATTAATAGCAATATAAAACAGGCACAGTACACAGCATTTATCAAACATCTTATAGTATTTATGTAGTACATTATAGCAGAACTATATATTATTATTATTATTATTATTATTATTATTATTATTATTATTATTATTATTATTATTATTATTATTATTATTATTAATACTGCAAAGCTACTCAAGTAACTTATGCTAAAATGCCTGAGGTAGCCTCATATTCTTTTTCTCAACAGATCATCAGAAGCTTCTAATTTGTCCTGACGTGCTTCCTCCACTGCAATGTCTTTTTCTGTTTTGTTTTATCTTGTGTTTCCGTGACCTTTCTATAAAAGTTTTGTGTGCCTCCAAAGAGAATACAAAGTTAATATTAATGAAGGAAGAACACAGGCTTGCCCATTCTTTAATGGATAATAGATTACAGTGGCTGGAATTGATTGTTACTGATGCATATTCAGAAAGCAGAGCCTCAGGAGGGGGCCTCTTTATTTATTTATTTATTTATTTATTTTGGGGGGGGGGGTTAGGGGGATCACTGCTCTGATATTTTGTTGAATCGTTACAGATTGAGTACGAGTCACTCTGCTCATCAATTCTAGTAGTGAGCCTGTGAAATAAAGATATATTACACACACACACACACACACACACACGCATACACACACACACACACACACACACACACACACACACACACACACACACACACACACACACACACACACACACACACACACACACACACACACACACACACACACACACACACACACACACACACACACACACACACACACACACACACACACACACACACACACACACACACACACACACACACACACACGCACACACACACACACACACACACACACACACACACACACACACACGCACACACACACACACACACACACACACACACACACACACACACACACACACACACACACTGCATCCTTTCAAAACAGATATACAGGGAAGCTAACAGGCAGTGAGCGCAGTGTTCACTCAATTTATTCACATGTCTTTCCATCCACTACTTTGATCCTACAGTACAGTATTAAGCAGCAGAGCTCCCTTGCAGATTCAAAGAAGCGTTGTGTTGTTAAATTATATTGTATGCAAGAGTTTAGAGTTTATTGTTGTGCTTCAACACACTCCACACCTCAGAATACATCAATAAATAACTTCATTATAAATAGATAAACATGCTTCACATACAAAGCATATATTTTGCTTCTTGACAGACAAACAGACAAAGAACCCCCTCATAAGGATGAACACATGATCTTGCATATTGAAATAAGATGTATTATAAAACAAACACACATATTAACAGTGCATGCAGATATGATTTTTAATATGCAGAGCTATGGCTTAATCCAGAGATTAATGCATTCAGAATGAAACGGACCGATATGCCAGCTAAAATGAAAGCTTTTCAAAGGCCATGGTCTGCCAATAGTCTTGGTTTTATTTGTGATGTTTTTAATGAAAACCCCAGTTTTGACAGAGCTGTTTAAAATATTCTCCCGTTTTGTTTAGAGCGTGTTTACCGAAACATTAAGCCAGTGCACCCCAGTTTTGTTTTCTGTATGTCATAACCCTATGCGGCTCGCGTCCTCCTATCATATTCCTAGAATAATGAAGATCCCCTTCCTCTGCAGACAGGGTTTGGTATTTGTATGGCCAATGTGACCTTTCTGAATGCCCCCTTAGATTAGGAGCACAACATGGAACACTGTGCTCCTGCAGCACTCCATAAATCATACCTAGCAATTTTGCTTTAAAGAGGTATGTAAATACCAGTGTACTAGGTAGGTAAACAGCACTAACCCTGCGCAAATGGCTCGAAAATTGAAGAAAAGCACCTTACTTTTCAGCTGAAATTGCTTTTGAAGCCCAGCGCCAGAGCCGGGATGTAGAATGCATGAAATGATTTGAGCTGGGGGAATAGAAAATGGGTTGATGATAACTACACTCGACACAGTGCCTATGTTGCCTGAGTTCTTACAATGATCAAAGATATCATTGGTGTGTATTATTTCCCCCCTCGCGGACCTAAATGCATGTGAATTTCAAGTGACATACACATTATCTACATGTCTTCAAAGTGGCCAGACAGCTTTGGAGTTTGTGTTTCTTATTTTCGGGGCTGGATAATGTCAGATGTCCCTGCATCAGCCCCTGCCCTCAAGACACTTCATTTTCAATAACAGAAAACAGGCACTACAGAGTGAGGTGACAGAAAAAACTATCACAGCCACCGACCAGCTGACTGGAGGCTGAGAGCTGAGCTCAGGCAAGGGGAGAAATTACACAATTACAATACAATATCTAGCCTGAGAAAATCTCCGGTATCCTTGGCTGATATCCGCATTTAATATTTAAAAGAGGCGTATGACGAAGTGTGGGGCGTGTGCTCAAATTTAAATGTGGACCTAATTATGGGTGACTGTTCAAAGTGTTCTGACATACTGTAATTATGAAACAGTGCTTGCGATTAAGACAGAAGTTTTTTGTCGTGTTGTTTGGTTTTTAAGCCAACAAGGTCCGAATTAAATCAAAGTTTATAGCGCTGCCATAACGTTACTTTATAACCGTCATGGCGGCGCTACAATTTGAGTTCAATCCAGGCCTGCAAGGTTACAAGAGAGAGGGTGAGTTTGGTTATAGATCTTCGCAGAAACCTTCTCCTGATTTTCCTTTCTCTGGCAATTGAAACACAAAATATGCTAGCATGTCTGATTTTAGTCTTTGGATGTGCAAAAATATAAAGAGCTCAGTTGTGCTCCATTATGACTACACAAGGGTTTCTCTCTGAACTGGATTTCTGGTAGGCTGCCTGCTAGCCATGTGTTGTAGGAGCACCACTTGGCATTGACTGGACTTCATCTGGTCAGTGTGTGTCAACCAGCCAGAGCGCTGAACCAGTCTGCTTCCCTTGGCCACCCCATCCTGTAACTGCGACGGTGAAGCCAAAGAACGCGGCCCTTGCAGTGCTTTCATAGATATACACATTTGGAGCAATCTTCCAGGCTTTTGAAAATCAGTGTCAGTCAGAGACTAATCTCACACAGTACGATGTAGGCAAAGTGCTGTCTCTGTAGCCTCGCTCCTACTGCCATCTGAGCGGCACCTGGAATGACTCCCAAAATGTGCCAGAAACCATTGCCTAACCCAAAGACCGATCACCGGGACTAATTCCCTGCACCTGGTGCAAGCTGGTGCTTGTGGCACGTATCGCCTGGCAGCCTTTGCAGTCAGGCTGGAGAACAGTCACCTCCGGTGGGTCCTAAGCAGAGTGACTGGTCACTGTGGGGTGAGTCTTTTTACTGCAGCATGTTGCACCAATTGATGTCCGCAGGAGTACCCTGTATATCTAATCTATGAGCTCTGGTCAGATCAGATGGCACTGTCTGCCAGGTTCTAAACTAGCCAACTTCTGCAAAGAAACGCAGGGGGCAAATAAACCAGTCAGGGTAAGAAATAGATACACAGCCATACACACGAGCATCAGCAGATTTATTACCAAACAAATTGTTTCAGAACATGCATAGTTTAATTACAAGCACCATAATATCCAAGTAAATATAAAAGCCTAAGAACAAAAGCCACAGAAATCTTTGTGAATGCCCAAGTGATCATTACGCTTCTCGTGTATATTATTCATCGCAAATGAAGCTAAAAACACACAGAGGGCATCGTCTTTACAGAGTGCGGCCATTACTTTAATAAACATTAGTGGATCTTTGTGAGCTTTGAAATGCTGTCACGGAGCCTGCATTAAGAGCCCTCTTGTTCTTGATCAAGGCCCTCTACAGACCCTGCTTTTGTGCCAAAGCACTCCAGTGAATGCAGTACATGAGATGAACAGAGATCATGTGTAGGTCTTGAGGACAAAAGAAGGGAGACACACAAAGTATACGTGCTTTCTGAGCACAAACTTATCACACTTAAAGTTCTCAAATTACAGTCTCTGCTAAAGCTCTCCTTATGAGACAGAAGTCCCCCCCGTCCCCCCCCAGCTAGCTATGGAGCTTTTTCTTTTTGTAATATTTATATGTTGAGTTGCTGTGGCAGTAATGATATTAGGGAGCTGACGGAATTCTCCGCCCAGCTGGACATGTTAATTGAGAAGCCAAGTTTGAAGGCAAAGTTCATGTCTGTGCAGATGGTGGGACAATGCAGGAGTGCAGACCCAGGTCAGTGTCATTCCCAAACCATACCATAATGGCTTGTGTGTGTGTGTGTGTGTGTGTGTGTGTGTGTGTGTGTGTGTGTGTGTGTGTGTTTGTGTGTGTGTGTGTTTGACGTGAGGGGGTCCCTGTGGTGCTGAAGGACCTCTGTGCTTCTCTCTCTCTGTGTCCTTGAATGTGGTGCTGAAATATCCAGCAGATAGAAGAGCCCCGGGACGTTCTGCACACTGTGTCGCTGTGTTTACAAACAGCTTGGATCTACACGAAGCCGCTGTTTCGACCATGACAACAGGACCCTACCTGGAGTTTCACGCTCTTTGAACACACGAAAACACTCCCTTCTTTAGATCTTGGTTTTCAGAACCTTACAAAACAAAGGTCCCATTC
Organism: Polyodon spathula; assembly: GCF_017654505.1. Lineage (NCBI taxonomy): Eukaryota > Metazoa > Chordata > Actinopteri > Acipenseriformes > Polyodontidae > Polyodon > Polyodon spathula. The sequence goes on along the minus strand of NC_054552.1, from coordinate 34,362,210 downwards.
TAAAAAGAGTAAACGAAAAAACGAAAACAACAGAACCATTATAATTACTCTAAGTAAATAATTAACTTTTTAGTTATGATTCAGTAGGAATAAGTGTATTGGACTTTTCTTTATTATTATCTAATTTTTTTTAGTAAACATTTTTATTATGGGGGGGAAGAGTTAAGTAGCAAAGCTAGACTCTATATTATAATATTCTTAAAAATGATAATGATAAAAAATGATAAAAATTCTTCTAGAAAGACTTCTAGTGGAAATATTTGTCGTTGAACTTGTGTGTGTTTCTTTTAGCTTCTCTGAGTGAATAATAGCTAGAGAACAAAAAAAAAATACGGCACAAGAGAATTGTAACAGGACATTATAATCTGCAATCATAACCTATAACAGGTTTTTTTTTTACAATAAAAATGAAGTAAAAACCCTCTGCTTCTGACCTGCACTGTATATCTTGGCTGGGAGAGAACAGGAGCTTCAGACAGCATAGCCCCTGACTCGCCTGTCATACCGACTTCATTTACCAGCCACTGGCAGAGTGATCCCCAGCCCCCAGAGATAAACCTGAGAGGTCCCGTTTAGGACCTTACTTACCTCTCACAACACATTAGACAGGGCAGGGAATCATTTCTTAGGAGCCACTTGCCACAGGGATGCAGTTTATCTTGTAAAAACGACCTGCCCCTGTTTGAATCCACCTGTCCAAAAGAATACATCAGTGCAACGCTTCGGATGAGAAGGAAAACGAAAATAGGGACCTGGACGCGACACCCATCTTTTCAGTTATGCCTAATGCAGATGCCTTGATTTAACCTTTCTGAGATTCAGAAGCAGAAGAAGAAGAACAGGAATGTTTGGACACTGAAATAAAGAGGACATGTGCCAAGCAAGCAAAATCAATGTGAATATTGTACAAAAGCATTTCAATTTTTAGTTTCAAAATAATTATATAAGTTCACTGCTAAATCCGAACATACAGGTTTTCAGATTTATAAATCTCCTGAATTAATGTCTAAATGTGTGCTTCCAGATATCATTTATAAATCTGAAAATATTTAGCAAAGTTTCAACATTTGAATCCAGCATGGGAACTAAATCAGAGAAAAACAGCTCCGGTTTTTAAACCCTTGTTTTACCCTCGGCGAGATGCTGCCGACCTGGTCAACAGCTGCTTTTTGTTCCAATTAGGCAATGGATTTCTGAACTAGGTAAAACAATCAACAGAGGGAGGGTATAGATTTTCTTAAATAAAGACAGCAAGCCGTGCTCTGGTAATCCGATTCACAGATGTTCCTTCTCGGGTGATGCTCATGTTGCGATAACAGCTGATTTACATTGAATTACGTTAGCCTGGCCAGGTCAGTCTGCCTTTGGTAGCAGACTCAAAGCAGGTGTCTGCTTAATAATTTGGTCAAAGATCAGAGAGTTAAAGGTTAGGGCTGCGGAGAGGAGAATGGAGGGGTCAGATCGCTTGTAAGAGGGGGGGCTGAGACATGATCTTCCCAAGTCTGGAATTGTCGAACCTCAAGGTCATCCATTAGTGCTCTTGCTCAACAGTCTGGGAGACCTGCAATACATTTACCATACACCTTTAACCCTTTTAATACAGAGAGACCTCGCAGAAAAGCACCGGCCTCGAGGGGAAAACAAATGACATTATTAACTCTCTGCATCTCCACTGATAGCTACTTATCTGGAAATGATATTCCCTGTGAACTGTATGTCTGCAGAAACGTGCACTAACACACGCGTGTATGTATGTAGGTATGTGTTTACTGTTGTATTTAGGATGTTTTGTTTAGTACGATAATGTAAGGAGAACAAGATACTATTAAAGCCTTGTTAGTTCAAAGAGATCAAAGTCTACTGGCAAGCATCTCACTCCTACTAATGAAAAACATGTGCTCTGGTTTGTGATATGTGAATATACTGTTTGTGTAATAGTCAATGTTAACACTCGCATTTTCTAATTGCTAGGTAGGCATGATATAGATAACTGTAGCATTATATTATTTTGGTACTGCAAGGAAATTGTTTTCTGGAGCAATTCCATTTAGCGTGTGTGAAGATTTGTACAGCTGTATATGGGTGTGTATGGGTTTATTTAGAAATAATATCACCATATATATATGTATGTATTTTTATCTGTAATTGTTTCTGTAATAACTATGATAACAATGTGTGTAAAAACAGGTGATACAGTGTCATTGCTTCTTGGACATGTATGCTTGATCGTTAGTGACGGCTACAAGCATCACATGAAACCCACAGTTTAATCTGACACGTTTTTTAACAAGGGACACTGGGCTCTAAAAAGAAAAGAAAAAAAAGATACACGTCAAATATTAGCCGTCCTTTTGCAAAAAAGCGACTCCCACGATACCTACCTCCCCTTTCTCAACCTTTCCCAGATGGCAATGCTGCGCGTCGTAAAAAGAAATTAAGATGACAGAGTGTTGACAGGAGCAAAGAGATTGTGCTTCTCACCCCCCTCCAGACAACAGAAATGACATCATGTCTTTTCAAACTGACACTCTAATGAATTTAGTAACACCTGAACTTTTCTGGCAGGGGGGACCTTTGACACGGGCTGGCTATTCGGTGTCATTAATAATAGGATCCTGTAGCAGCTTGCCGTGATTTGATGGCAGAGTCACCTTTCCAAAGGCCTAACAACTTGACACAGGTTCATTTTGCCTCCTGCTCTCAGTGGCTTCTTCATCTAGGTGTTGCACAGATGTAAGGACATTGTCTGCATCGTGTCTCTCTCTCCTTTTGAAGTGCTTCCAGACGAGAGATGTCAATGAAGGCCTAGGATGTCTCAATCAGATTCAATGCAAATGAAAAGATGAGAGTTGTGTGTGTGTGTGGGGAGGGGGGGGGTGTATGTGTGTGTCTGCTTGTGTGTGTGTGTTTGTGTATCTGTGTGTGTGCACGTTTGTATCTGTCTCTGCATTTGTATGCATGTGTGTCTGTCTGTGTGCTTGTCTGTTAGTATTGGAAATTGTGGGGGGATCTTGTTAAAGATAAGGTATCGTTTTTCACCTGAGATCCAGCACAAAGCTTGTTGGTTCAGGTTAGGTGAATGGCGCAGGTTACAGTTCAGTCTAATAAGTGTTTGTGAAGGAGACACAAAGGGTTGTTGAGGGGTAACATGTTTATCCTGCTAGCAAGAAAGATTACACAACTTAGAAATATTAGCAGACAAAGGTCTTCTTCATACTGGAATTCCACTTACATTCTGCTTAGAAAGGAGGGCCAGGGGGCATTATGATGAGCAAGCAATCCTCCTGTATGGAAAAACAATAGTGTAGCATGCAAATAATATAACCAGAATAAGACCCAAAACCCGATCAATGTCCATGATCAGAATAAAAGCCATAGACTCCTATCACCTGTGCTTTGTCGTGACTGCACACTGGTCTGGTCTTTGACTATTTTCTACAGCATGACCAGATTGCTACACAAGTCAGGAGGATATTTATATATCTTTTTGGACTGATTAGAAATAGGTAATCGTGATAATTTAGGAATCTTTAAACATCCCTTTGTGAAACTATGTATTATTCATAGCACATGTTTTAAATGGCTAGGTGTTGCTTTCATAGTTTCTAGCGGTGGGAAAGCTTTAGCGATGGAGTCAATTCCATTCTAACTGACATGTGATGAGTTCATAAATGTTCCAGCTACTCATAAATCCCTAAATACATCTAATATAATTAGGACAATAATTCAAGAAAAGCTGTTCACTAATACTGACTGATCTTACTGCTGTCTGTAGACATTGTAATGTGAAGTGCAAGCCCCATTACTTGGAAAAGGGGGTTAAAAATATAAAACGATGATCCCATGCAAGTGTATTGATATTTATGAGAGATAAATGACTTATTTCTAACTGCCTGTCTTCAAAGCAGCTGATACTCTTAAAAATGGTTTGTAATAATGACAGCAACGTTACTCAGTGAGACAGCTTATGCAGAGTCTATGCACAAGCATTTTAACATTTAGACATTACTGCATGCAAAACAGAAATGGAAACAAATCATATTTTTGAGTACAGATCAATCATATGCTGAATTAGGAACACCTTTAATGAGGTCCACCTTGATTAGGAGGGAAA